>NC_046159.1:145843909-146566409 GCF_011064425.1 Rattus rattus | reverse complement strand
ATGGGGCTACTTCAAAGGACAATATACATTGAAAAAAGAAATTCAGAGAGAGGCAAGATACTGACTTTAAGAAACTCTCATTGTTGAACTTACATATTGTATAGAATTTGAGAAAACAAAACATTACAATGACGTTCCTGACATATGTTATGTTCAATAAACATACCATCAAAGCATATGATAGAGACAAAACTCCTACAAAAGTCAAGATGGAAGAATGGGGATGTAGTTCATTTGGTAAATCCCTTGACTAACTTACATGAAGTCCTGTATTCAATGCTCAGAAAATCTGTTGTGGTATTTTATGCTTATAATCCTTGTAGTAGAAAAGTGGAGGCAAGAGAATCTGAAATAATTTCCAGATAATCTTTGTCTATATAGAGAGCTTGAGTCATATCACTTTTGAGCAATATATGTTGGGGAGCCTCCTCAATATCTGAGTAAGGAAGTCCTTGGTAAAACACGATCTGACAGGCAACAGAGGGAGTTCCAACCTCGTGTATTCTGATATGCTCCCTGGTACTTGGTTGTGACTGCATCTGTGGCACTTATAAAATTTTACTTTGGCTCTGCTTCTTGTCTTAATGCTTCTTATTCAGAAATTTTATCGGTGTCTTTGATATCTCTTGTGATATACACACTATGTCCAAACTTAATATATTTAAAACAAAGAAAAGAAAATTAAGTACTACTTGCCAAATCCAGCCCAACAACTTCCTCTATATGGGATTTAAATTGAGAGTGGGACTAACCATTTCAGGTGGTCAAAGGAAACAAAAACATTACATTTAGCAATATGTAAAGTTTAAATGAAACTCAACTTTGCATATTAACAACTAGTTATATTTTCCTGTTTGGTTGTTTTCTTCTATTTTTATGCTAAAAGTGCAGCACATTTATGAAATAGTTTATACAGAGCCTAAAATCTTTAAAAACTTACAGTGGAAGATCTATTAGTTGTTATCCTAAAACAAAAATAATTATTTATTATCTTCCATTGGTTCTATCAGTTCAAAGTATCTCAACCAGCTGCTTTTGACTTGGGAAATCTCATGGAATTACAGTCAGATGCTGGATGAGAATCAATTTACAGGAAATGTAAATAAAGTTAGACAACAAGGCAAGCCAACCTACAACCATAAGCATCCTGGTAGAAACTGCTGTATCATTTCTTGAAATTCATTTTTCTCTCACACAAAAAGACTTTTTCCCAAATAAAGACCATCGAAATCTCATCCCTATAAAACAATTTCTATTAATGCCATGTATAAATGAGGGCCCTGGAATCTGTTTCTCCCAACTAGGAGACCTGGTTATCTGATCCGTACATACTCAATACAACCATCTAGAACTGAAGATTTCACCCTGAGCCAAAGGAGTGTCTCTGGAGGCACCCTTGAGCCATTTGCCTGGGTGCAGCTCTGAAATCCAGCATTCACAATTGCTAGAACACTGCCACTTTCATCTAAGCGACTAGGTCCTGGAATATAAAAGCTGCAAAGTCCAAGAGTATGGAATTTGCAAGTTTGTTGAAAATCGGCAGCAAATGAAGCTTCCTAATGTGTCTGGTAAGAGGTGAGCAGACTCAGATCTACCGACCTGTCAATGGAGACTGACAGAAAGGTTGCCCGCATGGATAGTATGCTACCTACCCACTTTATTTAGACGCACTTACTGCATCACCGCAGTTAATTTGGCCCAGGGAATGAAAATTCAGGTGTCACAAATATCACAAAATATCCCACTGTCGTGTGAAATGAGCTGGTTTTGTTTTGCTGTATTGGAGTCTCTAAAAGGAAAAGGCTGCTCATTAAAAATGCCCAAACTTGGGGCTGGGGATTTAGCTCAGTGGTAGAGCGCTTACCTAGGAAGCGCAAGGCCCTGGGTTTGGTCCCCAGCCCCGGAAAAAAAAAATGCCCAAACTTTCAGAGTCGTTTGTACTCAGCCAGCACTTGCAGTCTTGGGTGACTTAGAGATGACAATGGCAGAATGCAGGTTTGCTGATTAAAGTTGAAAAGGGTAAAGCTGAGGAAAAGTAAGGAGGTATCTAAGCCAATACTCTCCCTTTAAAAATGAGTTTTAGAGCCAAAAAGCAAACATGTCAGCCTTTCTTTATACACTACCCCATATCCAAAGATACAAAAAGGTGTATTTTATTTTAATAAAATAGATAATTTTAGTCATATTAAAAATATTTCTTTTAATTTTAAGTGATGCCTATCAGCTCTGAAATAGTAAAAATATGATAATAAATAACTTAAAGGTATTTGGAATATTGATTGTTTTGCAAATGGATAATAACAGAACTCATCACAACAACCGAATCACTGCCCGTTTTCTTCCTAGGAACCTAGCTTCTTTT
Organism: Rattus rattus; assembly: GCF_011064425.1. NCBI lineage: Eukaryota > Metazoa > Chordata > Mammalia > Rodentia > Muridae > Rattus > Rattus rattus. Next base: position 146,564,047 of record NC_046159.1, on the reverse strand, counting down.
GTGAAATTGAACCTAGGTTTTATGGGCCACATTGTACTTCACAAGTTATACATTTTTAAACACATATTTCCCATTATGAGAGCATAAATATCCTTGCATGTCTTCATATAATGTTATCCATTTACTTAATAACTCTAAATTTTCTTACTCATGACTATATCCATATCAGCCATTGATGGAAAGTAGATTTAAAGTATGTCTTCCATTCCAATAGTTTTCCTTTGTATTTTCCATTTTACCTTATGACTTGGTGTATATGGAAAAACTGTTATATCCTACTTAATTTTATGCTTCATACAACTTAAGATAAACCATGTAAAGTCTAATGTACAGTTGTGAGCACTGGCTTTGGTATCAGAAACACTTATGTTCTGATTATGCCCTTTGCTAACTGAAGTATCTTGGTCAGCGACTCAATTAATGGTGCCACCATTTTCTCAGTGGCATAAACGATTCTTGCTGTGACTGGACCATATTTCCCTTGTCCTGTTTTATTTTTTCCCTCATTGTCTGAACATTTCCTCATCTTTTAATGATACTGATTATCCCTTTTTCCCTGGAGGTGACCTTGTAAGGTGACCATGAAAGCTAAAGAACTGGCCCCATCATTTTTTGTGTTTGAAATCAGTGTAAGGGGAAGCACAAATTTATCCAGACAGCAGCTATGAGGAGGTCTGAGGACTCTCAGCTCCTTCAAACTAAGATGGAGAGCTCTCTGGGCAAACATTAACACTTTGCAGATGTTACTGTCCTCTAGAAGATATTTCACCAAGAAAGGAAAGAGAAAAGGGAGCCTGCAAATAAATTTCTTTCACTTATTTCACCAAAGACTCAAATTGATGCTTGGTTTTCTTTAGAAACTATAGATAGTTCAATAGCTATCACCAATTACATTTGTTTTTAATTCTTCAATGTCCCATTTATTTATTTTTTAGTTCTCATTTGTGGATTTTGAACTGTACCTGTTAGCAACATTTGGCTCAGAATAAGTATTATAAGAAGCCCAGGGTAAGGCATGTTCAAATAGTGCTAATGTAACAGTTCATATTTAGATAATTTTCAGCATGACAAATTCTATGCCTACAAAAACCACTATTACACTTTAAACTGCAAATTATATCTAGTGAAGATATATAACAGAGAAAACTTTATTTGCAGATAAAACAACTCAATACTGTTTTTATAAATCATTCTTTATGAAATGTATGTTTATATTAAATCAATAAATTTCAGAACAATCAAACATTGTAATTGCTATCATAATTGTCATTGTATTTCTTAATAATTTTAATTATAATATATTATATTGTCTATTATAATGTCCACTCATAGACATTGTATTCAAACACTGACATTTTACTTTTCTAAGATTTTTCTAAGATTTTCTGTGAATTTTTTCTACTATCCATCAATTTGCAGGTTAGTCAATTTGAGGTGAAATATTCTTCTCTGGGCCTAAGACCCATGACATTTGCTAAGTGTCTTCAAGACACATTCTTTGCCACAGTATATTTATATACAGAGTGACTTGTGAATGTGAAAACATCCCTCCACCTAAAACATATATACATATATATACACATATATGTGTGTGTGAGTGTGTGTGTGTGAGTGTGTGTGTGTGCGAGTGTGTGTGTGTGTGTGTGTGTGTGTGTGTGTGTGTGTGTGTGTAACTCCACCCCATCTTCCTGCCTTCCACTTCAGTTCAGTTCATTCAATTGATGGTACTTGTCTGTTCTTTCAGTATAAAATTTGTCCTCTCTCTTTGTTATCAAATGTCAATGAAATAACCACCCTGCACTTATCCTGAAGGAAGAGATCACAGATTATCAAGCAGAGAATGGTTGCTGCCCTCAGAGCCATTACTGTCCCATTGTTCCTTGAACTCTAAGCCTGAGGTTTGCACACGGCACCTGGTTCACAATATCCAAAGTTGTCCTTTATGAAGTACAGGGCTGCTGACATCTAAGGGTCATCCTTGGAGAGGTCTTGCCTTTTCTGTTCCTGTTAGAATAATAAACATGGTCAACCTCAGTGGCTTTTCTCTGATGACCCACACGTACTTCACTCTACCTATCCTGTGCTTGTTCATTCATGAGACTTGAATGGTTTCCCACAATGCAACAGAGAGCATACAGTAAACTTGGTGTATCCCAAGAATAAAAGTGTTAGTGATGCAGCTTTTAATGGTCACTCTCAAAACCCACTGTTCCAAGGTCTGTCACTCATCAAGATGGCAAGATCTGAAAAAAAAGTTGTGTGTTTTTTTGTTTTTTTGTTTTTTTTTTTTTTTTTTTTTTTTTGCTGACCCTTAATACAGCTTGGCCTCTGATAACTCTGGCACATCTGTTATCAATGAATCTGGAAATCAACCTCTAAGTCAAGTAGAAGGACAAGAAAGAGCTCCTCACTTTTTTTAAATAATAAAAAAAAATTTACTAAGCCTAAATATATGGAACTGACTTGAACTGAATTTTATTGTTCTAGATTTGAAATATTTTCGAGCATTTTTGAGACGTTCTTGCAAGAAAACAATGCAGGAAAATGTATCAGCTAGATACCCCTAAGTTCTTAGACCAAGTTTTTAGCACAATGAGGTTTATTTGCCCCACAGGGATAGAGGGCAGAAATAAGGACAAAGACAGAGAAAGAGAAAGAGGGAGAAAAGGAAGGGAACAAAGGTGAGGGGAAAAGGGGGCACATGGGAGGGTATGGAGTATTTGTCCCAGAGTGGGACAAAGGATAACCTCTGGATAAAAAGGAGACAGACATGGGACATAGGCAATAGCACCTTATAAAGGTATAAGAGAAACCATGTGTCAGGATGTGTTTAATTTTAGTTGGGCATGTTAATTAGGTGAGCTAAAGGGGGCTTTTGATTGCTGGACCTTAGCAGTCAGCCTCTGGAAGAGGAAGTTGCCAAATAGGAACTAAACTTTTGTGGCTAGCTTTAAGAATGTGTTCAACAGTTTCTAGCAAGGCTGAGGGAATCGGGGAGAAGAGCAAGGCCTGCCAGAGCCATGTTCTCCATATTCATGCTGTTCAGAGTCCCTTTAAAGAAACTCTTAGTTTTTCCCATGAGACTTAATGACTGGAAACAAGTTTCCCATTTCAGCCCATTTATAACTCAAAGGCAATCCTATTCTAAGACAATGATAATAATATTTTATTTTCCTGGCTTCCACATGTGTACATGTGTGTTTGTTGCACAAATTGCAGTCCTTAATTCTGTCTTGAAAATTGCTGTAGTATTTACCAAGATCCTTTGAAATTGTAATTAAAATTATAATTGAAATTTCCTACTCACCTGGATTTCAAACTCACAAAGGGTAGGTCAAGTCTGTATTGATGTTTGTGTATGTGTGTATAAAACTTAGAAAGTTTACACCTAGATGCATACCCCATAAGTATACATACATATCAATATATCTATTAGACAAATACGTCAAACTAGATGCTGTTGGAAAGATAACTTTAGTGAATTAATTTATGTATTAGATTCCTAATGATATACCAATAAAATTTTGAATGCATGAATTTTGAGTACAGTCCCCCAAATATTATTGTACATCTCCAATACAATTTCTCTATTTCTAATGATAGACTTCAGCTAAATTTATTCCTATGGTATTCATAATATCAAAAGCTAGTTAAACTTAAGAAGATTTTTATTTGGGGTGTTTTTATTTCTAATCATTTAACAAATCACTTCTTAGGGGAATTAGTTTTTCCAACTAAAACCACAAGATATTATTTATTCTTTGATCTTATACTTACTGAAAACCGAAAAATTGTTTGTTAGCTTCTTAAAGAAGGTTAGAGATTAGTGTTAGCATGAATGTTCACACGGGGAGAGTTTATGTCCTGACATAAGTGTGATGTAAGAATTCTGACAACATTCAAAGAAAAATCTGAAACAAAGCAATGCCCCCCAAAAAGTTTATTAATATTTGTCATTTATATTCCTACCTTTACAACATAATTAAGATTACTTCTCGAATTACTTGACACAGTGAGTTTCAATACACCCCCTGTGTAAAGGGAGGGTGAGAAAGGACTTGCTGTAGTTTATATTCAGAATGTCCTACAAAAACCCAGCTGTACTGACTTGCATTGTTGCTAATAGTGCTACAGAGATCTAGTGACGCTTTCAAGAGGTGGAATCCAGTGGGAAGGTCATGGAGGACATGTTCCTGAAAGGATAATGGGCATACTTACTTTACCCTTCTATCTTTTACTTCCTGACTAAGAGTCGAGCAGCATGCTGTGTTCTAAATTCCATTTATGATGATCTACCTCATTAAAGGCACAGTAGAAGAGAGGCCAACTGATTCAGAACCACAATTCTATGATACAGGTATTAAAATAGTTAATCAGAAGGCCATGTTAGAGTAGGTAACTCCCTCACTGAAGTTTCAAGTGGAATCAAAGGCCAAATGTAGTAAATGTTCATCATATACTAAAATAACAAATTTACCAATAATTTCATGAAAGCAGGCAGAGACAATGTTTCCACTTCAGTCAGTCAAATATATATTTTTCTCCTTTTTTGTGAAAACCTTATCTATTATGTCAATCATTTCACATTTCAATGGCAGAACCCAAGTCACTTAAAATTTACCGTGCAGCACACATAAATATCTGCTTAAATTAATTCTTTCACATTTTAACATGATTTGTCTTTTCACATAGTTTAAAGTCAAATTTCCCTACAAGCATACCTAAGAGGAGAAACAAAGAAACTGCCCAGAGAGGAGAGTGTAGGTGAAATGCAAATTCCACATATGAAAAGAGTCTAATTCAATAAATCCCATTATCTGAATATTGTCTACTACCCTAGCTTTGTTTTTGTTGTTATGATAAAATAACATGACAAAAAGCCACTTAAAGAGTCAAGGGCTTATTTGATTACCCAAGGAAGTAAGACCCGAGGAAAAAAGGCAGAACTCAAGGTAGAAAGCTGGAGACAGGAATTGAAGCAGAAGCCATGAGAGAAACTTGATTACCAATGTGTTTCTAATGACCTTCTTAACCAGAATTATTATACATCCCTGGGCCAGTATACCCACAATGGGCTGGGTTTACCCACATAAATCACTAATCAGCAAAATGCCGTACAGACTAGCCTACTCAGAGCAATATACTGGAGGCATTTTCTCTAGTGAAATTCCCTTTTCCTAGATGATTCCAGCAAGTTGACAAGGGACTGAGGGGCACAGCTATGGAAAGTCTATCTTAAGAACTCTTCTAAAGAGCAAATATACTACATAGATTTCTGTGATTGAACTACGTAGGCCAATCTAACTCATTTTAAGTAAAGTATTTATTGGTATTCGCAAAAAGCAAGAAACTTGGTGTTTAAGACTCAATAGAATATGCTGCATAAAGAGTAGATTATGCCACATTTTCATTGGATGATTTTAATATTTGATTCATATTCTCTTAGTGCATCACTTAATTTTTAGCAACTATTTGTTTGTGGTGAATGTTTGAAAACTGGAACATTTTGAATGACCTCCAATGTCAAAACATCTCGCAACTAATTCGATTTGAGGCAGTAACATTTCCAAGCACTGTCGAATGACTGAGATGAGCTTGGCTTAAAAATGCCTGCTGAAATTTAGTGGTTCTTTACCATGTAAAATGGCCTCCTAACACTTGTAAAATAAAAAGGCTTGGAAAGGAATGGAAGAATCAAAGCCAAGAAAGTGAGGAAACATGAGAAACATGCTCTGAGAAGAGGGCAAGATTCAAACAGAGCTAGTGGTTTCAGTGTTTTCAAAATGCTGACTGTAGAAAGGGACACCAGACTTCGATCTACCTCAGATCAGATCTTAGATCTAGGTAGAGATTTAAGAACTTTGTTGTGTGAAGGTGAACCATCACATGGCATAAATCACTTCCTCAAAAGTACCAGGCAGGAAACTTTATTTTATTTTATTTTTAGTATAGAATAGAGTTTATTCAGAGCATAGGGAGGGGAGTTAAGAAGGTATTAGAGGCAGAGAAAGAGAGAGAGAGAGAGAGAGAGAGAGAGAGAGAGAGAGAGAGAGAGAGAGGTCAGCCATGAGCACATGGAGACAGGGGTGAAAGGAAATGGGGAGAGAGGGAAATAGAGGCCAAGAGTAAGAGCAAGAGAGCAAGAAAGCAAGAGGAAAGAAACCTAATGGGTTATATTTACCCTTAAAAAAGTTTTAGAGTTATATATTTGCTACCTGTGAACATGTCGTTTATGTGTAATATGTGTATGTGAATGTGACTGAGTGTATATACATACACTCTACATATGCAATGACCACGTATAGATCCCTGGAAGTCGAATGACAGGCAGCTGAGAGCTGCCAGATGTGGGTGCTAAATATTGAGACCAAGTCTTCTACACTAAAACTGGTCCATCCTCTCTCAATTACATTTTCTGAGTGAATACTATGAGATGATGCATGTTTTCAAAAAGGTTTAACTTACCTGGATTATAATGTATTGGTTAAAAAAAAAAAGAAAAATAATGTTCAAATGTTCTTATTCATCTTAAATTTAATTTAAAAAGTTTTCTTGCATGTGATTAAGTAACTTTACTATTTTTGGCATTGCCAAGTGATATCCCTCTTAACTGCAAACTCACGACATAGAACTGGGTTCTTGATTTCACGTATCATACTTTTAACAAACATATTTTGTAATATATGGCTAGAATGAATATCCCAACTCTTTCCTTTGGAAAACATTTGTTTTCTTTCCAAAACCTCCAATTTCAAAAGTTCTTGCCAAATAAAAAAAGGAATCATTTTCATACTCACACACATAAAGGTTTTATGAAAATGAAATGTTTGACATTTTGAACATAAAATTTTATTATAAAATGATACTCGGTTGGGACAAGAATAACCAGTTCTGCAATCTATACATTAGATTCATCTCGCCGAAAATATGACTTTAAAAATCAAGATCCAGTTCTTCAAGAAACAATAAAAAGGGAATGTGAGCTTCTGCCAAGCAGGTTTGCTGTTTTGCATTTCCAGCTCTTAGCAGCTGATGAATACCTGTCTGTGTCTCCAAGTGGAAGCCAGCCAGGAGAGAGGCGAAAGGCTGTTTATGATTGTGCTTCCAATGGCTTCAGGAAACACAAAACACTGGGCTGCTGATGTGGGAGTTTCACATTACTCTCAATTATTGTAAAACATTTGTATATGAAAATAACAATTCAAACTACTGTCCATAAGAAATTCTTTCCCCCTCTCCTTTCCTCTTCCTCTCCTTTCCTTTCGAGACTAAGATCATCTTTTGCCTTAGACATTTGAATAACCTCCCTGTGTATGATTCTCTGGGAATATATATTTTACCAGTCTACTCAATGTCAATTGAACAGCGTCAAGTTTAAAATTCCATTATCTCATCTATAATATGCACTTATTAAAATAAAAGTAACAAAATGAAAACAGAGCCAAAGCAGATGTGTGTTCACCCCCAGGGATTACCAGCACACAAGCAATTATTTAACAATGAACCTTGGGAAGGCTTGCATAATTCACTTGATACTTGTTTACAAAATATATATAATATGCTTACAGTCCCAGATAAATGCTGCCTGCTGTAGCTGCTCACCGCCCTGTGAGATAAGCTTTTCCATGATTCTAACATAACATTAAGAATGAGAGGGTAGTGTGTGTGTTGAGACGAAGTCTCACTTTGCATCCTCGGCATCACAGTCCTGTCTTATCCTCCTGACTGCTTGGTTTATTGACATGAACCACCATGCATCTGTGTGTGTGTGTGTGTGTGTGTGTGTGTGTGTGTGTCTGTGTCTGTGTGTGTCTGTGTTTGTGTGTGTGTGTCTGTGTTCATGTGTGTATGTGTATCTGTGTGTCTGTGTGTGTATGTGTATGTGTGTGTCTGTGTCTGTCTGTGTGTGTCTGTGTGTGTCTGTGTGTGTCTGAGTGTGTGTGTGTGTGTGTGTGTGTGTGTGTGTGTGTGTAATTCTTTGGATGATAGTAAAATCCATAACAGTAGAAACAAAGAAACTTTGAAGTTATTATTTCACTGAAAAGCATAAACCTCTTACCTAAAACCATATTTATTACACTTTCAAATTTAAGAATCTAGATAACAGGGGTTCAAAATACTAAGCTTTTTGCCGAATGAGAGGAGAACTGGAAGCCGAATTTAATTATGTAACATTTTACATGTAACCATTATTAAGCTTACCTGAGATAATGAAAGTTGATAACTGACATAATGTGTTGATTTTGAGGGTCCTTCTCCATGTCCTAAATCCCAATAACATGGTTGATTATGCCATGGTGGCCTAAAATAATGTTTGCCTGCTTTTGTGTGAAAACTCCTAGTTTGTGGTTTCTAGCATGAATTTCAAAATTTCTTTTTGTGGTCATGTTTACTGTGCAAACTTTGTTAGTTATAACTAAATTTCTTTCATTTTAGTGGTTTTTGATCCAATACCTAGTCTTGGTCTAAACAGTTCATAATAGATTAGATTCTAACCAGGCCTGTGATTTTACTGCTCTAATCTTAGCTCTTTGGAAACTGAACAAGATCATAAGTTCAATGCCTGATTTGGCTACAGAGGGAGTTGGAAGCGAGCATAAGCATGAGACCGTAGCTAAATCAATCAACCAGTACATAAATAAATAAAGCATTTGATCGACAAGATTTACTTTGACTGTAGTAAGGTTAGTTTTTGTGTTTCTAGTTTGGATGTCTGAAGATCACTCACAAATATTATTCTTGTGTTTTATTCCTCAAAGAAAAGTAAAAGGAAAACCTTCCCAAATAGATTTTCATGTTAATTTTTGCCTATACAGAATTCTATAATATTCTTATTAACCTTAACCAAGTACACCAGTACATTGAGCTGTAAACCCATATGGCTTTGAGGAGACAAAGGTGCCTGTGTAGAGAACAACCACTTTGTCTGTGTTTGGGTTTCCATGTGCTGTGTGCTTTGTGGGAAAATCTTCTTTTAGGTGAACCCCAGTGACCTGGAAAAACGTTCAGAAGTAGCAGCCACCAGCCAAGAGGTTCAATGAAGGAGTTCTTGCCTCTGTTGAGTAATCTGCTTATAATTCTCCTAAAGAGGCAAGAAGGTAAAGCAGACAAAATTGAGGAGACATGAGAAGAAAAAGGAGCCACTCACATAGGAATCTGGTTGAAACTTCTTGGTCACAGAGAAGAGAGAATTCCAGAGAAACTACCGAATTCTTAAGGCCTTTCCCCTTCATCAGCTGAAAAGCTGAAATGTTCTAGAAATCTCCTCAGAATTCCCACTTACAGGAAGGCTATATTCTAAACCCTTTGCTCCACTCTGTGGATATATCAGTTATCTTTTCTCCAAAAGAGACAGAGAAGAGGGAGGGGTGCTTAGCAACATGAATGATGTAATTTGAGTGTTGAAAATGGTACATACAGCTAACACTAAGAGAGTTAATCTCAACTCTGCCTTGATGAGATGCTCACACTTGGGTACACCCTACTTTTTTTCTGTTCTCTCAAGAAGACCACACCCACAATCTGCTTCCTTCTGATCATGTTTCCCTTTTTGTTCAAGCCTCTGACTTTGTTTCATTATACTGCCTTGATCTAAAATTCTTTTCAATTTTATATCAATAGCCATACATCTCTGCATGGGCTAAATCTGGATCCTTAAAATATTAGGGGTGTTTCTCAGGCTTCTAGGAGTGACAGAAAGGAGCTGCCTGTCTCTCCTTACCACTGACACCAAGATTATATGACATACTTTGGTTCCATATTCTATTTATCATTTGAAACTAAAAACAGAGAACAGGTCAAAGATTAAGAAAACAAAGCAGATTATAAAATTAAGAGAAAGGGGTGAATTTTCTGTTGTCTGAATGTTATCCTAAGGAAATATGTTTATGTGAGTTTTGACTTAAGGCACATGGAAATGAACTATGCTGCCCAAGCTCAGGCTGGACAGAGACCATGTCCAGTGGAACTTAGTTCTTTGCTGGCTTTAGGACATTTGCATACCCTCAGTCCCTCATTCAGCCCCTTAGGCTTTTCATAACAGCACCTCTAAAGGAAGGCTGTACTTTGTTCCTGAAGCTCACCCAGTTTAAGACCACGACTACCACCACCAATCACATACTAACCACATTCTCCCTTTACAGCAATTAGATTTCTGTAACTACCCCATTTCCAATGAGGAAACAATTTAATAAAAATGTTCTTTGAACCAATTTGTATTCAAAGTCATCCTCTATAAAGACTCTGCTCTTTTATTCTGATGACCCTGTTTTTACTGCAGTTGCATTTTTCTAACAGAGTTACTGGGAAGAGAGGGTGGATTTGATCTGTGAGTTTCAACATGAAAATTATTCCTTTGTACTGGGTGCAATGGCGTAGACTTTTAATCCCAGCATTTGAGAGGTAAATCCAAATCTGAGGTCAAAGCCAGCCTACATCAAATACATTTATATATATATATATATATATATATATATATATATATATATATATAGAGAGAGAGAGAGAGAGAGAGAGAGATGGATGAGATGGAGATAGGGAGAGAGACAGACAGACAGACAGACAGACAGACAGACAGAGGATAGATAGATAGAGATAGATAGATAGATAGATAGATAGATAGATGGGGAGGGAGGAGGAGAAGGGGAGAGGGAGGGAGGAAGGGATAGGAGGAGAGGGAGAGGAGAGAGAGGAGAGGAGAGGAGAGGAGAGGAGAGGAGAGGAGAGGAGAGGAAAGAGAGACTCTAGTAACTCATATTTAGTCCTGTACAACATTAGTCATGCCAGTTGTTCTAGCTGACTTCTGTGCTACTGTGCTGCACACATACTAACACAAACTATAATCAAACTTATCCTTTGTTTAAATTATCTCTTCATCTTGAGGGAAGCCCTGTGGGAGATTAAACTAACGAGTTCCAAATCAAACTGCTTTATCTAAAGGGAAACTCAACAAGTTTGTGGAAAGGTGCTGACAAAGTTACCCTTCAAATGAGCCTTCCTATAAGAGTCTTAAAGTAGAACAGGAGCCTTTCAGACTCAAAGACGAATGTCCTTGGAGAGATAACCATTATATGTGTGTATGGTATGACAGGGACACTGAAAGGGGAGGAAAATTCTTCATTTGCAAAATCTAGAACACCATGTCCTGAGGCAACCATAGGGGAACCTTGAAGGGAGTAAAAGCCTTCTCTTTCAACCTCAGGAACAAAGGTGGTTTCTGACTCACAGGTTTTCAGTGGAAATGTCATACCACATTATCTAGGCCATAAACCTGCCATGCATCTGCAGAGGAAGGGATTTTAGGGCCATACACCATGGCAGGCTGTCTTAATTTTCACAAAGATCCTCTACCTCTCTTTGTCTCCTAGTAACTAGACTGGCGCTCCTCACCATTCCCCATCTGGATCCATTCCTTTTTCCATCACAAATGAACACACTTACACACATACTCACAAGTGCACACATATATGGGTGCACAGGATTGATACTATATTTCTTCTGCCGATTGAGACTGAAAGGTCTATCTCCCCGGATCACCCAATGTACCTTCCATACTCTCTGTGTCCACTAGCTCTGCCTAAAGCTTTGTATAGTCCTTAAATCTGAGGCTTCCTCACAGGTCCACATCTCCTCATCAAGCTTTTCTGAAGGATAATCTTATGTCATCTCCTTTCTATAAACCAGTCTCTTTCTTCTTGTAAGTTATAACAAAGATCACATTATTCAGTTTATTATTGCTTTTATTCACATAATTTTCACACCCTTTATGCTCTAGCTTTTTGTTCAAAGTGTTCTCTCTTCCTAAAACTTAATTCTCATCTCCCACTGCACAGAGACTCAAGTCCCAGATTAATCCACATTCCATACATCATGATTTTCCTATCCCTTCAATATTTCTTTATCATGTTTTATTCCCAAATAACAAGCATCCTGTATTTCATAAGTGCTCTCTCTCTCTCTCTCTCTCTCTCTCTCTCTCTCTCTCTCTTTCTTTTTGAGATAATATTTTAAATGACTGTCCATTTTTCCCATTGGTTTCATAATTTAAAATGTGACAGCAAATACATTTTACTACACATTAACTGTATCTAGAGATACAGCAAAGTGGTTTAATGTGGTGGTTTGAATATGCTTGGCCCACAGAAAGTGGTACTGTTAGGTGTCACCTTGTTGGGGGAAGTGTGCCACTATGGGAATGAGCTTTGAAGCTCTGCCCAGAGCTTCTCCTAGTGACCTTCAGATCAAGATGTAGGACTCTCAGCTCCTCCTGGGCCATGCCTCCCTGGATTCTGCCATGTTCTGGCCTTGATGATAACGGACCGAACCTCAGAATCTTTAAGCCAGCCCCATTAAATATTTCCTTATAGGAGTTGCCTTGAACATGGTATCTGTTCTCAGCTATCTAACCCTAAGACAAAAGCATTTATGAATTGTATGCACTGATATATACAAAACCTAGTAATGTTCATTTTCCATTTGATTTATTAATGAATTACATATAGGTAACGAAATTTGAATTCTGTAATACTATGTTCCTGCCATCATAGCATGATGCCAACTTGGAGTAGAGAATAACTTGGCCTGGCATTAGTGGCAACTAATGAGCAGAACACCATAGTGATACCTGCATCTGAGGGATAAAGAATACCCTCATAGCTGGAGGAGAGAAAGTTTTACATTTGTTGATGTCTCCCAGGTGACAGTAATTCAACATTTCACTGTGTGCTTCCATCTACAGGGCTTTACTTACTTAAGTAGTTGGAATTTATTTTCTGGAAATAAAAATGTTAATGAAAACCTTTATTCCTATAACTGTACTAGTATACCATAATTAGTATACTAAATTATGAGACTGATTATCTGTGGTACATAACATTTTTGCACTTAATTTAGTTATTATAACACTTTTATAACTTGATTTAATTATTTTTATAAAACCTTTAGTGTTATAAAACTTAACTTTTGGAGCTAGAAAAGTTGTGTAGCAGGCAACGTGATTGCTTCTAAAACATGAGGATCTGACTTCACAATCCCAAAACCCACATAGAGCCAGGGGTGGAAGGATCCATCTGTTATCCCAGAAACTGAAGATGAGATATCCCAGATACCTAGCATATGATTAAACACTTCTAATCTTTAAAACAAATTCATGAAATTATTTTTAATGATGTTCTGCTATACTCATAGATTAATGTCATCATCAGAGAGGCTTCATCCAGCAGCAAATAGGAATGGGTACAGACATCCATAGCCAGACATTATGAGAAGAGAGATTCTAAGTGAGAGGTCTATGTAGGGTTATGCCACTCGGAGATTAGAGAGGTCTGTAGGAGAGTGGGAGGAAACACTGAAGGAATCAGAGAAGATAGAGGGCATGGAAGAATATGGTCACCTAAACAAGGACTTGCATGGGATTACAGAGAAAGAAGCAGGAAGCACAGGCCTGTAAGGGTCTGCATCAGGTCCTCTGGGTATGTTATGGCTATTAGCTTGGTGTTCAGGTGAGACTACTAGCAGTGAGAGCAGGTGTATATCTGACTCTTGCCTGCTCTTGAGACTCTTTTCTTCCTATTGGCTTGTTTTGTCCAGACTTGATATGAAGACTTTTGCTTTGTCTTATAGTATCTTGTTTGGTCCTGCTTGGCTGTCATCTTTTGGAGGCCTGATCTTTTCTTAAAAAGAAACAAAGGAGGAGTGGATCCAGAGAAGAGGGGAGGTGGTAGAAAGCTAAGAGGGGTACAGGGAGAGCAAGCTGGGGTTGGGCTGTATTGTATGAGGAGAAAGATATTTTCAATACAAAAGAAAATATATGATGCAGAATATAAAGTAACCATAAGTTTACAGAAGTCACCAAAGATTTATATACTTTTTGCTAACTTTATCATCAAGATATAAAGGATATATATTTAATTATTTTTATCAATATTTTTATAACTCCGAAAGGATATTCTTCAGGTTGAGTCTTTGAGTAATGTCTAACATTTATGATTGCATGCATGTCATTAAAAATTACACAATGTCTCGGATTTCTTGTGGAAAATAAAGGTAGCTATTTGGAACAGTAAGGTGTTAGTTGTCTCATTGCTCTAATCAGTTTCCTGATAAAAGCAACTGCAGTAAGGTGGAGTTTATCTTGGTTCACAGTTCAGGAGTATAGTCCATTATGACAGGAAAGCCATGACTGCAGGAATTTAAGGTTATATTTCCTCTGCAATTAAAACACAGAGAAAGCCAGTTATAGTGGTACATGCCTTTAACTCTCATGCTGTGGGAGCAAGAGCATTCAGATCTCTATGAATTCATGGCCAGTATGGTATGTATAGAGAGTTCCAAGTTCATCAAAGGAAAAATCTACCAAGATGAAGTTTCAATCTTGAACATCTATGCCCCAAATGCAAGGGCACCTGCATTTGTATCAGAAAGTTTACTAAAGCTCAAAACACAGACTAGACCTCACACAATAATAGGGGGAGACTTCAGTACACCACCCTCACCAATGGACAGATGGTTGAAACATAAACTAAGGAGAAACACAATGAAACTAACAGAAATTATGAACCAAATGGATTTAACAGATATCTACAGAGCATTTCGCCCCCAAAGGAATAGCAGCTGTATTCATAATGCTAGAAAATGGAAACAACCCAGCTGTCCTTCGACTGAAAAATGGATACAGAAAATGTGGTGTATTTACAGCATGCAATAGAGCTATTAAAAACAGAGATGTCATGAATTTTGCCAGCAAATGGATAGAATCAAAAAAATATCATCCTGAGTGTGGTATCCCAGACTCCAAATGACAGGCATTGTATGTACTCATTGATAAGTGGATATTATCCATAAAGTACAGAATATCCACGGTACACCCCACAGACCCAAAGAAATTAAATAAGGAAGTCCCAAGCAAGGATGCTTGAATCACACTTAGAAGAGGAAACAAAATAGTCATAGGAGGCACAGGGAGGGAGGAAGTCGGAGGGGGTGAGGGAATAGGGAGGCTGGATCAGGTGGGGAGAGACAGGAGAGTACCCAGCAAGGCAGGAGGATGAATGGAATAACGCTCTGCCTGGGGTCAGGGGGTAAAAGGTGAGGGGAATCTCTAGGAAAGCCCAAGGATCTGAAATAGGGGATTTAATGTGGGTGACCTTAGCCAAGATACCTAAAAATAGGGACATGGAACCTTAACAGTCCTCCTCCTTTAGCCAGACAGGACCCCTAGAAGAAGATAGTGACAATATCCCATACACTAAACTTCTGTCCCCAAATTTGTCTATCTAAAGGAAATGCAGGGATGGAGCAGAGACTGAAGGAAAGGCCAACCAAAAACCATCCCAACTCGAAACTCATCCCATGGGCAAACACCAATCCTTGACATTATTAATGGTACTCTTATGATTGTAGACAGAAGCCTAGCATACTGCCTTCTGATGAGGAGACAGAATCAGATACCCAGAACCACCCCTTAGACAGAAGTCGAAGACACAGGAAAGAGTCGGGGGAAGAATTGAAGGCCCGGAAGTAGATGAGAACTCCACAGGAAGACCAAAATAGTCAACAAACATCGACCCCTGGGAACTCTCACAATCTGAGCCACCAAGAAAAGATCATACATGGGCCTGAATGAGGACTGTTCAGCACATATGTGGCAGAGAGCTCAGTCTTCATGATTGCGCTGTCCGGCTTCAGTGAGAAAGGATGTACCTTTAGGTACATACTTTAGGCAGATACTTGATGTGCCAGGGTGGGGTGATACCCAAGGAGGGGTCTTACCCTCTCAGAGTAGAAGGGGACAATATATGAGTGGAGGGTCTCAGGGAGGGAGGGACCAGGTGGGGGAGCAGCATTTGGGATGTAAACAAATTACTTGATTAATTAATAAAAAGATAAAGAAATAGTTAACTGTTCATATAAAGTGATTACATATAAATAACTATACATGTTCTATATATTATATATGCAATGTTTTCCTCTCACCTTGTCACCTGTGTCTTTTAAATACTATTCAAGAACACATATATGGGCTGGAGAAATGACTCAGTGGTTAAGAGTACTGACTGCTCTCACAAAGGTCCTGAGTTCAATTCCTAGCAGCCACATGGTGCTTCACCTGTAAGGGTGTCCTTGCCCTCTTCCGTGGTGTCTGAAGACAGCTACAGTGTACTCAGATACATAAAATAAATAAATGAATCATTTTTAAAAATCTACATACATAATGCAAACATCATGGCAAATGTGAGTTTACTCATTTTTCATAGAATGCCATCTACATAAGAATGGCTGAGTATTCCAACCATACCATGAGAAGATATGCTCTTACGTCATCATACCAAGAGCATATTCATTGTGAATTATCTTCATTCTCAAAGCTTTCAGACACTGCTCTTCCCTGCTTTCCTCTGGCGCTGTTCTCCTCTCTCCAGATTCTCTCCCACATCATTCCTTACCTTTCTTTCAACCATTGTCTCCTTTTCATGTGTTGCCTCCTCTGTACAACATTTACTATCATATTCTACTGGCTTCTATCTTAAACCTCCCACTCTTTCACTTTAAATTCCTATAGTTCTTTTAAATATCATCTATAGGTTTAACTCTTTATAGTTCTTGCCCAAACAACTCTTTCCACTTTTAGACATGAATATGCACTCCATAGTGCTCTTAAAAGAGATCCTGCCTGCAGACCTCATCCTCTATGCACTGGCTGGATAAATATCACCATCCAGCAACTAGATCTCCTTGTCAGATATTTTGGCATCTATCTTCATTCTTTCTTATTCTTTCACCACCAAATGGATTCAACATCTACAATGTTGTAAGACTGAAGAAAGCTCTCTAAAATCGCTTCATGGTCAGCAATTTGTGTTCAATACTAAGCTCAAGTTATTAGCCACTGACTTCTCTTAAACTATTATTTGAACCTTCCAATTGCCTACTTTGCTACTGAAATTATTCTTTGTAGTTCATTACAAAAAATCTCATTATATGTAAATCTTTGAAAATTCTTAATACGTTTTCTAGCTTGTACCACATCTCCATAAAAGGGGTCCATGAATCTCTAGCCACACCATAATCCCTGTCTATGTAGCTTAGGCTGGCCTTGAATTCAGAGTTATCTTGTATACTGAGATTATGATCAAGTCCCACAATGCTCAGCTCAATCTTACTTCTTGTGGTTGTTTCATAAGGTCAGGTATTCATGCATCCCCATGCGTTCTGCTGTTTAAAAAGAACAAAAGCAGCCTGGAGGTTCTAGAAAGTGTTTTGGTGTTAACTTTCTCCCTTGCCAATTTCAAATTTCCCCTTTTAAAATGATCTTCTGCTGTGACTGTTCAAAGCCACAAGGACGCACTTCTGGACCACTGCTCACCTTTATACATCATTGCTTTCCTGCTTAGCTGTCCCTATTTGACAACTTATATATTCTACTCATATTTCTCAGTTTCTCACCTTCTACTTGAATGTACACCTAGAAAGAACAGGCTTTGTGCATGCTTGGACGGATCTATTTTCTATAAACGATGTTTGAAAACCAATATTTATTAAGCAAATTACTGACTTAGAAAAATGTAATTCAGATTTATGAAAATTGTATACTCATAGCTTTTTTATATTTTATGTAACAAATGCAATTAGAGATTAGGAAAATCTTGAATTGGGGATTTTACAGAACAAAAGAAGATATATTTTAAGGTTGCTATAAAGAAAATTCAAAATATGTATGTCTCAATAATTTGGAAGTTTTGATAATATGCAGAAAAACCCTACCTCCTTTTTAAAGAGTAATAGCAATAAACAGGAGGTGAAGGTCTAGGGACTTGTAGTTTAGAACCAAGACACTAAGATTCTCTGTGTTCATTCTAATTTTCTCTGTAAAATAAAAACAGGAGCCAGGATATTGTTTGGTGTAAGAGTTAAAGAATACTGACAGTGGGTCCAATAACAATGGAGGGGAGGAGAATATGCTCAAAATATATTACATAAAAATATTCAAATACAAAGAGAATCATGACCTCAATGAAAAGGATAGAAGGAATAGGTAGCTGTAAAGGAGGAATAGAACAGAAAATGCTAAAAAAAAAAAGTCACTAGGTGGATGGATAGACAGATAAAGAGAGACTAACGAAGTCAAATGTGGAATAAAGAATGTTAGTGTTAGCAATGATAGGAACTCTAACAAATCGGACAACTGGAATCTTAAATTTTTGGTTCCATCCATACACAGGGTAAAAGCAAAGATATGCTTGACAATTTTATTTCATAAGTATAAAGTTTTCTGTCACTGGTACTTGGTCAGTATACAGTATCACAGGAAAAATTAAAGTTTCAGATACAAACAGTACTTTACTAAATGGTTCTTCAATAACAATAATTTAATACACAAGCTAGGAACTATTTTAAAAATATATGATGAGATGGTTACAATGAAATGGCTTTCTAGATTTATTTCAGTTTGTATATATGAGTGTTCTGCCAGCAGGTATGTCTGTTTAGCACTTGTGAAGTCTCAGGTTCCCCAATTTTTAAACTTCAGCCCCCAAATTTGATCAGTATGATTCTTGCACAAAAACAGGTAAATCTGTGAAACAGAAAAAGGAAGGCAGATAAATAGATGGATTCACATATTATTTCCACAGATCTTTGACCAAGGTTTCAAAAACACACGGAGAGTAGACGTCAACGTCTCTGGGAAGAGACATCGTTTACAAGCAGAAAAGTGAGACTTATCCTAGTCTCATTCACATGCAGAGTCCTGCTCCTTTCAGTATAGTTCAGAGAAGCATGCTGTGCATTGAAAATAGATAAGAATAGAGCTTAACAGTTCCTTCCTTTAAAAAGTGAGAAGTACATAAAGTGACAGCCATGATTCATTTGACCTAACTACTGTACCACACACACAATATATATATTTCATATATATATATATATATATATATTTCCTTTTACATCAAAATATAAACGTCCATAATATTGCACTATAGATTACTGCTAATTAGACAGCTCTGCTAACAAATTTCATGCAAGATGAGAAAGAACACACTGGCACCTAGAAATGTCTTGTGTTATTGTTATTCTCAGTATACTCTGCCAGCTTTCTTCTTGCACCAGCTGCTATGCAACATTGTCAACCACATGCTCTTGGAGTGGCAATATGTCTTTAGGCCAAAGAGTAGTAGAGCCGATATTATGTTTTAACACTTGAAATGTAATAGTTATATCTGATGACTGAACCTGTGAAAAATCAAGGTTTTATTATATTATGAGTTTTATATCAATGCATGTCTTATTTGAGTCAACAAGCTGTGATAAGACATTAAGGGTGGTGTGAGGTGCATCATATTCATTTCATTTATCATGAGTCCAAAACTTGTCACCCATGAAAGAAAATGTGCAGTTGGTCTTCACCTATACATGGTAGTCAGGAGGGCTTACTCTGAAGTCAGAACAAATAAAGATGCAAAACCAAAGTTTCTAGCTTCAAATATGTTCAATGTTGTCCCTTCACTAATGCAGGCCTATAAATTATTAAATTATTAAATTTGTCAGTATTTTAAACGCTCAAGCAAGAAATGCTCACACTGCTGTGAAAGTATGCCAACTGATGAAGAAATAATTTCAAAGAGTTTTAGAGATATATGAAAAAATGTTATATTCAAATTGGATATTAGAATAAAATCAGTATTTGTAAAAAAGAATACCTTAGAATAAATTTACAAGGAGGGTGTGTGTATTTTGAATCAAGTTTGTGAGATTCTAGACAATAGTGGCTTGCCCCCAGTGTTTCTATTACTGTGGTGAGAAATACTATAATGGTGGAGATGAGAAGGAATATAAAGGTGGAGAATGGATGGTTAAACAGAGCTCCTTAGCTTGTGCTGTCTGAGAAGCAGTGACAGAAAGAAGCCAGGAAGGGAACCTACTCTATATGAACACACCTCCAGTGACTTCTAACTAGACTCTATCTTTTAAATCTTTCCATCACTTACTAAAGCCACTCTGTAATTAATCCACAAATAGATTAGCCTATGGGTAGCTTCAGAGACCCTCTGATTCAAACACTTCCTAAAGCTCCACATTTGAACATTGCTTTATTGAGGACCCATCTGTGAACACATGTATTTGGGGACACATTTAAAATCAAAATCAGAAGAGTTGGTGTCAACTGCAATTTCAACATAGAAACTTAGTAAGAGTCTAAATGACTGTGAGGTAACTCACACCCAAAAGGACACGCCCAGTATGTTCTCACTAATTAGTGGATATTAGCCAAAAAAAAAAAAAAAAGTACAGAATACCCAAGATACAGTCCACAGAACTCAAAAAGGTCAACAACCTGAAGGACCCA
The DNA here is from genome assembly GCF_011064425.1 of Rattus rattus. Classification (NCBI taxonomy): domain Eukaryota; kingdom Metazoa; phylum Chordata; class Mammalia; order Rodentia; family Muridae; genus Rattus; species Rattus rattus. The sequence continues at coordinate 146,543,709 of NC_046159.1, read as the reverse complement.
AGTGACGATGTCTCAGTCCCACTTCGGAGGGAGAAGAAAGCCATCACAAGGGGAGAGGGAGGGAGAGACCTGGGAGGGACAGTGGACAGGAGGGGGAGGGGAACATAATTTAATATTGGGTTGGGCGAAAAGATTGAAAACAATAGAGCCAGAAGAAAGAATGAAACAGGCAACCTCAGGAGGAAGGACGTTGGGAGGACCCTCCAGAATGTACCAGAGACCTAGGAGGTGCGAGACTTTCAGGAGTTAAAGGGGCGAGGGTAGATGAAATGCCCTACAGTGGGGAGAGGGAACTTGTAGAGTCTAATATATATATCATGGAGCAAAAGAAAGAAGCAGTATCAGCAGCTAGCCTGTTTTTCCTATTAGAGACTACTTCTCTTCTGGTTTCTTTATACAAGGGAACAAAATTTTGTTTATGTTGCCACATCAACAGAAGTCAAACCAACTGTAAGACAGCAAACTAAGCTCATTCAAGTACGATCCAGTAAAAATAAGACTGAGGGAAATGTTTCATGTTAAGCTTACCACCAAGTTGGATGGTTTCCTGAAACTCAGCGCCATTCTTTCATCTGGAACTGTGCTCAGAATACTGGTCCAAGTGCAGCACTCCATGCCACCCACCTACCAAGCCTACTCAGAAAATACACTTTCTAAATATGTTCTCATGGATGGAAGGACCAGATAAGTTTCTTTCGTCATTGATGTTGACAGGGTAACTTTCTGTTCCTCCTTTGTGCTAAGTCTTCTTTAATCCCTGCCTGCTTTTCTATGTGTACATCAATCCCTCTGCAAAATGCTTTAAATAATTCATGTAGGAAAAGTCCTGCCTTACTCTAATGCTTTGAATGCTGCCTTTAAGAAAATATGCCCAGAGAATCTAGTTTCACTACTTAGCACATGCAAGATATTTTGTACAAATCTTTGGTTATGAAATTTGCATTTATTTAAAATATGGTGCTGCCATAGTTCAAGTATTGCTACTCAGCAAATCATCATGTTAATAAAATGGCACTTGATATATGTTTACTAAAAATACTTTTAATAGCAAGAAAAAGTCTGAAGATCAATTTTCATCATTAACGTATTACCCCACAAGTGTCACTCTTTACTGTGAAATACATACATACATGAGGTTTAAGCAGCATCCCATATTTTAAAAAAATTGAAGGTCGTAAGATTCTATTTTTCTTTGTTCTAAGCAGTAAAACATCCTATGATCTGGGAAACGGGCTAGAGGGAAAGATGGAAACATCTTATCACTAACAGGTGTCTCTCTATCAAGGAACTCACTCACAAATGTGACTCTTTCCATTCAGAATCTACTGCAATACTCTGGGTGCACACGCACTTAAATGGCCAGTTAAATATTAACTGTTGAGTTCTGAGGAACAAAGCCACTTAGAATACTTTTGTTTCTTTCTCTTCCAGCCTCTTGCCAAGACTACCTTTTGAACTCTATTTCCTCTTTTTATCTGAACTTTTCTAGTAGTCAAAGTTCAACTTCTAAACATCCAAATATCATTTCTTCTTTCTTCTACTTAACCTCCAGCAATCAGTAGTCCTCTATTTTATTTACATTCTTTTCCCTCAGCACATTCTTTCTACAGGTTTGTTTCATAAACACCACTCTCCTTGTTTTGGCAGGGGAGCCAGGCTAAGCTTGCCAGCACCACATGGCAGCTCAGTACACTCTGCAGCTCCAGAGAGATAGCACCCGTCCTCTCCAGTGTCTATAAGAACAATGGTGTCAAAGTGCCCAGCCCAACCAGAGCAGACAAACTTGAAGATAATAATAACCACAGTAGTTCCTCTTCTTTAGCTCTTCAATGCAGTGGTCTGATTTTGTTTTCTTCCAAGGTCTCATGAAGTTGGTTTCTTTGCTTCAGATTACCACCTTGAGATGACAATACATGTCTGTGTCATGACAATGTGCTTGAGTGTACATATGAGTATCATTTGTACATAGATGATTCCCTGAGACTGAAGTAACATAATATTGTGAGGGGCCATGTGAGTGCTGGGACTTCAAACTGGCTCTCCTGCCAGAGTAGCAAATGCTTTTTATCACTGAGCCATCCATCCAGGCCTTTAAGTATATTTTTAAACCAAAAACTGGATGTATAATTCCTCTAATATAAAGCTGTCGATGATTCTTTAGACAAGATAGTTCATAGCACTGCCTGTTAACTGTCAACTTTTATGCCTTGAAGACATGTTAAACTCTACCACCCACTCATTTATGGAGTCCCTCCAAACAAGTTATGATTCTTGCTTCTGTTGAACGTTAGTGTAATATTTATCAGTTTCACTGTTGTCAACCACCGAAATACTCTATTTCAGGATTATGAGATTTCTTATATTATGTATTTTGAGACCAAATTAAAATTGGTCTTAGATTACTATTGATTTCAGAAAAAAGAAGTACTTCCACTGGTATTTTTAAAGTGTGTAGATACTGTTTTATAGTTCTGGGGGCCAGTATCCATGATGAATTTGTTGAGGAGCTATGAGACAGAGCCTGTTCCCTGCCTTCTCTAACTTCTGTTGGCTTCCTGGACATCTGGGGTGCATCTTGGCTTAGAAAGGCACCATTCTAATCTCCGACTCCATCTTCTTTAGATTCTCCCTGTGTGCATCTGTCTCTAAATTTAGAAAGACCGCTGCTATTCAGTTTGAGAGCCCACCCAAATTCTTCATTTTAATTGAATTACTATTGATGTAATCTTATCTCCAAATATGGTTACATGCCAGAGAAGGTCAGTTTTAAGAGTATATTCAACACAGAAGGATCTGGACAGACACATTTCAACATACAAGTCTCTATACAGTAAAATAAAAAATGGTGGGGTAGATTAACCTCCTATACATATTTCAGCTTTCTATTGAGGGTTATAAATTCCTAAAACAGATGACTTTATAAAGTAAAAAAAAAGCTTGTTTTGGTTCCAATATGGAGACAAGGTCAGTGAAATTTAACAGACTCTTTCAATGCTCTTGCACTACATCATATGATAACAGAAGTATGTCTATATTTGCCTATGGTCTCTCCTTTTCCTTACGAAGCCAGCAGAATTTTTTGAAAGAGACTTGCAATATATTATATTGTATAAGAAGTACTCACCTTTTTTCTTTTCTTTCATTGGATATTTTTTATTTACATTTCAAATGTTATACCCTTCCCCAGTTTCCCCTCCAGAGACCCTCTTGCTCCCCCATCCACCCACCCACTCCTTCCTGCCTCCCTGCTCTGGCATTCCCCTATACTGGGGCATCAAGCCTTCACAGGAACAACGACCTTTCTTCCCATTCATATCCAACAAGGCCATCCTCTGCTACATATGCAGCAGGAGCCATGGGTCACTCTATGTGTATACTTTGGCTGGTGGTTTAGCCCCTGGGAGCTCTGGGCTGTCTGGTTGGTTGATATTGTTGTTCTTCCTATGGGGTTGCAAAGTCCTTCAGCTCCTTCAGATCTTTCTCTAATTCCTCCCCAGGGAACACCATTCTCAGTCGAATGATTGGCTGTGAGCCAGCAGAATTTAACAATGTGTGCTACACGTTCTAATGACCTAATGAAATCTGACCTATAACTTGCCAGAAGACTAATTTATCAACACCACAGTTAGACCATGATTCTATCTTCTTATCACTATCACAATTGTCTTAGTGTTTTCATTGCTGTGATAAGCATTATGACCAAAATCAGCCTGGGCAAGAAAGGACTTATTTAACTTCCACTCCCACATTCTAGTTCATCTAAGGAGAAAATTCAAGGCAAGAAGACAAGAGAGGAACTTGGAGGTAGGAATCAAAGTAGAGACCATGAATGAACAATATTAACAAACTTACTTAGCCTGCTTTCATATGCCATGCCGAACCACCTATCCAGGGACTCTACCACCCCCAATAAATTTGTTCCTTCTGCCTCAATATTTAGTCAAGGAAATGTCCCACAAGCAAATCTGGTGGAGATATTTTCTCAATTGAGGTTCCTCCTTCCAAAATGATTAAAGAAATTAATAAATACATAATAAATTAATGAATAAAAATGAAAAGTAAATAAATCAGAACACCATAATAGGTTAAAAATCAAATTACATAAGTTTGACAGCCAACCCATCTTAAGTCCATAACAATGAACTCAAGACTACAATATATTGTCAATGCTTTCTTTGTTAGGGGTGAAGCTTCGTGTCCCCCTCCACTCTCCATGTGGTGATTGCATGTGGCTTGAGTTTGCATGGGTTTTGTGCCTGCTGTCATAACTGCTGTGAGTTTATTTGTGCAGCTGCCTCATCATATCCAGGGGAGACTGTTTTCTTGTATTCATTCAGCTGCTGGGAAAGTGTGCATTGGTTTTTTTTTCAATATGCTGCTACTAGTGGAATAACAACAACCCAGTCGAAGGATACAGATCAGTAGATACAGGAGAGTAGAAGAAATTGAACCTGATGCGTGAAATAAAATAAGAGAACATCTTCTTAACTGAGGGCAAAGAGTGGAAGATCTGGGAGGAATTGGGGAGGGGATGAATACACAGGAAAATCATTGTTTGAAACTATCAAAGAACTAAAAATAAATGCAATTTATTATTAGAAGAAATGGTATACATATTTAACAAAGGAAAAGTGTGTAAGATTCAAATATATGTCCAACAGTACAAAATTGAATGCATTAATCTCTTCTAAAATAATGCAAAAATGTCAGAAATGTTGTAGACACTTTAAAGTCTTACAAACTGTTTAGAGTCTTCCCCACTCAGTTGTGTTTACAGCTGTGTATAAGTTAACAATGAAATAGCAATTTAAAAAAAGAAATTGAAATGACCTAGATGTAGATGAAAGACATGGAAAGAGACTGACTGACTAACATGGTATAGATCTATGGTCTTTAGCAATGTACTCAGAGTCTCACATTGGTGCTTATTTGATCAATATATCTACTTATATGCATATTCTAAACATCTTACTATTGTCTATTAATTAGAAATTACAACTTAAAATATTCAGTTAAGTGAAATATCACATCATTTAATTTTCTCTTTTCTCTCTATTCATACCACATTTTAAAGTACACTATTTGTCTATCTGTCTGTGTGTGTATAACATACAATGTAATCATATAATATTAAGTATAGAAGAGCATGGTTATATGATACATGGGAAGCAATATATATATTCTTATTTCTGAGAAATACTACACAAAATTTGACAATCAATGCAAGTGTCCTTTAAAGAAAAATTAAAAGTATTAATTTTAATATATTCAAAAACAGTATCAAATAAGTTCTTAGAGTAGATAGAAGTCTCAGTGGTTAAGAAGTCTTGGTACTCTTCTGCAGGACTAGAGTTTAATTTACCACTCTAATGCTCACAATCACATCACATGTCCAAATTCTGGGACATCTGATTCCCTTTTATATCTTCTGTGATACACACAAACACATACACACACACACTCACTCACACACTCACTCTACATATACTCATACAGACACCTATCTATGCTTACCTAAAATTAAAAAGCTCACTCTATTAAAAAATAAATATTTCCTATCTCTCAATGTATTTCTCATTGTTCAAATGATTTCAAAATGAAGTTTTAAGGATTTGTTGGGAGCCTGCATATGTGTTTTTAAAGTCACAGTTAATTTTTTAGAATAAAAATTCTGAGGATTGTAGTCTACACCTACAAAATCCATTTGCTGACAAAATCAAATTCAATTAAAATGCTAAATTGAAATTAGGCTTTTGCATTGTAGATTCTACTCTTAAGCATACTATGATTTAAAAGGCGAAAAGACACTTTCAATGCCAAGTCAAGCCAGACTAGAGCCTAAGGCTAAGGGGGGAAAAAATCAAGACTTTTGATCTAGTCTTTATTTAATTTGCTCTGATTTTATCATGCCAATAATAATGATTTTTAAAATATAACATAGGAGTTTATTTGTATTCCCTCTAATTTTGGATCCAAACTGATTAACTAGTTCCTCAATCTCAGATCTCACTATGTATATTCAATATGCTTTTATCTGTATACCTTAGGAAACATTAAAGATTTGCTAATTTGAAAGCCAAAAATCTGTATATATTTTCACTTTGAGTATGGACTCAAGAATCTTAATTATTCTTCTCTTTGTTAAGGAAGCTCTATGTCCTAGCAAGCCACAATCGATATTGACATGATGGCTTTTGGTTAACATTGACAATGTCATGTTGATTATGGAGCTCACTGAGTCATGTGAAAACTTTTAATAAACCTATTAAGACATCTTACTATCTTCATCCATTTTTATGTGAAAGGTTTATATAGTGTGCTTTCAAAAGCATGACTGCACTGTCTTAGGAAGGACAGATAAAGCATGTGAGCAGAAGGTGTATAATAAGTTTGTTGATAAGTTGATAATTTTATATGTTCCCTCCCTGTTATTATATATAATTGAAATATCAATTATATTATTATATATTAAATATAATTATATCAAATATAGTGCAACATTTTAACAATTAAATATTAAATTATATGTATATTAAATATATATTATGTATATGTCATTTTGATACACAACTTGATTTGGTATGAGCACTTTTTAGATTACTGAATCCACTTGCCTATTGTGTGTGTCTGAATTACTCGTTTATGGGATTGTATTAATACTTAGAGCATTTTCATTCTTTGGCTGGAAGTCATTTGTGGAAAAGAAAAACTCAAGGGATCATATGTCCCTGTCTGAGAGGATATTCATCCTCATCTAATTGCCTGTGCTATTTTCTCTACTTGGCTTTCCTGCCAAAGTCTGCACTGGCGTTAAACGGCAATTATTTCTCAGTGTTAGAATCCTATAAGATTTCCAAGCCACATCACAAAGAGGCTCCCAAGCCTCCTACTGGAATTGTGCTGACTGGGGTTTTCACAGCACAGACTGGCTAATGGAGCAGCCTGCAGGAGCCCTGGCTCTTTAGCAAGAGGAAATTTCCAATAGTTTACAGAGCAATGAGTAAAACTGGGAAACCTTCATCACACGTCTACATTTTAAGGTAATTTCCCCTTAAAATTTCCATAAAAATACTGCCTTAGTAATAGTGTGGCTTTCAGAGCACTTACTGAAACACTATTCTGCAGCTCTTTCATATAAAGGGGTTTCACAGACAATTTGGCCAGCTATTTGAAATTATACTCTACATGTTTTATTTATATAATCAAAGCTTTAAACATGTAGAATTTCTTAGTAATCCTCCATGTAGCAATTCTCAATTTGTAAAGGAAGAATAGAAGACATCAAAAGTAGAAATGACTTGCTCAGTGGCTCTAACCACATGGTGACAGAAGTTACTTTGGTTCAATCTAAGGATTCCATTTCTGTCACTGCAAAGTGCATTGACTGCATTTCCAAATCAAAGCAGAGGAAACTTTTATAACATAAGATAAGGTATCTACAGGGGTTGTTTTAATTAAGAAAGTTTTCTTGTGTTGTCTACAGCACAATAATTTATATGGTATGTGCTTAAGACTCTTTGAACCCTGCTTCCAAATCTATGTGCTAAACCTTTAAGCCCCAGGATGTTAATACTTTGGAAAGAGACACATTTGACACATGGTAAATATAACAGTAGGCTAGAAGTGTGGAATCTGTGATAGGGTTAGGATTGTAGGGAAAAAAATGAATGGCTGACGATTTTCTTAGTTGTACAGATGCTTTTCAATTTTATGACATGTTAACTGCGGGTCTTTATTACTGAGCAAATGGCTCCTAATCAGAAAGTCCTTTACATACATTTATCATGAACTGTACTGACATATTTTTCATCTAGCAATTTCAGTGCATCAAGACTTACATTTTGGTCTTCAGTACATTTGGAGCTAATGTTTGTACATGGTAATGCTAAAAGTCTAATTTAATTTAATTCTTCTATGCTTAAAAAAGTATTATAGTTCTTCTGTAGGTAACATTTCTCCCAGTAGAGTTAGCATGTCCAGTGGTGTCATTATGAAAGTCATAATTAGCTTATCATAGTTTCAGATTTCATGAGTTCATCTTTCTTATTATATATAGAAGAAACTATCTCATAAAAGATATCCTTATACTTTGATTCTTACTAATTCCCAGTCTATTCTTCTGTGCTGTTGCCTAAACCTTAGATACAGAGGTTGAATTCTGGATTTATCAGTTAGTAGTTGGCAAACCCACATCTGTTTTTCTTTGCATTTTTTGAGCAGTTACAGATGTCTGCAATATTCCCTATCTATGGCAAAAGTTTCTTTTATAAGTGAGGAGAGCTCCATTTGTCTGCGTATGTAAGGATAATATTTAGAATCCAGATAGAAATTGTAATTAGTTTAGAAAAGTTTTATGTTCACACTAGCCACTTGAAGATGGCTAGGCTTATGGTATCCAGTGGAAATTTTATCCTTTCAGCCATCCTTAGTCCAATAAGACAGCTGTTGGTTGCCACCCAGATGTAAGTTCCATTGTACTCTTGGCAATAGCTTACTTAGTATGCTGAATTTTTCTATGGTTCACAGGCTTTACAGTGGGGTAAGATTATTGTTAACTTTTCTCCCTAGGCAGCTAGCATGCTACTTTCAGATACCAAGGTACCTACCTTTGTAGGGAGGCTACCAATTAAGTTCTTGCTCAATTCTTCCAAGTCCTGTTTCTGAAGTGTGTCATGTCTTACCTTCATGTTCTGGAAAGGGTAACCACAATAACCTTTACTGTTTGAGTAACCCCTTGGACTCACCTGACCAATAATTTTAATGGTCCCAAGAGTTGTATTCTAATGCCTGGTATTAATTTTTGTTCAGTTGTCTATAGTTCTTGTGTGATCCTTCCTTTTCTTGCACTATCACTGCAAGTGATGTAATTTCATTAATGTATGCATGTGTGAGTGTGTGTGTGTACATGGGTGCATGTGTGTGTGCACCCGTATGTGTAAATGTCTACACTTAATCCAGCAACATGTTTGCTTTGGCAAGGACTCACATCCAGAGATCATGTAGGTCTGTGTAATCTGGCTAGAATTCAGACATGCCATTAATCTCAGGAGACAGGGGCATTTAGGTCTCTGAGTTGTAATCAGTCAATTCAGTTGAGTCAGTGATTTCAGAGCTAGTGAGTGGAGTTGAGTTTGTGGCAGCTTAGTTTGTGCAGTTCTGAGGCAGTTTTTACAAAGACAGCTTTACAGACAGGTTGCAGGAAGAACGAGTGATGACAAAATGAGCCAGGGAATGAGAAGGAGCCAAAAGATGATAATAGATGGCAAGATTTAGTTTGAGGTCAAGCAGGGCAATGTAGTCAGAAGCTGAGAAAAGTCAGTTTGAATCAGTCTGTTTGGAGAGGAGTTTGAGCCAGAAGAACTGAGTTGAATCAGCCAGCCAGAATTCACAAAGAGCTATAAAGTTTGAGCTTATTCAGAAGCAAGACTTGGAGATGACAATTACATTAGGCAAATAAAAGTTACTTTAGATAAATATACCCACAATAATTAAGAAGTGGTTAGGAATTTGAGAGAGCATGAGAAGAATAGAATGGATAGCAGTTGGCGTGGGAGAGAAAGGGATGGGAATGGTGGAAAGTGCAAAGTTATGAAATAATTTAAAATTTTTAGATTAAAAATTACTTTGTTTTATAGAAAAGACTTGTTTCAGCCATTGAAATACATGCTGTAAGAATGACTATAAATGATATCTATCTATTTACATATTAACATCTGTTAAATAATGCAAATACTTTAAAGATAAAAAAGAACAATGAACATCACATTGTCTTTCAAATGTGGCATGACTGATGCAGTGGGGGCTGTTCTATTTTGCAAAATGATAGTCCCTGGATGACCATAACTGTGATGCCAAATCTCAAGAAATGGAAGAAATTAATGTCTGTCATTTATGCCACTGTGTATGCTGTATTTTGCTTAAGTAGACAAAACTTACTAAGACAGTAGAAATAAAAAGGGCGAGGGCTCTCTGAAGGGGCTTCATCTTGACTCCTTATGAAATAAGACCTGAAGAGTAGATATGAAGCAGAGGATACATCTCTCAAAAACAGTTGTATGCCTTAAATGTAAGAAAGAGCTACTTCTTCTCTTGCTTCCATTACATCTCTGCTTGCAGTCACCTTTCGTCACCTAAAAGCAGTACATGGGCCCACATGAGCTCAAACATAATAATCCAGCAATCAGGTATGTGTGTGAATAAATGCATGAAAACATACACACACACACACACACACACACACACACACACACACACATACACAGACAAAAAGAGAGAGAGATCTTTCTATTTTTTAAAATAATATTTCTACACGATCAAGTCATCAAAATAACCATTTCAAAGAAAGAAGGAGAAAAATAATTGCATTCTAAAGCAATAGCTGATTTTTTTAGTCTTCAAGGAATTAATTATGTTAAGTAAATATTGGATGTTGGCAACTAATTTACTGATTCAATATGGCTTAAGTTTTAGCCACTAGTTTAATTTTAGATTATTTGAGACTTCACAATTTTCTCAATGGATAAAGAACGAAAAGTTTCTTTCCATTCATGCAGCATGAAATTAGGCTAGGGTATTCCCAGGGCAAACTCCCAATTTAGATTGTTTAATCCATTTCTAGGACCCACATAAACCTTAAGTAAGTTTTAAATTACAGCTGGGAAATTCAAAATATTTCAATTAGGTTATGAATTGCAGGGAAATGCAGATAGTTTCAAATTTGATTTCTATCTGTTTTATGAAAAATTAAATGCTTTTTAATTCAATGAAAATATCATGCACTTTTATTATGTATCTTTTTTATGTTCACATTGTATACATTCTATCCAACTCCCTCTGTAAACTCCAAAGGATTTCCATCCCAACATTTTCTTCTCTTATTTTGTATAATCTACTCTGTGATTAGTGCTACTCATTTGTCTAGGAGTGTTCGGTTGTCTACTGGAACAAGGACAATCTACATTCTGAAAGAATGATCCCTCATTTACCCTAGCAGCTGTCAACTCCTAATAGCTACTCAATGAGGAATGGTATTTTCTGATCCCCCTTTGTATCTAGTCTGGAATGTTTTACTCTATTGATTTTGTGAAAGTCTCATGGAGGTAAACACAGATGCTATAAATTCTTGTGTGCAACAGCCATAGCATTCCCAGCAGACAGAATTTCAAACCACTACCCTTATCTTCTGGATCTTAGTTATGTTCCACTTCCATTTTGTGATGTTTCTTGACCCTTGACTGAGAGAGGGTTGATACATTATGTTTTAGCTGTGGGTGAACACTCACAGTCGCTTATTCTCAGCACTTTGATTAATTATTAGTCTTTTCATTAAACACTGTCATCCCCAGAAGAAGCTTCTCTGACCAATGCTGAGGGCAGTATAAGTCTATGTGTATAATAATTATTTAGAATAGAGTTGGAAATATGAACATTTAAGAAAATAACAAAATAGCTTCCATCCTAGCATCAATGTCTCCTCCAAACATGGTTTCTTGATGAGAGTTATAGTATCAAGCCTGACTTTCCTCTGCTTGAACAGGCCCCATATCTAAGCAGAAAGGGCTAATCAAAATGAAGTATATAAAAAATAAATGAAAAACTATGATTTTGTATTCAAGTGAAAAAATATAAGCAGGGATAGAAGAATACCCATGACATGAAGAACATGGGGAAGTACTAGGGTCTACAAGTTTCTATTTGGGTGGGAGCAAAGGAAAGAAGGTATTATGTGTGGGTTCAGTGCACACCATCAAGTGCACACGTTTCAGCATCTATTACTTATTTTCGATCACAATTCATCTTTTACTTCAAGCACTACCCACTTAACTCTTATCCCCTCTGCCTGTTTTGTTAGTAGTATTTAGGTTTTCTTTCTTTTTATTAGGATTTTTATTACATTCTTCTGTTCCGTCTATTTACCATGCATGCCCTCTACCCAAGAAGTTCCCAGTCTCACTGACTGTTCTTATGTATTGTTTCATTCCCCTGTACCATACTGACATTATGTCTGTAACCAATAAAACTCCAGTTCAGTTGGAAAACCTTTCCATTTGGTCATAGCAAACATCCACCCTTTCCCATCATGCCTTTCATTGTTGGCAACTTTCCCAATACTGCCTCACCTTGTCATACCACTTTCTAAACCTTTTATCATTTCAAGTGTGCTGGCAGGATAAAAATCTTGTCTCTTATGTAAATAGAAAGCTTTTCATTATTGGTCTCAGGCTACTTGCAAAAATTTATGTCCAACTAATGCCAAGCAGATTGAAGGTGTCAACAGAAACAAAGAATTTCATCCTTTCTTTCTGAGTGACTTATGTATTTCTCTTTTGCTATTTTGCCATATTCAGGTATGGTAAACTATTTAAGATGACCCTTTATATAATTTATCTAGGATGCTCTTAACTCCAGTTGGTCATCCCCCTTGGCCATGTTTTATATGACTCAGTTAACCCATGGTGGCTCACCTTTCTCCACTCCTGGTTCTTCTTCTACTCCACGGCAGCTATTTCCTGCTCCTGCCCCCCTTTTCCTTCTCTCTCCAAGGCCATGAAACCTTAACCCCACCTCTCTCTCTGTCTCTGTCTCTCTCTATCAATTCCCAGCTATTGGCTGTTAGCATCTTTATTCACCAATCAGAATTAAGTTAGGGGCAGGGTCCAGGGGTTATGTGCACACTCCAGGTTTTGCAGGCCTGCATTTAGTATTACAATACACAGTAAAAGACAAAACCTCACATAGACTGACCTCCACTCAAAAGTTAGCACACAAGACAGAGCAACAAACACCCATGAGAGAGATTGTGACACAACTCAGTGCAACTTCAACCTAGCAGGAACAGCTGACGCCTCTCAGACCCAGGTTTTACACCAGTACCAGGGAACTCAGCACAAAGTAGCAGTCACAGCAGTTTTGGTTCAACAAATCTAAGAGAAGATCTTCAATATCTTGCTAATATCCAACAGCCACAATTTAGATGCCACTAAGCCAAAGGAAGTAGTTATTTCTCTGTGGCCATATATGGCCACAGGTTTTCCTCTTTATTCCCAATCTCCTTCTTGTGTTGCCTATGGTCAAAGATTGGAGATTTTCCTTAGGCGCCATTTACAATGAGATTTTAGAATTTCCATTGATATGAAATGTTAGAGTATTGTATATGTATAATAACTCGGAAATTTTGCACTCAATATATAGAAACTCCTTTCAAAAAGTGAGGACAGACAACCAACAAAAAATGACAATTGTTTATAGAATGTTCATAGCATCATATAGTATGAAAATTATATTTATTAAATAAATTCAGGAGTGTTTATTGGATAGCTATTAGAAAAAAGGAGAATATTTAAGACTTAAAAGAAGTTTCTTCTTTACATAATAAATATATAATAACATGCAAATATATGCATTCTTACAATATTTCTAAAAGTAAAATTGAGTATTCATAAACCTATTTTTTATGATTTTGCTAGCTTCCCTCAAATTATGTAAATATGGAAACACAATGCTAATAATATTTAATATCCTTCCTTCAACTCCTGATTTCCTTATACCCTATACCACCTACACAATCATTCAAGTAATTGGCAAATTGGATTCCGTATGTTACTCCAGGATATAAGTGAATCTAGTCCTCATCTTCAGGCTTGTTGCTGCTGTCTCGTATTCCCCTTAGACTTGAAGGCTAACCATTTATTTCCTATGTTCCATATACTCTGGCTTTCACACATTTATTTATTTTCAGACTCACAGTAAATACTCAATGTGCTATTATATAAAGAAGTATGAGCATGAGTAAAGAATTATGTTACAAAAACATACTTCCACATGGTAACTGCAAAACATAGCTAAAACTTTATTCTTAAAATATAAACATTTATTCATTGTATTTTTAAAAAGCACAATGAATAAAATGTTAATCTTATTGCATAAGATAATAGTTTGCTGCTGACCATAATTTCAGAAGCCTAAGCTCCATATCTGTCTCCATGATTCTCCTCACAGTACACTGCACTGTTTATGGAGGAGCAAAAATAATGTCAGCAGCTATCACACTCTGCATCTGCCTCCATCTCGGAACACATTTTCTTCCAACAAGAATGAATGAGAATAAGGAAAGGAGCTAGGTTTGCATGATTATACATTTGTGGATCCCCATTCCTTTAAGATCATCATGACCTTGCATAGTCTATGGAGGTATACTGACCAGGGTTCACCTTCAGTGACTCACGTGTGAGACCAGAAAAATTTATTAAGCTCTTATACAGGTAGAACATGTGTAGTGTATAGATACTCACTCTGGTCAGTAGACATCCACAGAGCTATGGGTTGTGCACAATATAATCTGAATTTATACAGACAATGGCTTCATTTATCTTGATTTTAAATTTAGCGTACAAAGAATAAGCTTCACCATGGCAGCTTTATATGTTTGTAGCATTATATCCTGCTTTCCTTTGGTTCTTTACTGTATACACAAAGTTTTTAAATTAGTCTTCCATTTATCACTATCCAACATCAGCATAATAAACAACTTACATCATCATACCATGGCTTGTTAACTGAAAGTAGATAGATACGATATAAAGTATAGTAAAGAATTGTAAGACAGTTTCACACGAAATGAAGTGGCTGTTTAAAGACCCAAAAGTGATCCAAGACATTGCAGCAGACAGAAACCTGGGCCACAAAGAGAGGGAAACAGTGAAAATAATCTGTGTAGGGGATCAAACAACTTTCAAGTAGGAGGAAAAACACTGAAATGAGAAGTAATAGACTTGTGGAATAAAAGAGATTTTTCTTGAATCATAAGCTGTAAAGCAGGCAAAAGTAAAAAAAATGCAGAAAGTTTGTTTAAATCTGAAGTTGGATGTTCTCATTTAAGGAAGCTGATCATCCTCTGATGATAATGATTCTAAAGTGTTTCCTGCATAGGGAAATAGGACCAGAGTTTTCCTCTATGTATATGTATTTGGTAGGGATGAGTAAGACGAATAGATTGTTCAGAAAATGGGAGAGATCTTTTGTTGCATAACAAAAAATTTTCATGGCAATCTGTTGATCAGATAATAGCATCATCCCTACAAAGAATTAATTAGTTATCACTTCTTGGCATTTTGTTCTTATCAGTAAGCTCCCTAAGGCAATATTTCACATGAATTAATTACAGTATTAAATAAATACATGATTATTCTGACAAGTTTTGTCACATTGAAATTGTTTGCAATATTTTCTGTTACTATGTACATTCCCTAGTTCTGTCCTAATTGCTCCCAGTATAAAGCTAAGATTAGACCTAGTCTGTTTTTGCTGTAACAACCCTAGTCCCAGGCACTATCCTTCCTCAAAGGAACAGGTGCTCTAGCCACACTATAATTCCAGTCAGCATGACTTTGACCTTTCTGTTCCTATTACATGCCAAAGTCTGAGGCCAAAATATGTTTGGAATTAAGTTATCTCTCAACAACTAAGCCATAACTACCATGACTGTAGCTATTGTCCTCTCCTTCTAAGATTGCTAGGATACCCTCTTACTGTATTTATCTACACTAACCATGGCTTTAGAGACACTTTTCTAAATGATACACCAATGAAATCTTTAAATCTTAAATGTAGTAATGTCTTTACCTAACACAGTGCAGAACCTCTCCTTTCCATTCACAGGAAAAACTAAGGTAACTGCATTGGCTGATGCTGTGTTTAGAACCCTGTTTTCCTACTGTTACTTAGCACTGGGTTTGATCATCATTTTTACCGGGGCATCTGTGACTATATACAAAAGCCACCTGAGATTGGGATTATTGCTCTGCTGACATTCCCTCACTGGAACAGATGGTGGGAAAAGTCACTTGATTCTCATTTGAGATTCTATTCACTCTGAACTACACCTATCAGCCAGAGTATGTGACTCTGCTCTAATTATATGTAGTCCTGTTGTCCCAGGAGATGTGGGTGTGTAAAAGAAGAAAGGTTAATGGAAAGGACAAATCATTCAATGTAGCTATATAGACGTCATCATCCATGAAGAGATGATAAAGTTTTGTTGTAAAGCTGCATGAGTAAGAATCATCTACAGTCCTGCATGTAACCATTTTCTTAATTTCTATATATAAGTTCAATAAACTCAAAGATTCTCTAGACTGCATTCAGGTTGAAATTCTACTTTGATTTGTTGTAGTACATTCTAGGAATAGTGTAGTTGATTGTTCACAGTGACCTACAAACACACGCGCGCGCACGCACACACACACACACACACACACACACACACACACACACACACACATCTTGCTTCCTACTTTTCTCCCTAAATGTTCAGTTTTCTACAGGTGTGACAATAGAACCATTTATAATGAGAACTCTCCCTACTGGATGGCTCCATATTTATCCCACCTACATTACCCATCATTTGAAATTTATATTGAACCCTTTCTTAATCTCCATGTCACATTCCAATGTGCTGTGACAAGCATAAACTTACTGTCTTGTTTGCACATTCCCTCTAGAATGTCAGGTTCATGATGGCAAGGATTCTATGTTGTCCTTGTTCTATTTTTCAATATGTCCCACAAAACATTCTCAAGAAAGAGCTCCAAGATTAATAGGCAGTTGTTGAATTAATAAAGTAACTGATGTTTACACTGTGAAATAATAGTGTTGTTTTGCATTTTTTGCATTTTTATTGGATATTTTATATATTTATATTTCAAATGTTATCCAATTTTCTGATTCCCACATCTATCACCCCCCCTTCCCCTGCTGCTATGAGGATGCTCCCCCTCCCACCCACCAACTACCACCTCAACACCCTGAAATTCTGCTACACTGGGGAAAGGAGCCTTAACAGGAACAAAAGCTTCTCCACCTATTGACGCCAGACAATGCCATCTTCTGCTACATATGCAGCTAGAGCCATGGGTCCCTACATCTCTACTCTTTGGTTAGGAGTTTTGTCCCTGGGAACTCTGAGTAAGTATGGGTGGTTATTATTGTTCTTCCTATGGGGTTGCAAACCCCTTTAGTTTCTTCAGTCCCTTCTCTAGTCACTCCATTGGGGTGTGTGTGTTCAGTCAGATGGTTAGCTGCAAGCATCCTCACCTGTATCAGTAAAGTTCTAACAGGAGTCTAACTTCTTGAGTACTTTTTATATATTAGATATTAGCTCCCTATTGGAACTATGATTGGTAAAGATCTTTTCCCAGTCTCTTGATTGCCATTTTGTCCTTTTGGCAGTGTCCTTTGCCTTACAGAAGTTTGCAATTTTATGAAATCCCATTTGTTGATTGTTGACCTTAAAGTACAAGCCATTGGTGTTCAGTTCAGAAATTTTTCCCCTGTGGCTATGGGTTCAAGGCTCTTCTCCAATTTCTCTTCTCTTGGTTTCAGTATATCTGGTTTTATTTGAAGGTTCTTAATACACTTGGACTTGAGCGGTGTACCAGGACACAAGAATCAATCAATTTGCATGGTCCTAAATGTTGACCATCAGTTGAATAAGAACCATCTTTTGAAAATGCTATCCTGAGAGCACAGGTGAGAATGCCACTTCTCTTCACATTCCTGGTCCAAGAGGAACCCACCTGGAGCTCTCTGGACACAGGAACCATAGCTGACACTATGTCCCAGCTCTCTGTACCCTGACCCTGCTGCAATCAAGCCAGTCTCCAGGAGTGCTGACACACAGGTTCACAGGAAGGTCAAGCTACTATCAGAAACAGCAAGACCAACTAACACCAGAGTTAAGCAGATGGCAGACGGCAAGAATGAGAACATAAGCAACATAAATCAAGGTCATTGGACATCAGTACCCAGTTCTTCCACCACAGCAAGTACTCTGTACCCCAACACACTGGAAAACCAAAATTTTGACTTAAAGTCACAATTCATGATGATGTTAAAGAACTTTAAGAAGACATACATAACACCCTTAAAGAAATACAGGACAACACAGGTAAACAGGTAGAAGCCCTTAAAGAGGAAATGTAAAAATTCCTTAAAGAATTGTAGGAAAACACAAGCAAACAGGTGAAGAAATTGAACAAAAACAACCAGGATCTAAAAATAGAAATAGAAACAATAAAGAAATCAGAAAGGGAGACAACCCTGGAAATATGAAACCTAGGAAAGAAATCAGGAGTCATAGACACAAGCATCACCAACAGAATACAAGAGGTAGAAGAGAGAATCTCAGGGTCAAAAGATACCATAGAAACCTTTGACACAACAGTTAAAAAATGATGTGAAATGCAAAAACTCCTAACCCAAGACATCCAGGAAATCCAGGAAACAATGTGAAGATCAAACCTAAGAATAATAGTTATAGAAGAGAACAATATCCTCAACTTAAAGATCCAGTAAATATCTTCAAGAAAATTATAGAAGAAAACATTCCTAACCTAAAGAAAGAGATGCCCATAAACATATAAAAACCTACAAAAATCCAAATAGATTAGACCAGAAAGGAAATTCCTCCTGTCATATAATAATACAAAGTACCAAATGCACAAAACAATGAAAGAATATTAAAATCAGTAAGAGAAAAAGGTCAAGTAGCATATAAAGACAGACATATCAGAATTACAACAGACTTCTCACCAGAGACTATAAAAGCCAGAAGATCCTGGGCAGATATCATACGGAACCTAAGAGAACACAAATGCCAGCCCATGTTACTATATTAGGCAAAACTCTCAGTTAACATAGATGGAGGAAACCAAGATATTCCATGAGGAAATGAAATTTACACAATATCTTTCACAAATCAAGCCCTACAAAGAATAATAGATGGAAAATTCCAACACAAAGAGAAAAACTACACCCTAGAAAAAGCAAGAAAATAATCTAATTTCAACTAACCCAAAAGAAGGTAGCCACACAAACATAATTCCAACTCTAACAACAAAAATAAAAAGAAGCAGCAATTATTGTTCCTTAATATCGCTCAACATCAACGGACTCAATTCCCCAATAAAAATACATAGACTAACAGACTCAATATATAAAGAGAACCCAACATTCTGCTACACAGAGAAAACACACCTCAGTGACAAAGACAGACACTACTTCAGAGTAAATGGCTGTAAAATAAGTTTTCCAAGCAAATTCTCCCAAGAAACAAGGTAGAGTAGCCATTCTAATATCAAATAAAATCAACTTTCAACCAAAAGTTATCAAAAAAGTTAAGGAAGGAAACTTCATATTCATCAAAGGTAAAATTCGCCAAATTGAACTGTCAATACTGAGTATCTACGCTACAAATGCAAGGGCGCCTACATTCATAAAAGAAATCTTACTAAAGCTCAAAGCACACATTGCACCTCACATAATAATAGTGGAAGACTTCATCACCCCACTCTCATCAATGCACAGATTATGGAAAACAGAAATTAACAGAGACACAGAGAAACTAACATAAGTGATGAAGGAATAGATTTGACAGATATCTACGGGATATTTCATCCTAAAAAGAATATATCTTCTTCTCAGCACCTCATGGAAACTTCTCCAAAATTGACAATATGTTTGCTCACAAAACAGGCCTCAACAGACACAAGAAGATTGAAATAAGCCCATGCATGTATCACATCACCACACATTAAGACTCATCTTCAATAACAACAAAAAAGACTAAAAGCATATGTACCCATGGAAGCTGAACAATGCGTTCCTCAATGATATCTTGGTCAAGGAAGAAATAAAGAAAGAAATTAAAGACTTTTTATTATTTAATGAAAATGAAGGCATAACATACTCAAACTTATGGGACACAATGAAAGCAGTGATAAAAAGAAAACACATAGCTCTGAGTGACTCCAAAAAGAAATAGGAGAAACCATACACTAGCAGCTTGACAGAACAGCTAAAAGCAATAAAACAAAAAGAAGCAAAGAGGAGTATAGAGAAGGAATTAGTCAAATTCAGGGCTGAAAGCAATGATGTAGAAACAAAAAGAACTATACAAAGAATTAAAAAATTCAAAAAAAAATACAGGAGCTAGCTCTTTGAGAAAATCAACAAATAGATAAACCTTAGCCAGACTAATCAGAGGGCACAGAGAGTGTATCCAAATTAACAAAACCAGAAATGAAAATGGAGATATAACAACAGAATCTGAGGAAATTCAAAAAATCATCAGATCCTACTACAAAAGGCTATACTCAAAAAAACTGGAAAATCTGAAGGAAATGGACAATTTTCTAGACAAATACCAGGTAACAAAGTTAAATCAGGATCAAATACACCATCTAAACAACCCCATAACTCTTAAAGAAATAGAAGCAGTTATTAAAAGTCTCCCAACTAAAAAGAGCCCAGGACCATACAGGTTTAGTGCAGAATTCTATCAGACCTTCATAAGACCTCATACCAATATTATCCAAACTATTCCACAAAACAGAAACAGATGGAGTGTTACCAAATTCCTTCTATGAAGCCACTACTACCCTTATACCTAAACCACAGGAAGACCCAACAAAGAAAGAGAACTTCAGACCAATTTCCTTTAAGAATATCAATGCAAAAATATTCAATATAATTCTGGCAAACCGAATCCAAGAGCACACCAAAAAATGATCACCCAGTTTGATCAAGTAGGTTTCATCCCAGGTATTCAGTGATGGTTCAATATATAAAAATTCATCAATTGTATAAACAAATTCAAAGAAATAAAACCACATGATCATTTCACTTGATGCTGAGAAAGCATTTGACAAAATTCAACATCCCTTCATGATAAAAGTCCTGGAAAGATCAGGAATTCAAAGCTCATACCTAAACAAAGTAAAAGAAATATACAGCAAACCAGTAACCAACATTGAACTACATGTAGAGAAACTTGAAGCAATCCTACTAAAATCAGGGTCTAAACGAGGCTGCCCCCTCTCTCCCTACTTGCTCAAAGTCCAACCAGAGCAATCAGACAATGAAAGGAGGTCAATGGGATACAAATTGGAAAGGAAGAAGTCAAAATATCACTATTTGCAGATGATGTGATGTATACTTAAGTGCCCCAAAAAGTTCCACCAGAGAACTATTAAGCCTGATAAACAACTTCAGCAAAGTGTCTGGGAATAAAGTTAGTTCAAATCAGTAGCCTTCCTCTATTCAAAAGATAAACAGGCTGAGAAAGAAATTAGGGAAACAGCACCCTTCACAATAATCCCAAATGACATAAAATACCTTGGTGTGACTCTAACCAAGCAAGTGAAAGATCTGTATGACAAGAAGATCAAAGTCTCTGAAGAAAGAAATTGAAGAATATCTCAGAAGATGGAAAGACCTCCCATGGAGGATTAGGAGGATTAATATAGTAAAAACAGCCATTTTGCCAAAAGCAATCTACAGAATTGATGCAATCCCCATCAAAATTCCAACTCAATTCTTCATAGAGTTTGAAAGGATAATTTGCAAATTCATTTGGAATAACAAAAAACCTAGGATAGGAAAACAATACTGAACAATAAAAGAAGTTCTGGGGGAATCACCATCCCTGACCTCGAGGACTGTTACAGAGCAATAGTAATAAAAAAAAAAAAAAAAACCTGCTTGGTATTGGTACAGAACCAGGCAGGAAGATCAGTGGAACAGAATTGAAGACTCAGAAATTAACCCATACATTATGGTCACTTGATATTTGACAAAGGAGCCAATGGAAAAAAGATAGCACCTCCAAGAAATGGTGCTGTTTCAAATAGCAGTTAGCATGTAGAGGAATGACAATCGATCCATTCTTATCACCCTGAACAAAGCTCAAGTCCATTGGGATCAAGGACCTCCACATAAAACCAGATACAGTCAAACTAATGGAAAAAGAGTCAGGAAGAGCCTCGAACACATGGGCAGTGGGGAAAATTTCCTGAACAGAACACCAATGGCTTGTGCTCTAAGTTCAAGAATAGACAGATGGGACCTCATAAAATTGCAAAACTTCTATAACACAAAGGATCATGTCATTAGGAGAAAACCACAACCAACAGATTGGGAAAAGATCTTTACCAATTGTACATCCAATGGAGGGCTAATATCTAATGTATAAAAAGAACTCAGAAAGTTAGACTCCTGAAAATCAAATAACCCTATTAAAAATGGGGTACAGAGCTAAACAAACAATTGTCATCTGCGGAATATCAAATGGTCAAGAAGCACCAAAAGAAATGTTCAACATCCTTAGTCACCAGGGAAATGATTATCAAAACAACCCTGAGATTCCACCTCACTTCAGTCATAACGACTAAGATAAAATACACAGATGACAACCAATGAGGGATAGGTTGTGGATAAAGAGGAACACTTCTCCATTATTGGTGGGATTGCAAGCTGGCACAACCCCTCTGGAAATCAGTCTGGGGGTTCTTCGAAAATTGGATATATCCTGAGGACCCAGCTATACTACTCCTGGGCATATACCCAAAAGATTCTCCAACATGCTCCACCATATTCATAGCAGCCTTATTTATAATAGCCACAGACTGGAAAGAACCCAGATGTCCTTCAATAGAGGAATGGATACAGAAAAAGTGGTACATTTATGCAATGGAGTACTACTCAGCTATTAAAAAGAATGACTTCATGAAATTCTTAGGCAAATGGATGGAACTTAAAAAATATCAGCCTGAGTGAGGAAACCCAATCACAAAAATACACGCATGGTATGTACTCACTTATAAGTGGATGTTAGCCCAAAAGCTTGAACTACATAAGATACAATCCACAGACAATATGAAGCTCAAGAATGAGGATGACCAAAATGTGGGTGAAGGACTGAAGAGTCCTTCTTAGAAAAAGGAACAAAAATATTCATAGTAGGTAATATGGAGACAAAGTTTGGGGTAGAGACTGAAGGAATGGCCATCCACATACTGCCCCACCTGGGGATCCAGCCCATATACATACAGCCACCACACTCAAACAATATTGCTGATGCCAAGAAGTCTATGCTGTCAGGAGCCTGATAGAGCTGTCTCCTAAGAGGCTCTGCCAGAGCATGACAGAGGTTGATACTCACAATCAACCATTGAACTGAGAATTCAATCCCCTTTGGAGAAGTTAAAGAAAGGATTGAAGGAGCTGGAGGGCTTGCAATCCCATAAGAACAACAATACCAACCAACCAGAGCTCCCAGGAACTATAAACCACTACCCAAAGAGTACACATGGACAGACCCATGGCTCCAGCTGCATGTAGCAGACAATGGCCTTGTTGGGCACCACGGTGGGAGAAGCGCTTGGTCCTGCCAAGGCTCGACCCCCAGTGTAGGGAAGTGTCAGGGCAGGGAGGTGGATAAGGATCTTGCGTGGATGGGTGGGGAACACCCTCATAGAAACAGGGGGAAGAGGGATGGGATAGATTTATGGACTGGAAGCCAAGGAAAGGAATAACATTTGAAATGTAAATAATTAAAAAAGATATCCAATTTATAAAAAGAAAAAAAGAAAAAAGAAAATGCTGTCCTCTTCTGACCTGATGGTTTTAACTCCTTTGTCAAAGATCAAGTGAACATAGGTGTATAGATTCATTTCTGGGTAATTTTTCAAGAGTATTTAAAAATGTGTCTTGGAGAAATACTGCATTTCTCATATTTAAAGTCTAGCTATACTACTTGTTTACATTGGACACAAAGTTGTGGTGAGTATAACATTAAATGTATAAATGAGCTACATATCTTCCCATTCGTTAAGTGTTGTGATTCTGATGCTCACACAGGAGTCTCAACATACTAAGGATCATAGAATAAAATAAAATCATATTAAGATATGTCTTCAGTAGTTACTATGTGCTATTCAGATTTGCTGAATTAAGCTATGGAAAAGATATAGAGACAGAGGGAATTCTACTTATCTGAAGTTGAATCCAGAGACAAGGCTGGCAATAGGCAAATTAAAAACCATAATCATGGCAGAGAGAGGGAGAGACCGTCTACTGAAAGAGGGAAGGTTTAAGAGAATTGAAACACACCGACATTCACTCAGCTAGCTATTCTAATAAGGGGGGGCTATCTCCAGTACTTGGAAAGTTCTAGAAGGAAGGGAGGAAAAGTCACAGAGGATCTGAGGACAGCTTGGCCTTGTTGAGGTACAGGAAGAGCACTCCTGTGGTTAGACTGAGAAATATGGATTGGAGTCAAGCAGATTTCTGCAAATTTCTTTTAAATAATTGTTTAGGGAGGGGGCTTTTGCTTTACAGGAAGGAAAACAAAGCAATGGAGAATACTTTATTTGTAAGACTATGCAGTTTATAAGTATATTTAGCATGCTGAAGCCTAGGCACAATCAATGCTCTGTAGTGACAGTTTTATTTTTGACAGAAGTTTTTTGTTCATTGCTGAAATAAATGGACTCTTTCAACTTTGTTTTGCCTAAAAAGATTTACTTTCCTGAGGCTAAATGTTCTCCTTAGTTGATATTTTTTTTAGTCAAAATACAGTGGGAAAGCCAATCCTCTGCTGCATGTAACTATTTTTTCTGAGCTTTCTAAAGAAGACATTATTCTCATGTACCCTGAATATTTATTTGTAAAGGTTCGACGAGAAGGAAGAAAAACCACAAGAAAAATCATGAAGCAAGAGATGAAAGGTAAACACAGTAGCCTGTTGAAACATGGGTAACAAATGATGAGGCTGCCTGGAGAAAAAGCACTGAGAATTCTCGTTGGACGTGGAAAGTTGTTGAAGTTGAGACCCATGAACTGATAAATCAGGGAGAGAATGTTTAAGTTAAAGTAAAATAAATAGCTTTCAAGAGAAAAGAGAAATTGTGAATCCATCCCATCTTTGAATATCAGAACCAGACGGAACTTTTTGCCCCTTTAAAGTATAACTCAAATTAAACATTTAGAAATAGGTTTGCAAATAGCCTTTATTCTTCAATATTATTAAATTATACAGGATAATCAAATGTTTAAAATACTTTATTTGTGTTCATTTATTTTCTAAGAATAGTAGTTAGTGTTATAAAATAGTTATTTCAAAAGAATAAATTGAATGGGAATTTTAATAAGACAGACCATATTCTAGCATTAATATGTTTCAAATAAACAATTATGTCAAGTTACAAAGATGACACAATTAAATATTTGCTAAGAACAACATGTATATAAGATTCTAGTGCTAAAATTTTCATGAAGTTGGCATTTTTCTAAGACATGACTTTGAATTTGAGAATAAACAATTTAATTATATCAAGACAATATATCTCAGAAATGCATACACATGTGTCTAAATACATATCAATATAAATTAAAACATGACATTTTTATTTCTTTCAATTCTAGGAAATTTTAAATTTCCTTCTTGATGTCTTTTTTTGCTCAAGTTTGTTGAAGTAATGAGTTGTTTAACATGCATGAGTTTTTGTAATTTCTGCAATCCCTGCCCCTTTCGCTAGCCAGATGGAATCCACAGGGGTCACATGAAATTTAGGACATGACTTCAATTTTTCACTTTGTTGAAAATTTCTTTATTTCCTAATATGTGGCCTATTAGATAAAAGTTGATGGGTGTCTGAAAAGACTTTGTATTCTTTAGTTTTTGGATAGAGTGTCTGTAGAAGTCTGCTAAGGGCATTAGGTTTATAATATAATCAAATTGCAGAGTTTTATAATTAGTTTATTTTTTTCCCAGATGACCTGTTTACTGGTGAGAGTGTATCATGGAAATCACACAATCTTCCTGTCTATGGCCTTATATCTATTAGTGATTCTTTTGTTCTTTTTTTAAATTTAATGATCCTGTGTAAAAAAAAAATGAGTATAAAAATGAGAGTTCCATCTGGTTCCCCCTAGCTCTTCTGAACACACTAATTATGAATGAACTTGTTGTCTTTAAAAATACAAAAATATTACAAATAAAGAAAATGCCAAGGAACAGAATCTCATCATGGATGTTTGGCCTACCTTTACATTAGTTTTCAAAAGTTGAAAGAAAGCAAGAGATCCTTCAGAAAGTTAATGTCTGTATAAAGTGTAATACATCCAGATAACAAAATGTCATTCGATCTAAATAGTTATTAGCAACAAAATCATTGAAAGACATAAAATGTGTGTGTGTGTGTGTTTGTGTTGAATAGAACATATACAGTTGTATCATATTACCATCAGTAGGGGTTATAAAGAAAGTTAGAATAATAACGAAAAGAAGGATTTTAGTACATGAAGTTGCTCTGTATGATATTCTAAGGATATATGTAATTTTACATTTTTTAAACTTATAAAATGTGTGAGAGTGAATCACTATGGAATTTGTGTGATAATAAATTGTCAGAGCATGCTCATCAGTTGTACCAAACAGAGCACTTGGATGGGAATGGTGATAGTGGACAAAGCCAGGCATGTGTCTTCTCATGTTTGTTGTAGAACAATATAGATTAAAAAAATACCATCTTTCTCCTGACATTAAGTGTTACTCTCATCCCTCATCATAGATGCTTATCTTTGATGTAAATGGAGACCACTGCAGAGACCAACAGCTAATCTAAATGCTGAGACTGACTCTAGGTTGCCTGACCCAGTTGTTAGAACTACCATCAAAGCTCTTCACTTAGACTAAGGGGAACATTGCATAATAATAGAAAGCAGAAATAAGTAATCTTCCTGCTGCTAATTAGTGTCCTCCAGATGTGACTGGGAAGTTGCATCCATGAAATCTCAACAATATGGTTGCCTGAACAAGACCTACAAAGTGACAAAAGTTGACATGCCAATGCAGACAGAAAAAAATTCCACAAGGGTCTACCCACAGATGAGGAGTTACAGTTTATAAATGTTTGTTGGAAGCAGGAGAATCAGTTTTCTCTAGAGATGAACTCCCTTACTGGTTGTCTCATCAGTCCTGTACACATACATATAAGCAATGTTGAGGAATAGCTATAAATTGTCCAGCACCCACCCCCCCACACACCTAAATGATAATTAAAGAAAAGATCGGGCTGGAGAGATGGCTCAGTGGTTAAGAGCACTGACTGCTCTTCCAGAGGTCCTGAGTTCAATTCCCAGCAACAGCATGGTGGCTCACAGCCATCTGTAATGGGATCCAATGTACTCTTGTGGTGTGTCTGAAGAGAGCAACAGTGTACTCTTATAAAAAGGATCATGAATTTGCAAGGTGGGAGGTATTGGAAGTGTCAGGAAGAAAGGCCAAGAGTTATGTCAATAGTGGATGAAATTCTCAAAAAAAATATTTAAATCTTCCTTTAATTAAAATGACATAAAATCACTTTTAATATTTTACTTAACATAATAAAAGCCTTTACCTAACTGTTGATTTAATGATGTTAAAAAAAATCTAACTTGAGAGGAACTACAGAATGGAGAGATTTGTGGAACAATAACAAACATTTTTTTCTCATCCCACTCAGTCTTGTGGGTTTGGTCTTAATGCTGCTTGTGTTATGTTAATTTGCGTCACCACAATTGCACAGCAATCCACACATCCACAGTAAGACACTGAGGGAGCCCTGCCAGCAATTGGTTTTGATAGGTAAAGTTGCTGATGGCCAATGGCTGAGCAGGAAAGCAAAGCAGAACTTTTAAGATTCCCAAGGAAGGACAGGGGGAGAGGGGGTGGGAAGAGGGAGGAGGGGGAAAGAGAGAAAGAGAGAGGGGAGAGAGGGAAGGGGGGAGAGCTGCCATGCTGGGAGAAGGTGGAGAAAAGACCCCACACCTGAAAAGGTGTGGGTCCAAGAGCTTAGAGACATGTAGGAACCAGGGCAACCCCAAGAGAGCTGCTGACTGAGTCCAGGGCAGCAAAAGATGAAATATAGATTTTATTAAATAATGACCTGGCAATATCAGAGGACGGTAGATTACCCATGTAGAGGTTGGAAGCAGCCCAGTCATTGAGCAGTTTAAGGCACATAAAATTTAAAGACTGTGTGTATGTGTCTTTTCACTTGGGAACCCAGAGCATCTCGGTGGGTAGCAAGCAATGGTATCCATTTGAGTAGCATTAATTGGGTACTTCTACGATTCAGTGACTTGGTTCCCAAAGAACAGATCTTTCCTTTTGAAGATTGTTTGCAGAATGTGTGAAAGTGAATTGTGAGGACTCCATGGAGATTTTGTTACATTAATGATGACAAAATCAAATGAAACTCAAGATTGTTTCAATAAAAAATTCATAGGTCTGGCTTTTTAAAAAAAATACACACACAAAAGTGTCTCAGCCATTTACAACTCCAAAGCCTTATATATTTTTAAGAAACAGAATTAGATCTTTACATACAACCATGACTGATAAGATAAACTGTAAATATAGTTCTGTATCATAGTCATTGAAAATACTTGTGAATTCCTGAAACTCATAACTAATTCAGAATGCTTCTTATACGGTTATGTAGTAAATTTAAAATTGTTTATTATTGCTCTATGCACTTAAACCATTCTAAATGGTCAACTCAGAGTTATCAATCTGAAGAGGCAGGCATTGTAATTCAGCTTTCTACTTGGTTTTACAAACTTCAAGGAAGAGTAAAAATTCCTTATGAATTCTCACTTCTAAGTACGTGTGAGTGGAGCTGTCAGTAATGACCATTACACTAAGCAGCAACCAGTCTTCATGGTGCATAGTTCTTACCTTCTTCTCTTTACAACAGGGAAAATAGAGTGAGTCCAAGGGCAAGACTGCCTCTTCCCATCAGATTCTTCCTGGATCACTTCCGGGAGCCTTGGGAAACCTGAAGAGTAACCAAAATGCAGTGGTTGAAAACCCTGTGTGTTTACTCTGCCTCACATCGCCTGGCTTAGAATGTGACAAGATAGATTTGCAACTCTTTACGCCTTTAGATTTAAGTCTTGAGACTTAGGAAACCTATGTTTATGCTTGGAGCTCTTTGCTTTCCTTGAGACACAAACTTCCTGAAATTTCCAAAGAGCATCGTATTCCCTGTTCAAGGATGTAGGCTATATCTATGTCCACATAAAGCTTGAATTACCTGCCCTACAAACACAGAAGGGTTGCACATCAGATTCCCTAATACTAGGTGACAGACAGCTAATGATCACACGGCAGACAATGCTTCTCCACAGTAGAGTTATCATTGGTGTTCATATCAGTGGAGAAATACAACACTTAGAAGGACTTGCATGTTTCCCAGCAGCCTCAGAAATTGACATTATAGAAATGATTTGAAATCCAAGCCCATACAGAAGTTCTCAGGGTGCCAAAACAGGAGAGACCTCACAACAAACTTGTGTTGTGCTCTGTTACTCTGAGATTTCTTAGTCTTCAGATGGATGTACACTCGTTAACGAGTCACTCATGGTTTAAGAAGATAGTTTTCTAAAGAGAACAGATGTGGACGACTAGTCTATGACTCAAATAGTAACTGGACCAACGGAAACACATATCTAGGCTTTCTCGCATGTCTATCATTACTAGAGTCATTTTTAAAGTATGGTTTCTAAACATCGGCTACCTTGAATGTCCAACAACAATGTAGGGATGAGACATCTAATTACTATTTATTAATTATCAATATCTTCTAAGTGGACTGTAAGAAAGAAATCAATTCATTTTATTAAGGTGCCCAGTGCTATGGAAATCATTTAATATACAATTAAATACACTAATATACACTTGAAAGTATGCTGTGTAAACAATTTTACATGAGACAAATATTAACATAAATATCGACATAGATTTTGTTATTCTTTCTTATCATTAATTTATGTTAAATCCTAAGCATTTTTACGGTTTTTCTAGTAAAGAAATGCCTTTATTGGGGTGAAGAAAAGCAGACATAGTGAACACCCACAGAGAAAGATCTTCCTTTTGCAAAGCAGAGATGAAGAAGCCTCAGGAAGATCTTGCCAGACCTCTCCTTGATTGCTGAGGGTTTTAGAGTCTCTGACGTGTTGTCCTCTCGTAATTTACTGTTGCTCCCTCTTAGAGGGAGAAAAGTCCTCAGATGCCCTTGCTTTAAGCTGTCAAGATTATGTCTTGGATGTTCCCCATCTTACCAACTCAGACGTGGCCCCTCTTCCTACCTGACTGCCTACGGGAATCTAACTCCCTAGTGGCATTCCCCTCTCGGAGGTCACCCTGATTATGACTAGATGATTAAAGGACACTGGCCTGATGTCTCAGGCTTCTTTTACCTGCCAAAGGATCTGGTGTGGGTGCAGAAGCAGTGAGAGCCACTTTGAAGACGGCTGATTTGAAGGCTAAAAAAAAAAACTGAGGGCAAACATCCAGAACACGAGACAGCCAGTTGGTAATAGCGTGCTTCCTAGCTTGATGTCAGGGAGACAGAGCCTGTATACAAAACGTCAGACAGGTAGTACAGTTATAATTCCTACTGAGAGTCAGTTAAGGAGATTCCTAACCTTTCGGCAAGGGCAGCCCAAAGAGCAAAAGGCAGGCTCACCAATAAGTAAGCTTAATGTGCCCCCTAGTGGTCCTTATGCCTAGTGGCGTTCCAATGGGATTATTTTCCCCCTGATCTTTGGTGGGGTCTCAGAGAGGAGGCTAGCTCCAAAATACTGGGGTCAACTGGCCCTACTTAGAATTTCAATTTAAAAGAACACGTTACTTGTATTATCCTTGGGTGGAATTATAGTGCCATGTTAAAAGTCTGTTTTTATATGAATATTCGGCCACATTTTAAAATTCTCTTATGTTCTGTTTATTTGTCTGTTTATGTCATTAAGGTTAATAATTACTCACTTAAACCAAGTGATTAGCCCAGCTTCATGGCACTTTTCTGCAATCCAAACCACTTGTTGGGCTGGTGGAGGAGGATCAAATGAGAATTCCAGAACAAACTGGGCAACTTAGACATCACATCAGGGACATCAAAACAGGTAATTAATTGTGGTCCTGTCTAAGGGTTTCAGAGAGGAAACCTGGAAGGAGTTAACAATTGAAATGTAAATAAACAAAATAACCAACAAAAAAATTGAAAAATGAACAGGTAAAGTTTGTTCAACAACACTGATCTTTCTCTTAATGTCTCCTCTTAGCAATTTTCATTCACCCTTCGCGGTGAATTCCCACTGGACATGATATGTTTGTGCTTGGACCCAATCTCTGTCCCCCATCTCAAATCCTACTGTTACACTTTTCATATCAGAATAGTCCTTTGTAAAACTGTACTTTCTGTTTTAATAATTCTCATTTTAATATTTTCCAATAAAATATAACAATCTACATTCTTGTACACATATTTGAAATACTGGATATATATATCTACTTAAATTCCGGAATCCCATAATGAGTGCATAAGACAGTTATGTAAACAGAAAATACCGGAAGCAGCTACTCTGGAATCCAGTCAGACACTTCAGACCAGGCAACAGAAATCAACTAGTGAAGTGCAGCGCCCCCTGCTGCTTGACTGTTTTATTACATACTGCTTTTCGTAAACACTGAATTTAAAAAAGTTCTGATATTTCAGTGCTAAACAGTTCGTGCTAAGTATGAATGCTCTTGAACATTAATGCTTGTTAAGCACGTAGTGCAGTTAAACATTACAGTCAAAGTAACACTGTCAAAAGCATATAAAGATTCTATATTTAAAAAAAACAAACACTTTTTAATCTCAGGCAAAGGTAACTCATTCTCCACATAACAGATTGAAGGATGAAAAGCCTCGTGTTTCATTTTTAATATTCCTTTTTGAGAATAAGTTGTTCTGGGAAAACAAAAACAAAACATCATTGAATCAAAATTGATTAGGCAAAAGTAACTTAAGCATAAAATCTCTGATTGTTGACCTTTTATTGCCTGACTAGTTTTGGGATTCACTGAGTGCATCCGTTCTAGTAATTACTTTTCAACCCAACAACTCCAGAAGAAACAAAGTGGGCCTAATCCTACTTTTAAAATGATCTCACACATTTGAAGAGCTCTGTGATTGTCTTCTACATAAGCCCCATTTCTGTTGTAGAGGTCTGAAGTTGGGAGACGCAGTTTTTCGTTGTCTTCATAACCGCCTTATGTGATTGGACCAGACAAACTCTGAAAGGGAAAGCTGTTCATATTGAAGTAATGTCTTGCTAATGCAGCATACCCATATCTGCTCATTGGGAACTGGAACATCCCTTCTTCCTTCTCCTTTTACAGGTCAGAGCCACAATCTAAGATCCCAGGAAAGACGGTCTCTTCCTGTGGTGGCTGCCATCCTTTTAGTATCTAATCCTTGGGGGTGGGGGTGAAGGAAAGATCAAAAATGAGAATCTAAAGGAAGACTCAGGGCAGATTTGCACATTATGGTGTTGCTTTTCATAGCAAAGAAAGGAAAGGAGATAAGCTGGTCCTCAACAGGATCATCTGGCAAAGATCCATACCCCCTGTTGTTTGTGTGAAGTTACAGAACTCGATGAGTTCCGGGATCCCAGTTCAGGCACCAGCTATGAGTCTTTCCGCAGGCCTGTTGCCCACAAAGAAAAGAAGTGTGCAGGTAGATGACAAACACAATTTCAGAAGGCCCATTACAAATTGTAATAATGACATATCAGAACCAGCTTTTAGAAGACAAATCAACTTTATTCCAGGTGAATCAAGGGCTATATATGGTTTTGTGAAGGGCGGGGTAAAATTAGCCACAAAAGGTCATGGGCTGAAAGCTAAGGTCCTGAGATGCCTCATTCGCATGAGGAGATATTCAGATAGCTCAGGTGCTAGCTAAATGGGGTTTCTTTCTTTCTTCCTTTTCTCTTTTCTCTTTCTTTCTTACTTTCTTCCTTTCTCTCTTTCTCTTTCTTTCTTTCTTTTTTATTTTTTTATGTGGAGAGGTTTAATGAGAAAGAAGAGTAAAGAGGAGGAGGAATAGAAGCCATGAGCATGTGGAGGGAAGTGGAGAGGGAATGCGGAAAGAGGAACAAAGGGAAAGAGGGCAAGAGCAAGAGAAGAGGAAGAGAAGTGCCTGAATGGGTTCTTATTGGAAAAAGGAAGCTAAACCTGTAATCTAACCAAGGCTTCATGACATACACCAACAGAGGTGTGTTTGTGCAGTGTGTGTGTTCAGGGGTGAGGGTTGAACTTCTCAGACAAACTCAGAGAAGGAGAAGCTCTGTTGGTAAACGGAACCTGCCATTTTATGCTGACCCCAGAAGGCTTTCCAGACAATGGTAGACTTCAACCTCACTAAGCAGGCAATACTATACTAGGGCACTAGATAATGAACAGGGTTGAAGACAGCTGAAGAACAGGGTTCTCTGACATCATTGTCTGTGGCTGCTTGAACTAAAGTGTCAAACAGTTATTGCATCATATTTTATCTCATTGTTTTAGTTTAATTTTTAAGGTTGTTTAGGTCTTGATTTACATTAGAATCTTGCACAGCATTAGTATTGCAAAAGTTCCAGTTCTCTCTCTAGGATACCCTGACCAAAATATGCAACCATTTTTTTTTCTTTTTGGGGGTCGGGGGGATGGAAAAAGAGGATGAGAGATTGTCTTGTGACTTCGGCCTGAGGCCTGTGGAAGTAAACCTTTATGTACTTAAAGTTATGTAGAAAATAGAATAAAGTTAATATCAAAAAGAAATTTAAGGAGAAACAGAAGTCCTCATGTAAAGCCCCAGCAGTCTTTACCCTCAGAGAGACAAAAAGACTTGGACAGATGCAAAAGCAAGAGGTTTATTTTTTCCAGCACCTAGGATCAACCTTCAGCAGTCTCTTAAGCAAGAGACTGGAGGAGATCCTGATTCTAACTTACAAGCACCTTTTATACACTTTTTTGAGGGCAGACTACAATAACAGCAACTAGGCACTTGGTAGGTAGGTAGGGGCTGACCTTTAGGCTGACTGCCTGGGTTGATGTCGAATCATCCATTTCCTCTAGGTGGGCTGCCTTGTCTCTGACCTCAGTGGGAGAGAATGTGACTAGTACTACCTTGACTTGATGTGCCAGGATGGATTGTTACCTATAGAGGGGGCAGGCAGGCTTTCCTTCTCAGAGGAGAAGGAGAGGGGAATGGGGGACTACAGTGTGAGGACGGGGGCTGGAAGGAGAGAAGGGGTGTGTGGGAGCAGCTAAAGATTGACTTAAAGTCAAATCGGGGTTCAAGCTGATGACCTGTGTTCTGCTTGATACAACTTTCCAGTCTGCTTCTCTCTGTGTTCTGCTTTCCCTCTGACACTTCTCATTCTGTATTCTGCTTGCTCGCTGTGTGTCAATGTTCTGCTTGCCTTATATTATATATCAACCCAGTCATGTACGTCAGGTTTTCCTTTTGGTTATCTTATTCAGCATCCTGTTACCCCCTAGCCCTTTGATTCTTAGGAGAAATCAAGCATTTTTTTTCTTAACATTGCAAAGTAATTCAGAGATCTGTCTGGTGTTGTTAAGCTAGACAATAAGGTAGTTGGGTGGGACCCTTTCCAGAAATTACCATTTCAACCATGCCTAGACTTAACCTTGTTCTGTCCTAAGTTGAGCTTGAACTCAGGAATCTGCCTGCATTTGTATCTACCTGCCTTTGCATCTTTAGGACAAGCTGCTTCATAGTGTAGCTACTTCTGTTCCTTTAAATATGTGAAGCCCCTCAAAATTAACATTGCATCCTTATATATTTTTTGCATAGTTGAGAAATTATAAATTATATATTATTGAACTCATGTATTTTGAGTTCTTTCCCTATAACCCTAAAGGGCTGTCCTGTAGGCACCAATGTTTACCATTTGCTGAGACAAAGCCACACCCCTGACTCCTGGATTCCTGCTGTTTCTAATTATCCTGGAGTCATTAACATGAACAGAAAGGGCATTCCTCAGAAGAAAAGAGTCCTCCCTTGCTAGAGGTCCAGATAATATATACATTATTACAAAAAACAAGTCTTCTGCCCAAACAGCAACAGTTGTGAAGCCTCATACCAGGGTCCTGTCCTAGATAGAAGAACCTTGTAACTCTGTTCCCACTAAGGGCATGTTGGGCTTGACCAGCAGGGGCTGCAATCAATTGGAATGTGTCTTAGTTTGAGTTTAATTGCTGTGAAAAGACGTGAATAAGTAAATAAATTAAGGAGAATTCTCCACTGTTCAAAGCATGTAAGTGACTAGTAATCTTTAGAGAAATAACTTCATAATAGCTTGCAGCCATGAAAGCATGAAAATGAGCATATGCATCTTTCAATTTGGGAAATACACAGGGGTTATGTACACAAAGGTTGCAAAAAAAGGAGAAAAGAGAGAATGAAGAACATAAAATATGATGTCAGATTCAAAACATATATAAGTTCTAACTGATTACAACCACGGATCAAAGACTGAGTTTGGTGGTACATATTTGTAATTCAGCTGTAAAGAGACTAAGACAACAATGCTAGCCTGGGATAAACTGTGACATCCTCCTCAGTATTAATTAATTAACTAGAAGAAAACAATAATAGCTTGCTAGATTACAAATTATATTATCGTACAGTAGAAGGGAAAATGTGCAATGTCTTGGAATGACCGTGAGGCATGTCTTTAATCCAAGGAATCCATTGTGTCTCAATAATGGATCCTCTGAGTCATTCAATGCCTGACATCTGGGATCATTGACCAGGAGCAGTCAATTGGACTATGATCTAGGCATGTGGGTGCTCCACAGCAGACTTCGGAGACTAGAAGCTAGAGGTCTCTATACCCTCATTATAATGAAGATCTGTGAGCTGGTGAAGCATTCATTTAGAGACTGGGATAAATGTAAAAGCAAACGAGAAAAGCAAGACTCCACAGTTGAATCTCATGGACTTCATAACCACAGACTGTGTCATGAGAAGGTATGTTCTTGCAGCAGAAAAGCAGCTATGATTTTTATTAGATATTTTTCACAATGATTTATGTGTTATACTATTTTAAATCTATGCAAACTATTTTTTATATTTTCTCGCTAAATTTTTATTTAATTTAGATGAATACCCAGACTTGGAGACTTGCTGAATACCAGGTTTGGAGACTTGCTGCATACCAGGTTTGGAGACTTGCTGAATACCAGGTTTGGAGACTTGCTGAATACCAGGTTTGGAGACTTGATATTATATTAAGTTTTCAAGAGAAAGGCACAAGATTTAAATATTTTACAGAATTCTGGCAATTAGTCATTCTTTATTCTTTACTGGTATTACATAAGGGAAAAATTTGGGAAAAAGTCACTTTAATCTTAATTTTTTTTGAGTACGACAAAACTGTACTATAAAAATACCTAGGAAATATATGTATCATTCTTTCTCAAGACATCAAAATATATCACACAGGCAATCAAGCAATCAACTGATTTTTTTATGTAGAAAAATTGAAAGTTTTGTTCCAAATAGCATACATAAAAATATAATTCTGTAACAGAAAGTCTACTGAACTGCTACAGACTGGTCTAGTGGCATAATATATATCCTGGGAGTAACATGTACTATTGAAAGGTAGAAGTTTTAAGCTTGCCCCTAGACAAAAGTTTAGAGCAGAAGAAAGAAACTGGTTGGGTCCTGGAACTGCAATTACACCAGCTAGTTTGACAACTCTCTTCCAGGAACTAGCTGACCATAAAGTTAAATTAAAATCTTCAAGAACAACCTTGAGAAACAGGAAGCTCCTCCTTGTGATTTTTCACTGGTATTCTTGACATTTTCCAATGACACCCTCCCTACCCCCTTGGGTTGTGGTTTCTTCCTTTAAATTCCCCTTCTCTTAGCTGCTGGTGGTCGAACTCTACTGCCCCTGCATGGGATCCGAGTCTCGACCCCAGTGCACTGGTTCCTATCAATAAACCTTGTGTAAATTACAGCAAGGATGGTCTTACGTGAGTTCTTGGGGGTCCTGTCATCCTGAGAGTTGAGTGAGGGTCTCCCCACTCGGGGGGGTCTTTCACTATAATTCATATACAGTACACACACACACATATATATAGTACACACATAGATACACACAGAACTCCTTCAAAACAAGAGAAAAGGCAGTCAGATGACATTTTCCATATATCATAAAGATATTATATAACACCAAATGTGAATGCAGCGACATTTCAGCTCTTAACCTGTAGATTGCCTGTGTCTTCTTTGAAACGCTAGTACATTCTTAGTCAGGAATTCTCATTTCACTGTTAGGGTAGCCTCTCCTTGCTAAATCTGGTTTGATAGAATTAGTGAAAGAAGCCCTAATTTTTTCATACTCTTCATTTTAGTAAACTCACCACATAGACTTGTCTTTCCCAAGCCAATGATCCTTAACTTTCCAACTAAAAGAAACATTTTTGTCATTTTAATATAGCTAGAATCACACTTTTATGTCTTTCCCCATTAAGTACAATAAGACTTTCTCAGACAAATGCACAACGATATTCTCACAGTCTATTGCTGATGGCAAAGAATTTGTGACTCACAAGTAGGTAGCATAAAACTACATGGATATGTTTGAAAAAGGAATAGTTCACATGAGAAAAAAACTACAACACCGTACTACTCTGAATAGAACATGATTTAACTTATAGATTATTTTTGGAATTATCCACTTAGTATTCGAGATATTGACTATGCAACTGAAAAAGCAGGAAGCAAAGCCATAGATGAGAGACAGAAGTACTATATGACAAAGATTCTTAATTTCAATAATGAAAAATTAATGAAACTAAAGCAGTGAGGAGAATTTTAAAGTTTATAATATAAAAAAGAATAGTATATTAGGAAAATATTTATAAATATGTTATTTGGAGCTAAAAAATTTGGAAGTCTCTAAAGAGTATCATCCTAAATAGAAGCAAGTTCTATCCTCTGAACTACTCTTTTAACCCTTCTGAGAAATGGATTTCATTAAGAACTTGTTACAGGTATGTATTAAAGTAAAT
Source organism: Rattus rattus (assembly GCF_011064425.1). Lineage (NCBI taxonomy): Eukaryota > Metazoa > Chordata > Mammalia > Rodentia > Muridae > Rattus > Rattus rattus. The sequence goes on along the minus strand of NC_046159.1, from coordinate 146,505,965 downwards.
GTATAAAGTAGACATTTGCTTCTGTGATGTATATGTCAGTGATGGACAACAGAGCTGTCCCCACAGAAATAGAAGATATCAAATGGCCATAATATTGGAGATTTTGATATGCATAAAAGATAGTTTCTGTAAGAATACTTTAGAATTTAAAAAAGCAACAGAATAATATTCATAGAAAGCACCATTGTACACTTTTTAATATAAAAAGCTGCACCAAACTCATTACAGATCACTATTGCAGGGAAAAGTTGAAGACAGGACAGACGTTTGGGAAGAGGACATCATGTTACAAAACAAGAAAGTTGTCTAGTACAGGCAAATAATTATTGTCTTTTGCCAACGAAAAAGTGTGGTAAATGCAACTTGAAACTTTCCTCTGGATTAAGAGGCATTGATAGGCTCTCCAACTCCTCCAAAATTTCAAGAATTGTGCTAACAAGAGCATAGTGCTTTAAATTGAATGGTGGGTACAATGAACAACATGTTATCGTAGCCAAGCAAAGAAATCTTTCTAAATGAACGCATACAATATGGAAGACAGCACTGTATTCTGCAGCAGGGAACTCCAGTAGATTTAGAAGATGCACTAGAGACAAATGGGGTAGAACTCTGGTCCCTTCTTCAAACAAAACAACTACTTACATATGTGGCGGGGAGGGACTTCCTATGTAAAATTCAATTTGGCAAAAAAATCCACCACTGAAAATATTCATATTAATTTTATCATACGCCATTATAAATGGTCATGGACTATGAAGTAATTCAACATTCTGCTCCAGAATTATTTATAAAAGATTTGCTGCACGTAAGGAAAACTAAACATTTTGTTGCATGATAAAAATAATGGCAGATTTTGACTAGCTTAGGCCAAGAACTTCATGAACCTGGGACTCTGGGTAGCCTGGGTCCAGAAGGTGTTCTTTCTGCTCCTCTGACCCTCATATCACCTCTAGGCAACAGAGCCTCAAGACTTGATCATGCATAAACTGCTACCAACCAACAACTTCTTTGGGAATGTAAACAGTGCTCATGCAATTATGTGGCACAGTGGTGCCAAGAGTTAACTTAAAATTTAATTATTTATCATTTTCTGCAGCCTACTTTTTTTTTTTCTTTTTCTTTTTTTAGGTGCTGGGGACTGAACTCAGGGCCTTGCACTTGCTAGGCAAGTGCTCTACCACTGAGCTAAATCCCCAACCCTATTTATCACTTTCTTACCTTGATAATACTTAGCAATCAAGAGAAAAATCATCGTCAATATGTACTTAAAATGATGCTATGTCAAACTTGGTAACTTTCACCTTCAAATGTGATAGATGTTTTTGTTATTGGACTATATTAATATTAAACTGCTATTAATGATATTGCATGTGTAGAGGATAGAGTTATGGCCCCACAGTTAAGAGTACTCCCTGCTCTTTCACAGGACAGGAGTATACATCACTCACAGGCATCTAACATCCATCCTTAATGCCAGCTCCATAAGATAAAAGACCTTCGTCTGACCTCCTCAGGTACAAGTCACACATATACAGCACATATAATGCACGCGAGCAAGCACTCACACATGTAATATAAAAATAAATAAACACTTAAAATTACATAAAAAGTTAAAAATTGGTAAGTACAATATCATACAAATATACAAGACTGCCCTATCCTCCAAAAATGAAGACCAGAGTAATGAAAAAGTGCCTGAGATAGAAAACAGAAAGTCTTCGGTTCATAAGCTGCTTTTCATTTAAAGGAGTATGAAAATAAAACTGGGCCGAATATGACAAAGATAACTATGAGAATGGCTGCAGTCCCTTGCATGGATAAAGGCTAGAAGAGAGGCTAATTAAAAAAAAACAATTGGTTAGGAGTCTGATGACACTGTTGCCCCTTCATGGTGGGGCAATGGCCCAAGTTTGCTGAGGATATACCCCTGTGGTACAATGGAACCAGTTGCACACTGTATCGCAGTTGCTGCATGTCACAGACTGCCCTGATATTTCTAGCCTTCTTATTCAAAGGATTGAAATTATGGCTTCCATGCATCTGTAAAAGGGTACAGCAACCTTGTTTCAAAAAGAATACTAGTACAATTTAGAAATATGTTTCCAGGATGCACAGAAGGTCATATGAGTGGGAACACTCTAGAGTCCTGACTATTTTTGCCTGCTTTGCTTTATGGGATTAAAGAGGTGCTGGGCTGATGCTATGTCCTACTTACAGACAGAAGCCTAGCTTGGCCATCCTTCAAGAGGCCCAACAAGCAGCTGAGCAAGACAGATATACTACCACCCAACCAAAGGGCTGAAGTCTGGGGACTCCTGTGTTTGAACTAAAGAGAGGCTGGAAGAAGTTGAGGAGTATGGTAACCCCACAGGAAGACCAGCAGTCTCAATTAATCTGGACTGCTCCCTGAACCCCAGACGCTAAGCCACCATCTATGCAGCATGCACAAACAGCAGAGGACTGCCTGGTCTGGTGTCAGTGAACAAAGAAGCACCTAATCTTCAAGAGACTTGAGGCCCCAGGAAGTGAGGCAGTCTGGTGGGGTGAAGGGAGCGTGGGGGTGTGGAGACATCCTCTTGGTGGTGGGGGAGGAGGAATGGAATGAGGAACTGTTGGAGGGCAGAACAGGAGGGGTATAATGAGTGGACTGTAAACAAAAGATTAAAGATTTTTTTATAAAAGAGGAGCTGGGCAGCTGAGGGGACTTGGAACACTCCCTCACTTGAAATCATATTTTAAGTTCCATGCTATTTCATGAGTAGAAAGTTGTTATAAAATTGTAGGAAATTGCATGAGTATGATTTTCTAGTGTATATATCACACTCTGTCTTAACTATTCCTGTCTTCTCCACCAACTTTCAGCTAAAATGATATTCTGGTGAATGTAAAGTTTTTCAACTGTGTGGGTGCTTCAGGAGCAGAGACTGAAGAAATGACCATTCAGGGCCTGCCCCACCTGGGGATCCAGCCCATATACATACAGCCACCAAACCCAGACAATATTGCTGATGCCAAGAAGTAGATGCTGACAAGAGCCTGATACAAATGTATCCTGCGAGACTCTGCCAGAGCGTGACAAATACAGTGGTGGACTCTTGCAGCCAACCACTGAACTGTGGATGGGGTCCCCATTGGAGGAGTTAGAGAAAGGATTGAAGGAGCTGAAGGGACTTGCAACCTCATAAGAACAACAATATCAATCAACCAGAGCTCCCAGGGACTAAACCACTACCAAATATTACACACGCACAGACCCATGACTCCAGCTACATATGGAGCAGCGGAAGGCCTTGTTGGGCACCAGTGGAAGGAGAAGCCCTTGGTCCTACCAAGACTGGACCCCCCCAGTTTAGGGGAATGTCAGGTCAGGGAGGCAGGAAGTGAGGGTGGCTGGGGAGGGGGAACACCCTTATAGAAGGGAGAGGGGAATGGAATAGGGGGATGTGGATGGGAAACTGGAAAAGAGAATAACATTTGAAATGTAAATAAAAAAATCAATTCTAAAAAAAATTGTACAATTTTTCAAAATTGGGCTTCCTTGTTTCTCATTTCTTCTTCTTCTTCTTCTTCCTCTTCCTTCCTTCCTTCCTTCCTTCCTTCCCTTCCCCTTCCCTTCCTTCTTCCCTTCCCCCTTCCCTTCCCTTCCCTTCCCCTTTCTTCTTCCCCCTCCTCTTCTTCTTCTTCTTCTTCTTCTTCTTCTTCTTCTTCTTCTTCTTCTTCTTCTTCTTCTTCTTCTTCTTCTTCTTCTTCTTCTTCTTCTTCTTCTTCTTCTTCTTCTTCTTCATTGCTTCTCCATCCCTCTCCACTCTCCATCCCAGGAGCCTCTTTTCCATAGTTCATGCCCCCACTTGCCTATCCCTTCAACCTCCTCTCTCATTACTTCCTGTTTTCCTCATCGCCTTCTCTCTTCTCTCTAGTTTCAAATCTTCCCTTGTTTGTATATATACAAACATTAAAAGTGAGGATCTACACTTGAGAGAACATACCAATTTTGTTCTTCCTGAGATATCATTCCCTTAGTTGATATCATATTTTAAATTCCATCCAATTTCCTATAATTTTATAACTTACCAAAGTATGATTCTCCTGTGTACTCTGTCTACTCCATCAACTTTTCAGGAAAACACTGCTGGCTGCAACACCTTTAGTTTATTGTCATTTATTTTAGGAACTCGAAATGTATAATTCCTTTTTTATTTTGGGGCTGCTGGTGAAAGATCTGAATTCATTTGCAATCCTTGCCTGTTTATAGCAGTTATCATTTGGCCTACAGAATATAATATAATGTTGTTTGTATTGTTGACACTTTGACTATGATTTGGTTTGCAATATTCAGCTCTGGTTTTGTAGAGTTGGTGTTCCAAATGTCTGTTGTTTTTTAATGTTAACCTATTTCTTTCAGTTTGAAAACAAAGTATCAAAAATTATTAACTCGTCTATTCTTTTAATTCAACATTTTCTCAGCTTCTCCTTTTACTACTTGGATTCAAAGGATCCTTAAATATTCAATGTTTCTTGAAAATATTGGTGAATATTTTTTCTAGACTTTGCTTTTCATCCCTCAAATTCATTCTATTTTATGAGCTTGCAAAAAGTAAAGCTTTCTGACAAATGTTACAATATACTTCTCTTTCTTCTTTGCATACATGTATATGTATAAATTTGCCTTGACATATCTAAAATATATTCCATTTGCCTTGATCTATATATACATATAAATCAATGCAAAGTAAAAGGGAAGTAAGCTAAACAACAGTGTATGAGCCTGATAGGCTTTTGTACTCTGTCATATGAGGAAATTAATGTAAAATTTCTGTGGAGCCCACATTAAGAGAATATGAGCTTCCTATTGTGGTAAATATCAAAAATAACACAAACCCCCACTAGCTGGTATCAATGAGCCATATGGCCTTTTGCAGGACAATTAATAACTAAACACCTTCTATCAACTCCAATATCAATAAGCAACTTATCAAACCAGGACTTTAGCTCAAAATATATCAATCTGTTAAGCTCTCTACCTGAAGCCACAGATTTTTATTTAACCTTAATACCCAAACTATATTGATCGGTTAAGCTCTCTACCTGGAGCCACAGATTTTTATTTAACCTTAATAACTTGTAAATATCACAATTCTCTACTTGGAGTCAGTGACTAATTCTCCCTATCTAAGTTCCGAACCATGGGTAAAAATCTCCATGTGATTCAGGTAATCTCTGTACTTTCTTCTTAGAAACAAACTTAAATCACTTTTAATAATAACTGTCATTAGGAAGTAGCTTGTCTAACTAGGATTTCAACCCAAAATTCCTGTAGAGGCCAAGTTAGAAGGAATATGAGTATCCTGAAAGACTTTCTTTAAAAAGCAGCTTTTATCTCTACCTCTCTGAGCTGTCCCTACTTATCACACAGCAGGGGACCTGCAGCCTGCCAGCCCAGGCTGTTTCTGTTTCTTTGTTTAAAGTCCCACACTTGAGACATCACATGACTCAACAAGGCGCTGGCCTCCTCTTACTTAGAAATGAAAACTTTCTCTCAACTCTTAAGATTACTAGTGGATTCTCACCCCATGTTGGATGCCAACTATTGTTGTAAAATTATAAAAAATAGACTTCTTTTGCCCCTACTACATCCAGCACCACAGTGTCCCAAGATATCTGGTTTAAACCAGTTTGAAACTTCTCCAGTGATATACTTCCTCAAGTTAGACTCCACCTCAAAAAGGTTCTGCCCCACCCCAGTCCCCATATCACCACAAACTAGGAACTAAGTGATGGCGCATGTGCCTTTTGGAGACATTTCAAATCCACTCCATGAAACACCTAAGACCTGCTTTGTGATGCACAGGTTACTTAGAAGTATGTTGTTTCCAAACAGAAAGAAGCATTTAGGTTGCCTTTAGAGTGGGCGAAAGGTTCATGTCACCACATAATTCACCTGTTAAAATCTAACCTCTTATTTAGGTACTTGTTTCATGTGGGCCTTTGTATAGTGCACGGAGCCATATTGGATTTGGGCCTAGCCGCTTTTTGACTGCATGGTTCAAAGTGACTCTGGGCTGTTTGGCCACAGAGACTCACCCCGAAGATGACTGCCATAAGTCTTAAGATTGTTGGATAAAGCCTCTCCATGAATTTTGACAAGGAGAAACATTCAAGGGATGCCTCAGCTCGAGCAGATACCAGTTATCTCCTCAGTTTCCCAGTGTCTCCACCACCTGACCTCATTCAGCTATTACTGCCTATACCCTCATCTCCCCCCCTCCTTCATATTTCACAAGGTCACTCCCCTACCTGAAAGCCTTAAAAGCTGTAACGTTCATCCCAATAAAGGAGACCTTGACAACAGAATCTTGCTTGGTCTCCTTCTTCTCTTCACCCCCATTTTGGCCCACAGGTAGAAAGCCTCTTCGGGACCCTGAATAACTGGGTCCCCGCTGGCGGGGACAGTATAGTGCTTAGATCATGACAGAGCTGCCATGTTATGGAGTGAGTGCCATGACAAGGAGAAAACATCACAATTGTCTTTCTTTCAAACATGAAGACACAGTGAATGATACAGTGAGTCTGGACACTGTCCTCTCCTGAGAAGTGAATCAACCCTTCATTAGTTTCAGAATGCTGGTCTTCAGAAACACCAGGTGTAAATGTCTGGTTGTTTAAACATCCAGTCTGGGGCATTCTGTTATAGTTGCCTGTACTGGAAAATAAACTGTATCATATATTTCTAGCTTGTTTATACTGAGTCTGGAAAATGTACTTCGGATATAGGAGGGTTTTTTTTAATCTATTAAGAACTTTTTCCTGGCAAAACATATATATTCTATCTTTGTAGGAGGATACAAAGTGGTGGCCACCTCTATGTAAATGCTGAGGGCCACTCAATCACAAAGGCATCTCTCCTGCAGGAGGACTTAATTGAGGGCTGCCTGCCTGAGTGACCAAGAATAGCTGATGCACACAATGCCACAATTGGGAACTACTGTTTAGAAGAGATGCTTTCTTGGGACCCATGGGGCATGGGTGAGGGTATTAAAGAAACTTGCAGCAGTGTTCAGACTAGCTTGCTTTGGCATTTCTCACCTGCTTCTGGAGTCTGTGTCTTGATTCTACACCACCTCACCTCCAACTCCTAAGAGCAGGTAGGTTCAGGCAATGATTAGTTCAAGGCACAGGCAGCGTATCTTACCATGTATTTTGTGGGTACCAAAATATCTAGTTTTCTGTTTACAGCACTGTATTCTATTAAAGTGTGTGTGTGTGTGTGTGTGTGTGTATACATGTGTGTGTGTGTATACATATATTTATTAAATGAAAATGATAACAGTGTTGATCCAAAGTGATAATTTGGATCAATTATAGAAGCAAACACTTTGAAAGTGCATTCTTTCATTTCTATTGGTAAATGGTTGTTTTGACACAAGTTCAAACCAAGACATGTCTACTATAAACTACAAGAAAACCCTGAAGAACACATATTTATTAATTGTTTTTAATTTTCTCACTAGCATTTTTTTCTTACTATGTTACTTCCATTCCCTGTATTTGCCTCTGTCTCCATAGCAGTGAATTTCAGACACTGGGAAGTCAGTAATCTGACATTATTCCAGCAGCATTTATGATTGTAGTCTGCTTTACTTCTCTCTCTTCTCTTTTGGTCAGTTTTTCCCCCTGCATTCCTCTGCTGTAAACACTACTTCCACATATTTCCTCTTGCTCCAGACCCTGTTAACCACCATTTTCTCTATGGTGACTACTATAGATTCTACATATCAGAGAGATATACAGTATTAAACTCACTGTGTGGTTGGGGATTTAGCTCAGTGGTAGAGCACTTGCCTAGCAAGCGCAAGGCCCTGGGTTCGGTCCCCAACTCGAAAAAAAAGAAAATAAAAAGATCTTGCTTTAAACTCACTGTGTCACAATAAATAGTTCCATCAAGATACACCCAATTCATTATGGACTATATGAGTGAAGAAATATCTTCACTTGTATAGTTGAATAATATTCCATTGTATGTGCACAGTAAAACTTGTACTTAATTCTCACAAGTGCTGATAGACATTTGTTTCATCTTAGCTATTATGAGTACTTCCATAATGAAGGAGATGCTGAGTTAGGGTATTCAGACTTAAGGTATTGAAAAATTAAGGTATGACTAACATACAAAGCTCTATGTTGAAGACATACACTCCTCCCCTCTTGAGTTTTGCGGTAAGCACCCAACAATAAACCATCGAGGGAATTGAAATCATCTTCTTAATACTTATCTGCCAATAATTGACAGTATGCCAGTAAATGAGTAATCAGACGCAACTAAATCTTACCAGGTGCCTCTGATTTACAGGAGAACAGGCAAGGTCAGTCTACAGCCGCCTCTGGTATGTTTTAGACATTTTCACCTGAAAAGTTTTTAAGATTTCTCAACCTCTCTTACTCCATATGGTAAAACCACATTGAAAAAGAAAAGATCTTGACCCATTTGTTCTTATCAAGCAAAGCTTTTTTTATATATATAAAATAACCTATTCAATGAATATTAACTGGAAAAACAACTCAATAAGCATTCTTACGTAAACTGTTATAGTATGCAACATCAGAGTTATAGTATCCAAATTTGAATTTACTTTAGCAACTCATTAAATTGATCCAACGTTCAACACTATAATAATTACTATATGATTCAGATATTATCTTACAGATATCTTAACATCTAGTAAAATGGTATTATTTTTTTTAACCTTTAGAAAAATCTCATGGAAACAGACTGATGTGGCCATTGCCTAATCTTGAGCTTAATAGAGATTCTTCATGTCTATATTTTCCATTATTTTTATGCTAATGTGATAATTAGCTTTATTCACAGAACTTAGAGTAATTAAATTCTATTGTTGGAAGAAGATAATAGTCAATATCCCATGAGTGGCATAGAAGTCAAGATAAATCAAATTCATAGTTAAAGGTTTGTTCACATGAAAAGGGAAACTAGGGAGTTTCAAATACCAATGGTGAGTTTGGGAATAAAAGTGGAGTCCCTGTAAAGGGAAGCCTATAATATATCCTTTGGCTTTTAAACTGTTCCACTGCTCCAGATGAAAGATTCTTTATCTGTTAGTTTCTTGTTTCTGATTTTTAAAATTTGCTTCTATGCTTGCATATCAAGAGAAAGAATCCTACGGGGTGATTGCCTTTGAAATAAAAAACTCAAAAAAAACTATACAAAACATCAGTTTGAACCCTTTCAAGTTTTCTTGCATTGACAAATTTTTGCCTAAAAAATGATCAACTTTAGAGGCATCAACCAAATAAAATAAATCTACTCAAAAAAATTAGAAAATGGAGACATATAGACAAGACATTTTAATTATCCTACTTTAATTATGATCTGAACACATTTAGGGATATATATTTGAATTTTTCCTTGACCTTTTTATTTTATAGATATGAAATTGTGTTGTATGTGATATAACCTCATGAACTATTTATGTTCCGTAAGGTCTTGGGGAATCTCGCTGCCTTTAGATGGTGTGGAAGCATTCGTCACACAGGTGGTATGCAGTATTCATAGGCTGCTCTCAATATTGTTGGCATTACTTATCAGTGATATTTTCATAATTCACCTTGCAAGTTCTGCAAAACTCTACTGAAGATTCAACCAGATTCTTTACCAAATGGATTGTCAGAAACACGATTTTATTAAAACATGGAAAGATGATTATAATTTTGGTAAGAATAATTGCATTGGCATAATTTCTAACATAAATGAACTAAAATATTCTTTTTTGTGTTTTTGATTGGATGTTTAAAATTTATTTACATTTAGAATGTTATCCCCTTTCCCAGTTTCCCGTCCATAAACACACTCTCTCATCTGCCCTCCCACTTCTTCTATGAGAGTGTTTCCCCACCCATCCACACACCCCTTTCCTGCCTCCCTGCCCTAACATTGCCTTACACTGGGGGTTCCAGCCTTAGCAGGATCAAGGGCTTCTCCTCGCACTGGTGCCCAACAAGGCCATCCTCTGCTACATATAGAGCTGGAGCCATGGGTCAGTCCATGGGTAATCTTTGGATATTGGTTAGGTCTGTGGGAGCTCTGGTTGATTGGTATTGTTCTTATGGGATTGCAAACCACTTCAGATCCTTCAATCTTTTCTATAACTCCTCCAATGGGGACCCCGTTCTCAGTTCAATGGTTGGCTACAAGAGTCCACTACTGTATTTGTCATGCTCTAGTAAAGCCTCTCAGGAAACAACTATATCAGGCTCCTGTCAGCATGTACTTCTTGGCTTCATCAACCTTATCTAGTTTTGGTGTCTGTGTATATATGGCTATACACCCGTGTGGTGCAGGCTCTGAATGGCCATTCCTTCAGTCTCTGCTTCAAACTTTGTCTCTATATCACCCTCCTATGAATACTTTTCTTCCCCCTTTTAAAAAGGACTGAAGCATCTGCACTTTGGTCATCCTTCTTCTTGAGCTTCACGTGGTCTGTGGATTGTATCTTGGGTAATATGAACTTTTGGGCTAATATTCACTTATCAGTTAGTGCATAAAATGTGTGTTTTTCTGTGATTGGGTTACCTCACTCAGGATGATATTTTCTAGTTCAATCCACTTGCCTGTGAATTTCATGGCATTATTTTTGATAGCTGAGTAGTACTCCACGGTGTAGATGTACCACATTTTCTGTATCCATTCCTCTGTTGAAGGGGACCTGGGATCTTTCCAGCTTCTAACTATTATAAATAAGGCTGCTATGAACATAGTGGAACATGTGTCTTTGTTGTATGTTGGAGCATCTTTTGGGTATGCCCAGGAGCGGTATAACTGGGTCCTCAGATAGTGCAATGTCGAATTTTCTGAGGAAACTCCAGACTGATTTCCAGAGTGTTTCTACCAGTTTTTTAATCCCACCAAAAATGGAGGCGTTTTCCTCTTTCTCCACATACTTGTCAGCCACTGATGTCACCTGAGTTTTTGACCTTAGCAATTCTGAGTACTGCGAACTGGAATCTCAGGGTTGTTTTGATTTCGACTTCCCCGATGACTAAGGATGTTGAGCATTTCTTTAGGAACTTCTCAGTCATTCAATATCCCTCAGCTGTGAATTCTTTGTTTAACTCTGTACTCCATTTTTTAATAGGGTTATTGGAATATCTGAAATCTAACTTCTTGAGTTCTTTGTATCTTTTGGATATTAGCTGTCTATCAGATGTAGGATTGGTAAAGATCTTTTCCAGTTCTGTTGGTTTTCATTTTGTCCTAAATGACAGTGTCCTTTGCCTTACAGAAGCTTTGCAGTTTTATGAGGTTCCATTTGTCAATTCTTGATCTTAGAGCATAAGCCATTGGTTTTCTGATCAGGAAAATTTCCCCAGTGCCCATGTGTTCCAGGCTCTTCCCCACTTTTTCTTTTAATAGTTTGAGTGTATCTGGTTTGATGTGGAGGTCCTTGATACACAAAAATGCATAGATTTGCATTCTTCTATATACTGACCACCAGTTGAACCAGCACCATTTGTTGAAAATGCTGTCTTTTTTCCACTGGATGGTTTTAGCTCCTTTTTCAAAGATCTAAAGACTATAGGATTGTGGGTTGTTTTCTGAGTCAGTCTTCAATTCTATCCCACTGATCTATCTGCTTGTGTCTGTACCAATACCATACAGTCATTTTTATCACTATTGCTCTATAATAGAGCTTGAAGTCAGGGATTCCGATGCCCCCAGAAATTTATTGTTGAGGATAGTTTTCGCTCTCCTGGGTTTTTTGTTATACCAGTTGAATTTGCAAATTGCTCTTTCTACTCTATGAAGAAATGAGTTGGAATTTTGATGAGGATTGCAATGAATCTGCAGATTGCTTTCAGCAAAATGGCAATTTTTACTATATTAATCCTGGCAATCCATGAGTATGGGAGATCCTCCCATCTTTTGAGATCTTCAATTTCTTTCTTCAGAGACTTGAATTTCTTACCGTACAGATCTTTCACTTGCTTGGTGTTGGGAGCAATGCCCTTAAAACCCTCCATTATTGATGGTAATAGAATAGTTAGAGTTAAGTATGACTGGGTTCATGGAAAATTCCCAGTCAGCTGCAGAAGACTAATACAAATCTGGTGGTCAGGATGAATAATGATATGATAAGTTGTGACCTTGCTGTGAAATACATCTGACGTCAAGATGCCCAATGTGACGACCTGTAACCTTTCTGAGAAACCAACATCCTGTTGACATCAGCTGACCACACAAATACTGTGTCCTTGTGCTGCATAAATGTTTCCCACTTCCCCCTCTCTCTGTTACCCCTGTTATGGTATAAATTCAGCCTTGGGAAAAATAAAATGATCAGACTCTTGTCTTGGCATCCTTCTTCACGTCTCTTGTCCCCCATTCTCTTCCAGGTACCCTCTGCACCCTCATTGACTGTCCTGCAGGACCAAGACAGCTTGGTTTGAGTTACAGTAAGGTATTTTATATTATTTGTGACTATTGTGAAGGGTGTCATTTCCCTAATTTCTTTCTCAACCTGCTTATCCTTTTAGTAGAGGAAGGTTACTGATTTGTATGAGTTAATTTTATATCCAGCCACTTGGCTGACATTGTTTATCATGTTTAGGAGTTCTTGGGTGAAATTTTTGGGTCACTTAAGTATACTATCATATCTTCTGCAGATAGTGATACTTTGACTTCTACGTTTACAATTTGTATCCCCTTGATGTCCTATTGTTGTCTGGTTGATCTGGCTAGGACATTGAGTACTATATTGAATAAGTAGGCAGAGAGTGACCAGCCTTTACTAGTCCCTGATTTTAGTGGGATTGGTTCAAGATTCTCTCCATTTAGTTTGATGTTGACTACTGATTCACTATATATTGCCTTTACTATGTTTAGCTATGGGCCTTGAATTCCTGATCTTTCCAAGTTTTTTTTTTTTTTTTAACATCAAAAGATGTTAAATTTTGTCAAATGCTTTCTCAGCATCTATTGAGATGATCATGTTTCTTTTTTTCTTTGAGTTTGTTTATATAGTGGAATACATTGATGGATTTCCATATATTAAACCATCCCTGCATGCCTACTTGATCAGGATGGATGATCATTTTGATGTGTTCTTCGATTCCATTTGAGAGACTTTTATTGAGTATTTTTGCATTGATATTCATAAGGAAAATTGTTCTGATGTTCTCTTTCTTTGTTGGATCTTTGTGTGGTTTAGGCATAAGTGTAATTGGGTCTTCATAGAAGGAATTGGGTGGCGTTCATTCTGTTTTTATTTTCTGGAATAGTTTGGACAGTAATGATATTAGGTCTTCAAAGGAGGTTTGATAGAAATCTGCACTAAATCCATTTGGTCCTGGTCTTCTTGGTTGGGAGACTTTTTAATGACTGCTTCTATTTTTTTAGGGGATGTGTGACTGTTTAGATGGTTTATGTGATCCTGATTTAACTTCGAGACCTAATGTCTGTCTAGAAAATTGGCCATTTCATCCAGATATTCCAGTCTTGTTGAGTATAGGCTTTTGAAATACAATCTGATGATTTTTGGAATTTCCTCGGTTTCTGCTGTTATATGTTTCTTTTCAATTCTGATTTTGTTAATTTGCATACACTCTCTGTGCCCTCTTGTTAGTCTGGCTAAGGGTTTATCTATCTTGTTGTTTTTCTCAAAGCACCAACTCCTGATTTTGTTGATTCTTTGTATAGTTCTTTTTATTTCTTCGCAATCAATTTCAGCCCAGTGTTTGATGACTTCCTGCCATGTGCTCGTACTCTTGGGTGTATTTGTTTCCTTTTGTTCTAGAGCTTTTAGGTGTGCTGTCAAGCTACTAGTGAATGTTCTTTCCAGTTTCACTTTGGAGACACTCAGAGTTATGAGTTTTTCTCTTAGCACTGCTTTCATTGTGTCTCATAAGTTTGGGCATGTTGTGCCTTCGAAAAAGTCTTTGATTTCTTTCTTTGACCAGACTATCATTGGATAGAGCATTGCTCAGCTTCCATGTATATGTGGGCTTTCTGTCCTTTTTTTGTTATTGAAGACCACATATAGTTCATGGTGATCTGATAGGATGCATGGAATTATTTCAATCTTCTTGTATCAGTTGAGGCATGTTTTGTGACTGATTATATGCTCAATTTTGGAGAAGATAACATGCAATGCTGGAAAGAAGGTATATTCTTTTGTTTTGGGGTAAAATGTTAGTCTCTCTGTGTCTATGTTTAGTTTCTGTTTCCACGATCTGTTCATTTCTGAGAATATGCTGTTGAAGTTTCCCACCATTATTGTGTAATGTGCAATGTATGCTTTGAGCTTTAGTAAGGTTTCTTTTATAAATGTAGGTGTCCTTGCATTGGGAGCATAGATATTCATGATTGAGAGTTCATTTTGGCGGATTTATCCTTTGATGAATATGAAATGTCTTTACTTATCTTTTTTGATAACTTTTGGTTGAAAGTCGATTTTATTTGATATTAGAATGTTACTCCAGGCTGTTTTTTGGAACCATTTGCCTGGAAAATTGTTTTCCAGCCTTTTTAGGTTGAGGTAGTTTCTGTCTTTGTCACTGAAGTGTGTTCCCTATGTGCAGGAAAATGTTGGGTCTTCTTTGTGTATCCACTCTGTTAGTCTATGTGGGAACGATGCTTGTTGTTTCCTGTTATTTTTGTTGCTAGAGATACAATTATAATTGTGTGGCTATCTCCTTTTGTGTTAGTTGAAATTAGCTTACTTTCTTGCTTTTTCCCGGGTGTAGTTTCCCTCCTTGTGTTGGAGTTTACCATCTATTTTCCTTTGTAGTGATAAATTTGTGGAAAGATACATAAATTTGTTTTTGTCATGGAATATCTTGGATTCTCCATCCATGTTAATTGAGAGTTTTGCTGGATATAGTAGTCTGCTTTGGCATTTGTGTTCACTTAGGGTCTGTATAACATCTGTCCAGGATCTTCTGGCTTTCACAGTCTCTGGTGAGAAGTCTGGTGTAATTCTGATAATTCTGCCTTTATATGTTACATGATCATTTTCCCTTACTGCTTTTAATATTCTTTCTTTGTTTTGTGCATTTTGTGTTTTGACTATTATGTGACATGAGGATTTTCTTTTCTGGTCCAATCTATTTGAAGTTATGTAGGCTTCTTGTATGTTTATGGACATCTCTTTCTTTAGGAAAGTTTTCTTCTATAATTTTGTTGAAGATATTAACTGGCCTTTTCAGTTGGGAGTCTTCATTCTCTTCTATACCTATTATCCTTAGATTTGATCTTCTCATTGTGTCCTGTAGTTCCTGAATAATTTCTGATAGGAAGTTTTTGTGTTTTCCATTTTCTTTGACAGTTGTGTCAATGTTTTCTATGGTGTCTTCTGCCCCTGAGATTCTCTTTTCAATTTCTTGGTAGTGTCTATGACTTCTAATTTCTTTCCGAGATTTTCTATCTCCCGTGTTTCTTTATTGTTTCTATTCCCATTTTTTAGATCCTGGATTGGTTTGTTCAATATCTTCACTTGTTTGGTTGTGTTTTCCTGTAATTCTTTATGGGTTTTTTGTGCTTCCTCTTTAAGCACTTCTACCTGTTTACCTGTGCTGTCTTGTATTTCTTGAAGGGAGTTATTTAAGTCCTTTTTAAAGTCCTCTAACAAAATCATGAGTTGTGATTTAAAAGCAGAATCTTACTTTTCCTGCATGTTCGTGTATCCAGTGCTTGCTATGGTATGGGATCTGGACTCTGATGCTGCCAAGTGGCCTTGGTTTCTTTTCACTTTGGTTCTTACACTGTCTGCGTATCTCTGGCGTTAGCTGGTTTTGCTGTCTCTAACAGTGACTTGACCCTCCTGTAAGCCTGTGTGCCAGCACTCCTGGAGACAGGCTTTCTCCCAGAAGAATCTGCATACAGTGAGCTGTGAGACAGGGTCTGGCCTGTGTGCAGGTGTTGTAAGACCCCATAGTGGCCTTACCTCAGGAGCGCAACCCACATAGCACAAATTGACAAAGTGGCCCCTGCAATAGCATGAGGGTATAAGGTTTTTAATCCACATACGTGGGGTTGCTCATCCACACAGGGAGAGGCAACGGCAAACCCAAAAAGCTCACAACTTTTATTCGTTACAGAGGGCAGACTTCAGCAACAGGGTTAGCTGGCCCATTCTCATTGGTGGTACACAGGACAAAGGATCTTGTTGGGTATTGGCTGGCCTGCTCAAGGGGCTGTTCTTGGCTCAATTAATCACTTTCCTCATCCAGCCCCGTCCCTGGCCTTGGAGAATCACTGGGAAAGGGCTAAGTCCCTTGGGGGATGGGGAGACTAGGTGGTCGGGCAGGGTCAGGATGACATTCTGTGGTTGCTCTTTGGTTCAACACTGGGAGGGGTAGGGTGGTATTTCCTAGAACAGTTGTTTTTGTTTTGGCTAGTTTCCATTAAGCCTGGTGACTCTGACCACCAAGACCTTGTTCCTGTGTTCACAGAACTTCGTTCTTACCGCTTTGTTTCTTGCATCTATGAAACTTATTTCTTCACAGGCTGATACCAGAAGGTTCCTGTCCCAGACTGCTCCTCTGCTCCTCTTGGGCCAGGAATGTGAGCAGAAGTGGTGGTTTCACCTGTGCTTTTAGGATTGTCCACACTTCTGAAAATCCAGCTCTGTACCCACGGGATCTAAGTACAGAGGGTTGTGTCCCAGGGTCAGCTCCGGGTGCAGGCAGAAACTGAAAGTGAACTAAAATATTCTTATGATTTCTTAAATCATAGAACATTTACAGTTTGTGTTATCATATTTACACATCAAAATGGCAAAATGAGAGATGTATCTGTTTTTCTTGTTTTAATTTACATTGTTAATGATAAAATAGTTTGTGTCCTCCAAATCAGATGGGGTTTCTATTGTGGGGTACTTAGCAGGAAGGACTGTTAAGACATGTGTTTACGCTGATAGAAAAGTCTTTATCAGGCAGCCAGTGACTACACTGGTGAGTTCAGTATCTCAGTCTTGCTCTGAATCAAGTAAACTTTTAAGTAAAAAAAAAAAAAAAACATGTTCTGTGTTGACATACTTAAATTAACAAGAACAGTTAGACACAGTAGCAATACAGAAGCTAAAATTCAAGGTAAGTACATTTTGAGACTTTCCCAGAGCTATAAGGTCTTTGATGGATAAAGACTTCTGTTTTAGTTCTGGCAGGTAGTAATCTCTAAGAGCTGAGTTTTACAGGCTAAATGGTACTTCCATCATGGAATCAGTTGTGCTAAGGGCCCTGTTGCTGTTTCCAGTGATGTTTCACTGATGTTATTGTATGCAGGCACTGTTCATGATCACAGAGAATGTATTCTAATTTGCTTCAGATATAGAGTTCTCTGGTACTGTGGGTTCAATATGGCACCATAAGCAAGCATTGCTTAAGTGTGTGGATTTTGCACACAGAGCTAGTTCATGGCCACCTCCTGAGACAGGAACTTTAAAGGGAATCATAGCTGGAACTGGTTAAAGTGAATATTAAAAATTATGATTTTCCAAAAGGAACAATATATTTATTAATACTTATTCAAAACTATTTCATAATTTTTAGTAAGTTTGTAGTACTGGCTGGGAAAATTCAGATCCAATTAGAAAGGACAGTTTTACTAGCTTTCCTCTTGAAGTACAGCTATTTTTAAATTTTAGTTATAAATCTCTCTGCATAGATACTTTTTATATCCTAGTTTCTCTTACAGCAGAGTAATGACTAAAGTCATTAATGCTCTGGCATTGGACACTAAGGTTGGAATGAAGTAGATTATGCTATAATCTGATGGCAACAAATATTTAATCTTCATACATTTCTTACAAAAAAGCAAATTAAAATCAAAACAAAGCAAACAAACGAAAAGAAGTGGCTGTAAAATGTCTAAAGAAGACAAACCATACGACCTAATTTAAATAGACTCTCCTACACCCCAGGGATAAGCAATATAAAACTCTCAAGAATAAACTGGTGAGTAGCATATTAGAATCAGAAGTTTATGCATTTGCACATCTATTGGTATTGTCCTTCTTCAGCTCATGTTTCTGTGACATGAGTTGGTGAGAGGTTATTGGTGTAGTTACTGACATTCCTAAAAGAGACTGTCTCACAGCACACTCCCTGGTCCTCCAGCCCTTATCATCTTTCAGTTATTTCTTCTTCAATGACCACAGAGCCTTAGGTGTATTATAGAAGCATCCATTAGGACTGGCACATCTATGAATTTTGATTAGTTGTGGTGTTCTGTAATGGTCTCTGCTGAGAAGAGAAGTTTTCTTGATTTGCAGTGAGGACTACACTTATCTGTGGCTATAATGACAAATATTTAGACTGAAGTAAGGGGTGACGCTTTATAAGGGCATCATAGGGGGAGCCCAGGAGGCCTAAATGCTACACAGTTACACACTGTAAGGAATGCTGAGAGCAGTAAAATTATTTTATCTCTGTTGTATATATCACAAAAATTGATGATATAAGAGGAAATTAATATTAAAAAGAGAGAAGGGTTTACATGAGAGGTTTGGAGTGAAGGAAAGGGAAGGAAAATTATGTAATTAAACTATAATCTCAAAATGATATATTATATACACCAATAGACATGAAAATGCATAAAATTCTGACTATAAAGCTACTTACCAGTTTATTCTTGAGAGTTTTTATATTGCTGATATGTAGTTTAAACATGAAACATCATCCAATGCCACTAGGTGGCAAACATGAGCTGATAATCACATAATGAACAATGTTTAAATCATTCTGTCTCAAAAATCTCAAAATAGCTTGAATTAGTATTAATAATACACATATCTATAAATTGAAAATAAGCATTTTAAATTGAGAAATAAACATTTAATATTGTGACCCGATCCTGTCTCTATAGTTGTCTTCTCCTTTCTTTCTTTCTTTTTTTTTTTTTGTATGTCAATGGCTTCCCAGCCTGGTGCTCAATGAACACACAGTAATATAAATGAGGGAGCAAAAGATATACCATTTCTCCTGCACATCAAATACATTTTCTCTCTAACTTACATTTCTTCAAAATTATGCCATTGTTTCAAATATTAACAAAATGTAAATAGTTTCTCCAAGGTGGAAGAATAGGCTACAATTATTTTTAAAATTAATAAATTTTATAGTAATAATGTAGATTATTTCTCTATTGACTTAAATAAGGAGGATTGACTTTATCAAAAAAGATAATTTTCCACATTCTAGTCTACTTCGTGAGCATTTTATGATCTACTTTGTATGATTTTTTCTTATCTGATTTCTCGAGACTGTATTTCTAGGTACATCTTTGTTTTGCTCGAAATTTTCGCAGAAATGCTTTTGATTTTTAACCTTCAAACGCTATGCTACTCTTTATTTAGTATATTGAGGTCAATTCCTTCTACATCTAGTTTGCAAAGAACATTTCCCCCCAAAATAGATTACTATCTTCTTCTACATTTCCTCAGATGAGCCTTCGGTTTCCACCTCTTGTTTTGGTAGTGTGGTTCACTCGGCTAGTTTATTTGCATTATTTACATTATGATAAATTCCATTTGCCTTTGTGTGTGTGTGTGTGTGTGTGTGTGTGTGTGTGTGTGTGTGTGTGTAAATTTTCTATCCCGCAGTTTTATTACATTGATTTACTCTTAGGTTTAGGAAGCCAAGGAGAGCATTTGCTGTCTTCTCTTGTCAGCTTTCTTCTATTCGTTTGAGGTAAGGTCTCTCCCTCACACTGGGGCTCAAATTTACTAGGCTAAGCAGAAAAGCAATAAGCCCAAGCTGTATTCCTGTGTCTGTCTCCCTTAAAATTGGGGAAGCATATATACAGGGAGACCAGGCTTGTTCTATGGGTGCTGGAATGGAAACTTCAGTCCGTGTGACTCCATATTAAGTAGTCTTAATCACTGAAATGTCATTCTGCCTCCTACTGTGGATGTTTGCATAATATTTTTCATGGATTAGTCTGTGGTTTTCTCATCTCAAAGCTTCAGAGTTTCAGGGTCAATGCAATGGCATCTCCAGAACTCTGTTTCCTCATCAATCTTTAGAAAGAGTTTGAAAATATTAGTATCGACTCTCCAAATGTTTGAAAGAATGCAACAGTAATGCATTTGTAGTCTTGAGTGCTCCTTGATAAGATACTTTTTTCTTCTGATTCAATCTTCTACTCGTTACTGGACAACATATGTTTTCTCTTTAAAATTACAAATCTTTTTATGTTTCTCGGAACTTACCCATTTCTGCTAAGTTGCATAATTCATGATAATTGCTGATAGTTTCTTATGATAGTTTTTATTTTTATCAGTTAAAATCTCTTCCCTTTCATTTCTGAGTTTACATGAAGTTTCTCTCCAATTTTCTTTATCAGATTAAAGATTGGTCTAATTTTGTTTAACCTTCAGAAAAATCATTTTAGCTTTGTGTACAAATTTTACATGATATGATTGTTAATAATGAGTTCTAAAACAATGCTCCACAAAAGTGTTGTTAAGAGTAAATCAGTGTAATAAAATTGCATAATTGAAAATTTACACGCACACACACACACACACACCAATTCTATTTCTATATACAGATAACTATAAAATAAAGAAACACGCATTGTCATTAATAACAGCAACAGGAAGAATGAATTTAGCATCTTTTCATTATTTAACATCTTTTTTTGATCTGATTTCTGATATCTTTTTTTATTTCTCAGTATAGATTTCTATCACTGATAAAGCAAAGAATGAACTCTAGATTTGTATGGAGACGTTTTTGTCTTAGCCCCTTGTGGTAAGACAATCAGGCTCACTAAGGTAAAAGAGGGTAGAAAGGCATGTTTATCTTTGAGATAATGAATATTTTCTTCCTAGAATTTCTGCCCCCTCTGCTCAGTGTACTTCAGAGCTACCCTGAAGGACTACTGTCTTTCACTTTGTTTCTTCAGTCTTTACTCACAAAGGTGTACTTACTCTTTATTTTTACTTCTCTCTTCTTATTTCAGATGGTAGTCTGAAACTATGCTTTCCCTGGTCTCTGAGCTTTCTTGCTAGTTCTCTAAATCTTCACTCACTATCAAATGGTTGTTTGTCTCCCGTATGACTGATTCCTTGCTGACTTAAACGACATATTGTTTTTCCTTCCTCTTCTCTGCTCTCCCCCATGTAGCTGCAATTAATTAAAGTTTATTTGCCCTTAGGTTTTTCTTTTGAACACAAATGAAATTGACTTTGAATTTCTGAATCCATTCTTAAGTTCTTCTACAGCCTTTTAGGTGTGTTTTTTTTTTAATTTATTGTGTGGGTGCTTTTGAGGCGATGCTTCATTTCACACAGAAGTTTGCTACATAATCAGCAGGAGTATTTATACAATTAAATCTCTCAATTGAAGTTTAAGGCAGAAGCTCCAATAAGAAGTCATGATCTCATGTCTAGGACCAGAACTGAGGTAACTTGCAGAAGTTACTAACTAGAAGTGTACAAGGTTCATTAAAATTGGTTCATCTTTCTGGCCAGTTCCTTCTGTTGGTGCAGACTACCAGCTAGTCGGCTCCACACTAGATACCACAGCCTGAAGGCATCCCAGGAGGTCCCCTAGACACAGAAGCAGTGATAAAAACACTTCTGAAGTCCAATGGCTCCTGCTGGGAGCCCAGTGGACTAAGGACCCATCACTATTCTCCCCATCCCCCAATTCCACTCCCCTTCTGGCTGGCTCCTTCTGCAGAAACAGACTGCCAGTTAGTCTGTTCTCCTGAAGAGAACAAAACATGAAGACATCTCAGGGGTTCCTAGGCATGCAAGGCACTGATTCAACAGTTTGAAAGCCTCCCTGGAGTTCTGCTACACACAGGGAAACAGAAACCACAGTCAGTAGGCCTTCCTGCAGATCAGCTACACACTGGGCAACAGCTTGACTACTCCTCTGAAAACCAAACGATCTGAAAAGTTCCCAGGAAGTCTGTTGTCCAAATCATCAGAAGGCCCCACAGAAGGTCTGCTACAGGCCAGGGCCACAGGCCTACCAGGAGAACTGCTGCAACCCAGGGACAAAAGAGGGAGACTCCAGGCAGAATTACCTAGACCATCAAACACCATAAATAACCAGATGGTGAGAGAAATGCAAGACCATAAGAAAAAGAAACCAATATACATGAGCATCATCAAAAACAAGTTCTCCCACCACATCAAGTCCTGAATATACCAAAACATCTGAAAATCATGAAGCTGACCTAAGATCCTATCTCATGAAGATAATAAAGTCCTTTCAGAAGTATATAAATAGCTGACTAAAAGAAATACAGAAAAACATAGGTAAATAGGTTGAAGCCTTTAAAGTGGAAACAAATAAATCCCTTAAAGAAATATGAGAAAACACAATCAAAGAGGTAAAGGAATTGAATAAAACAGTCCAAGACCTAAAGTAGAAGTAGAAACAATAAGGAAAACACAAATGGAGGCAAACCTGGAAATGGAAAACTTAGGAAAGAGGTCAGGAATTACAGATGTAAGCATTGTCGACAGAATAGAAGAGATAGAAGAGAAAATCACAGGTGTCGAAGTTACCTTAGAAGAGATTGACAGAACTGTCAAACAAAATTCAAAACATAAAGAATTCCTAACTAAAACATTCAGGAAACCCAGGACTTAATGAAAAGACCAAACCTATGAATAATTAGAATAGAGGAGAGCAAAGATTTCCAGCTCAAAGGACCTGAAAATATGTTCAAAAATCATAGCAGAAAAGTTCTCCAACCTAAAGAAAGAGATGGCCATAAAGAAGAAGCCTATAGAACACAAAATAAATGGGATCAGAAAAGAAAATCTTCTCCTCACATAATAATCAAAACACTAAAAGCACAGAACAAAGAAAGAATATTAAAAGCTGCAAGAGAAAAGGACCAAGTAACATATTAAGGCCAATCTATCAAACTTACACCACACTTCTTAATAGAGACCCTAAAAGCCAGAAGAGACTGGAAAGATGTCATGCAGACTCTAAGAGAACACAAATGCCAACCCAGGATACTATACCTAGCGAAACTCTCAATCAACATAGATGGAGCAACCAAAATATTCCAGAACAAAACCAAATTCAAACAGTATCAATCTGCCTATCCAGCCCTAAAGAGGATTCTAAAAGGAAAACTCCAACAAAAGGATGGTACCTACACCAAAGAAAAGACGAGATATTGATCATCTCACAACAAAATCAAAAGGAGAGAACCAATGGCTTATGCTCTAAGATTAAGAATTGACAGATGGGACCTCATAAAATTGCAAAGCTTTTGTAAAGTAAAAGACAGTGTCATTAGGACGAAACAGCAACCAACAGATTGGGAAAATGTCTTTAGCAATCCTACATCTGATAGAGGGTTAATGTCCAAAATATACAAAGAACTCAAGAAATTAGACTCCAGAGAGTCAATTCACCTTATTAAAAATGGGGTTAAACAAAACATTCTCAGCTGAGGATTATCAAATGGCCAAGAAGCACCTAAAGAAATGTTCAACATTCTTAGTCATCAGGGAAATGCAAGTCAAAACAATCCTGAGATTCCACCTCACACCAGTCAGAATGGCTAAGATAGAAAACTCAGGGGACAGCAGATGCTGGTGAGGATGTGGAGAAAGAGGAACATTCCTCCACTGTTGGTGGGATTGCAAACTGGTACAACCACTCTGGAAATCAGTCTGGAGGTTCCTCGGAAAATTGGACATTGAACTACCTGGGGACCCAGCTATACCTCTCTTGGACATATACCCAAAAGATGCTCCACCATACAACAAAGATACATGCTCCATTATGTTCATAGTAGCCTTATTTATAATAGTCAGAAGATGGAAAGGACCCAGATGCCCTTCAATAGAGGAATGGATTAAAAAATGTGGTACATCTACACAATGGAGTACTACTCAGCTATCAAAAACAATAACTTCATGAAATTCATAGGCAAATGGAATGAACTAGAAAATATCAACCTGAGTGAGGTTACTCAATCACAGAAAGACACACATGGTATGCACTCATTGATAAGTGGATATTAGCAAAAGGCTCAAATTACCCAAGATGCAATCTACAGATCACAGGAAGCTCAAGAAGAAGGATGATCAAAACACAGATGCTGCCACCCCTTCTTAAAAGGGGGGGAATATTCATATGAGAGGATATCGAAGCAAAGGTTAGAGCAGTGACTCAAGGAATGGCATTCAGAGCCGGACACACATGTGGCATATATATATATATATATATATATATATATACACATGTGTGTGTGTGTGTGTGTGTGTGTGTGTGTGTGTACAGCCACCAAAACTAGATAAGATTGATTAAGCTAAAAAATGCATGCAGAAAGGGAATGGATATAGATCTCTCCTGAGACACACATCCAGAGCATGTCCAATACAGAGGTCAATGCTAGCAGCAAATCATCAAACTGAGAATAGGATTCCCTTAGGGAGAGTACTGAAAGAGTTGAAGGAGCTTGCAACCCCATAATAAGAAAAAAAAATGCCAACCAACCAGAGCTTCCAGGGACTAAACCACTAAACCACTACTGAAAGAATATACATGGACTGACCCAAGGCTCCAACTACATATATAGCAGAGAATAGCCTTGTTGGGGCACCAGTGGAAGGAAAAGCCCTTGGTCTTACCAAGGTTGGACCCCCAGTGGAGGGGAATATGGGGGGGGGCAATAAGGGAGATGTATAGGGGGAATACCCATATGGGGGAGGGGGAGGGAGGAATGGTGCCTTATGGACAGAAAACTGGGAAGGGAATAACCTTTGAAAATGTAAGTAAAGAAATATATAATGAAAAATTAAAAAAAAAAATAATGTCACATATAAAAACAATCATAACAGAACTAACAATCTTCTGTCTTTAATATCTCTTGATATTAATTAACTCATCTGAAAAAAGACATAAGCTAACAGACTTGGTACACAAACAGGACCCAGCATTTTGTTGCATACAAGAAACACACCTCAATAACAAAGACAGATGCTAGACTGAAGACAAGATGTTCAGATGCTCAGAGTAAAGACTAGAAAAAGATCTTCCAAACAAATGGTCCAAAGAAAGAAGCTAGAGCTACCATCTTGGTATCTAATACAGTAGACTTTCAACCGAAAGTTATCAAGCAATAAGAGGTAGGATGGTTCAAATTGATCAAAGGAAAAATCAACCAAGAGAAAGTCTCAATTTTGAACCTCTATAAGCCAATTGCAAGCATACCCACATTCATAAAAGAAACTTTACTAAAGTTCAAAACACAATGAACCACACACAATAATAGTGGGAGACTGCAGCATCACTTTCTCACGAATTGACAGGTTATTGAAACAGAAACTAAATGGAGACACAGTGAAACTAATAGAGGTTATGAACCAAATGAATTTAATATGTATGTACAGAACATTTAACCCTAAAACGAAAGGATATACCTTCTTCTCAGTACCTCATGCTACCTTCTCCAAAAACTTACAATATATATGGTCATAAACCAAGCCTCAACAGATATAAGAAGATCGAAATAATATCATGCATCCTATCAGGTCAGCATGATGTAAGGCTGGTCTTCAATAACAACAGAAAGCTCACCACAGGTGGAAACTGAACAACTCTCTATTCAATAATAACTTTGTCAGGGAAGAAATAAAGAAAGTAAAGAATTCCTGGAATTCACTGAAAATGATGACAAAACATAGTCAAATTTATGGGACACAATGAAAGCAGTGCCAAGAGGAAAACTCATAGCATAGGAAGTCTGGATAAAGAAATTCGAGAAATCCTACACTAGGAATTTAACAGCCCACCTTAGTGCTCTAGAACAAAAAGAACCAAACATACCCAAGAGGAGTAGAAGGCAGGAAGTAGGCAAACTCAGGGCCCAAATAAACCAAATAAAAACAAAGAGAACTAGAACCGTACAAAGAATAAACAACACCAAAAACTGGTTCTTTGAAAGAAACAACAAGATTGATAAACCCCTAGCCAACTAACTAATGGGCCCAGAGGCAGTATCCAAATTAACGAAATCAGAAATAAAAAGGGAGAAATCACAACAGAAATGGAGGAAATTAAAAAAAAATCAGATCCAACTACAAAAGCCTATATTCAGCAAAACTTTAAAATCTAGATGAACTGGATAGTTTTTTAGACAGATACCAAATACCAAAGTTAAGTCAAGAACAAGTAAACAATCTAAACAGGTCCATATCTCCCATGGAAATAGAAGCGAACAGTAAAAACCTTCCCACCCTCCCACCCCCAAAATCCCTGGGCCAGATGGCTTTAGTGCAGAATTCTTCCAGACCTTCAAGAAGACCTAATACCAATATTTCTCAAACTATTCCATAAAATAGAAACAGAAGGAACACTACCTAATTCATTCTATGAAACCACAATTACTCTAATACATAAACCACACAAGGACCAACTAAAAAAGAAAACTTCAGACCAATTTTGCTTATGAATATCGATGCAAAAATATTCAATAAAATTTTTGCAAACCAAATCCAAGAACACATCAAAACCAGGCTTCATCACAGGCATAAAAGATTGGTTTAACACACGAAAATCTATTAATGTAATCCACCATACAAAACAAACTTAAAGAAAAAAAATCACAGGATCATCTCCTTAGATGCAGAACAAGCATTTGATGTTATACAACATCCCTTCATGTTAAAAAATATTGGAGAGATCAGGAATTCAAGGCCCACACCTAAACATAATTTAAGCAATTTACTGCAATCCAATAGCCAATAACAAATTAAATGAAGGGACACTTGAAGGAACCCTACTAAAATAAGGGACGAGACAAAAATGCCCACTCTCTGCATATCTATTCAATATAGCACTCAAAGTTCTATCTAAAACAATAATACTACCAAAGACATAAAGGGGATAAAAGTTAGCAAAGAAGTAAAGGTGTCACTATTTGCAGATGATATGATAGTATACATAAATGACCCCAAAAATTCTACCAGAGAACTTCTACAGCTGATGAAGAACTTCAATAAAGTGGCTGGATATAAAATAAACTCAAATAAATTATTAGCTTTCCTTTATACGAATGATAAACAGTCTGAGAAAGAAACCAGGGAAACAGATCTCTTCATAATAGCCACCAATAAAATATCCTGGGTTAACTCTAACCAAACAAGTGAAAGATCTGTATGACAAGAAGTTCAGGGTCTCTCAAGAAAGAAATTGAAGAAGATCTCAGAAAATGGAGAGATCTCCCATTCTCGTGGATTGGCAGAATTAACATAGTATAAAAAGACATCCTACCAAAGGCAATCTATAGATTCAATGTAATCTCCATCAAAATCACAACAAAATTGTTCAAAGATATGGAAAAAATAATTCTCAAATTCATCCAGAATGGCAAAAACCCAGAATAGCAAAAACGATTCTTAACAATAAAACAATTTCTGGGGGAATCACCATCCCTGACCTACAGTATACAAAGAAACAGTGATTAAAAAAAACTGTAGAATTGGTACAGAGTCAGATTGATCAGTGGAATAGAATCAAAGACCCTGAAGTAAAACCACACACTTCATCTTTGACAAGTAAGCCAAAAATATACAATGGAAAAACGAAAGTATCTTCAATAAATGATGCTGGTCTAACTGTCAGTCTGTATGTATAGAAATGAAAATAGGTCAATATTTGTCACCTTGCCTAAAGCTCAAGTCCAAGTGGGTCAATGACTTAAACTTAAAACCAGATGCACTGAATCTAATAGAAGAGAAAGTGGGAAAGAGCCTTGAACTCATTGGCACAGGGGGAAATTTCCTAAACAGAAGTCCAATGGCTTACACTCTAAGATTAAGAATTGATAAACAGTACCTCATGAAACTGAAAAGCTTCTATAAGGCAAAGGACAAAGTCAGTAGGACAAATCGGCAACCAATGGATTAGGAAAAAATCTTCACTAACCCCACATTTGATAGAGGGCTAATATCCAAAATATACAAAGAACTCAGGAAGCTAAATACCAAATAAACCAAACAGACCAATCAAAAATTGGGCTATAGAACTAAACGGAGAATTCACAACAGAGGAATCTCACATGGCTGTGAAGCACTTAAAGAAATGTTCTATGTCTTTAGTGATCAGGGAAATGCAAATCAAAATGACCCTAAGGTTCTACCTTAGACCATTCATAATGGCCAAGATCAAAACCTAGATGACAGCACATGTTGGTGAGGATGTGGAGAAAGAGGAACACGACTCCATTGCTGGTGGATTACAAACTGGTACAGCTACTCTGGAAATCAATCTGGAGATTCCTCAGAAAACTGGAAATAGATCTACCTGAAAATACAGCTATACCACTCTTGAGCATATACCCAAAAGATACCCCACCATGCCACAGGGACACATGTTCCACTGTGTTCATAGCAGCCTTGTTTTTGATAGCCAGAATCTGGAAACAACCCAGATGTCCCACAACAAAAGAATGGATACAGAAAATGTGGTTCATTTACACAATCGAATACTACTCAGCTATTAAGAATGAGGAAATTCTGAGTTTTACAAGCAAACGGATAGAACTAGAGAATATCATCCTGAGTGAGGTAACTCAGTCTCAAAAGAACATGCACGTTATGTACTTACTAATAAGTGGATATTATTAAAAAAAATAGAGAATACCCAGGATACAATTCACAAGTTTACCCAGGAGAAAGTTAACAAGCTGAAGAGCCCAATGAGGACACTTCAGTTCCACTTGGGAGGGTGAAGAAAGCAATCACAGGAGAGAGGGACCTGGGTGGGAAAGGGGACAGGTAAGGGAAGGGGGGACATGATCAGGTAATTGGTTGAGGGGACTGGACTGAAGCCTCTGAGGGCCAGCAGAAAGATTGGAAACAGGCAACCTCAGAAGGTAGGAGGTAGGGGGATGCTCTAGAGTGTACCAGAGACTTGGGAGGACAGTGACTCCCAGAACCCAAAGGGAGGGACCTTAGATGACATGCCCTACACTGGGGAGAGGAAACTTTTGAGCTCACCTCCTATAGAAAGACTGGGCATCAAGTGAGGGATGGGGTTGCCATTCCACGGCCAAAAACTCCGAAGCATAATTCCTCCTGTCTGAAAGAACTGCATGGACAAAAATGGAGAAGAGCCTGAGAAAAAGGAGGTCCAGCGATAGTCCCAAAGTGGGATCAGTTCAAGAGAAGGCCCTAAGGCCTGACACTGTTAACTGAGGCTATGGGGTTCTCATAAAAAGGGGTTTTTCATGACTGTCCTCTGAAAGACACAACGAGCAGCTGAAAGAGTCAGATGTCCATATTTACACTGAACCAATGGACTGAAGCTGCTGACCTCTCTGTTTGAATTAGGGAAAAGCTGGAGGAATCTGAGAAGGGCAATCCTGTAGGAGGACTAGTAGTCTCAACTAACCTGGACCCCTGAGTTTTCTCAGACACTAGACCACCAACCAGGCATCAAACTCCTGCTGGTATGGGGCCCCCAGTACATTACACAGCTGAGGACTGTGGGGTCTGGACTCAATCAAAGAAGGTGAACCTAACCCTCAATCAACTTGAGGTCCCAGGGAGTGGGGAGATCCGGTGGGGTAAGGTGATGGGGTTATTTTTATGGAGACAGTGGGAGGAGGTATGCGATGTGAAGAACTCAGAGGGTAGACCAGGAGGATATTTTTTATAAAAAAAAAAAACTCAATAATTTTTTAAATGAAAAAAATATTTTAAAATAGAAATAAATAAGTGCATTGGGTCTGTGGTATCAACCTGATCCCAAAAATCAGATCCTTTATTTTTTTCCTATAGACGTATTTTATTTATATTGCTTTATCTGCATGTATATATACATGCCAGAAGATGATCATAGACACCATTGTAGATAGTTGTTTGCCACTGCATGGGTGCTGGGCTTGAACACAGGACCTCTGGAAGAGCACAGTGCTCTTAATCTCTGAGCCATCTTTTCAAATGGACAAACAGTGATAAGGGATGGCTCAGCTCAATGTGGGCAGTGCCAGCTCTGAACAGGTCATGCTAGAGTTTTCTTATACATAGGAAAACAGCCTGAGCACGTCACAAAGAACAAGATGGAAAGCAGCATTCCTACTTAGTTCTGCCTCCAGGTTCTTTCCTTAAGCTCCGGCCCTGGCTTTCCTTAACTGTAAGCTAAAGAAACCCATTCATCTGCACCACCACCACCACCACCACCACCACCACCACCACCCCGCCAAAAAAGAACGAAAGAAAGAAAGAAAGAAAGAAAGAAAGAAAGAAAGAAAGAAAGAAAGAAAGAAAGAAGGAAAGAAAGAAAGAAGGAAGGAAGGAAGGAGAGAGAGAGAGAGAGAGAGAGAGAGAGAGAGAGAGAGAAAGAAAGAAAGAAAGAAGGAAGGAAGGAAGGAAGGAAGGAAGGAAGGAAGGAAGGAAGGAAGAAAGGAGGAAAGAAAGAAAACTAGGTCCTAGACATCAGGTAAAATAAAGAATCTCAGGTCAAGTCCATTTTAGTCAAAGTCCAACGTGATGAAAGTTTCTCAAGTCTTTTCTACTTGCTGAATATGTTTTAGTCTCAGACACATAATCATGTATAACATGAATTGGGCTCAGTTCTTACAGAATTCATGTTTTACCCTGTAGGAAAGGCCATATGTGTGTCTTTGAAGCTACCTCCTCTATGGCAAAAATCAGTGTATTAAAAACAACACTATTTGGGGAGAGAGAAGCATAATCTTGATTAGTGCTATCCAATATTCTTAGAGGACAGTATTGGTTCCCATCATAAGACTTTCCAGTACAAAAATCAGAGGGAGAGGGAGGAGCCTCAAACTCTGCCCAGAAGTAGCCACACTTGGGAAGTTTACAGCAGCTCTGTAGTAGAAGTAGAGAGATCAGCTCTGCCTAAAATACACATTATAAGAGTGATGATTTCATGGTGTTCTTTATATCCATCTGAGGAAAGGATCTTGGTCAAAAATAGAAAATAATAGATGTCTGTGGTCTTGTTTGGGTTAAATGAATCCTTATATTTCTGTTATAGTAAGCCCATGGAACCATAACTGTTGGGATATGACATCCCATTGATACATTGTATCCTTAGAGTCATACTGATCATGCAGGTGTGCAAGGTAAGGAAGTTATAGGGCTTGAAGTTTAAGGCATGCATAAAAGTGTGGGAAGAGGAAAATCCACACACTACAAAGAATAATTATCTCCTGTGGGTTAATTTGATTGTTTGCTTGTTTTGTTCCCACACATCTTGGTATATTATGATGTTACCTTAAAATAGCCAAGAAAAGTTATTCCTTTAGGTATTCCCTATTCACGAAGAGGAACAAGAAAACCCAATTTTTTTAAATAGTACTCTGATCTATTTTTAGACCCATGTATGGGTTTAAATGACAAATCCAAGCCATCTTCAGCAGTGAGTTTTACAACATTAAGAAACAGAAAACGAAACAAAAATGCTATTTCTAAAAATAAGACATCTGGTTATGGAATTCACTAAATGACCATGTGATTATGTCATGTTGATTCTAACAGACCAACTGAGGCAAAAACTGAGTAAAGTCTACTCCAATGCAGGGTAAAATAAAAGTATCAATACAGCTAGATTAGCCAGACTAGTGTCAGAGGTCCCAAGGACTACATGTTGTGATGACCCTGGCCATACACCATGCCCTGGGAGTCTTTGTTTAGTTACATGAGGTGACCTAGTTCTTAGAAGAGAGAAAAGCCTGAATCTAATTTTTACTAATCTTTCATGGTATGTGAATGCCAGCGGAAAAGTGACCACTGCCATCACAGCTGGTTAGAGAGACGCAACTACTCTTTGCTATTTCTCTTTCCTACTATTCATTTCCATTTCCATTACTTTTCATCCAGAATAGAAGCCCCATTGCACCCTTCTGAAAATTCTATTTTCAGCTAACCATTCAATCACGGTCTTTAATGTTTATCCCCAGAGCACCAAACAGTAACAGATGAATGTATGCTAAAGAATTACAATTTCACATCTACTGCAAGAGGAAGCTTCTTTGATGGTGGACTAAGCAAGGTACTGATCTTATACCAGATGTATGTCATAAGGAGTTATTTTATTGCTATGTTCCTTTTGCAGAACAGTGATATTTGTTTCCATGCTAGGCCCATGATGTATGCAGTCTAAGGTTCATGGCAATCTGAGCAATGTCTAGCATGGGTTCTTGTATGTGGACTCTGTGTGTGTGTGTGTGTGTGTGTGTGTGTGTGTTGTGTTTTGTTTTTCATTTATTCTGGTTTGTCAGTTTTTTGCATATATATATCACAATAACCTGTAACTCCAGTTCCAGGGGATGGAACACACAGGGTGCACATTTAGACAAGTAGACATACCTCATACACATAAAAAAACCCAATAACTCAGAAAACATCACTGTTTATAGGATTTGAACTTATCATACATGCTCAACCTTGTCTTTCAAAACTAAAAACAAATATCTTGTTAACTTAATAAGGAATTTAGTCTTCCAGTGTGCATTTTATGCTCTGAATTAATCTGTATAATGACCATTATCTTCAATGCATTAAGACTAGTTATTGAGATACATCGCAATTTGAGCATAATTTAGATCAGTGTATTTTCAACTGGCAATAATTATGCCATAGTATTTTAACTGTTCACAAACATATCTTTATGGCATATATACCTTAGCCCAAGTGCAGTGGTAGAAATGAGACACATCAAAGCATGTGACAGGTTATACAAAAGTATCGGGCTGTGTTGGAAAACTTGATGGTTTTTTTATTGTTAAAAAGCTGTGTTTTCAAAGACCTTTTCAAATAAAGCGATGGACATGGAGATATAGTAACCTTTCTTCTGGTTAAAGTCAAAATGTCTTCCATTGAAATAATTTTCTTTTCATCCCCTTGTCTGGCTGTTCAGTAGACACTACATTTCTGTCACTGATGAAAGAAAGAAATATTGAATTAAAATTCTAGTAAAAATTTGAATATCAAGTTAAGTATCTTGACATTGTGACACATTCATGACATCCTCTGTCTGACTATTAAATAGATATTGCATTTTTGTCACTGATGAAATAAAATAGATGATTGAAAGTTTAGAAAAAATTTAAATATTATGTTATGTATTAAAATAAAATTTTATTAAAAAAGATAATACCAATGGAAATATTATACAGTGTTAAGATTAATTATTATTGCTTCTATTGCCACATAGATTTCCAAACTTATTGATCTTTCGGAAAATAATAATGCACCCCATGATTCTAGGTTCTTCAGTAATTACCCAAGCAATCTCAAGTATATGTTCATCGGCTTATGTATAACATATAAGAGAAGAATAAAGAAGAGATTTAGATTAATTTTAGTTGCCTTACAAATTCATCATAAGCATCTATTGGTTTCTATTATTATTGCATTCTGCTGATGAAATGCCTTCACTCTCTCTTCAGAAGCTTCATGGATTCACTTCTGCTCTTGAGGAACTCTTCTCCCCATTGTCAATAATATTTGCTCATTCTATTTTCCTAGGTTCTAAAGAGAAGTCTCATTGAGAAATTAACAAGGAGAATTGCATGATGCACCATTCTGAAAAAATTCTCTTATGTTCTAAGAAACCAGAACTTTTGCTGGGGCTCACAATCAGAGTTAATAATACACCTTGAAATCACTTAAGTCTACTGTACCCTCAAACTCTTTGCTTGACCTGTCTTTAAGAGAATATTGTAACAACCAACCTTACTTGCTTTGTACACACACATAATCAACTTTTACAACCTACACTAATGTATTGCTGAAATCTTACATGGCCCTGAACCAGCATAATGCATGTGAACCATTTGCTGAAAGCTACAAATGCATAAATTTAAAGCAACTTCCCAAAATCTACCGTAAAATTTGAAGGCAACTATTTACTGCTGTTGGTTAATAAAAAGTGCTATTTGTTAAATGAGTTAGATGAGATAAGTTGGAGCGAGTAATTTAATGCCTTGCAAAACTCTGTTAAATATTTCTGTACATTCTCATTCCTTACTCCATATGATGCTTTCTATGTGATTCAATAAATACAGAGTGAAGCCCTGTGTTAGGGAGAGATTATAACATCAGTCATAGATAGATAGATAGATAGATAGATAGATAGATAGATAGATAGATAGATAGATAGATAGATAGATAGATTGATAATGCTTATAAGCCACAGACTCACATAGGGATAGACACACAGACAGGGATAAATGGACTCACAAGGCAGCCTTCAGGCAGTCACAGATTCAGACTCCAGAAGCAGGTAGACATGGGAGCACGAAGTTGGGTAGTCAAGTAAGAACTTATTACGCTGAAATGACTCCAAAGGGAAGCACTTTTATTTCTTTCCATAATGTGACACTGATACATTACTGGGGACTTGGAGTTAATCACAAATTAACTCATTAAACCAAAATGGCCTTATTGAATATGTTTTGTGGGAGGTTTGAGGGTAGAAATGCAGGTTCTGGAGCCAGACTACATGTGAATCCTGTTTCCCTATCTTCCAGCTATGTGACCTGTACAAGAGTCGTGACTTTTCACTGTATCTATCTTCAGAGTAAGACAGTGCTTAGCTCCTAGGATGTCTGTAAATCTCATATGAGTGTATATGTTTGTACTTTTATGAAAACTACCGCAGAGTGTAGGGATTTTTGTTAATCATGGTAGAAGGAAAGTTCTATCTTCTAATCCTCTCTAATGATGAATTTAGGGTATACTATAGGAAAGGCAGTCCTAGAATCGAAGGCATGCATGTAGTTATGAAATGAGGAATGAGTACTATATGAAGTTGGTATTTATGTGACTCAGTTGCCACATAAATTGTTCTTTGGAATTAATTATCAGCATTTCTTTTTATTCCATTTCTTGAAACAAGAGCTGAATGATACATTCCATAGTAAATTCAGTTGCCTAGTATTATTTTGCTCCATTTCATTTTATTTTCAAAGTGAAGACTGGAAGCATTTACAAAATCATGAAAAAATGGAAGAAAAGGTGAGCAAATATGTGTGAGTTGTTTTCTAACTATGTGTGGAGTTAACCTAACTGGTTGAAAATACTCATTGCTGGTTATAGAACAAACAAACAAACAAAACCACAAACAAACATTCGGTCAGGTTTTCATGTGTAAGCGCATGCGTGTGTGCAGAAACACACATAAAGTAATCACTGAGCTTTCCTGGGGCAATAGCTCTCCATATGGACTATATGGCAAAGAGGGCATTGTTGTAACACTTGATCCAAGTTGCACAGATTGATGAAGAAAAGCTTATGAAGGGAAATCTTTTATATAACAGAAATAATTTGAAATAAAAGTGGTTTGAGAAATTAGCAAAACTATATTAGATTTTAATCAATGAGAAAATTAATTAAATTAACGCTCTAGTTCAAATATGAAGGATATAAACTCATTCCTTAGATACAAAATGATTGAAAAGCATGAAAGAAGTAATTTGATGGTAATATTAACCATTTCCTTTTTCTTGGGGGTCTATCATCCAGTATCTGTAAAATAGTACCATCCAAGGCTGAATACATATGACAATTCAGTAGCCACAAAAAATTGGTTGGAATTTTTTCACAAATTTAAATCCATATCTTATACATTGATGTATAAATTAAAATAGCATGGCAGTTCACACATAAACTAGTTCCATTGAGCTTACGAGCCTACTTGATCTAAGCTTTTCTGTATGCATGCTTGTGTGCCTATCATTTCTTCATGCCCAAATCATTCTAGTCAGGTTTCAAAGACCAAGTCATGCAGCATTTGGCATGAATGTGCTTTGCTGAAGGGTTGAATGAGATTCAAGCATGGGATTTCGTTTTCTATTGTTACGTTCTACACATAGTTCAATGCAATAATCTGATACTCCAGCACCTTTCTTATGTGTAACCTGGAGACAGGGAGTTAGCTAATCTTCATAGTCACCAGAAAGGAAGACGCTGCCCTGCTAGATTCTGTACACACTGGTCAATTATTGACAAACCCTTGGATTTTGACCAGAGAAAGGCTTTGCAAAGTTCCTGTGATGTGCTGCAACAGGTCCTTATCAATAATACACATTCATTCAAACTCCATCTGTTTCTTGTCCATGTCCTCAGGGCTTCTTTAACTCACCGTGTATTTATATGATCATAATGATATATTTGCATGTAATTTATTAAGTTGTAGGAGAACATCATGGTTGCCTCTGGAGACAAAGAATAAGATTTGTAGCGCATATTTGAGTCATTTGAGGCATAAACTAGTTGTTCCTGTTATTCCATCCTTATTTAACCAAAACCTTTGTTTGGATATGGGTGTCAGCAACTCCTGAATAATGACAACTACAGATTATATAAGAAAGAAGAGAGTAGGAGTGTGTGGAAATTAAACAATGACATTATGACTCCAAAATATTCCAAATTCCAATTTCTCTCTCTATACTTTCCACATCTGAATCAAACAATACATTTCAGTAAAATATCACCATATTCTATCATTACACACAGAAGACAGAGGAACAGAGACAAAGATAATGTCCACATACGGAGCTTTATACTATCTTTGGACCAAGATAAGGTATCACATGGTTGTGCTACTATCCTCTTTCCTCAAATCTGCTTTAAAAATTCTCTGGGAAAAAAATAGATTGTACCTGATTGCATACATAATTTGTTATTAATCCTTGAGCCTTGTTATTTACACTCTTAAAGGTTACCAGCAAAAACTCAAATAGAAAATTCCCTTTAATCAAACATAATTTGAATACATAGTATTTATTTAGCACAAGGCATAATAATTTAGTTGACATTTCATATTGTCTTCAAATAAGTATATAATAAGGATAACAGAGAGCAGTGTTATTATATATACTGGGTAATTATTTTCTAAGCGCCATAGAGATGTGCACATTTCAATAGAGTTTATCCAGAGGAAAGCAATTCAATCCTCTTTTCAAATACGAGTTGACTAGTTGAGGAAGAGTTAAGTAGGTCAGAAATGGCCTAAAACTTGCAAACTACATAAGCAGCCTATATATAAAGATTTCCTTTACAAAAGAACAAAGATGTAGCACACTGTGACAGAGTTACAAACTACAAATGGCACTATCATATCTGAAGTAACGGAATATACTTGGGGTTCTGTATCTTGACAAACATTGAAAACATGCTCATCTTTGTCAGCTAATGGTTTGGAAAATTCGCAATATGATCTTTGCCCAAACTTTTATTTCCAGTAGGTTCCTGCAATATTATCCATAAATAGTTTGTGCTTTATACAATAGCAATGGATACAGAATTTGAATTGTTTAGACATACAGGAAACAAAGAGTAAGGCAAAATCGGGTTCAATTTCCTAGCATGAGAAAAGGATAAATTAAGGCTGTTCAGGTAACAATGGAGGCTAATAATAGAAGTACTTGAAACTAGTTAAGTAAAGAATTAGGTCTGAGTTTTTGTAATATACATTTTAAAAAGTACCTACAAACTTTATAAATCATTGTGATTTACCATAATTTATAATACACATGGATCTTTAGGCATAAGTGAGGATTCTTAATTTCCTTAATTAATAACTTTATTAGAGTAAAAACTTGATAGTGTAATATATGTCACACAATAATGCTTCTCTTCAGTGATATGCATGCTTTCCATGCTTTAGAAACAAGAGTATTGATTGATATGATATGCTTCTTACCAGGATCTACTGCATTTTCATCAGAAACTACTGATGGCTGGAAAAACATTTGTAATTATTATTTTAGTCCAAGGTTTATCACTATATGCAGATGCTTGAATTATTATTTACCTTCTAAATACTAATAAATATAATGCTTTGAAATTATGTCCTATTGTCCTTGATATACAAGATATCTGAGAACTGAGTAATTGTCTTGTTTGACACTATTGCCCATTCAGGAACATTTAGTGTTATCTTTCTGCTGGATTTCCAAAAACAGGTTTACAGAAAGCACAATTAGGCCAATTCTCTCCTAAACTGTACGGGTAATGGACATATAAATACAATATTGATTATATGAAGTCTTTTTGAGTTGAATAAATGTATGGAGTTTAGCAATTGGATACAGTTACTCAGTGCTTCTCATTAAGAACAATTGAGTTGGGTTCCTATAAAGGTGCATGCAGGGTGTCACTAAAAAGTACCTTAAAGTAGAACTGTGAGAATTTGAGAAAAGCAAAATGTCATCTTGGGCCATACTAATTAGACTGCAGAAACAGAGCAAAAAATTTTTGGATGAAATTATCAGAGAAGGATGCTTAATACATAACAAGAGATAAACAATGAGATAATGAGATAAGAATGAAGACTCTATGATATCTGGAAAGTGGACTAGGTTTCTGCTGTGACCATTTAAGAACCCAAGAGAGCTTTTAAAATATTTGTTTATTGAAAATTGTGTGTGTGTGTGTATGTGTGTGTGTGTGTGCATGTATGTGCACATGTAGGCATATACATGTGTATGTGGGCATCCATAAATACCGAAGGTACCCAATTACCTAGAGATACAGTTAGAGGCAGTTTTAAGCCAACAGTTGTAGGTATTGGGAACCAAACTTGGTTCTTCTCTAAGAACAACATATGCTGTGAACTACTGTGGCATCCCTCCAAGCACATCTGAGTGAGTTTAAATCTAATTTTGTCTTTTTGTTTGTGAAATGTTCAGAGATATCACAGTTCAAAGTGAGAAGATAGATATGTTAGAAATTAGGGGGGGAAATGCAAGAGCTGTCAGGGATCCTTATTCAAAGTGGGAAAGCAATTGATGTAAATCTATAGTTAGCCTGGTTACATTGAGCTGCCATTTAAAAGCATTGTCATAAACTGTAGTGAGTTAAGACAGAACTATGACATTTTCCCAGGAGACACACTGAAGATTCATAGTGTAATACAGTAGATATGTGGATTTCATTGGGATTGGAGAGTTCCTATAAATGAGTTTAAAGGAGACACTGGAAGAAAGATATGAAGTGCTTGTGACTGCAGCCATGAGGTTAGACAGACAGAAGCAAAGTTTAACATTAGACAATAAAGAAGATACACAGGGTTCTGGAGATGGTTCCCTAAGGGCCTGTTGCACAAGCATGAGCACCCAAGCTTGCATATCTAGCACCTAATCAGATACTGGACATTGTCAATTATGTACATAAACACTAACCATGAGGGAGGGAACATATAGGTCAATAGAATCCCAGAGCTCAATAGTCAACAATCAAAGCTAAGGAGTGAGTGTCGGTCTACAAAAATAACATCAAAATTGTTTAGAAAGATATATAACATTAATCTCTGTCTTTTGTATGCCTACATGTATATATACACACATATGCATATGTACACAAGAACATAGAGAAACATACACATACACACAAGGAGGAGAGAGAGACAGAGAGAGAGAGAGAGAGAGACAGAGAGAGAGAGAGAGAGAGAGAGAGAGAGAGAGAGAGAGAGAGAGAGAGAGAGAGAGGAGAGGGAGGGGTATTGAACACAACAAAAGAAAAAAGAAAAAGAAGCATGGCAATCAATATAAAAAGTTGGGATAAGTTGATAAATATTTGAATATTTTGAATCAAATTGAAAAATAACCAAAAGGAATATCTTTGTAATCTAGAACTTTGAAAGTGTTAAAATGTTCATGGCAAAGTCTTAGGATTATCATGGGGAAGCATTCCAGAATGAGTGGAAAGGAAGAGCAGGTTCAAAGGAGTGACTGGTCATGACCCATGTTTGTGGATGGTCAGAATTAATGAAAGATGTCAGAAGACACAATGAGGCCAGGGAATAAGTTATTCAATTAGTTCAGTGGAAAGCTTCACATGATTGTGTTTGTAAAACATATGATGGTAGCTGTGTCAAAATGTAGTAATCTGAAGGGAGAAAGAAATACAGATGGGAAGAGGAAAGAGTAATAAAAAGTAAGTTATGTATCACCCTCACAATATTTGAGATATTCATAAGCATTTGTGTGCAAACATAACTTCAGTGATAATTTGCTTCATGGGAAACACATTAAAATTGCTTCAATGAGGAAGATAAAAGAAATACTGTTCTGGATAATGTACACATGCCCATTCACACTACACGACAGAGCAAGGATGCAGTGTGTGCAGCCTCTGTCTATGCACCTAACCTAATTTAGTAGGGAGAGTTAGAGAAGACGGCACCACAGAACTATGAATTTGCATGCACAATCCTAGAGTATGATAAAGACAAAAGAGAGAGAAATGCTGGTCCAAGGGCAAGGAAAAGTTGCGAAAGGTTGAGGAGTTTTTGAGTCATATTTAGTGCCAAAATAAACACTCCATTTCCTGTCTGTAAAACAATGCAAATTCTTCATGTAACCTCCTAGACTTATTCTTCTGTGGTTCCCCTGCATGTTCTACCGCACAGGAACTTTGTAAATCTCTGAAATACTATGGTGTTTACTACATGCACTACACATTTTGAGAATTTTTCAATTACCAGCATTAGTCTTTCCAATATTTTACTCTTATTTCTCTAAGCTGAAGTATTGGCTTATGAATAGTGAAATCCACCCAATATCTCCTAAAATACTTTCAAATATTCTGGAAAATGACCTTTATAGGTAAATATTGAATAAATGACCATCGAAATAATGCCATGGATTAATGTTATATAAGTTAACTCGAAAATATTTTACTTGTCAAAGACACTGAGTCATATCAAGTTTTAGACGAAATCTATTGCTGCAGCTCAGAAGCACCCAGGTTTTAAGTCATTGTTTTAATCGCAATCCATACCAGAGCTCCTTCTCCCAGGGTTTAGAGATGATTGCAGAAGAAGGGTGGAAAGTGTGTAAGACAGTGCTTTTGTGCAAAGAGCTTCACATGTAAAAATCACAGCGGCTGGGAAAGCACATAGAAGACCTGAACACGATTAAGTTTCAGCACAAAGCAGGAGGGCAGTCATCCAGTCCCATCCTAGCCAAGGAGCTATTGGCAATCAATGGCTTCTGGCAGAAAAAGTCTGTCCTTTCAAAACTGCTCATGTTAGCACTGAAATGCATAGTGTGTGCTAAGGATTAAAACAAACATTTCAAATGTGCTCTGCAAGAGGTATGAAAGTTCACTGAGTTTTGGCACTAAAACAAACAAAAATAAGAAGAAACGTCAGTTTTCTTGAAGGATACAGCTCTTGTGGTAGCTAATCAGGCTCTAGAAGACTCTATCCCAATATATGGCAGCACTTAGTGGATTCAATAAGGGGACACATCGTCTTAGGTGAAGAGGAGATACTCGTATTCAAGAGGGAAGAAACTAAAGGCAGATTTGAGCACGCGAATGGGAGGGAGGGACTTGATAAAACCACATTGTATCTGTACATAAAATCCTTACTTAAACAATGACAAATGCATTTAAAAGACCATATCTTGAATGAATACTCCAACAGGTACGCGCCCATGAGACAGTTTGACATGTGGCAAGTATTCACTGAATAATTGTGTTGATAAAGATGGACAGACATTAAAGTTACCCTTAGTAGTGACCCCGGTACATTACCTATGTAATTTAATTTCACTCAAAGAGTGAACAAAGGAGACTTGAAAGCTATCTCAGCAATACTCACCTTCATTTCGACCCCTACAAATATATCAGCACTGTCCTTGCCTCCTCCCTACATGATCAGCATTAAATCATTGAAAAGTGGACAGAAACTCTACTTTCTTCAAGTTTTGCTCCCACTTTGAACTGAATTGAATGAATTCTCTCATTTCTATTCATGAGTTACTATTAACTATGAGTTATTTATAAGTGCTTTTACTGTCTAGATTCTGTTAAATGAAAAGCAGGCATTCTGGACTCTGCAGCATCCTTTTGCTCTTTGTCCTTACTTTGTCATTTCCAGGCAGCAGATTTGGTCTTGTGGTTTGTTTGGTGCCAACACTCGGTGAATTTTCATATCTATTAGAGAACATTTTTGAAATAGTTATTTTAATCTTTAATGCAAAATAAGTCTTTTGGTGCTAATATATGCAAAGAATAAATGATATTGCAATTCACTTTCTAAAAGCAATTTGGACACCTGGGCAACATAATACTACAGTTAGAAGCATGAATAAACTCTGATGTATTATAACACGTAACTGGGAATGTTTTAAAGTTCATGTTATAGGGCATATTATTAGTATTCCATATTAAATCTTCTAGAAATAAGTAATGTATTGTGATGTTATGCTAAGTAAACTTTTTGCAAAGTATTTGTTCTTGTTCTTTTGGCCGCTTTGCTCCTCACCACTAAATAAACAATCTGAGGTTAAAAGCACGATAATGTTTTCAGTCACACTAGATTATAATTGTCATGTCAAGTCTGACTTTGCTCTCTGCTTTGATTCCAGGCCTAGAAATGTATTGTGTGGTCAATAAACATTGATGAATAAGGCTACTTTTAAAAATTGATATAGAATTTAAAGATAAGGATTAAACTTTTTTCACAACCATTTCATTTACTTTTTATTATCAGAAATCACATTTTCAATATTTAAATACTGTCCTTTATTGTTCAGTTGTTAGTTTTTTTCTCCATCTTTATTAAATTGGGTATATCTCATTTACATTTCAATTGTTATTCCCTTTCTCAGTTTCCAGGCCAACATCCCCCTAACCCCTCCCGTTTTATATGAGTGTTCCCATCCCAATCCTCCCCCCTTTACCACCCTCCCCCCAACAATCACGTTCACTGGGGTTTCAGTCTTGGCAGAACCAAGGGCCTCCCCATCCACTGGTGCTCTTACTAGGCTATTCATTGCTACCTATGTGGTTGGAGCCCAGGGTCAGTCCATGTATAGTCTTTGGGTAGTGGCTTAGTCCTGGAAGCTCAGGTTGGTTGCCATTGTTGTTCATATGGGGTCTCGAGCCCCTTCAAGCTCTTCCAGTTCTTTCTCTGATTCCTTCAATGGGGGTCCTATTCTCAGTTCAGTGGTTTGCTGCTGGCATTCGCCTAAGTATTTGCCATATTCTGGCTGTGTCTCTCAGGACAGATCTGTATCTGGTTTCTGTCAGCCTGTACTTCTTTGCTTCATCCATCTTATCTAGTTTGGTGACTGTATATGTATGGGCCCCATGTGGTGCAGACTCCGAATGGGTGTTCCTTCAGTCTCTGTTCTAAACTTTGCCTCCCTATCCCCTCCCAAGGGTATTCTTGTTCCCATTTTAAAGAAGGAGTTAAGCATCCGCATTTTGATCATCCTTCTTGAGTTTCGTGTGTTCTGTGCATTTAGGGTAATTTGAGCATTTGGGCTAATATCCACTTATCAATGAGTGCATACCATGTGTGTTTTTCTGTGATTGGATTACCTTACTCAGGATGATATTTTCCAGTTCCATCCATTTGCCTATGAGTTTCATAAAGTCATTGTTTTTGATAGCTGAGTAATATTCCATTGTGTAGATGTACCACATTTTCT
This sequence comes from Rattus rattus, assembly GCF_011064425.1. Taxonomy (NCBI): domain Eukaryota; kingdom Metazoa; phylum Chordata; class Mammalia; order Rodentia; family Muridae; genus Rattus; species Rattus rattus. The sequence goes on along the minus strand of NC_046159.1, from coordinate 146,462,542 downwards.
GTATCCATTCCTCTGTTGAAGGGCATCTGGGATCTTCCCAGCTTCTAGCTATTATAAATAAGGCTGCTATGAACATAGTAGAGCATGTGTCTTTGTTATATGTTGGGGCATCTTTTGGGTATATGCCCAAAAGAGGTATAGCTGGGTCCTCAGGTAGTTCAATGTCCAATTTTCTGAGGAACCTCCAGACTGATTTCCAGAATAGTTGTACCAGTCTGCAATCCCACCAACAGTGGAGGAGTATTCCTCTTTCTCCACATCCTCGCCAGCATCTGCTGTCGCCGGAGTTTTTGATCTTAGCCATTCTGACTGCTGTGAGGTGGAATCTCAGGGTGTTTCGATTTGCATTTCACTTATAACTAAAGATGTTGAACATTTCTTTAGGTGTTTCCCAGCCATTCGGCATTCATCAGCTGTGAATTCTTTGTTTAGCTCTGAACCCCATTTCTAATAGGGTTATTTGTCTCCCTGAAGTCCAACTTCGTGGGTTCTTTGTATATTTTGGATATGAGCCCACTATCAGTTGTAGGATTGGTAAAGATCTTTTCCCAATCTGTTGGTTGCCATTTTGTCCTAACAACAGTGTCTTTGCCTTACAAAAGCTTTGTAGTTTCATGAGATCCCATTTGTCAATTCTTGATCTTAGAGCATAAGCCATTGGTGTTTTGTTCAGGAAATTTTCTTTAGTACCTATGTGTTCGAGATTCTTCCCCACGTTTTCTTCTATTAGTTTGAGTGTATCTGGTTTGATGTAAAGGTCTTGATCCACTTGGACTTAAGCTTTGTACAGGGTGATAAGCATGGATCGATCTGCATTCTTCTACATGCTGACCTCAAGTTGAACCAGCACCATTTGCTGAAAATGCTCTTTTTCCATTGGATGGTTTTGGCTCCTTTGTCAAATATCAAGTGAACATAAGTGTGTGGGTTCATTTCTGGGTCTTCAATTCTATTCCACTGGTCTATCTGTCTCTCTCTGTACCAATACCATACAGTATTTATCACTATTGGTCTGTAATACTGCTTGAGTTCAGGGATAGTGATTCCCCCTGAAGTCCTTTTATTGTTGAGGATAGTTTTAGCTATCCTGGGTTTTTTGTTATTCCAGATGAATTTGCAAATTGTTCTGTCTAACTCTTTGAAGAATTGGATTGGTATTTTGATGGGGATTGCATTGAATCTGTAGATCGCTTTTGGTAAAATGGCCATTTTTACTATATTAATCCTGCCAATCCACGAGCATGGGAGATCTTTCCATCTTCTGAGGTCTTCTTCAATTTCTTTCTTCAGAGGCTTGAAGTTCTTATCATAGAGATCTTTCACTTGCTTGGTTAGAGTCACATCTTCAACAAAGTGGCTAGGTATAAAATTAACTCAAATAAATCAGTAGCCTTCCTCTACACAAAAGAGAAATAAGCCGATAAAGATATTAGGATTAAACTTTAAAAGCACCGACATTGTGATATATATATATATATATATATATACATATATAGAGATAGATATAGATATAGATATAGATATAGATATAGATATAGATAGATAGATAGATATAGATAGATAGATATAGATAGATAGATAGATAGATATAGATATAGAGATATAGATATAGACATAGATATAATATTACATTATATTTCAAATGAACTGAATCACTTAGGGCCTCAAACTTCTTTCTTTAAAGCATCAGATCTTTTTTACCTTGGTACCTGTATAGCATCCTTCTCAGTGAGACTTGGTTGATATCTGTGACAGTGAGGAAATAGTCTTGAGCAGGCAGGAACACTGAAAAGAATCAAATACAGCTGTGTATGTGAGTGTGCTAAAAGAAATCAGAGCTCAGGCTCCTTCTCTATCCCCTACTGCTTTCCTTCCTAGCTAACTCCAAGTTGCTCTTTTTTCATAAACCCATTCAGTCCTCTTAATGTCACTTGAATATATAAGAATGAAGGAAAATCTACTGGAACATGGGTAGCATGTCAAAGTCTCCATCCCTGAAGACATAGATTCCCTGCCCCATTCCCAGCAGCAGGCGAATTCTAATAGCTCCTCAGCTAGAAGTGAGAAGTCATGAGTACCCTAACCCCAAGTCTGTGCTGGAATTTTGACTGGGTTGATTTTGAGCAGGGTATGTGCATGCAGCCTCAGATGCTGTGAACTCATGTGTGCAATGTTATGCCATGCCCAGCAAATGGCTCTTAAAACCTTTTCAGCTGTCCTATTTCTTCTTTTTATTAAACCTCTTGCAAACTCTTCCTTTATCTTTGGCCCCTATCACTTTACCTTTTAGAATCTACAGTCCATCTTGGGGGATAAAAGACAAGGTTAGAAGGATAAGAGATCCATATAAACCCACTTCTGCTGTTATGCTTATAAAAAGGAGGATGAATCAACCTTGATATGAATAAAGTATTTTCAGTATCTTTCCATTACTTTTGCTTCCATTTCCTCTTCAAAAGCACATTGTAGTGGCATTTTTCAGTAAAACTTTCTCATGTCAAGCTCCTTGGACAAGAGTTCTATATGCCATAGAAAAACGTTTACATTTAGTCTCCCCTTATCATTCTGCTATGTAATCTAATTCCTTTTCAACTAAAGGATATGATTCTGTCGGAGTACTCTCGATCTGTTTCTGTCCCCGAGTTCCTATTACCTGTCACAATAGCCCAACCATGAGGATCACAAGATAATTACAGGATTATTTCAGCCTCCTTCCCCCACCGCCACCAGATTATCACTGAGGCTCTTTGGTCTCTTACTTTATGACTTCTGTCTATCTTCAGAGACCCCAATCTTGATCATGCATATGAACAGTTTGACATATCATTTTCGATCATTTTAAACAAACCCAAAGCTTAGAAGCTAGAATCATTCAATCAACCATTTTGGTAATGAGTATTGACTTTCAGGACAGAAAAATTTTCCTTAATACTCAAAGTCTACATGTAAAACAGTAGTCATGACAAAGAGTAAAAAACAACAGAACAATTTCCCGAAAGGTTTTGTCTCTGTTTTCTACCTGATTTTGAGGGCACCCCTGGTTTGTTTCATTACAAACAATTTCAAGAGAAAACACAGCTGAAATCTTACTCTTTGCAGAGGCACCATGAAACTGCGTAAAGACACATCACGAGAAGAACTCCTCCGAGCGTGAGCACCACTGGAAACCAGCTGTCAGGTCTCCAGTAATACGAGATCTTCCTTAAGACAGAGGTAGTAATCTGAGGAAATAGAATAAATACTTACTAAGCGTTAACAATTGTGTGATTGACAAAAATATGAGATACAGTATATACTGTGAGGATTTCTTCATGTTAATTTATAATTATTCCTATAATATTCTATAAACTATTATTGAACAAGGATTATTTCCTACATATCTTTGTGGATTCTGTGAAAGTCTTTCTGGGGACAAGTTAATGGCAAAATGATGAGTCAGCAAGTTCTTTACAAGACAATGCAATATTTCAAAATAAGCCACACTATTATTGGATTTCCTGTTTTCTACCAAGAATCATGATCCCCCCCATAAAAGTTTCCATTACTATTTCAAGTCTGATCATTAAGACATAACTAAGAAGTGAATAAGACTTTTAGTGGGTTGTGACTAACGTCCTTGCCGACAGACCAGTAGAATCCAGCAGATGGCAGCATAACATAGGGTAAGTTAATAAATGCTTTGAGCCATTTAAGGTACTGTAAGCTACAAGTCCAGTTTCACAAGCACAGCATGGGAGGAGGAAAGACTGAAAATGGCAGCAAAAGGAGACATTTGCAAAACGGATCCATCAGCAGGGGTGGTGGATGAAATCCCATTACTTGTGCAATTCAGTGAAAGGAATCGTAGCTGTGTTGAATTTGGGTAGTTGTTAAGGTTAAACATTGTATGACTGGCATGAGTGTGGGCATGTCAGAACAAAGACAGATGGGGAAATCAGATTAAGCTGAAGTAATGTCCCCTTAAATCCTCTGATCTACTTTTCATAAATAAATACTGCTGTGATGTATTTCTAAATAATAAACAGATCAAGAGGTTGACAATGTGTCACTTAGACACATCGCTTTACTTTCAGATCATTAAGAAATAGCTGGGTGGGGTGGCACACCCTTGGAGTTCCAGGTCCTCTGGAGGCTGAAGCTGGAGGAGAAATAGAGCTAAGGAGCTAGAGTGTAGACTGGGTGTCATAGTGAGACTCCCTTCCAAAAGCTAAAGTACTATACTACTACTGAATAAAATATACAAGTACATTTGCCACCATATAAGGAGAAATTCTAACCTACAGTTGCTTGCTTTCTCCTCACTTCCAGCTCTCTTTACCCCTTCCCTCTAACCAGTATTTATTGAATACTCATTGTGCTCTGGGAATCAACATACAACGATCATACAATAGCTTGAATATCCCAGGCACAGCATTTATTTACTAATGACTATGGGCCATGATAGGCCAAAATAATTCAGCCGCTGTTGCGCCTAATTAAAGTCTCAGAAGAGAGGGGCTCACCGTGGCAAATTCCTCACGAATCTGCAAAGAAGGAGGAGAGGGGAATGGAGTCACCGTGCCATGTCTAAAGTGGCAGAAATAGAGTTCACGGGCATACGTGTATGTAAAGAGCACATTTCTTTCAGAGCCCTGTGCTATCAACTCAAAATTGTCACAACACTCTCAGAGTGTGTAGCAAGGGACCAAGGCACAGTCTTGCAAACCGCCGTTGCAGCTCTACCTACTGGTAGCCAGCTGTAGAAATCTGACTGACAGTGCTTGAGATCCACCTACTATTTTTGCTCTCTTACCTGAAAATAAGCAAATATTTTTGAGGCTTCCCCCCCCCTTTTGCCTTCTCTTGTGCTCACCAAAGTTTATCTAATGATTTTTATTTTTAAAAAGCCACACGTAATTGTGAAATATGTCAGTCTTCTAAGGTAAGTCAAGATAATACGTTGGGAAGCGATAAAAAAAAAGAGCAAAATCTTTCTTCAAGTATTAATACTATACAAATGGCTTCTGTTTGCCTAGCATGCTTATTACAAGACCCTTTGTGTCTCTTGCTTCATTTGATCCTAATAAACATGTTTGTACAGCACATTGAACTATTCTAATACATCTAGTAATCCCTGTACAATAAGTAAATATTTAAATGTGTATTTTGTGTAGCCTGGACTCCCATGCTACACGCTTTCCACTGGTGATTCCAAAGTACTTGAAAGAAAGGTACGGGATGTGGGTTTATCTACTCTCACTGCTCACAAGGTTTATTAAGCTGTTGCTTTATTTGCAAGTCTGGTGGTGACCTTGGTACACAATAGTTTCCACAGAGGTCAGGGCTTACCTGGTGTTTGGTGTAGCACTTGCCCGTCTAACTTTCTTGCCTGTGTTTTTTTTTTCCCCCTGCTCTCCAGGCTTTGTCAATCTACCTAATTTCTTAACTCCCTGCCTCAGGCCAACCTCACTTTCTGTCTCAGAACACACTTGATCATTCTTTTATGAATAAACCATGTGCTCACAAATCTACATCCCCTCAACTGTGGCTGTTGCTTAATGTCTCTGCTTCTCTTTCTGTCCATCAAAACCTACCTAAAATTCCACTATCTCTTCTGGGACTTTCTCAGATCCTTCAAGCCAGAATTTGATACGACATCTGCCCTACATTTGTTTATCCTTCACAGCACTTGTCAAAATGATGTGTAACTTAATTTACTGGAAACCGTCCCCTGTACTTACTGGAACTTCTCAGACTGTGTGCTGTGGCCTCTTCCTCCTAGTTTGTACCTTATTTACGACACTAGCCACACGATCCCTCAAACTTCACGCCTTGCTGTGTTTTCCATGATCTTCCTGCCTATGTCATTTTTTAATTCTGTGACCTTGAGAAAATAATTTAACCTCCAAAGATGAACTTGGGCTTTTCAGTGACAGTCAAATTCTTTGAATTTGATGAAATCAAATCCCATTTTTAATGTGAAAATTCAAATATAGATGCATTTTTATACAAAACTTCACTACTAGGTATGAAATCTTATTCACCCATTAGCTACACAATGTTCTCACAGAAATTGACTTTAGCTATTAAATCCTGCACTTCATAGAGTTGGTCTTAAACCATGCCTTCACTGCTGGACAAAGTGTATACATTTTATATTTGTTTTGAAATGTAGGGAGATACATTTTTTCAAATGCTGCCATGTTTGTCTAAAAACTCAAAGGCACAGGTGGACTCAGACCCAGGCCTGCTATCCCCTACACTGATAGACATGACGAGGGAGGAGACACACTGCTCCAGGTGCTGGACTCTGGATGTCACCAGAAGTTTATCTCACCATCAGGTAAAGCACTGGTGAAAACAGAAGAAAGACCCATCTGTCATTCAGTCATGCACTAAACCTCTTCCTGCTGCATGCAGTTAATTTACTTTGATTCATAACTTTAATTACTTAACTCGTTCTACTTCACAGGAAAGGCAATAATAATAACAATGTCTGTCGTGGAATCTTTCGTCAGTGTTTGGAATCAGAGTCCCAACAGATGTCCAAGTCTATAGCATAGTAGGGCTCAATTTTGATTATTTCCGCTGCCTTTCATGGTCTTCCACTTACCTCTTGCTTTTGGAGACATCTTAAAAAAGATTGTTAATAGGTTTTACATTTAATATTTGTTCTCAAATGCAGGATGAATGGCTAGTGAAAATATCAAATAACTTTTAATAGTAGAATAGATTACCGTAGATAGTAAAAGTTACAAAATTAATAACTCGTCAGTGGAAGTTGTGACTGAGAACTAAATGATGGTGCTGAATGCTTCGGAATGAGAAACAATATATTTCTGTATGTTTTCAGCTGATTGGAAAAGACTGATGAAGCATGTTGTGTGTTAATTGCATCTTATGCTCTGGCCAGTGCACCAGGAAGTGTTGATACAATGGCTGTTAGTAATCCTTGTTGACAGACCGAAACTGTGGCTCAATATAGTAAGTGACTCAGCCGTGGTTTACCTAGTTATGGACAGGAAGAACTAAAAGTCAAGCCAGGACCTGCCACGTTACTAAGGCTACGCTCTGCCCCTGCATTTGGACATAGATCATTTACTATCGGTATAAAAACCGTTTTTAGCAGACTCTACCTGGTTTGACATCACTACAAAGTCTTATTCATTTCAAACATTATTGTCGTTCAGCGTCGGAGCCTGATAGTACTATGAATGAATGGCTAGGCAGGACATTTTTAAGCTTAAAGTTAAAGATGTTTGCCAAGAATTCTTGTAATGAAAAAAGAACTGCCAGTTGGATTTCAAACTTTAAATGATGATAATGGTCTTTATACTTCTTATCTACCCTTATACTTCAGGTCTTAATTTAATTAATTTATTCCATTAAATAAAAATAATGGCACAAAAGAAGGAAGCAGAGAACTTTAAACCATGAAGACAGACACTTCTTCTGCATGTGCTAGTGCACAGCTCTGATCTAGCACTTATGAGGCAAAGATGGACTCGGGGCAGCCATTCCGTATCAAGAGTTACAGTCACTTAGCACACTGTGCTCTTGCAAGACTCAGGTTCATTCCCCAGCACTGACATAGCTCACAATCATCCTAAGTCAAGTTCCGTGGTACGCAATGTCCTTTTCTGACTTCCATGGGTACCAGACATGCATCTGGTGCACATACATACATACATACATACATACATACATACATACATTCATTCATTCAACACACCCATTCACAAACAAAGAAATAAGTTTTAAAAAAGAGAAGAAGTTTGAAGTCAGACTAAACTATGTAAAAGACCGTTTAAAATAAAACACAGAACTAGAGTTTAAAACAATTAATCCCCTGTCCTCTTTTTCTAAAATGAAAAGGCAAGGCCATCTCTAGAAGGTACTGCTTAAAAGGGGAAATCAAGATTAAAATGATGTAAATGAATTAATTTCTTACATTTTCCTGATCACTGATTTGTCTCACTTTGGTTACTGTCTTAATCTATTGCTGTGAAGAGACATGACCAAGGCAAATCTTACAAAGGAAACATTTAACTGAGACTTGCTTACAGTTCCAGAGGCTTAGTCCATTATCATCATGGTGTGGTACACGGTGGAGGACACAGCAGGTATCCTACTGGAGAAGTTGTTGAGAGCTACATGCTACATGCTACATGCTACATACTGGTACACAGGCAGGCAGGGAGAGAGAGAGAGAGAGAGAGAGAGAGAGAGAGAGAGAGAGAGAGAGAGAGAGAGAGAGAGGGAGAGAGAGAGAGAGAGAGAGAGAGAGAGAGAGGAGGGTGGTTGGGGCTGGCATGGGTTTCTGAAATCTCAAAGCCTACCTCCAGAAGCACATTTCCCCCAACAAAGGCATACCTCCTAATCCTCCTCAAATAGAAGAATTTGCCCCTTTAAATGAGTAAGCATTCAAATCCATGGGCCATTCTTATTCAAACCACCATAACTGCTCACAGTATCCGCGCAGAAAACCATTGCACTTTGCCTGTGTGTTTTGTGCAATATTAATCACTATTGACTTCAGGGACAGCAACCAGATACAATCTTATTAGATGAGGAGACTCTTGTTTCCTTTATTTTCTTCAATAAACGTATTTTGTTTGTATTATTCTTTTTATTTTTGACATTGTAATATGTTATATGACTGTATCCTTTACTTTTCTCCCCTACAACCCTTCCCATGTATTCCAACCCCACTTTCATGGAGGCCTCCATTGAGGCAATTTGTACTTTTAGACACAGGAGTAATCAAGCACAATAATAAAAAAGAAATTATATATATTACATCTAGGATGTAGTTCACATATAAAGCAGGCAGGCACACACACACACACAAACACACACACACACACACACACACACACACACACACACACACACACACACACACACACCTGGTTGTTTAGTGTTGCCAATGCCTTTCCAAATGGAATCATGTACATATCTCTTCAGTTATTCTGTATTTATTTCCTATTAGAGTTGGACAAGGACTGAATCTCAAAAATGGCTGACTGAAAGTGCACCAGTTACACATGCAGCTTAGTTTTTAGGGATTTGTTATTGTGGCATAATACACATAAATATAAATGCTCAAACACATGTCTAACATGTAGCTTCCAGACACAGCAATAGCCTTTATTAACCGGGCATACTTGAGAAAGGACTTAATCACAGTCCCCATGCCTGCAACTTAAGAATAATACCTAGTCTCACAAATAGACCTTGAACACTAGAAAGTTCCAGCTACATAATAAATATTTCCATCTCCCATATGTTCGAGGGAACAGTTATTATTAGTTCATATAGAGAAGATGCTACCATCATGCCTGCTATGGTTGGTAAAATGAAGATTCCTCTCTTCCCCTTAATTTCTCCCTTACAGAGAAGGCTCTATATCTATTGTTATCAATCTACTGTTTCAACATTAACTGTTCTATATGTAACTTGGTATCATTGGCAGATTGATTGCATTTGTATTTTACTATACTAAGAAATTATACTCTCCAGTGTGTCTTTATGCAAGATTATATTCCCAGCTACTCAGAAGGCTAGGCAGGGAGACCACAAGCTTAAGGCCAGATTTAACACATTAGAAAGGCTCTGCTGCACAACACTTTGAAAAAAGAAATGTGAGGGCTTTGCTTATTGGCAGGGTGTTTGCCTGGCACGTGTGAGGCCCAAGGTTTAATTTCCCAGGCCACAAAAATAAATTATCACTTAATATATTTTCCTTTATCCTTTGTAATGATACAGACTTAATAGGATTTTAGTGAAGAATAGGAGTTCTTTACATGAGTTTGTCAGCGTTCTCTGGGCAATTAATGTATGATCATTTACTACTCTACTTCTTATGTTGACAGTTAAGCCTTTCTATGAAGAAGATAGAAATAACAAAAGAAGTTTAGTTCAAAAGGTAGAGATAGGCAGTTATCAAATGGATGTCAGAGAGAACTCTCCTTTCTTAGCCGATTCAGGCACAGGTCACTGCAATCCATACATTTCTCCTCTCTGCTTCTGCTTTATAAAAGTAAAGAGCTGATGTATCCTTGAGCACACACTCATAACCCCAGCACTTCGTCTTCTGCAGAGCCAACATCATCAATTTGTGTGTATCCTGTGCCATCTAGTAAAACCCTGCTTCAAAATAAAGGCAGAAGGCCACATACGCTGGCAAAAATCTCCTATGAGTTTATAAGGCGGAAGCAGGAAGGTTCTCAGTGTTACACAAGCTCTAGCTACATATGGTGCTCAAGGTCAGGCGAGTTATCAGAGAACCTGTATTAAAAATCAAACTAGACCAAAGCAAAACCAGAAGAGGACAGTTATTAAAGTCATCCGTTGCTTCTATAGGTACAGTGTCCTTCAAACAATGACCTTAGTGGTGCATGACTAGTCATAAGAAGTAAGATTAGAACAAAACACATGCTGCTCATTTATTTCAGTGGTTTTGTAGTATTTTGTTTATTGTATATAAGCATGAATCTCACTTGGTTGGAAATATTTTCTATGCTTTACATTCCCTAGAGGATAAAATGGCAGGTCAGGGAGCAAGCCAATAGACCAAATGTAAAAGGACAAAGCAAAGCAAAATCCTGGGATGCTCCATCTGACTGCTTCTGTGGTATAAGCATCACCCACTGTGATGTACTTCAGTCTACCCGAGACTCATCAGAAGAAAGACATTACTAAAAATTTATACTGGGCTTTAATTATTTAAAGTGAATTAATTGCAAAGTATTCTATGAGATACATAATAATAAGTGTTGTTCTTTTGGTGTGAGAAATCTAGCTTTGGAAAAGTAGTATGTCGGTGAGTATAGTCGGGGAACAAGCAGAGAGAGCTAGAACCCACCAGGATAGCTCTAAAGTTCATTTTTAAAGTTCAGATTCAGTAAAAGAAATAAAGACGTACAGATTTTGCCAGTCCATGCACTAATGTCTCTTTTCAGTTCTTCACTGATAGGATAAAGCCTTTTCATTGTGCTGATATGCATCATGAAATATGGATGTGCTACCCAGAAGAATTGATGAAAAGGTTGGACAGAGTTATTTACAGACTTTCTCCCTTCTATGCTTTATGTTGAAATGGGAATAAAAACCATAGTTACAAATTAGAATGATTTAAAGTTTTTACCATCTTCCCTTCTGTCAAAATAGATATTAGTCCTGGAATTTTTATTATGAGCTCAATTTGCTGCACACTGTCTCTGGAATTTTGATTCATGATTCCTCTGGGGAATTGTATTTGCAGGAAACAGTGTCTAGCCAGTTACCTCATTGTCTCTTTAGACAACATACATTTAAGTTGAAGAGTTTAATTCAGTTCATGAAAGATGACTTAGTGTCTCTCTTCTTCTCTACCTGAGGAAGAATTTCTAGATGAGGAGACATGGGGTGATCAGGAAACACTTCACAGTGTTTCTGTTTCCTCTCATCAGACCATGTTTGGGCTCCCTTGTTATTAGCCTTTTTACTAAGTTCTTCTGTTTTAAAAGCGAGTCCATCTTGCTACCGTTCCTTCAGGAATTGTGTTAGTTATTCTAACATCTATCTTGCCAAGTGTCACCACATTTGAGGAGTGTTTTACAGTGTTCTCAGTGGCTCTGTAGCCTGTCTTCTTTGTTTATATTGTACAAAGGGGAACATATTTGTTCATGGAAAAATATTTTTTTTACAAATTCAGAGGCAGTTACATACTGCTGTTCTGTAATCTGGATTCCATAGCATTTTTTTTTCTTTTACAACTCTCTGAGATGGAATATAAAATTTTACATGTGCATGTCTTTTTCTGCATAGAAGGAGCATAGACTTCAGATTCTGCAAGAGTTCATGAGCTCCCACCTTTCCCAATTAAAAAGTGTCACATGTCCTCCTTATAACATATGGCATTCGTCCTCTGACAAATATGTACTTTTGCCATACTTGGCACTGTAAAATATGCAGACGTCTGCAGACTGTCTTCTATAAATTATAATTTCTGAGATGCCCCGTGTATATTCTGAAAAACTAAACGAAACTTTTAGTGATCTCTTTCTGCATTTCAAATTAATTTTGGGATGGAGATGTATTCTATACTATTTATAATATAATTGAATAAAATTTTATTGCTTTAAGCTTTTTATCATTATAACTTCATTTCTCTAAAACTCACAGGCAGATGTTGCTAGCAATATAGGTTTTAAGAATGTTCTATTTTTATAATGGATTTGTAATTGTATTTTAAAAGCAGTCAAAATTCTGCCAAGTATATTTTGACCACTTAAAATATTTTAAATTTCTCATATCTAATTTAACATTTTAAGATGAAAGATTGTCTTAGTAATAATAAGAGATAGTTTGTAATAATATGGCTAAGTCCTAAATTTTTTTCTTTCCAATGATGTATTATGTTCCTATATTTGACCTGTTTTGGGCAAAATTCATGAAAATTTTTATTATATGTGTATGTGAATATGCATGTATATATATGATGTAACAAAGTCTTATTTTCAGGTCTTCTTTATCCCTGTCATGACTATAAAAGATTAACAGCAATTGTGGGTGTTTCTTCCACAATCTGCCAATAGCCACTGTGCCCTTAAAACCACTATAGAACATAGAAACCTTTTGTCTGGCACAAATATTTCATCACCTGGTTGAAGGGCCTTCATAAAGGAAAATAAAGTCTATATTCCTTAAGTTAACACATTGACCTTTCAGAATGTTCCCATTTGAGTCTCCTACAATTCTGAAAAAAAAACTTTCTGTTATTGAAGCCATTTTTAGTCAAATGCTTTTATTAACCATTTTACTTTAATTTATTCAATGCTGTATGCCAACAGATAGCACAGAATTTGCTCATGAATTTAATAGACAAATAAAGACACAGTTGAATTTTAACTGATGATTTTATACTTTTGTTGAATTAAATAGAGCTGGTCAATTATTCTTTTAACAAACCTTTAGAAATATCCTATATTTAAGAATTATTTTATGTAGATGTTTTTGAATATATGTATACTAACACTTAAGCACGTACATTGAAGTTAGAGCTGTTTGAGTAGCATTTTTTTTCTTCCTCTATAAACAAGTTGAACTGCAGAGCTGGTAAGGCTATTTCTGGTTTCATAGCATTTTTTCCATAAAGAGAAGTACACATTTCTCATTGTGTAGACCTATGTGTTATGCAAGTATAGATACAAACATTAACCCGGATATAGTTTTTAAGAGAAAATCAATTATTTCATGAAAATACCTTTCTATGTCACAAGTTGGAAATCATTTCCAGATAGGTTTAATTGCCCAACTTCCTTTAGAAAGCCTAATATGCATTACCAAGGGAAGTGTATGGATTCCAAGACCACTTAGCTCTGCTAAAAATTAAAAAATATCCTGTATCTTTTGCTATAGAATTTGTTTATTTTGTCTATATTAGTATTATGGCTTTTTCTTTGCTTGACTTTGCCTTCTTAACCTTTGGGATGACAGAAATTTGGGTGTAAACACAAGTTGTGAAGGATGTTTTTAGACATCAATAACAATGAGGCTAAAATAATCTCCCACAGAGAAGCATGGACCAGCAAAGTAGAATGATTCGGAACAAGGAAGTGAGGTTCATATTGACCCAGGAAGGAGAAATAGTATATGCTCTTTAAAATACTACTCTAATGTCTTACCACATTACCAACAAAATAGGCCTTTCACAATGTTTACCTGACTTATAAAATGATTCAGATGGTGGCTCACAACCATCTTGTAATGGGACAGCTACAGTGTACTTATATATAATAAATTTTTTTTAAAAAATGATTCAGTAAGTGTTCATGGAATGTGAAAGTTTGATGCGTATACACACTGGGGTGAGTAGAGAAAATAAAAACTGATTTCTGATAACCAGAAGAATATTACTATTTAAAAATCATAGCTCATGAAGGTTGGTTGGACAAAATGTATGACTAGAATCTCTGACACAGAAGACAAAGCTTCAATCGATGGGCACAACTCTTTTAATTATGAAGACTGAGTTGGAAAAAGAATTCAGGTCATCAGAATATGAATCTTTTCATAAGACACATAGCTTCGTTAAGCATTTGGAGAGTACTCCATCATTATAATTCACTTTTCTTCTATTTAAAATATTAAAATTTGTATTATGTTTTCCTATAGCTAAAAACTAAACTTACCTGTAAAGTCAATAAATGGGATTTTTCTATAACTTATTTAACAAAGGACTAATGTCATTTCAAGTTCGTCTCTTTGGAGTACCATTGTTACATGGGGAATATCAAAGAACTGTTACTGAGGTCATGGATATGCATAGGCAACTTGGCTGTTTAAACTTGACTTGTCTGAAGTCCTGCACAAATCAATTCTACCATAACATTTGCTATTTATTTGAGTATCATTAATCTCTACCAAACACCATGAATTTATCTGCTGTGAAATCATTATAACCTCAGGTCTTTCCTAACATACAAGCCTTCAGCTTCCAGACAGCTCCTCAACTCCTGTTCCAACAGTTCACATATTTACCAATCACACTCTTCTTTGTCAGTGAGCTACATGCTCAACCCTCTTTGTGGCAATAGGGAAAACAGCTTACAGTATCACTACCTTGGGATTCATTTTATTCTTCCTGGGATAATTGATGCCTACCCCTTGAAAAGGTTTCATCTCTTTGCATGAAAATATTAACAGTAATATCTTTTTAAAAAACTGCATTTTATTTTCCTCTACAATGGAAAAACTGAAGAGTTCCCATGAAGACTTACCTTATTTTCAAGCTCAAATATTGAAAGAAGTGAACCATAATCTGACACTGTGCAGTGTCATTACTACATTAAATTTATTAAATTAAGGACCAAATGTGTTGCTTGTGTTTCTTCAAAATGCATAGGTTTTTCAATCCTAAGCAACAATTTAAGAGTGCCAGGAGGCAGGGGTCTTCTTTGTGGTGTGATTAGATCTCAGATGTAGAGACTCCATGAATGGTATTAGTGCCCTCACTAAAAAGCTAGAAAAGCTCTCTTGCCTTCTTTCTACTATGTGAGGAGATGTTGTTAAGAAGAAAATCTTTTTGTTAAAAAGTTTGTTCTGCTTAGCTTCACTGTAAACCGCTGGTTGACCTTGAACTTCCTGCTCAGTCTAGCCTGCAACTCACAGAGAGGCAACGTGCCACCAAGACTTGCCTAAATGGAAATCTTGGACCAGGAAAGAAGAGTATATCCTTCTAGCTCAGCCTTTCCATTAATCTTGTACACTCCAGCTCCATCTTGTGAAATTTAAGTGTTACTTGGGTCAGTCTCTCCTTTTATGGAACTGTTGCTTGAACCAAGAAAACACACCTGTCCTACTTTCCCGTGAGTCTAGAGGTTTCGAAAAAAGAGCTACTAGGTATCTTACAAGTATAAAATGATTCTTTTGCCATAATAAAATATTAAATATGACCGGCTATTAATTTAAACAGAGAAAAAAAACACACCATGATTGTAATCAGAACTATTGAGAATTCTAAACAGCAAAGTCTACCACAATGCTTGTTTTTGATGTATTTATCTCTTTAACACTGACAGCTGTCAGCTCCAATAGTTTCTCCTTATTGTGAAGATGAGAATTTATCAAAAGTAATTATTTCCTTTAGTGTTTTTCCAGCCCCAAACCACAGGGAAACTCCTATGAGAGTTCCCAAGAACTTCCTAGGAGAGTAATTCAAACTACTTCAGAATCCCAGGTCACCGCTTTTACTTACAGTAGTTGTAGTAGTTGTTTTCATGGAAGAAGTTGGCCGTGTTGTAGTCCAGGGAAGCACATGAATTATGACTGTAGTGGTGGCTGTCAGCTGACTAGTTGCATTCCCGCCTAGTTCGTCGGTGACTTCAATAAGTAACTGGAAAGTCAATACATCTTGAGCTCCTTCTAATAGATCATACTGGAAATCTTGCCTGGTGGCCAGAAGTGGAGACTCAGCCCCTTCTCTGCAAAGTGTGAACTGATTGTTTTTGTTTCCTAAGAATAATGAGGTAATAAAATAATGGAAACCATATTGCAAATGGTTATTTCCATTTCTTTTCTTAAGTTCCTAAGGAAGATGTATGTTATGATATGTTCCCAACAGTTGCAAAATATCCAACGTGAGAATCTTACGGAACAGCATGGAAGTGACCAAGTTCAACTCACATGCTTTACCTACCTTCTATGATTGAATAGCTTAGATGATCCTGTGGAGAGTCCTTGTCTGAACACCTGAGGCGAACGAAAGGACCCCTAAAGGTGGCAAAAATCTGAGTCTCTATGTGTGGCGGTGTGCATACTGGAGGCTCGTCATTTACATTCTACAACAAAAGGACATTTTCTTAGGTTATATCGTGCTTCCAAAAGAGTCTCACCATAGACAATTAGTCACTTTCAACTTTTTATTGTGTATGCTGTTGGCCTTGATAATTTCAAGTAAACGATAGAAATCTCTCTCTCTCTCTCTCTCTCTCTCTCTCTCTCTCTCTCTCACACACACACACACACACACACACACACACACACACAGGCGCTCGAGAGACAGACAGAGGAGATTCTGCACCTCTGCAATTTCCCCCAATTTTCCTGAAATTTTCCCAGACAATTTATTTCTCCACATATTCTTCTGCTTAGTCACTCACCTGTCCCTTTTTCTTGACTTTCGAGCTTATGAAATCAAACAGGTACAATAGACAGCTGATAGTGTTGGTGTGACCCTATAGCCATTCCTCCATGAACAACCAATTTAGGAAACATGACTATAATTTTTTTAAACCCCATACTAAGAAGCCCTAGAATTGTGCCGAGGAGGTTTACAATTTCGCTTTGGACTGATAATCACAACTGTACAAATTGTAAGGGGAAAAAATGAAATGGTAGGGACAGAATCCATTAATTGGTTTGAGCTTCTCACAAATTTGGAAGGATTCAATTAATCTATGTTCTTAATACAGATTAACACACACACAAAAGTAAACATGTTTTAAGAAGAGCCAAGCAAATATTTTTCAGGAAGCAATTATCTAAGCACTTTTATAATTGCTCTTCTTATATGTGCCTCACTTGAAGTAAGGACTCTAAGCAAACCTCTCTGAATAAACTTCCAAGACTGTAATTCTCTACAATCGTTTTGATACTCCCATTCCATCTTGAAGCTCTGGGAACATTTTGGAAGAAGAAATTCTTAGTTCACCAACATTATTATAACCAGCTTCTAAGCTTGTTCTTAAATTAAGCAAAGGGGACACTGCCAACCTTGAATCATCAGTTTCTTATTTTGAGGTGCTGTTACTATGGTTTGGAATTTAATATATCATTCCAATCTTGCTTGCCAGAATTAATTTTGGCAAAAGACCATCATTTTCTTAAGTAACTGAATCTCCAACTACATTAGAACATAGCATATTTGTGTTACTAAATTATTATTCTTTATGGAAATTTAGCCAATACAAGGTATACAAGAAAACAAAAACTGTGGTTTCAGTTGTCCATACACCTTAAAAATTAGAATCACTATAATTCTGGAACAAACATACTCTGAAATGTTATTTATGTATTTATTAATAAAATTTCAATAAATAAGAACAAACTTAGCCAATGTATTTGGTAATTTCTTTAAAACCTGTTCCCAATTAAAGAGAAATAAATTGAGTTGCAATTATCTTTAAACAATCTGGAAAGGCATTTTCAATCCCTGTGTTGCTATGCTATTACCCAAGGTAGTTATTAAATAAAACACACTATTTAAATTTTCTTAATTCCTAATAAATAAAACAAACTCCCTATACCTGAAATATAAGTTAGCAATATTTATCTTATTTCATCTGAAATAGCATATAGATTATTTTTACATACAGAAGTCCATCATGTTACTTAAATGGAGAGTTGGACACATGATTCAGCAGGTAAAAGCATTCACTCTTTTTAAAGGAGGACCCAGGTTCAGTTCCCAGCACCTATATGACAAATCACAATCATCCATAAATTAACTTCCTGAACATCAAACACAGTTGTCCGATGTTGTGGGACATCAGGTATGCATACACTGTGTATACATACAGGTAAAAATGGATAAATGTAAACTGGATCACATAAATAAGTAAATCGTTGTGTTTTTAAACATAAATATGGTAAATTTTGATAAACTGGGAAGCTGTAGATCCTTTGCTTAATATGATTTAGACTCTAAATTTTAGAGTAAGACAAAAAATCCTAAGTGCATCATTTATCAAGTTGGGTGCCCTTGTGTTTGGTGCACAGATGTTTAGAGTTGTAATGTTCTTATGGATTTTTACCCCTGACTGATGGTGTAATATCCTTCCCTACCTCTTCTGATTAGTGTTGGTCGGAAGTCTATTTTGTCAATCTAGCACTGAAAGGGGGCTTGGACAGCAGGGTCCCATCCCTATCCAAGAAGCTATTTGCAACTTATACCTGTTAGGAAAAAGAAAATCAGTTTTTTTCCAGTGAGGAAACTAGGTATATTATCACACTCCAAGATGGAGCCCAGCCCCGGAATATTGTCAACACAAAATGTACTCCATGTTTTTACTGAATGTGCCTGTGTGTGCGCGCAGGTGTGTGTGTGTGTGTGTGTGTGTGTGTGTGTGTGTGTGTGTGTGTGTGTACTTTTTGTTTTGTTTTTTTCTTTTTTTGGTCTTGATTTTAGTTTTAGTGCTGTTTTGAAGTTGCTTTGAGAGAGAGGGGAGAAAGAGAGAGAGAGAAAGGGAGGGAGAGAGAGAGAGAGAGAGAGAGAAAGTAGAGAGGATCTAGGAGGAGTAGGGATAGGGGAAAATTGGATAATAATACATTATATGAAAAATAAAGAGCAGATTTGCAAGGAAGAAGAATGGCAGGACACACAGTGAAATGGTCGGTCGGAACAGATCTGATATAAAAAGCATTGATATTCTTACTGAGCTTCATTCTCTTTGTACAAATATGATATTCAATAACTTAAACCTGAAAAGTTCTCTGACAAAGTAGGTTCACTCTTGCCTCCCCTGGGCTGGAAATATATATAATATTTATATATCTATTTAACTATTATTATTTCATATATAATATACACTATAATTAAAAAATACATGTTAAATATATATTATATGTAGAATTATATATATTTATTTACATAAATTTCAAGGAAGAAGAAATTATAGCATATAAACTTCTGAAATATTTTTAAGATGGAATGTAAACAAACTGCCACTGAAGCCGTATTTTGTCTGCTCCCCTTCATGCTGATTGGTAACGGTCAACTTGCTAGAGTCTTAGTGCTGTGCTCTGCTTCTTCACATTGGATAAGGTGTGGCCAGCTCCTCCCTTTTTACTTCCCCTCCATCTTAGGCTCTGTGTGGATCTGCAGCCCAAAGGAAGCCTTTTTCTCTTCCCTTGCTTTTGACAGAGTATCTTATCAGAGCAACAAATAAGAGTGGCTAAGACACTTTCATAAAACATTATTCTTACATAAAATAAACCAGGGCGGGCAAGAGAAGACCGTGGGTAAAGGTTATAGAGTGTAACAATCTGAGTTCTATTCCTGGGACAGACACACAGAGGCTGAGAGACCCAACTCCCTCAAGTTGTCCTCACAGCTCTTCAAGTACTCAGGCAAATACACCAAATACATCTAACTAAATTGAGAATAAAAAAGAAAGGAAAGAAATTATGTGAAACTGAGAACTGAGTGTCCATTTTAATTTAAAGCTTTAAAATAAAATATTAACTACATTGTGTAACTAAAATGTCAAATGTTAAAGGATGTATTATTAGCACACATATCAAAGAGATAAATAAAATGATCTCAAGTTTCAAAGACTTAAGATGATTAGGAAAAGTTCTTAATAGTGATACATAATATTTATTAAGCTTTCTTATCATTACCCATGAATATCTCTTATGGTTTATGAATTGAAGAGCAGGAACCCCCTTTCTTAGATTTCTCTTTACTAACTGAAATTCTTGTAGGCTTTAACATAGAAAAATCTTAGAGTTACTCTTCTCAGTCACCAAAGCAAGAAAATTCTTTCCTTAGTTTTAGTCCTTAGTCCTACATTTACTATTATAAGTAGGTATGTGTGGTGTGTGTGTGTGTGTGTGTGTGTGTATTTTAGTTTATTCTGCCTTTTAACATTTTTATTTTTTTGGCATAGATTCCAGTAACCTCCCATAGGACCTTCTCCTCACACTCAGGTAATAACACCTTAGCAGGTGGCTCCTAGGGAACAACATGCATCAGGTGCTACCTGTGCTCTAAGCACTCTCCATGGACTATGTCTGGATAAGCCAGATGTCCCACCACGTTCTGTCTCTGATTCTACAGGCCAGTTCAGGCTTGTGCCTTCTGCTAAATATCCCTTTTATCCTTTATCTCTCTTCTTATGTTTGAACACATATTTGTCCTGCTTCCTAGGACACCAGGTGCCATCCAGGTTTTGTACTCATTTTTACTGTGGCAGCCATAGGCCAGATGGCAGATACATACCCCTCCCTCTGAGATGTTCTCTAGCCAAGAAAGACACCCTGTCATCAGCCTGTAGTGATGATGTTACCCTCTCTTCCTGTGCCTTGAGGTGGCAAGTTCTTTTACTCCTGATACATTGGAAATGCTAGACATTTCCTTTTGGCACCACTGTAGTTAACCATGGTCTGCTCCTTTTTACTTCCTTACTCAGTACCAAAGGCCTTACATCTAATAGTGTGATCTCCATTGTAGTTGACACTGTGATTAATGATATAATATATTTGGACTGACTTCTGTAAAGTATAAATATTTAGTTCTTTATTTTAAATATTGTTTATCTTTATGAACGGGCTTCCATTTGCTTCCTACTGTCTTGATTGATTACTGGGAAATTTATAGCCACTGACAAAAAAAAATGCATCCTACAACTCAAGCAAGTACAAAAAAATAGTCAACAGAAAGGAGAAAAATATAGAAAAGCAGATATAAATATATCTGTTAACATGTAAAACAAGATAATGAATATAAATACACTAACAAGCATAATGTAAGGACATTTGCTTTGCCATTAAAATACAGCTACAATATTGAGTCATAAACCATAAAATTATATAGAAACATCTTTAAAGGCAAAAATATAAGGACATGGCTTAAAATGTAAAAATAATGAAATAAATACCAAGGACAGGTCAATATTGAACATAAAAGAGTTTTGGGGTATTTACGGCTAGCGGCCTTTTGTCATTTAAGTAAATGTCTCTCCAAGTTGTCAATCATCGTTACAGAGCAATGGGGAAGGTAAACCATAGTGGCTAGAGTCAAGCAGTGACAATACCAAATGGTGCAGAGGAAGAGGAGCTGCATACCTTGCACCTCATGTATGGCTGTACAGTGATCAAGTCAACTTGGAAAAATTAAGCTTCCAGATCCTGAAGAATGCATTTCAGCATGGGTCTGTGAAGATCTGTGGGGAGGTTAACACCTGACTCATAAAATTCCATAATAAGAAATAGCCCAATCATGAAGGTAGACATTGCTCAGTCCTTGGGAGAATCAGATTAGGGTCTCATCTTCTTATTTGGGCATGGGAGCTCCAGGTTATTTTGCTTTGATATTTAAATGTTCCCACCTCAGGCCTTTTGGACTAAGTGGGACAGTGGTACTGAAGTGTTGGTTTTCCCTCCATGGTCGCGAGGTTCAAGGAATAAATTTAATAGGAAGCACTGTTTCTGAAAGGTTTCGTTAACTTCTACTCAAGATAGCATAGTTATTTCCTCTCCGAGTTCAAATTTGTGCTACCGTGGGAACCTCAAAGAGAAATGTAATCTGTATTTTGATCCACAACACATGGTATTCTCAAAGAAAAGAGTAGAAATAAAACTAGATGTACAGACATATTATTATGATTCAAATAGTTGTTTTTCCATTGTAATAAGGAAAACCTGAAAACCGTCAGTATATAATATTGTAAACCATGTTTGGTCCTCTAAGTAATGATAGAATTATCAGAAAAGGGAAGAAAAATAAATACGCTTGAATTGAATGATGTAATATTTTGAATATTAAAACATGAAAAATTCAAGATTTCATTAAAATGAAGAATATCTATCTCATAATTTAAAAGTAAGAGTAAGAAAAATAAGCTGCCATTTTTACATGTGCTCATGATGCTTGTAGTTTTTGACCAAATCACTGATATCTAATCTTCTTTAATAATTATAAACTATGAGGCCAGTGAGATGCTTCACTGGAAAAGAATACTTGGCTCCGAGACGGAAACCTGAGTAAAGTCCCAGAAACACACAACAGGAGAGAGCCAACTCCCACAAGTTGTCACCTGACCTTTACCCAGAAATGATAGCATGTGTTGTACTCAGGCAAGGACACACATCTACTGGGCTCTGTGGACACTCCTACATATGTCACTCACACACACACACACACACACACACACACACACACACCAAGTTAATTAATTAATTAATTAATTAACTAATTAAAGTTATCACTATGGATTATTTCTCAAACAGAAGCAATGTTCTTTCTGGTGTTCTTTTTTTTTTTTTTTTTTTTTTTTTTTTTTTGGTTCTTTTTTTCCGAGCTTGGGACCGAACCCAGGGCCCAACTTGAGTATTTCTTATATACATTTCGAGTGTTATTCCCTTTCCTGTTTCCGGGCAAACATCCCTTCCCTCCCCCCTTCCTTATGGGTGTTCCCCTCCCCACCTCCCCCCATTGCCGCCCTCCCCCCGACAGTCTAGTTCACTGGGGGTTCAGTCTTAGCAGGACCCAGGGCTTCCCCTTCCACTGGTGCTCTTACTAGGATATTCATTGCTACCTATGAGGTCAGAGTCCAGGGTCAGTCCATGTATAGTCTTTAGGTAGTGGCTTAGTCCCTGGAAGCTCTGGTTGCTTGGCATTGTTGTACATATGGGGTCTCAAGCCCCTTCAAGCTCTTTCAATCCTTTTTCTGATTCCTTCAATGGGGGTCCTGCTCTCAGTTCAGTGGTTTGCTGCTGGCATTCGCCTCTGTATTTGCTGTATTCTGGCTGTGTCTCTCTCAGGATCGATCTACATCCGGCCCTGTCGGTCTGCACTTCTTTGCTTCATCCATCTTGTCTAATTGGGTGGCTCTATATGTATGGGCCACATGTGGGGGAGGCTCTGAATGGGTGTTCCTTCAGTCTCTGTTTTAATCTTTGCCTCTCTCTTCCCTGCCAAGGGTATTCTTGTTCCCCTTTTAAAGAAGGAGTGAAGCATTCACATTTTGATCATCCGTCTTGAGTTTCATTTGTTCTAGGCAACTAGGGTAATTCAAGCATTTGGGCTAATAGCCACTTATCAGTGAGTGCATACCATGTATGTCTTTCTGTGATTGGGTTAGCTCACTCAGGATGATATTTTCCAGGTCCAACCATTTGCCTACGAATTTCATAAAGTCGTTGTTTTTGATAGCTGAGTAATATTCCATTGTGTAGATGTACCACATTTTCTGTATCCATTCCTCTGTTGAAGGGCATCTGGGTTCTTTCCAGCTTCTGGCTATTATAAATAAGGCTGCGATGAACATAGTGGAGCACGTGTCTTTTTTGTATGTTGGGGCATCTTTTGGGTATATGCCCAAGAGAGGTATAGCTGGATCCTCAGGCAGTTCAATGTCCAATTTTCTGAGAAACCTCCAGACTGATTTCCAGAATGGTTGTACCAGTCTGCAACCCCACCAACAATGGAGGAGTGTTCCTCTTTCTCCGATCCTCGCCAGCATTTGCTGTCACCTGAGTTTTTGATCTTAGCCATTCTCACTGGTGTGAGGTGAAATCTCAGGGTTGTTTTGATTTGCATTTCCCTGATGACTAAAGATGTTGAACATTTCTTTTAGGTGTTTCTCAGCCATTCGCATTCCTCAGCGTGAATTTTTGTTTAGCTCTGAACCCCATTTTTTAATAGGGTTATTTGTCTCCCTGCGTCTAACTTTTGAGTTCTTTGTATATTTTGGATATAAGGCCTCTATCTGTTGTAGGATTGGTAAAGATCTTTTCCCCAATCTGTTGGTTGCCGCTTTTGTCCTGGCCACAGTATCCTTTGCCTTACAGAAGCTTTGTAGTTTTATGAGATCCCATTTGTCGATTCTTGATCTTAGAGCATAAGCCATTGGTGTTTTGTTCAGGAAATTTTTTCCAGTGCCCATGTGTTCCAGATGCTTCCCTACTTTTTCTTCTATTAGTTTGAGTGTGTCTGGTTTGATGTGGAGGTCCTTGATCCACTTGGACTTAAGCTTTGTACAGGGTGATAAGCATGGATCGATCTGCATTCTTCTACATGTTGACCTCCAGTTGAACCAGCACCATTTGCTGAAAATGCTATCTTTTTTCCATTGGATGGTTTGGGCTCCTTTGTCAAAAATCAAGTGACCATAGGTGTGTGGGTTCATTTCTGGGTCTTCAATTCTATTCCATTGGTCTATCTGTCTGTCTCTGTACCAATACCATGCAGTTTTTATCACTATTGCTCTGTAATACTGCTTGAGTTCAGGGATAGCGATTCCCCCTGAAGTCCTTTTATTGTTGAGGATAGTTTTAGCAATCCTGGGTTTTTTGTTATTCCAGATGAATTTGCAAATTGTTCTGTCTAACTCTTTGAAGAATTGGATTGGTATTTTGATGGGGATTGCATTGAATCTGTAGATCGCTCTTTGTAAAATGGCCATTTTTACTATATTAATCCTGCCAATCCATGAGCATGGGAGATCTTTCCATCTTCTGAGGTCTTCTTCAATTTCTTTCTTCAGAGTCTTGAAGTTCTTGTTGTACAAATCTTTTACTTGCTTGGTTAAAGTCACACCGAGGTACTTTATATTATTTGGGTCTATTATGAAGGGTGTCGTTTCCCTAATTTCTTTCTCGGCTTGTTTCTCTTTTGTGTAGAGGAAGGCTACTGATTTATTTGAGTTAATTTTATACCCAGCCACTTTGCTGAAGTTGTTTATCAGCTTTAGTAGTTCTCTGGTGGAACTTTTGGGATCACTTAAATATACTATCATATCATCTGCAAATAGTGATATTTTGACTTCTTCTTTTTCCATCTGTATCCCTTGACCTCCTTTTGTTGTCTGATTGCTCTGGCTAGAACTTCAAGAACTATATTGAATAAGTAGGGAGAGAGTGGGCAGCCTTGTCTAGTCCCTGATTTTAGTGGGATTGCTTCAAGTTTCTCTCCATTTAGTTTAATGTTAGCCACTGGTTTGCTGTATATGGCTTTTACTATGTTTAGGTATGGGCCTTGGATTCCTATTCTTTCCAGGACTTTTATCATGAAGGGGTGTTGAATTTTGTCAAATGCTTTCTCAGCATCTAATGAAAGGATCATGTGGTTTTGTTCTTTCAGTTTGTTTATATAATGTATCACGTTGATGGTTTTCCGTGATATTAAACCATCCCTGCATGCCTGGGATGAAGCCTACTTGATCATGGTGGATGATTGTTTTGATGTGCTCTTGGATTCGGTTTGCCAGAATTTTGTTGAGTATTTTTTTCGTATGTTCATAAGGGAAATTGGTCTGAAGTTCTCTTTCTTTGTTGGGTCTTTTGTGTGGTTTAGGTATAAGAGTAATTGTGGCTTCATAGAAGGAGTTCGGTAGTGCTCCATCTGTTTCAATTTTGTGGAATAGTTTGAATAATATTGGTACGAGGTCTTCTATGAAGGTCTGATAGAATTCTGCACTAAGCCCGTCTGGACCTGGGCTCTTTTTGGTTGGGAGACCTTTAATGACTCCTTCTATTTCCTTAGGAGTTATGGGGTTGTTTAACTGGTTTATCTGTTCCTGATTTAACTTCGGTACCTGGTATCTGTCTAGGAAATTGTCCATTTCCTGCAGATTTTCAAGTTTTGTTGAGTATAGGCTTTTATAGTAAGATCTGATGATTTTTTGAATTTCCTCTGAATCTGTAGTTATGTCTCCCTTTTCATTTCTGATTTTGTTAATTTGGACACGCTCTCTGTGTCCTCTCGTTAGTCTGGCTAAGGGTTTATCTATCTTGTTGATTTTCTCAAAGAACCAACTTTTGGTTCTGTTGATTCTTTCTATGGTCCTTTTTGTTTCTACTTGGTTGATTTCAGCTCTGAGTTTGATTATTTCCTGCCTTCTACTCCTCCTGGGTGTATTTGCTTTTTTTTGTTCTACAGCTTTTAGGTGTGCTGTCAAGCTGCTGACATATGCTCTTTCCTGTTTCTGTCTGCAGGCACTCAGCGCTATGAGTTTTCCTCTTAGCACAGCTTTCATCGTGTCCCATAAGTTTGGGTATGTTGTACCTTCATTTTCATTAAATTCTAAAAAGTTTTTAATTTCTTTCTTTATTTCTTCCTTGACCAGGTTATCATTGAGTAGAGCATTGTTCAATTTCCACGTATATGTGGGCATTCTTCCCTTATTGTTATTGAAGACCAGCTTTAGGCCGTGGTGGTCCGATAGCACGCATGGGATTATTTCTATCTTTCTGTACCTGTTGAGGCCCGTTTTTTGGCCGTTTTTGAGAAGAAGGTATATCCTTTTGCATTAGGGTAGAACGCTTCTATAAATATCCGTTAAGTCCATTTGGCTCATGACTTCTTAGTCTGTCTACGCCTCTGTTTAATTTCTGTTTCATGATCTGTCCATTGATGAGAGTGGGTGTTGAAGTCTCCTACTATTATTGTGTGAGGTGCAATGTGTGTTTTGAGCTTTAGTAAGGTTTCTTTTACGTATGTAGGTGCCCTTGTATTTGTGGCATAGATATTTAGGATTGAGAGTTCATCTTGGTGGATTTTTCCTTTGATAAATATAAAGTGTCCTTCCTTATCTTTTTTGATGACTTTTAGTTGAAAATTGACTTTATTTGATATTAGAATGGCTACTCCAGCTTGCTTCTTCCGACCATTTGCCTGGAAAGTTGTTTTCCAGCCTTTCACTCTGAGGTAGTGTCTGTCTTTGTCTCTGAGGTGTGTTTCCTGTAGGCAGCAGAATGCAGGGTCCTCGTTGCGTATCCAGTTTGTTAATCTATGTCTTTTTATTGGGGAGTTGAGGCCATTGATGTTGAGAGATATTAAGGAATAGTGATTATTGCTTCCTTTTATATTCATACTTGGATGTGTTATGTTTGTGTGCTTTTCTTCTCTTTGTTTTGTTGCCAAGACGATTAGTTTCTTGCCTCTTCTTGGGTATAGCTTGCCTCCTTATGTTGGGCTTTACCATTTATTATCCTTTGTAGCGCTGGATTTGTAGAGAGATATTGTGTAAATTTGGTTTTGTCATGGAATATCTTGGTTTCTCCATCTATGTTAATTGAGAGTTTTGCAGGATACAGTAGCCTGGGCTGGCATTTGTGTTCTCTTAGGTTCTGTATGACATCAGTCCAGTATCTTCTGGCCTTCATAGTTTCTGGCGAAAAGTCTGGTGTGATTCTGATAGGTCTGCCTTTATATGTTACTTGACCTTTTTCCCTTACTGCTTTTAATATTCTTTCTTTATTTTGTGCGTTTGGTGTTTTGACTATTATGTGACGGGAGGTGTTTCTTTTCTGGTCCAATCTATTTGGAGTTCTGTAGGCTTCTTGTATGCATATGGGTATCTCTTTTTTTAGGTTAGGGAAGTTTTCTTCTATGATTTTGTTGAAGATATGTACTGGTCCTTTGAGCTGGGAGTCTTCACTCTCTTCTATACCTATTATCCTTAGGTTTGATCTTCTCATTGAGTCCTGGATTTCCTGTATGTTTTGGACCAGTAGCTTTTTCCTCTTTACATTATCTTTGACAGTTGAGTCAATGATTTCTATGGAATCTTCTGCTCCTGAGATTCTCTCTTCCATCTCTTGTATTCTGTTGGTAAAGCTTGTATCTACAGCTCCTTGTCTCTTCTTTTGGTTTTCTATATCCAGGGTTGTTTCCCTGTGTTCTTTCTTGATTGCTTCTATTTCCATTTTTAATTCCTTCCACTGTTTGATTGTGTTTTCCTGGAATTCTTTCAGGGATTTTTGTGTCTCCTCTCTATGGGCTTCTACTTGTTTATTTATGTTTTCCTGGAATTCTTTCAGGCATTTTTGCGATTCCTCTCTGTAGGCTTCTACTTGTTCTCTATGGTAGTTCATCATGTCTTTCTTGAAGTTCTCCAGCATCATGGTCATATATGATTTTGAATCTAGATCTTGCTTTTCTGGTGTGTTTGGATATTCCATGTTTGTTTTGATGGGAGAATTGGGCTCGATGGTGCCATGTAGTCTTGGTTTCTGTTGTTTGTGTTCCTGTGCTTGCCTCTCGCCATCAAATTATCTCTAGTGTTACTTTGTTCTGCTATTTCTGACAGTGGCTAAACTGTCCTATAGGCCTGTGTGTCAGGAGTGCTGTAGACCTGTTTTCCTCTTTTCAGTCAGTTATGGGGACAGAGTGTTCTGCTTTCGGGCCTGTAGTTTTTCCTTTCTACAGGTTTTCAGCTGTTCTTGTGGACCTGTGCCTTGAGTTCACCAGGCAGGTCACTTGCAGCAGATAAGTTAGTCTTACCTGTGGTCCCGAGGCTCAAGATCGCTCGCGGGGTTCTGCCCACGGGCTCTCCGAGGTGGCAGCAACCAGGAAGATCTGCGCCGCCTCTTCCGGGGGCCTCCGTGCACCAGGGTTCCAGATGGCCTCCGGTGTTTTCCTCTGGAATCAGTAATGTGTGCAGAGAGCAGTCTCTTCTGGTTTCGCAGGCGTGTCTGCCTCTCTGAAGGTTTAGCTCTCCCTCCCACGGGATTTGGGTGCAGAGAACTGTTTATCCGGTCTGTTTCCTTCAGGTTCCAGCGGTGTCTCAGGCAGGGCTCCTGCTGCTCCTGGGCCCTCCCCCACAGGAACCCAGAGGCCTTGTACAGTTTCCTCTTGGGTCAGGGATGTGGGCAGGGGTGGGCAGTGTTGGTGGTCTCTTCCGCTCTGCAGCCTCAGGAGTGCCCACCTGACCAGGCGGTAAGGTATCTCTCCCACGGGGTCTGGGAGCAGAGAGCTGCTGCGGGCCAGGATCCGCGGGTGTGGGACTTCCGGTAAACACAGGACGTGCCTGGTCCTAGAGGGATTCTGCCTCTGTTGTCCCGATTCCACCCGGCAAGTCACTTGCAGCAGATAAGTTAGTCTTACCTGTGGTCCCAAGGCTCAAGTTTGCTCGCGGGGTTCTGCCCACGGGCTCTCCCCTTTCTGGTGTTCTTATTGAAGCTATCTACGACTTAAAATCACCACCATCCAACATGAAAATATAAAACATTTTAGAGGGTTCCCCACCTATCCACGTGCCGGAGGCTGAGACTGCTTATTTCCATTCATTCTCCTGGCCCTCTGGGCTTTTCTCCTTCCCCTATATCTGAGTCCATTCCCCTTTATCCTCTCCTTTCCATTTTTCACCACAGTCCTACCCTCACTCTGCCTGCCTCCCGTGATTAGTTCCTTTCCCCTTCTAAGTGGGATTGAAGCATCCTCTCGTGGGCCTTCCTCCTTGTTAAACTTCCTACAGTCTGTGAGGTGACTCATGGGTATTCTGCTCTTCTTGGTTAATATCCACTTATCAGGGAGTACATACCACGCATGTCATTTTTGGCCTGGGCTGCCTCACTCAGGATGATATTTTCTAGTCCCATCCATTTGCCTGCAAAATTCATGATGTACTCATTTTTACTAGTTGAATATTATTCCATTATGTAAATTAATCAAAACTTAATGGGGGTGACCTTAGCCAAAATGCCCAGCTTGAGGAGAGGTAATTTGAAGAGCCCACTTCCAGTAGACAGACAAGGCTTCAAGTGGAGGAACTGGGTTACCAATCCACAATCAAATTTTCTGACCCAGAATTATTCCTGCCTAAAAAAAAAAATTGCAGGGACAAAAATGGAGCAGAGATTGAAGGAAAGGTGTTCATCGACTACCCCAACTTGGGATCCATCTCAAGGGTAGGGGAACACTATTGCTAATGCTATGATGTGCTTACAGATGGGAGCCTGGCATGGCTGTCCTCTGAGAGGCCCAACAAGCTGCTGACTGAGACAGCCTCAGATGTTTACATTCAACCATTGGATTGAAGTCAGGGAATCCAATGGCTGAATTAAGGGAAGGATTGAAGAAGCAGAAGGGGAAAACGACCCCATAGGAAGACCAGCAGTCTCAACTAACCCAGACCCA
This sequence comes from Rattus rattus, assembly GCF_011064425.1. Classification (NCBI taxonomy): domain Eukaryota; kingdom Metazoa; phylum Chordata; class Mammalia; order Rodentia; family Muridae; genus Rattus; species Rattus rattus. The sequence goes on along the minus strand of NC_046159.1, from coordinate 146,432,433 downwards.
AGGGAGATGCCAGAGAATTAGCCACCAACCAGGTAGCATACATGGACTTGTTCGAGGCACAGGCACATGTATAGCAGAGGTCTGCCTAGTCAGGCCTCATGAGAGAAGATGTGATTAATACTAGAGTGACTTGAGGGCCAAGGGAAGAGAGATGCCTGGTAGTGGTGGGGAGGCATCCTCTCGGAGGCAAGGGGAAGGAAGAATAGGATGAGAAAATGGGAGGGGGAACCAGGAGAAGGGTAATGGTTGGAATGTAAATAAATAAAATAATTTAAAAAAGAAAAAATAAAACATGAACCTAAACTTGTATATAATACAGAAAAACAATAATGTCTGTTTTAGCTTTCTTCTGTCTGTCTTTCTCATTCTCTGGTCATGTACTCTCCCTCCTGCTTTCTCTCCCTCTCTCTTCAAGTTTTTTTCTTTTTCCTTTTTTTAATATTTCTTTATTTACATTTCAAATGTTATTCCCTTTCCAGATTTCCCGGACATAAGGCCCCTATCCCATCCCCCTCCTCTTCTTTTATAAGAATGTTACCCTCTGCAACCTCCTCCCTCACTCCCTCCTATATTCCCCTAAATTGGGGGATACAGAGTCTTGGCAGGACCAAGGGCTTCTCCTTATATTGGTGTGCAGAAAGGTCATCCTCTGCTACATATGCAGCTGGAGCCTAGGGCCACTCCATGTATAGTCTTTGGGTAGTAGGTTAGTCCCTGGGAGCTCTGGTTGGTTGGCATTGTTCTTATGGTGTTGCAAGCCCCTTCACCTCTTTCAATCTTTTCTCTAATTCTACCAATGGGGATCCCGTTCTCATTTCAGTGGTTTGCTGCTAGCATTCACCTCTGTATTTGACATGTTCTGGCTGTGCCTCTCAGGAGAGATCTATATTGGACTCCTGTCTGCATGCACTTATTCATTTCATCAATCTTACCTAGTTTTGGTGACTGTGTATATATTGGCTACATACCCATATAGGGCAGGCTCTGAATGGACGTTCCTTTAGTCTCTGCTCCAAACTTTGCCTCTATATCCACTCATGAATATTTTTATTCCCCCTTTTAAAAAGGAGTACAGCATCCGTACTTTGGTTGTTCTTCTTGAGAATCATGTGGTCTGTGGATTGTATCTTGGATAATTCAAACCTTTGGGCTAATATCCACTTATCAGTGATTACATACCATGTGTGTTTTTCTGTGATTGGGTTACCTCACTCAGGATGATATTTTCTAGTTCAATATATTTGCCTATAAATTTCATGAAGTCATGGATTTTGATAGCTGAGTAGTACCCCACTGTGTAGGTGTATCACATTTTCTGTATCATTTTTCTGTTGAAGGGCATCTGGGTCCTTTCCAGCTTCTGGCTATTATAAATAAGGCTGCTATGAACATAGTGGAGCAAGTGTCTTTGTTGTATGTTGGAGCATCTTTTGGGTATATGCCCAGGAGAGGTATAGCTGGGTCCTCAGGTAGTGCAATGTCCAATTTTCTGAGGAACCTCCAGACTGATTTCCAGAATAGTTGTACCAGTCTGCAATCCCACCAACAGTGGAGGAGTATTCCTCTTTCTCCACATCCTCGCCAGCATCTGCTGTCGCCGGAGTTTTTGATCTTAGCCATTCTGACTGCTGTGAGGTGGAATCTCAGGGGTGTTTTGTTTTGCATTTCCCTGATGGCTAAGGATTTAGAGCATTTCTTTAGTACTTTTCAGCTATTCGATATTCCTCGGCTGAGAATTCTTTGCTTAGCTATGTATCCCATTTTTAATAGGTTATTTGGCTCTCTGGAGTCTAACTTCTTGAGTTCTTTGTATATTTTGGATATTGGGCCTCTGTCAGATGTAAGATCTTTTCCTAATTTGTTGATTGTCATTTTGGCCTAATGACAGTGTCCTTTGCCTTACAGAAGCTTTGCAGTTTTATGAGATCCCATTTGTCAATTCTTGATCTTAGAGCATCAGCCATTGGTTTTGGTTCAGAAAATTTTTCCCCAGTGCCCATATGTTTGAGACTCTTCCCCACTTTTTCTTTTATTAGTTTGAGTGTATTTGGTTTGATGTGGAAATCCTTGATCCACTTGGACTTAGGGTTTGTACAGGGTGATAAGCATGGATCAATTTGCATTCTTCTACATGTTGATCTTCAGTTGAACCAGCACCATTTGTTGAAAATGCTATCTTTCTTCCATTGGATGGTTTTTGCTCCTTTGTCAAAGATCAAGTGACCATAGATATGTGGGTTCATTTCTGGGTCTTCAATTCTATTCCACTGATCTACCCCTGTCTCAGTACCAATACGTTACAATTTTATCACTATTGCTCTGTAATACAGCTTAAGGTCAGGGATGGTGGTTCCCCCAGAAGCTCTTTTATTGTAGAGGATAGCTTTTGCTATCCTGGGATTTTTGTTATTCCAGATGAATTTGCAAAATGCTCTTATTAGTTACATGAAGAATTAAATTGCAACTTTGATGGGGATTCCATTGAATCTGCAGGTTGCTTTTGGCAAAATGGTCATTTTTATTATATTAATCCTGCCAATCCATGAGCATGGGAGGTCTTTCGATCTTCTGAGATCTTCAATTTCTTTCTTCAGAGATTTGAAGTTCTTGTCATACAGATCTTACTCTTGCTTGGTTAGAGTCACACCAAGGTATTTTGTATTATTTATGACTATTGGGAAGGGTGTCATTCCCCTAATTTCTTTTTTACCCTACTTATCCTTTAAGCAAAGGAAGGCTTCTGATTTGTTTGAGTTAATTTTATACCCAGCCAGATTGCTGAAGTTGTTTATCAGGTTTAATAGTTCTGTGGTGGAACTTTTGGAATCACTTAAGTATACTATCATAGCATCTGCAAATAATGATATTTTTACTTCTTCCTTTCCAATTTGTATCCTTTTGACAGTTTCATTGTCTGATTGCTCTGGCTAGGACTTCGAGTACTATATTGAATAAGTAGGGAGAGAATGGGCAGCCTTGTCTGTTCCTGATTTTAGTGGGATTGTTTCAAGTTTCTCTCCATGTAGTTTGATGTTAGCTAGTGGTTTGCTGTATATGGCTTTTACCATGTTTAGGTATGGGCCTTGAATTCCTGATCTTTCCAAGACTTTTATCATGAAGGGGTGTTGCGTTTTGTCAAATGCCTTCTCAGTATCTAATGAAATGATCCTGTTTTTTTTTTCCTTTGAGTTTGTTTATATAGTGGATTACATTGGTGGATTTCCATATATTTAACCATCCCTGAATCCCTGGGATGAACCCTAGGATCATGATGGATGATTGTTTTGATGTGTCCTTGGATTCGGTTTGTGAGAATGTTATTGAGTATATTTGCATTGATATTTATTTATAAGGGAAGTTGGTCTGAAGTTCTCTTTCTTTGTGTAGATTAGGTGTAAGTGTAATTGTGGTTTCATTGAAGGAATTGGGTATTCCTCCATCTGTTTCTATTTTGTGTAACAGTTTGGAGAGTATTGGTGTGAGGTCTTCTATGAAGGTCTGATAGAATTCTGCACTTAACCCATCTGGACCTGGGCTCTTTTTGGTTGGAACACTTTTAGTAATTGCTTCTATTTCTTTGGAAGTTATTGGATTGTTTCAATGGTTAATCTGATCCTGATTTAACTTTGGTGCCTGGTATTTGTCTAGACAATTTTTCATTTCCTCCAGATTTTCCAGCTTTGTTTTATAGTAAGATCTGATGACTTTTTTTAATATCCTCAGATTCTGTTATGTCTCTCTTTTTATTTCTGATTTTGTTAATTTGGTTACACTCTCTGTGCCCTCTAGTTAGTCTGGCTAAGGATTTATCTATCGTGTTGAAGTTCTCAAAGAGCTAGCTCCTGGTTTGTTGCTTCTTTGTGTAGTTTTTTGTTTTCTACTTGGTTGGGTTCAGGGAGCTGAGCGACCTGTCCAGTTCAGTTCCAGGTACTGGCAGAAACCAGCAGGTTTCTGTAACTGACTGCTCTTCTACTCCTGTATACAGAGGCCACCATGGAGGTTCCTCTTGAGCAGGAATATGAGCAGAAGTGGTGGTCTCCCTTGAGGTCACAAGATTGTCCTAACTTCTGCGAGTTCAGCTTTTTCCCCTACCGGATATGGGCAATGTTTTTGTCTTGTTTTGTTTGTTTGTTTTGTTGGTTGCTTGTTTTGGTATGGTTTTGCAAGCAAAGAACAATGTAGGCAGTTGTGTAAGATTTGCAAAGAAAATCAAAGGACGTTCTTGAAATATTTGTTAGATTCCCCCACTTTAATTCAGTCATATTTTCTGGAAGTTAGGTTAATAGACTGGAATATATCCCTCAACTGGCATAGTGGGATTCAAAATTCATTATTTTATTATGTTTTTCTTCTTAGTTTATGAGATCAGCTTTCCGTATGTTATTTGTAATACTTACAGGAAGGTTTATATGTTGGCTTCCTCCCTTGTAAAACATATGTTCTTGAGTTCTTGGACTTTGCGTGAACATCGTCAGTCTCAGAGGACTCTGAGAGGCTGTTTTCATGTTATCTCTGGGGTTTATAGACACAGCCTCTAGCCTCAGTCTGGGCTTTAATTACTAACTTAGAAAAGACTTGCAGTTCTGGGTGGGCACAGACATCATTTTCTCCCTGTCTATTTTTACTCACACTAGCCATCTTTTGATATATATATATATATATATATATATATATATATATATATTTATTTCTGTCCTTTCTTTCATTGTTGCTGTGGTTTTTGCTGTGTTGAAAAAATGCATTAAACAACAACAACATTGAAATCAACTCATATAATAAATAACAAAAAATAACAAAAATCAAAAGCAAGCCCCTTTCGGGTTTGTTTCTGCATTTTCCTGTTTTGGCCACAGAAGAAAGAGAAGACTCAGAGAGAAAAATCCTCATGGGGATAGACTATCCAGTATTGTTGTCCCAATGTTCAGAACCTCATGAGCAATCTTGGCTTCCATGGCAAGTGCAGTTATATGTCTGACACGCTGCTCGAATGCAAGATGGTATGGATGTTGACAGACAGCAAAATGGCACTGCAGCCAACACAAGAGGATCTGCTAATCATAATCTGGAATGTGCTTTGTTATGGCCTGGCAGATGTCCAAAGATCAAACGACACTAAAGAGTAGCACTACTGGGGATTCTTCTGCGGTCATTGGTCCCAGTCTTTTCCAGGTCCCTTAAGCTTCCAATAGATTTTTTTTCAACATTTTCACAAAATGGTCTCATCTATTTAATAAAGTTATTTGGGGCTTTAACAAATAAGTTCCTTAGATTTTAGCCCTTAAAATAAAAAGTCAATCATATGTGTCTGTTACATCTTTTCTTATCTAAAACATGATTTCTCAAATAATTCTTCTCCATTCTCCTACTGAAGAACATCCCACTTGCTTCTAAATTTGAGCGGTTACAAACAAAAATGTTATAGACATCCAAATACTGGCTTTGGAATGGACATACATTTTTCAGTTAAGTCAACTGAATATTGTGGAGCATAACTTCCAGATGGTGTGGCTGAATATTTTTTGCATTTGGTAGAAAATGTCGAACTTATCTAACATAGACATTATTTTTAATACTACTGTTAAGGAACAGGAGTGTCTTTTGTCCTACAGCCTTGCCAGCACTTGATGGCATTTTTATTTTCACTGTTTAATTACATATCTCTTACATTTAATTATATTTAAGTATTGAGAACAAATGGACGGGGAGGAGAAGGAAGAGGAGGAGGAAGAAAAGAGAAAACCACCTAAAGATAGAAATAGGCTATCAGAGAATGAGTATGAAAGACAGTGAGTGAAGAGAATAGTGTGATCAAAATATATGTCATGGGTTAAATCATCAAATAATAAATTAACAAAAGACCCTTCATTTCTTATTATTGTATTTTATGGTGAATCAAGTTTGTGATACATTCTACCTCCATTTGCTGATGGAATAACTTAGGGAGGAATTTAATGTTCATATTTGTATCTAAATTTTATTTTAAGAAATCTTTAGATTCTGTCTTATATTTTTGACACACAGATAAAAATATACATGCATACAGGTGTATATATTTGGCTATTATATGTAATCCAGGAAACACATTGGATTTTACATGACAAACTTCAGTTATTTATTATAACTTGAACAACAGTCTTTCAATAAAAACAAAAGGTGCAAATTAGAAGAATATTCATCTGAGGCAGTTGTTTCCATAAATCACAATACTGTTGTAAAAATACCAGCATGGAAATATTTTAGAACTACACCAGTATTTCAGCACCATTTTTGTGATTTTTAAAGAGCACCGTTTTCTATTATTGTTATACATCTGTTTGCTAAAGTCATATTATATTTATTAGAAATATTCTGAATTACTCTGTGTTGCAATCATTTAGAAATACTGGAAAATTACCAACTTTTTAGAAAAATCATATTCTCTCACCACAGAAGTTAGGTGATTAAAAGTTGATATCAACAGTTTTCTTTGAGAACAAATTTCTTCAATCAATGTTTGTGCTTTTATATAAGCTACATAAAAAACAAAAACCCCACTATAGTTTACTCTCAAAGCATGGAAATAGAAAGAGAGAAATAAGTTTGTGAAAATGTAATCATTTGGAGAGATATTATGAGAAAGCAGGAAAAGTCTGCAGTATGCTAAATGCACTGGATCATGTAATGTCACAAATGACCATAAAATATGACTCACTATCCTACTAACAAGGTTTATCTTGCCTGTGTCAAAATCAGGTGTTCTGAGTATTAGTTAAGGCTGCCTTTTACACATTGACTTAGAGAGTTATGTTTTTATGTCTTTTTTTCTACTCTAAAGTCTCTGTTTCAAGGATTCAGAAGGTCATTTAATTGATAAAGTACCTGTCATGTAATCACAAAGAACAACTTTTCTGTCCAGAAAGTCAAGGTTGGGGGTTTGTGTTGGTTGGGACAAGTAGATTTGTGTTGGTTGTTGGAAGTAGAGACAACCAGGAACCTGGGGCAGGCTGGCCAGGAACTTTACAACTTTATATTTACAAAGACATTTCCAAACTGTCTTAAAACACAAGACATTCTGAGGAATGACATGTTGACCTCTGGTCTTTACACACAGGTGCACATGTAAGTAGTTAGGCCAGCACACACAAAGCACACAAACACACATACATAGACACAGACACACACACACAGACACACACACACACACACACACACAGGCACACATACACACACAGGCACACATACAAAACACACATAGACACAAACACGCAACTACACCACACACATACAAAACAAATACACATACATAAACACACATATACACACATACACACGCACACACATACAGACAAACACAATGTACATAGACTTCCAAACCAGGTGTTCAAAAGCATACTAGGCAAAGTTTTTGGTGTCAGGTTTAGCAAAGCTCTTCATTCTATAAACTTTTCAAATGGCCACAATCTTGCTAAAAGAATTTGTCAGGAAATGTTAAAAGCTTGTTGATGCAGAAAATAAAATGTTTTTTGAATATAAAAAGTCTAAAAAGTCGTGACTTCTACACTGTAATAAACACTCAGGAAAACATCAAAAAAACCCACATTATTTTTGATTAGACATGCAGTATGTCTATGTGTCCATTGTGTAAATGGGAGAATAAATATGATTTTGTTAAATTTTCTCTAACTGTAAAATTTTTACTCTTTGAGATAGCTTTTAGGGATGAGTACTTTTTTTCTCTACTCAAACTTTCTAACCACACTCCCAATAAATGCTACGCTAAGTAAATATTTAAGGAACGCCTTTGATTACTAGATGAAGAGAAAAGATACACGAGAAGGAATTCTCCTTCAAGGGCTCAATGTAATAAGCTTAAAGTATGATTTTATAATTTATTTCAGAAAGATTTAAATGACAATGTATAGATATGAAGAATCCTGGGGATAATGAAAAGAATGATTAATATCCAGCTCTCGGCATCTACCAAAAGTGTGTTTGGTATTTCTTTTGTCTCCTTTGGCTTGCATTCTCTCCCCTCCTAATGTGATCTTACACAACGTATAAATAAAATCTGTAGTAGGTTAGCTCTTTGTGCTATATTTTTAAAATTCCCTGAACTCTGCCATATTTAGTGCATGAAGGAAATTGATTTACAGTTTTTACCATTTCAGTTTCATATTAACGCAAACAATCCAAGGAACATTATGCTTTCAAAAATATCCAAGATGAGGAATATTTATGCTTTAGCGTAGTCTACAAAAGCAAGTGCATTTTAAATGTGTTTATCAGTCATGGTTAAGTAAGTGTTTAGCTCTTGTTTTGTGGAAGAAATGATAAAAAAGCCCAGTCTAATAAAATATGCTAAGCCAACCGAACAACAATGTCAATGAGATTTTTCTCCATCTGTGGAGTGGCCCTATTTTATTTGTTTATGAAAGATGAGTAAAGTACTCAGGATGAGCCTTTGAGTACTTTACAGAGTCTCATTTAAATTTCACTTTCACTACAGGACTAAATAGAATCATCAACACTTTGTGAATAGACAATTTAAAATGTCTCAATAACCTGTCCGACATCCATAATAGTAAGTGGAGAGGCAGGGATTGTAACCCGAGTTAACCCTTTGAACTCTACCCTTCTTGCTGGGACAAGAATATGTGAGATTAAGTGATGTATTGATTCTGAACATGTGCACATAGTTCCACGTCATCCAGGTTGAGTTTCTGTGGCTCACAGATCCGAGTTGGATATCTGTGTATGTAATTCACTGGCAGAAAAGTAGAACACATATGCAAACTCTCACACTTCACAGGGTCATTTCTGTTAAAAAAAAAATCACTAAAACTCGCTTTCTAAACAGGTAGTTTCCTCTAAAACCAGACCCATTTTTGTGAGGACCCTGCATGCTTTCAGGGTAATGGCTTTCTACAGGAATGAATTTTGAAACTGTGTCTACTCTGAAAGGCACTTTCAAGGAAAAACTGACATTCATTTTTTAGCCATTATTCAATTATTATTTGCGATGTAAAGAGAATGGCAAATCTTTACGTGTTCCAGAAATGGAGCATGCATCTGGCACAGGAGAGCCGCTGTGCTTCGGTCTGGAAACAAAGGGCATATGTTTGGTAACAATCCCTTCAAAAAGACTCACAAAAGAGACAGTGATGATTTAGAAACCGTCCTCTGAGGAAATTGATCATTCTCTTTGCAGGAGACAAAACAGTCTTCAGTTGTGTATGCAAATTCTTGTCAGCAAGTACATTATGGTGTAATACACACTATATGATCACACTATGAAATGATTTTTGCTTGGGGATTTTTTTTCACTTTGTTTTGTTTTTATTTGAGTAAAAGCATCTGACTTTGCTTTGCCTCAGACCCTGGCAGCCAGACTATTGGTATAAAGATGGATTCGCTTACCTTGAGTGTTATGGATACAGAAGTTTGGCCTCTGGCTGGACAGGAGCACAACCCCGTTTAACTATTTCATTGTTCACAGGACAGGTTCCTTCTATACTTACGATTTTCCATAAGTTGTATTCCACCCCTTTATGCACTAATTTATCATGTGACCTAGACCCGTATATCTATCCACATGTTTTCTAAGGATATAGGTTTAATATTATATCTTTCAAATATTTTCTTTAAGCTTTTGTGTGCTACCGTTACAAAGTAGAAAAGGTTTCTTGAGAAAGGTTACCTTCTCACAGTTTTAGAGGCTGACTCAGCTCATGATCTGTTGGGGCCTTTGCTCTTGTGAGTGGTTTTCTACAACTAGTTTCTCTTAGAATACGTAGAAGCAGAGAGAAGTTACTCCCTGGAGGGTTTTGTTTGCTTGTTCATTATTCCCTCAGTATACTAATCTCATCAGACTGGGGCCACGCCAGACTCTCTTCCTTTATCAAATTACCTTCTAATGCAAATGCAAATAATTACAACGAATCACACTGGAGATGAAGACTCAATTAGAATCATAGGAGTGTATGTCCGGTCCACCCAAAAGAACACTAACTGTCCAGTTCATAAAGAGCACAGAATTTGTTAATTCATTCTGGCACATGTGGTACAGATGCATTCTTACGCTTCTGATTTAAAGAATAGAATTCTACTATGTTTTCTTCACTATGGATTTTAGTCTCTATTAAAACAAGGTACTAGTTTAGAAACCTACAGCTTTAGAACTCTGAGCCTTGTCTTATGTTCCAAATAAAATATTATTGGTAACTTTTACACAATTATATATATATATATATATATATGTGTGTGTGTGTGTGTGTGTGTGTGTATAAATGAGATATATAAAACTATTTTTACTAATTTTATCTTTCTTTCTGATTCTAAAACAAAAGAGATGAGTGCTTCTTCAATGAAGAATATAGGTAACCCTTCTCATCCTACCTAGTGTACATTGGGCATTCACACACAGAACAGAATGGCAATAATAGGTTTAGAAACCTTAGCACTCCGGCCCTCTCTTTCTTCCTTTAGAGAAACTGTAAATATGAGTGTGTATAGGTGCCTCGCTGGAAGCACACTTAGGAAAGAAGTTTCATTAGCTCATGTCATCCTTGAGTCATAGTTGAAACCAGTCAAGTCACTTCATTAAATTTCCCTCTAAAAAGATTTTGGCCTGGTTTATTGCATTTTCCAGACGTAATGAGGCTGTAGTGGGGATTACAGCACCGAGCCATGGACACCGCTGAGAGGTTCAGCTCACCACAGCACATGTGAAAATGTTCACCTCAAAGCATTATGCAAAGGCTCTACTCAATGTCTGCAGCTTTAAATCATCACTTGTTTGGAAATTATTGCCTTTTCTCTGGGATCCAGAGTTGAAAACCTTACAGGTCTCAAGCAGCAAAAATGAATGCAATCATTTGATAAAGGAAATTTAGCTCTATCTATAAAAGATATTTTTTTCTTAAATCACAATTCCACCAATAAAAGTGATGCATTTGATGATATTGATGTAAAGCTCAAACAATCCAGGTATATTCTCACATTGAATCTTTTAAAGTATTTTTTTAGAATAATATTTTTAATAAATTAAGTGCAACTTATGATACCATGCTCTCTTCACACAAATTCTTCTTATGTGACTCGGATATCATAGCATATTCTGCATGTGCTAACAATTTTATCATTGCCAATTACAATTAAGAAGTCAATGATGAAAGACTGTATTAACCACTCCCAACTATCTGTTATTTTGATTTTTTTGAGAACATGTCTTTTAAGTAATAACAATATATCAAGCATCAGTGCATTATATCAAGCATCAGTGCATTCTTACCAGAACGTGGATGGTCACCTGAGCAGTAGCGGTTCTCTGCCTGAGAGGGTCAGGGAGGGCATCATTCCCCATGTCTGTGACTCTCACAGCTATCTTATACTGAGAAGCTGCTTCCCTGTCCAGTGAATTCAACAGCTTTATCATCCCTAGCACAAATACAACGGGAAAGCCTCTCAGTACTACTTAATGGTTTTAACCATTGCTACATTCAACCTGTATAGACGAAGGCTTTGTGACAGTACCAAGGTAGAAATTGAATGACACAATAACTTTCGTCCTAGATTTATATCATTACTTCCACAGTTAAATCATGACAGATGTTAATTCATGCATTAGTCACCTACTGTATGTTCTGAGGCATTTGGCAGAACACATGTGTGCAAAGGCTTTGTGAGTTTCAATATATCAAAGATCAAAGTTTCAGGGTTTCTTCTGTGGTTGCTAAGAATTATGGAGGCAGCCAACAAACCAAGGTGAACACTATGTAGCTCAAGGTGAGGGAGGGGTGCTCTGATAAAAAGTGATCTTTCCCATGAATTCTAAATAAAATACATTCAAAATGAAGTACTTGATTTTAAGTTTTGAGAATTTCATACAGGAAGACACTATTTTAGCATAATTTAAACCCTTCACTTACTCCTATCATAGCTCTCTTGAATTCATGGCCTTATTCTTTATACCTTATTATTGCACATATACAAATATGTATAGTCTACCGAATCCAGTTAGTGTTGCCTGGATGTACATGTGCTTAATGTTGACCACTTAGGATTGGGGAAACTCACAGGAAGCAAAAAGACTCTCCCTCTTATTGTTAACTAATATTAGCATTCCTACATTACCTGTATCTGATTCGATGTAAAATTTTGGAGGTATTCCAAAGTTGCCCCCAATGATGGTATAGTGTATATTGTTATGTGGCCAGTCTTCATCCTTAAAGGTAATTTTTCCAACTAGAGAATCAATTGGACTGTTTTCAAATATACTGAAGCTAAATGTCATCATAGACCCAATAGGATTGTGTTCATTTATACGGCTCACTCTTAATATGATTCTAATGATGGCTGTAGAGAAAAAATTTCACAAAAGTGTAGATAGAACAATGATATGTCTTCTTCAACAATTCTTTTTTCCTTTATCATGACAACTCACATATTGGAGTTTAAGTGAATATATTTCACAGACATGTATATATTTATGTTTTGTTAGTAAATTAATAACTTTTAGTTATAAAGCACTTAAAACAGTTTAGCAAAAAATGCTTCATTAACTGATTTTTTTGAATATTCTTCAATGTAGAATACACTGATTACTTGTTCAATACTTAAAATGAGTAAATATTACAGAAAAATTGTATTCTAAAGGTCGTCAAGTAACTGCAAAATGCCGTATTATATATTTGAGAAGTATTATATCAACCTATTCCTAGCTTTATTGTCTTTCAGTATTTAAATAGTAATATTCATGGATTAAATAAATTAATTTTATCATAACTATCATGTACATTATTACAACTTGTGATTAGAATATTTTTAAATTTTTTTTTATTTTTCTTGGACATTTTATGTATTTACATTTCAAATGTTATCCCTTTTGCTCCCTCTCCCATGACCACCCTGCTTCTATGAGGATGTCCCCACTTCCTCCCACCAATTAACACCTCAATGCCCAGGGATTCCCCTACATTGAGGAAACAAGCCATCACAGGACCAAGGGATCTGAGAACTAATATTTAAGATACTATTTTACTTAATTCAAACTATAATAAACTAATAAACTAATATATGAACTAATGAACTAATGAACTAATTATAGTTATAATGAACTAATAAATTCTTACTTGAGAGTACAGGAAAACCTTCATCAGACACTCTTACAAACAATGTGTGTTTAAAGTCCATTCCTGCAAAAGTTGTACTATCATAATCTAGATGCATAGGTCCGATCTATAAATGAAAAGTAACATACTATTAGTTTTTTATTACATGTCTACTTTGCCAATTATGAGTCCAAAAGGAAGATAGCAAACCAATAAATAGAAGTGTTATTTTACAATACTACCGCATAGTTAAATATCCATGAACCACAAACCCAAACCATGTATATACTTTTAGCTTAAGTAATAATCACATTTAAAATTAAATCATATGTAATTAAGTCTAATAACATGCTTTATTCAGGAAAACACATTTTAAGTGCTATTATTTCAAAAAGGAGCAAACAGAGATAATACTGAATATGCATACATGTTTGTTAATAATAATCTGTTGGAGACTCAGTTACTTCACAGCTGCAGTATAATGTGGAAATGTAGTAGGTTGGTATGATGATCTTTATAATCTAATGCAAAATACTGGTTGCTCAAGATGTGTTTGCCCACAGCCCCAAACAGCAGATCCTCCCGTACTCAAATTTAACTGGTCACTAAAAGGCTAAAGCCTGTGATTGGATAATGAAGGGAAAAAAGTGAGGGGGCTGCAGGTAGAGAGAGAAGGTAGAGGAATGCAGAGGTGGAAGAAACCACCATGGACCACAACCACATGGCCAGGAAAAACAGCAAGTAACAAGGAATTTTATAGCTGGGAATAAGTTATTATAGTCCAGGATCTGCCTAGCCTAAGCTTATGGCTTATAAATAAAATACCTGCATTGTGTTTCTTTTATACAGCTTTGTTCAAAATATAAATTCATAGAACAGAGTAGTTTTACTTCAGGTGTTCAAGGGAGTGTTTGGCTACTGGTTTCCACAGGAGAGTTTATACAGTTCCTAGCTGTCTGAACAAAAGCATGTGCCCAGTCCTCCAACTGCCATAGCATCACATGAAGGGAAAGAGCTACTTTTTTGGAGCATGCCAAGGTGCGGCAGTAAGTATGACAATATATAAGTTATAGAAAATGGATTTGAACTTGCAAAATGTTCAATTTCAGAATGGTTGAATTGAAACATACTGATGTTAAGTTGAGGGGCATCTGAAATTAATATGTGATGTGTTATGTACATAAGATTTTTGCAATGATACCATTAAAAACTTAGTTCCTTTTGCCCCTAAAGTAAATTAAATCTGAATTGGAAATAATGAGAATAATCTCTAAAAGACAAGTCTAAATTCTGAGCTTCAAAATCAAGTCAATATAAGACTTGAAATCAACTCTGCTAAGGGATATAAACATCTCATATGTTTGCTCTTTGCTTTACTCTCCTGGGATGGACAGACAAGGCAAGCATGATGTTGTCAGGGTGTTTAATAACACTAAATATATAGGCAATGCAATCTAAATGCCTTCTGTACACATCTCTTGCCTAACCATGCAATTCTCACAGAACTCACAGCCTAGACTTCCGTGAAGACCTTCCAAGAGAGTAAGGAACACACATGATTGCTGCTGCCTTCTCCAGCTTATTTGAGATCCTTTCCATGCCCCAGCGATGTGCACCTTAGCTATTTTCTCAACAGTCAACATTTATTATTTGGATAAGATGTGTATAGCCATCAAGTGATTAGTTGGCACAGAAGTATGTTGTTTTTTAAAGATTCTATAGTGTTCCAAAACTCAAAGAAAAGAAATGGCTGCACCCATTAACCAACTGGCAGAAAAGGGGTTTCTTTAGGAATTAATGAAGATGTTAGGTGGTACCAGACATTAATGGGAGGAAAGGCCCTTGGTCCTGTGAAGGCTGAAGCCCCCAGTGCAGGGGAATGCCAGTAAAGGAGGTGGGAGTGGTTGAGTAGGTGGGTGAGGGAGCACGCTGATAGAGGCAGGAAGAGGGAAATGGAATAGGGGGTTTCTGAGGGGGAAACTTGGAAAGGGGATAACATTTGAAATGTAAATAATTGAAATATTCAATAAATAGTTAAAAAGAATAAAAGAAAAATAGAAATACATCGAGTACTGACAGGAAATATAACTACTACCAGAAAATAACCAAGGTTCGTACAAACATTATAGAACTTCTGTGCAAGATATCAATGGCATTGAAGACCATTTTAGAAATATAATTCTCTGAATCAAGGTTTGGGATTTTGATATTCTAAATGACTAAAAGAAATAAATAGATTTTTTTCTCTAAACCAGCAAACCAATTTCTTTACATATTCAAAAATCTAAAATTGTAACACCATTTGTTAAAATATTTGTTTAAAATATAGAGACTTTTAGGAAGAACAACAACATCAGCCAACCAGACCTCCCAGAGCTCCCAGGGACTAAACCCCCAACCAAAGTGTACACATGGAGGGACCCTTGGCTCCAGTCATATATGTAGCAGAGAATGGCATTGTCTGGCATCAATAGAAGGAGAAGCCCTTTGTCCTGCGATGGCTTGTTTCCAAGTGTAGGGGAATGCCAGGGTGTTGTGGGAGTGGGTCCGTGGAAGGGGGAGCATCCTCATAGAAGTAGGGGGAGGGGGAGGGCAGATGGAAGGGGAAAATGGAAAATATTTGAAATGCAAATACATAAAATATCCAATAGAACATATAAAGACTTCTGTATAGAAAGTATGCAATCATCCAAGGGATATAACAGCCTATAAAATGGAAATAAATTTTTACAAATTGTACATCTGATTAAACTATATCTAGGATTAGAATATGTTTAATATCTATATTCTAATTAGATATATGAATTTCATACATTGTATAATTATAATTCAAATAAAATGAGTTCTAGAACTAAACAAATTTCTCTAAAGATAAAGCACAAATGGCTGAGACACATTTTTTAAATGTTCAGAGTTATTATCCTTAATAAATTGCAAATTAAACTTTCTTTGAGATTTCATCTTTCCTGAGACAGAATGGCCAAAATCAATAAAAGAAATGTTATTACACACCAAGAAAGAGGCAATCAAAGGGAAACACTTAGTCATTGCTAGTGGGAATGAAAAATTTTATGGGCACTATAGAAAAATTCAGTGTGGATGTCTTTCAAAAAAAACTGTAAATTGATCAACCATAAGATACTGTTGGATAAAACCTCTCAGGAGACATCTATGTCTGGTCTTCTCTCTCATGTCTTTCTGGGTCTGGGTTACCTCACTCAGGATATTTTCTAGTTCTAATCATTTGCCTGAAATTTTCATGATATATTTGTTTTAATAGCTGGATAGTATTCTATTGTGTAGATGTACCATATTTTCTTAATCCATTCTTCAGTTGAGGGACACCAAGATTGTTTCCAGTTTCTGGCTATTTTAAATAAAGCTGATAAGAACATAGTAGAGCAAGTGTCCTTGTGGTTAAGTGTGGTATCTTTCAGGTATATGCCCAGAAGCGGTATAGGCAGTTATTGGTATTTAACTATTCCAAATTTTCTTAGAAGCCACCAAATTGATTTTCAAAGTGGTTGTATAAGTTTCCAGTCCTACCAACAATGAATGAGTGTTACCCTTGCCCCACATCCTAGCCATCATGTGCTTTCACTTGACCTTAGCCATGCTGAAAGGTACAAGATGGAATCTCAGTGTCATTTTGATTTGCATTTCGCTAATGACTAAAGATGTTGAACATGTCTTTAAGTGCTTCCTTTGTTGAGACTTCTGTTTAGCTCTGGAGCCATTTTTTAATTGAGTTATTTGGTTTGTTGTCTAATTTCTTGAGTTCTTTATATAGTTTGGACATTAGTCCTCTGTTGAATGTATGGTTGGTGAAGATCTGTCCCTATTCTGTAGGTTTCTATTTTGTCTTATTGGCAGTGCCCTTAGCCTTGCAAAAGCTTAACTGCCTCTTGAGAGACTTCATTCAGCATGTGATGGAAATAGATGCAGAAACCAACAGGCAAACATCAGGCAGAATTAAGAGAGTCTCGTTGAAGAGTAGAAGATAGGATTGAGAGAGCCAGAGAGGTCAAAGATACCATAAAACCTACAGAGACCAGTAACCTGGGCACATAGAGACTGAACCACCAATCAAAGAGCATTCAGGGACCTAGGCTTCCCACACATTTGTAGGAGATGTGCAGTTTGTTCTTCATGTGGGTCCTCTAACAATTGGAGTGGAGACTGTCTTCGACTCTCTTGCTTGCCTGCCATTAGATGGATCCCTTTCCTCTAGCTGGACTGCCTACTTGAGCCTAGCGAGAGAGGATATGTTTAGTCGTGCTGAGACCTCATGTCACATGGTGAGGTGGCACGAAGGGGGTGCTTCTCCTTTTCTGAGGAGAAAGAGAGTGGGTAATACTGGAGGGATTTGTAAGAGTGGTACTGGGAGGAGAGGAGGCGGAGGGATGACTGCTATCTGGATGTAATGTAAAGAAAGTCAATCAATTAATTAATTAATTAATGGAAAACCAAAGATCATGCTATATAATTCCTGGACATATTAAAGGATTGCACATACTCCTACAGAGACACTACCTGCTCATCCACTCAGGAAAAAAGGTTAAATGTCCAAAGACTTCTAGATAGATAATAAAAAACTTGGTTCATTTATATTAAGAAATATTAGTCACCTACTGAGAAAAATAAAATCATGAAATTTGAAGGTAAATACATAATGCTAAAAACAATCACTGTAAATAAGGCAACCCAGAAGAACCCAAAGACATATATTAATGTTTCTCTTACATATGAATGTGGCTTTTAAGCTTTAGACGTGTATGTTTCAAACCAAATAACCAAAGGGTTTAGATAGAAAGTATCTAGGCAAAATCACAGCATGGAAAAGAGTAAGGAAAGTCATCATTTTATGCTAACCAACAAGCTACTGGATTGATATGTGCTGGGAATGAGAAAATCAGTTTTCTTCAGTGGAGTGTCTCCAGTTATTTGAATTGCACTCCAGGACAGGCTTAGGTTGAGGAGTAGTTAGCTAGCCCAAAGAAAAGACTTAGTGGGTTTGTTTTGTTTTGTTTATATAGCATTGTAATGTTGTTGCTTTTGCTTTGTTTTATTTAAATCTTTGGTAAGAAAGAGAGAAAGCATTAAATTGCATAAGGCAGGAAGGATTCACAAAGAGATAGAAGGGAACTAATTTGACCCAAAAATATTGTATAAAAATATCTTTTCTTTTTCTTTAGTCTTATTTTTTCAATACAACCTGACACAGCCTTCTCACCTTCTTTCCCCCAAGCATCTCCCTACCTGCCTTCTTCACCAGATGAACTCCTCATCCATTTCCCTTCAGAGTAGAACAATGATATCAACTGAACACTGCAGAAGAAGGTGGAAGAAGACTAGGCACAGTCTTCAGATCAGGACTCAAAGAGACAATTCAGTAGTAGAAAAAGGGTCCCAAGAGCAAGCAAAAAAGTCAAAGACACCCCCACTACCACTATTAGCAGTCCAACAAAACTCCAAGCCACAGTACAAACCACAGTATGTATGAAAAGGGCCTAGTCAGACCTACATAGGCTCCATGATTGCTCTTCAGTCTCTGTGAGCCCCTATGAGTCCTCCTCAGTTGATTCTGTGGGCCATGTTCTCCTGGTGTCCTTGAACCCTCTGGCTACTACTAAAACATTATTTATTATTTTAACGTAAGTTTTTAGTGCTAGCTATCAATATGAGTTTTGAGTAACTTATAAAACTATTTCTCATCTATCTGTAACATATATACTAATTTTTCTTTATCAAAGAGCTAATGAATTTCAGTGTTTCATTTAAAACTTTTATACATAAATTATGATCTTACTTTAGTTAAATGGTGGAGGATTGTTGAAAAGCTATGTAGGTTCTCTTTTTTGTTTTTATAATAAATATTTTATTCTTTAAGTATTTTTGTTTGTTTGCTTATTTATTTATTTATTTATTTAATGTGTGAAACAGTATTACTGTCTTCAGACACAGCAGAAAAGGGCATTGGATCCCATTACAGATGGTTGTGAGCAGCTATGTTGTTTCTGGGAATTGAACTAAAGACCTCTGGAAGAGCAGAAAGTGCTCTTAACCAATGAGCCAACTCTCCAGCCCTTATCAAGTGGTAAAATTGTGCCATTTTCTTTAAATGGTTTGTCTTTCCTGCTTTGAAGAAAGATAAGAACTGAGGCATTTTAATAACTTTCAAGCCTAATTACCCTGTGTAGAAAATACCATGTTCTTATTACAATCACATAGTAAATGTCATGAAAAGAGAATTGTGTAATCTATTAAATGTGTTTAGCTTGTTGTATGTTTTAAATGATTTTGATCCTATAAACTTTAAGGGACTGTTTAGAGGGAATTAGTAAAAATAGGTTCAAAACAATAATTTTGTTACTTACTCATATATTTCATATATCCTGTTAGAATTGTTGAATATAAATGATTGAAAGAATTGTAAACACTTCTACCATTTTTTATATGTCCTACTACAAGAACAGTTGTGTTGTATTTTTCCATCATTTTTGGGCTACAAATGCGCTTAGATTCTGGTTCCATCAACATTTCCAGTTATGAACATTTTATATTCAGACTTTGGGATTTAATATGTTGCCACATGCTATAAACATCTATTGTTTTACATAGTTATTTATCACAAATTGAGTCAAAAATTAATAGGAATATAATCAGAATTATACATGTTCCACATATTCATTTGATATTGAAAGGTTTTTTTTTCATTTTCTAAATAGGGACACATGAGATGTTTAATTAGTGCTACAGAAGGACAGACACAAAATATTGAGAGAACCCAAGCATACAGATGTGACACAGATGCAAATGAGGAAAAAATGTCAGGGACAGATTCATATGAGAAATGTATGTAAAAAACTATTAAGTTGTGCAAAAGAACCTAGGTAATGGAGACATAGAAATTAGGGGCTTTTCTAGCTGGATAAACAGTACAAATTTCAAAACTGTACATCTGTTTTTAAGATTATGAATATGATTCTTTGCATTTCATGCACAGAGCATAAGGGAACAAAAATAGGAGGGGTTTGTATGAAATGTTTCTTTGATAGAAGTTCAATCTGTGGAATCAATATTAAAACAGGGTACGTCTTCTCTGCTCTCTTGCCCTTTTCCCCTTTGTCGCGTCTCTCCCTATTCCCCTCCCCATGCCCATGACCAGCCTCCTTTACTTCTCCCCCCTTCTACTCTTCTCTCATTAAACCTATCCATGCTGGGTGGGGAGGAAAGATACACGTACATGTTACTTCCACCCCATTCATGGAGCACATACTGGGTAGTTCATGAGCAGTTGTTTAAATGAGCTGCATTTAATTACCATGTTGAACACAGTACTTAATTTCACTTTTCTTAATCTATTTTATAAATGATGAATATAACTACATTTAGCCTAACAGAGTTCAAAATATATTGGAAATACAATCTATATCTATATTTATCTGCTTGATTTTTCTTTTGGTCTAGCTACCTATCTATCTTCACACACACACACACACACACACACACACACGCACGCACGCACGCACGCACGCACGCACACACACACGCACACACACACATACTAAACTGGTCAAAAATATTTGAGCTGCTGAATATCACAGGATAAAGTAGTAAAGCATGCATATTTGTTCTATTTTGCTCAAAAGTAATTTAACTTATTTCTCAAAGGTATTTCAGCACATTCCTATTGAATACACAATATTTTATCCTAACACTATTGTTCTAAGAAATTCATAACCTTCATAGTTTAGTTCTGGAGTTCAAAACTGCATTCCAGTATTCATCCTGAAGGAAGCTAGGCTTTCAACAATTTAAGGTTCAGTTGAAAATCCAAGAACAAATTCTGCCATCAGCTATTTTAACTACTGTAGTTCATTAACAATTTTATAATAATAAAAATAAATGTACTCTTTATATCTCAGGTTAATCACAGGGCCACAGTCAGAGTGACTTCACAATACTTACTTTTAGTTCACTGTTTGTAAGAGTAAAGGTTTTGTTTGAAAAAGTGTCTTTAATCAACTGATAAGTTATATTGTTGTTCGGAGTAGTTCCATCCTGATCTGTACATGTTAGGGAGACTAAAGGGGTGCCAACTGGGATGGTCTCAGGAAGATCAATTCTGTAATGAGGAAAAAATGTTACGTGTTGAACTTGGCTTAAGGAGATTATTTACATTTAATTTAATAGGTTATTTGAAAAGTGGACATAATTTAAATAACCCTCTTGACAATAAGTATTTCATAGTATCCATGAAAAAATTGTATAACACATGCTACAGATTCATGATGAAGCCAAGGGAAATGGCATTACTGTTGTACTAGATTCCTGCACAGCAAACTGAAGCCATAAATATTGCTAAACAAATGACAGTTCATTCCTCCTCAGGTTGATAACTTTACGTTTGTAGATCATAAAGTTCAATGTCCGCTTATAAAATAGCCACGTTCCTATCTTTAAATTGGCACTATATTATTCTCCCCACCTTAAGAATAAAGAAACTACAAATTACTCTATAGATGTGCTTAAAAGAGAGCTGACTGGATTCTGTATTAAAAACTTTCCTATTTACTAAGACAGAATACTTGAGAAGAAGTGACTAAAGGGAGAAGGGTTTATTTTGGCTTCAGCTTAGGTTCAATTGATCTGGAAGCCATGGGGGCTGGATTGTATCGCATCTGGTAATAGTTTATCTGTAGTAAGTCAGAGAGAGTCATGAATGCTGGTGCCCAGCACATTTTCCTTTTCTTTCTCAGTCCAGAATCCCAATTTTTTTTATTATTTTTTAGGGCTGGAGAATGCAGATATATCCACATTGATTAACCTAAGGTACAAACTCCTTTTCGGACATACCACGTAACTGTTTCTAAGGTAATTCTAGACCCACTAAAGTGGACAGTTGTGTAAACTATTCCCCTTACATACATTTCATTTACAAAAACAAAATTCACATTTTCTCTACATATCCCAGTTTCCCTACAGCCTCTGCAAATTGCTTAAGGGAGGTGCACTAGTGGCAAATGGAAAGGGTATTGACAGGTTAAATTACAGTGCCTGATAAGGTGGTTAGAATGTGGACACCTGAATATACTAGAATCCCTGAGTCATTGATCAGAGTAGAGTCAACAGATATTTAGCTGTACTTTATCTAGCAAAGAAGTACTCATTGGGTGGAAGATACATTGTTGAATTCAGCAGTATGGTGTTTGGCTATTACAACTACAGCGGTGTTTCTCATTACTTTTGAGAGGATGTTTTCAACTTGACTTTGGATTATACTTTAGCATGAAACTCCAACCTGAGCTGAATTAGGATAACAGTAATAGACATGCCAACGTTGTTGAGGAAAAGACTATGAGGACTCAGCCCTACATAAAGAACTTACAAGCAACTATGCAACAATGAAAATGAGCAAAATATTCTTCCCTAGGCAAAAGCACATCATTTAGTTCCCTATTACCAAATCGTGAGCCTGAAAAAACCATAGATACAGGTTACATTACATAGATGATAGGTAGATTGATAGATTAGGTAGATAGCTAGACAGACAGACAGATAGAGATTAGACTTATATGTAGATGTAGACATAGACATGTATTCATATAATAATGTAAATTGCGGCCATGGGTTTGAGAACAAACAAGGAGGGGTGTGTGACAGGATTAGGAGGAGGAAACAAAAGAGAGAAATATATGATAATCTCCCAAATTAAAGAAAGATAAAAGTTAAAATAATCAGTTTAGCATGAAAAATCATGAAATGAAAGATAACTTGTCTATTTTGTTAAGGTGAAGAATATTTTAGAAAGTTGTACTTTCACCAGGTTGAACACATCTGCCATGTTAAACATTTCTTATTTCTGTAGCGGGATGATATTTAAATTCCATTATTTAAGGTGTGGAACACACAGAGCATTATAGTTACCTGTGGTGACCCTCTAGCAATTTGCACTTGAGAACCTCTTGGCTCTTCTGCCACTCTCCCAGACCTCTAGCCACAATCAATAATTTACATCTGTCAGATTATAAATGTCGGTTTTTGATAACTCCACAGAGCAGAGATATTAGTTTTTGTGGAGTCTTGTACTGTTTCCTATTATTCTTTAGTAACTGAGGCGTTTCTGCATTATTTGTACACAAGGTGTTCATTTAAAGAAGAGATGAGTTATTCAAGGGAATAACTAAACCCGTTGTAAGACTACTAAACCCTGTAAGACTAATCTAAGTCTATTGAAGCATTGTTTGTGCTGTCAAAGTGAAAAGCTCTAGTAATAAGGAATGCTAATTTCTCAGCTTACAAGATTACATACACTCCACTGTAAATAGATGGCATTATTCTTCTTTACTAGATACTTGATTTCTAACGTCTTTTGGTGTTCTGTGTACAGATGGAACATTCATTATATGGCATTCTGTTGACTTTCTAGACAGGCCAGATTTTGGAGCAGTTCAGTATTGATTTTTAATTTTTGTGACAAGAAATGAAACAAATCAACGTGTCCCAGGCAGTTAAAAGAACAGGCTATATCCTGTGGGAAAATAAATAAGAGAAGAGTGAAAGGATACTGACTCTGTTATAGGATAAGTGAAGCCCATGCACTTATTTCTATGATGTTTTCTCAATACAAATATCTGAAGACCCAACAATTATAGACATAACTTACACATAAATTTCCTGAGAGCATTGTGGAGGGTTATCATTTACATCCTGAAGAATCACTGTGAGTGTCCCAGTTGTTGAATGTGTTCGATCATTGTCGTAAACTCTAACATATAATACCCAAGATTTTGGGGTTGTGTCATCTTCATAGTCTAATGGATAGGCAACAGTGACTTCTCCAGAGTCTGAGAGGCAGGCAGATTAGGATACATTCACCATTCTCAAAGCAAGTAATATATGCATTAAAATCATGGCACGAAAAGAGTAGTCCTATTGATTAAAGGTCGGTTGCTGATCCTATGAAACCACCAACAAGTCACAACTGTGCACATGTGAGAAGTAGAGGTTGAGTATGTAATAGAAGACAGAAGCCTGTTACTCAGGTTCTTTCATGGGAGAGTCAGCAACTGCACTGGGAAACACAAAATGAAGCTTAGCCTGAATAAGGAATAGTGATCACAGGGCAGGCAGGGAGAAAATTGGGGTTATGGAGAAGGGTAGGTTCAGGACGGTATATGTCCAAAAACAACCAAATTATAAGGTATGTTTCAGGTAGGAAATACTTCCTAAATACTTTTATTGCATCTGCACTTACAGAGTAAACAAACTCTAAGTATATACATTGTTTTACCAACTCCGAGTATATAAATAACTGATGTATGTTGTCTTCACACTGCTAAATCCCCAGGAAGATTACTCCTCTATCACTTACCTCTCCTTCATGCCTGCTGACCTTCTTGGCAAAGTCATTATTTTTCTGGATATAAACTTTGTTAAAGATTTGGTTGCTTATAATTTTCCAAAACTGTAGGGAGGGGACGTAGCCATGACGTGCATATAACTACCAGATTCCTTTTTTGGATAGGATTGAGATGATGGCCAGTGGATGTTTGCTCTTATTCTATTCATATATGAAAGGGTACGTTCCATCCTAAAAGGGGAAGAAATGTTCCTTTCCTCCATAGTCTAATTTTATGCTTAAAATTTTTGTGGGCACAGCTAGTCTCTTAACCTCTAAGAATGCAAGATGTAATTAAGTCACAAGTGTTATATTCAAATGTCTTGAATCCAAGTTTATCTATGTCATGGAAATTCATCATGGGAGTTTAGGTTGGGGATTTGAGTACTCAGGGATAGAGCGTTTACATAGCATTTCAAGCCCCTGCTGCTGATCCCCTCCATGGTGGTACAAAAGGGGAATAAAAGTTCTTCCTTAGTACTATATTTCAGACGGGGATTGGTCCAGTAAAATATGCAAACTGCCTTTTATGTACATAATGTCCTTACAAGAATGTATGACATAAAATGGATATTTGGTTTATGGCAACTAATATTCTAGTTTCCATGGGAAAATTGGTTTCTCAGAGAAAGCTCATAAAATAAGTTCCCACTGCAAACTACACATCTGAATTGTCAAAGACTCTGCCAGAGCAGACCAACACTGAGAACACTTCCACACTTCTAACAAGGAATGAAGGATTACCATTTCCTTCATAAAAATATGTTAAGTGCTCTACTACATATTTTAACTATCATTTCATTCTGATATAATGACTTTAGAGCTTAGTTTAATGAATAAAAATACTTTATAGAATGCTTTCTGAAATGACTAACAATAAAAGTTATTATACCTTCATTTATAGCAAACTCTTTCTGTGTACCTATGAATTCATAATGTACTGTATCCGCTATATCTCTATCTGTTGCCGTGAACTTGGCCAGCTTTGTTCCAATAGGCAGATTTTCATTAATATTTATAGGAGCCTCCGGTCTGTATCTATAGGACAAAGAAGAAATTTTTATCACTCAGGGTAAAGAAATGTCTTTTTCCATCTATGTCACATAGTAAATATTTGAAATTTTATGTGATACATCTTTTGTGAGATTTTATATACTCTGAATTCAAATAATTTTAATTGATATATATGCCATCGTTGATATTTAAAATACATTTAAGCAATATTTTATTCATTCTCTTTCTTTAGAAATTCTCATTCAAATGATTGAGAAATTATTAATATAAAAGATATGAAAATGCTGCAAACACTTCAGCAATAACTTTACATTTAATGTACATTTGGACACATATCCTTCTCACAAAGTATTTTGATCCAATTCTCTTTCTCTTGAGTGGCTACATTGATTTCACAATATGAATAAATCACTGTTCGTTTTCATAGTACTTTTCTCAGTAACAACAAGTAGCAGAAAACTAGCAAACAATTCTATTTCACGAAAGAAAATGATTATTTTCTGTGGTTTCAAGTGCAAGTATCAATGGAATTGACTTTGTTTAGTGAATATGAGAAGAGCAGAGAGCTCCCAAGCTCATAGAAGCTTGTTTTCTATAACATTTTGAATATTATAATAAATTTTTGCAATGAAAATAATAGTAAATAAAACACTGATATTTATCCGGCTATAAAAAAGTTCCAGAGGTTAAATCAAACCATTTAAATATTTAGATTAAGCATTGCTTACATCAGAACAGGACTCTCATCATTAACATTTTGGATGTTTATAGTGATGGTGCCAACACATGACTCCAGAGACAGGCTGTCCCTATTTCTCACAGCGATTACATACTGGAAAAGCTAAGAACAAAAGACAGAAGGTTTTACTTTTTTCACTTTGAATGCTTAGTCCCTACAGTTTCGTTTTACATGAAAAATAATATCTTAAAATGAAATGGAAAAATGGAATGGAAGCAAACTTTTAGCATTCCTAATTACCTTAACATTTGTTAAAATTATTATCCCCTATGTTTATATATGTATTAGTACAATAAATACTACTCTCCAATTATTACAGATTTTAGGTTGTATTTTTAGATATTGCCTTATTATGTTATATGTAACATATCCAAATAAACATATTGAAGTAACAAAATGAAAGTATTGTGGTATCAAAATAAAGTGGTGAATTAAGTCTCATTGTTTAGGTAAAAATCTGAAGCATACTGTCCTTAAATATATTGGTAACTCAGGTATCATTTTTACCTATTTAAAATATGTAAGCCTTCTTTAAAATTTGAACTCTAGCATATACAAACAATTGTGAAATATAGTAAAACAAGGTAATAACATGTCTGGTAAAATCTAATTTTAGATTTTATTTATTAAGGTTAGTTCTATATTCATTAAGATTAAATATTTGTGCAAAAAAACTTATTAAATTGCACAAAATTCCAAAATGAGAGCCTCCCTTATTGAACCTTATACTCCAGAAATATTTCATGAAGGTGAGAAGGTATCGAAGCTCATCCCATTAAATTCTTGTTTGACTACTTCCCTTTTCTCCTTTATAACATTATCTTTTCTCTCCCCTTCATCGAAAGGTTAAGTGGATTGAAGAATGGAGGGACAGAGAAGAGGAGCAGCTAAATGAAGTGTTAATAAAACTCAGGGCCTTCTGAAACAGTCATCTGGAAGAGCTAGGACCTTCTACTGGGTGTGTTGGCACAAGCCTTTCATTTTAGTACTAGACAGGCAGAAGCAGGTAGATTTTCTGTGAGTTCCAGGCCAGCATGGTCCACATACTCAGTTCCAGAACATCTAGGACTACTTAGACAGACCCTTGTATCAAAAGAACAGCAGGAAACGAAGCCTTATAAAATAAATGTATACATAGATATAAAAAGAGTTTACGTATCTTAACTAGAAAGCACATGCTAACAAATAAAAATCCCAGCACCAGGAATGGGTTACCTCTGTTTTGGGTCAAGTGGGATTCCATAGACTTTCAAATATTTCCGGATAATACTGTTCAAATTGGTCACCTGGGAGAATTTGATACTAAGACCCTATTGCTAAAGACATCACATAATTGAATTTTAAAACTTAAAAAAAATCAAGAAAATGACAGGAACTTTATTTTTAATGGGTATTTTTCAGAGCATTAAAAGGTGTTTTGTGTGGAAGGGAAAATTTATCACCAGTCTCATGTAGCTGTGAACTCTGGGAGCTCTGATAATAATGGTTGGGGCAAGAAAGGCCAACATATGTTATAGTGGCACAAATATTACGGGAGTAAGCACACACATACTTGTTGGATTTAAGGACACCTCCACAAAATGAAACTTATTCACGATACTATTATCAGTGCAAAGAATGGATAGCTAGCTAGGTAATCAACCCTAGAAGAACTCAATATTATTATTCTCCTAAGTGAACACAGAATTGAAATCTGTCCCAATGATTTCTTGCTACATCAATAGATGAGTATATCTCTCAATGCTCCTCTAAGAAGCTTCTTCTTGCAGTAGACACAGAGACCCACAACTGGTCAACATACAGAGATAGTGTGTGGTGTTCAGACCTAAATGGGACATCTATATCATATTCTTCCTCTGAAAGCTCAGCAATCAAGAGAGAAATGGAGGCAGAAATATTCCAAGAATCAGAGGTATAGGTTGACTACAACTAAGTATTTTCAGACAGAACAGGCTGAGACACACATCCCTACGAAGGACATACATGAATTCACATCAATTGTGATGATTACATATACTAGACTAGAACAAGTATAAGACAGATGAAAAAGGAGAGATTCTCAGCATAGTGGTGCAGGTCAACATGGAGTGACACCTATAGCTGAGAAGCTTAGCAATCGATAGGTAAGGGAAGTCAGTTTTCTTCAAGGATATAGTGGACCACATTCCAAGGCATGATGTCTACACAAGAGTAAACAGGCAACATAGATGGGAAATATATGGACTCTATTTTAAAACAACAAGAAAAAAACATAAATTTGGGTACATAAATCCTGGAGGAGCTGGAGTAAGAATGAATGAAGAAAGTATACTGCATGAAATTCTAAAAAGCATCAAAATTATGTTTTAAAATAAGTTAAATTTCACATAACACTATAATTAGTCATGTGCAACACACTGTCCTTTAAGTACATTGTTATTATACATAATACATAATATGCAATATACATGGGTATATAAAGATTATTTAGAAATAAAATAGAAAATATGTAAAGTGGGTAGGAGGTTTCTTCCGGAAAAGATGAACAATTTGCCGTGTGTTGCCGTAGAAACAAGAGTAAGAGTGAAATCAACACCCGGAATAGAAAGTACGCTAAGAGTTGGTAGGTAAGTCCTTAGATGGGTGAGGTTGTTTTGCTTATCAGTTGTGTTTGGCTTTGTTGGAGACACGGTTGTTCTTTGTAGAGACGACTGTCCTGGAACTTGCTTTGTAGACCAGAACTATCAATTATTCTCAGTTTAATATAAAAAGTAATGCAGCTATATCAATATGAAGGCATAGTAGAGGAACTTTCATGTTCAACAAACAGGACATCTCTGTGGAGGACCAATGAGGGAGCAGAGGAGAGAGAGAGTCCTGAAAGAGGAAGACCCAGGAATCCTATAGAAATATGACCCAGAGCCCCCTGGCAGACTCTCAACTCTATGCTCATGGGTGCTGTTTGCTCCTGTTTGCCTTGTTCTGTGCTGTTCCTGTCCCATCTTTAAGGCGCTCTAGCTGCATCTGCCATTTTCACTTTCCTAGCATCTGCAGCTTTCCCAGTCTTCTGTCACCTCTGCTTTCTCCCCATTGGTCTTCTTTCTCTCTGTGTGTCCACCCTAAACAATGCCCTCCATGGTCTGCCTAGATCACCCCCCTCATTCCACGATGCCTGTAACAAATGCATCAAATACGCTTCTCAGTGTGCTTCTAAATGGACTTTTATTGACCCAGATGAATTGGATGGGTCTTTATGCTTTGTTTCAATTTAAGTAAATTTCGAGTATTTTCATTAAATGCTAAAATTAGAGTGCTGGTTGTTCTCACCTTGGGATCTGTCTCATAATCCAAGAGTGGTTCCACGGTTTTAGAAATAACACCACTATGCGAATCCAAAGCAAAGTAAGCAGTAGCATCGGTTGAAGAATTTAATATTAAAAACTGGAACAAAACCCACAAATATGGCTGATATATTGTTGCAAAAGCATGAATTTTGAACTGACATTTTTGATGCGATTATTTGGAAAAGCTACACTCAGTTTCACTTTGTGAAGACAGTGCCTATAAATAAAATCTGAATTCGCTTTTATATCCAGACTTCAAAAACAATGCAAACATTCCTTCACATTCTCAGCTGTACTTTCCCCATAGTTCAGCTTTGAACACAAGTACTAGGGCATTTTAAGTGTCTTTCATTGGTTTCACAATTAACTTACTTTCGAGTGTTACCATGACAGCTTTAAAAAAAAAAAAAAAACCATTCCCTCTTGTACACTAAAGAAGGGCATCTAAAGAGGTACACATAACAAAAGATCTGGAACAAAGCTTTTAATCTCATCCCAGTACTGACTTTAGAGATGAAAAATAAGTTAAAGGTAGTGCTCTGCACAGTAGGTTGTTTTATTATGAGCAGTTACAAAGCATTCTCTACTGTTAATACCCAAACTAATAGCAGGAAAATGGTGCCCAAACTTGAGAGAAATACTCCTGAGTATACCAACAAATTTATTAAGAGACTGAATTGGAACGGGACAAAAAAATGGCATCCTGATTCTTGATCAAAGGAACAATAAAACATGGAAGGTTTGACTAATGCTTAGAAAGAGATATGACAGCCGTGCTGATGGAAATATTGGCTTACTTTACTTGGCTGTTTCTGAAAAGCCAAAGTTGTCTTATTTTAGATTAGAACCCAGAAAACATTTTTATGGAAAAAAATCTTTTATTTCTTCTGATAATATGATGGTTTTGGACTTGCTAAAAATTATTGCTTTCAAAGTCTTGGTTTTTTTTTTCTGCTTTTAATGACTTAGCATTTAAATGGTATAATTAAGCCACTCAAAGAAAATATAGATGTTTACTCACATATATAATGTATATATACACACATAAATATAGATCCCCATAACCTCTAAGGCACATTCTTACATTCTAGTGTTCTGCCCTTACCATAGCAATAGACTCTCGTAAATGGACTTTTGTGTCTAGTTAGAAGATACTATATTTTACCTTGTGGTTTTTCTCAGTCTAAGGAGTCGATAAGGAAAAAGCAAATAGATCTTAGTTTGCTAACCAATGCTTCATAACTAAATCAAAGTAAAAATTCTACAAAGACTAAAGTATCCTGAATACTACACTCTCAAACTTTAGCATTAGCCATATTGTTGTTTGTTTATAAGTCAATAGTTACAAGGATAAGCAAAAAAGAGAATCTTGCCTGTTGTAACAAGAAATGGACTAAACTATTAAAATTATGAGAGAACATCCTAATCTATTAACATGATGTATTATACTATTAAAAACTAAATTTGTTTTTTATAAATATAATTAAATTATGAGATATATTACACCATAAACATTTTGAGAAAACACAATGATAAATTTTCTTCTTCCCCCACTTTACTGTACTTTATCATCCACTACGTATTATCTTGACTTTTTACAAATTATTGCTGAAGACAAAATAATGAGGTCTAAAATATGCCTTATGTAAATTTTGGATACAAATAAATAAATAGATGAAAGAAAATAACCAGAATAGACTTCCATTTTCTTTCTTACTGTTTTTATTTTTCTGCTATATTCAAAAAATTTAGTTAGCACTCTGAGGTACAAAGACACGCTTAACAGAAACCTGAGAAAATAATTTTTGCTTATTGAAAATAAAGTAGTGCATTTTTCTTTTTAAACACGGGGAAAAACATGAATGGAAATGTCAAACTTACTTCAACCTCTTGTCCCAGATCTGGATCTCTTGAAAGTATTGCATATATGAAAGCGGATGAGGGGATATTTTCGGCAACAGACACTGAAACACCTACACAATCACACAAGTCATCAACTGTAATTAAATGACATATGCCTGTGTCTCCTCTTACTTCACATGGCCTCTGTAAGTCACTGGGCTGTAAAAATCTCTATTGAGTAATTTCCTAAAGTGTACATGCTGTAGAAAACACTGCAAATGTTTATTCACATGAACATCAATATTGATATTTCACTTTAACTTTATTTGCGTCTTAGGGATGGGGGTGTATGCGTGTTTACTGGTACAAATGCCCACGCAGGCACATGTGAGGGTAAAAGACTGATGTTGGTTTCCTATTCACTCATTGCTCTACCTCATTGTTTGAGACAAGTTTCCTTACTTAACTTGAGCTCTCACTTTGATTTGTACTCCCTGGCCAGTGAGTCCCTAATATTTTGTTCATCTTCCCAGTAATAGATTTATAGGTGGGCATTGTAACACTCAACTTTTGTGAATGCTCTGGGGAAATACCCCAGGTCTTCCCGCTTGCATAACCAGCACATAAGCACTGAGCAACCTTCCCCATGGTTATTTACATAAAATAAACAGATGACTCTTAGCTAAGCTTTCCAGTCTCATCTCCTGTGAAGGAACTAAAACAATTCCGCTTCAGCTTCCTAAATACGTGGGACTCTAACCCAAGGACACCCAGTCCCAGATAAGTGCTTTTTAAGTTGTGATATTTAAAACTATCAAGCCAATTCATATGTTTTAAAATTCAAATATCTGGTTGATATGAGAAATGAGATATAACTGCTCAGTGTCTGAAACCACCAGAGGTTATGGGTTACTTCCAATTAGATTCACATATGCAAGAATCTTGATTTTTACTTTCTTCCCACAGAAATGCATAAAAATAGATGCAAACAGTCAAGTAAAGAAAAATGTGTTTTAATCCATACGTCATCCCATTCTTATTTGTACAACGGTGATAAACTTTATCTTCAACATTAGGGTGGTTGTGAGAAGAAAGTACATGTCCATACCTCACACAACTCAACAAACGCTACTCTTTGTAAACTGTGCACTTTATCTTGGTTCTGATGTAATCAAGTGTGATTCTGTCTCATCCCCACATAAAATAAGACAGACACACAGATGGGTACGCAAGCCACTGAGAGTTTCTTCATCTGATGAAAACCCAATTCTTCTTTAGAAACATGGGATGCCTTCGTGCATTCATTCTTACACATAATCACCACACACACACACACACACACACACACACATTTAAAAAGGACAAAAAGAGAGGTACATAGGAAGAAAGAATGCAGTATAAAATTGTTAACATCCAATTGATCCATCCAGAATTAAATGTATTCATCTATGTTGCTTGGACCAAGATAGATTCAAATATTTTGGAGAATCTGCTACTCGATGATTCTTGCTTACTGTGCAGATGAGTTTAATACTAAGACGGGTGTATTTTTTTAAAAAAATATTCATTTTTACTTTTATTTCATGCTTTTATGTAAATAGCTGAATATAGATATGTATACCATGTGTAGGACTGGACACAAGGATGTAAAAAGAAGGCTGGATCCTCAGGAACTGATGTAATAAATAACTGTGAGACATTATGTGGGTTCTAGGAACCAAACCCAGACTCTCTTCAAGAGCATGAAGTGTTCTTAGCCACCGAGCAAAACCTCCAATCCTGTGGTTATTGCTTGTTATCTACTTTGGTTATTCCAGGAATCCTCATTTTTTTTATATTTCTGAGGATATTAAATGACCAAATTTTTCTATGAATTAAGATTATTTTATTTTGAAATTTTTCCTCTACACCGGATGTATGTGAACAGACCATCAGGTTTAATGATTCACTCTGGGTAGCTGTGGCCTCAGGGCAACTGAAAGCAGAAATTGAGTTGATTAGATACCTGTCAAATCATCAACATACAAATTGTAGTAATGTCTTTTGGGGGGTTGCTCACAGAGTTGTATGCTTTGTTTAATTTACAATGAGGCATTCATGCTCTCTTTAGTTGCAAGGAAACCACCAATATGATGGGGAAAAGGCTCCCTGATCTCCAGCACGTCTTAGGAGGTAAGCCAAGTTCATGGTAGAAATCAGGTCAGCATGACCTTGAGATTCATGTGCATCTTTTAAAAGTTTACTATAATGTGGAGACACTAAAAACCAAATTACCAAGAACATCAGATCGTTTCATAATCATCCAAAAAGATATTATCTTCATGAACACTAAGACAAAAAACTAGTCTACACCAGGAGGCACATAAGATTTACCATCGTTTTTTACTATTTTTTAAATTGAGATTATAACATAATAATAATTTTTCTTCTTCGTTTTTCTCCTTCCAAATACAACCTTCTATTCCTATTCCCCTGGTCTCTTTGAAATTTATGGCTTTTAAAATTTTCATTGCTGGTGTGTGTGTGTGTGTGTGTGTGTGTGTGTGTGTGTGTGTGTGTGTGTGTGTATGTGTGTCTGTGTGTGTGTGTGTGTATGTGTGTGTGTGAGTGGGTGTGGGTGTGTGTATTCCTGCATATATAAATACTATCTTCCCAGTCAGTGTAATGTTACTTGTATGTATACATTTTTGTTGATGACCAATTCCTGTGTTATTTCTTTGGGAAAGACTATTTCTCCTGCTGTCAGTATTCTTTACTTGCTAGTAGTTTTTTGTCTACGTTTGAGCTTGCCAATTGGCTAGACTGAATGGCCAAGGTCCTCCAGAGACCCAGCAATCTCTGACTCTCAGGCATGAGTATTAAAAGCACTGGACAGCAGCTGTAATTTGTTTGCTTGTTTGTTTTGTTTTACATGGGTTCCAGGGGATTTAACACAGGCCGTCATACTTGCAAAGTTCACTTTACTGACTAAACTTTTTCCTCTGTCATGAAAATTCTATCTTACTGTTTAAATTTTATATATTTGACAACTTGAGAGGAACATATTAAACCGTATGTTACAGATACATTTAAAATACTCTATTACTCTTTACTGTCTATTGCATAAACTAATAAAGACAATTGCAATTTGAACTATACAGTTGCTTTTTTTCTTATTTTGCAGCCCATCTCTCCTTTTATCTAGCTTTTTTATTTGTAAACATATTCCTTTTTTAGCTCTTTGAATCCTCTCATATTCAAATGTATGGCCTCTTTTTTCATTGATTGTTGTTAATAAACATTTTCAAGCTTAGTGGCAAATACTGGGAGAATGACAAAGACCACAAATTCAAGCCCAGCCTGAGTTACAAAGTGAGCCTTTGCTTGAGAACTAGAACTAGAACCAGCCCAGTGGTGGAATATGCCTGTACTCATGTAAGGTCATGGGTTCTATCCTTAGCACCTTTCACCCTAAATGAAATCACCAAGGAAATTCATCTATGTTTCCATGCTACTTCCTCTAGGGCAGTGTTTCTTGAGTCTTTGAAATGAAATTGATTTGTTATATACCCGTGCCTGTTGAAAAACTTGGATCACAGGAAATAGGATCGTCAGCGTTGTCCACAAAAACTGTGAACGTATACGAGCTGGTGTTGTTGCCATCATCTCGGGCTTCAACTTCCAAATGGTAGATTCTGGAGTTACTTGGATTGTCAAGATTCAAAGGTTGAAGAAGAGTGATTATACCTGTGACTAAGGAAGGACATAAAAATAATTAAACTCAAATGTTTATTTCTGTTAGTTTATTCTGATGATGTCTAAATCTATATAAAGATATAATATTTACTTATAAGAAAGTACTATATATATATATACATGTATATCAAGTACATATCCATTGTAAGTATTTAAAGCTTTTTCTTTACTATATGTTTATTTTAAAATAATTCCATATTAATGCTTAATTTATTATATTTTCTCTGTCTTTTAAAATTATTATGTATTTGCTTACCAAATATGGAAAGTAGAACTCTTACTCTAAAATACCAAATATGAGAGATCACATTTGGTAGTGATTGTAAATATATCACAGTAGTGAGTGTAAAAACAGCCCAATTATTCAGCGCTTCTGATAATAAGATTCTGTCACTTTGTTTCAATCAAAGGTGGAAGGAAGAAGAACTTAAATGTCAAACTAAATACGAAAATTTTGTTAAATGAAGTGACTGTTTATCTCTGGAACTACAATCTACTTTCCCTCTAAAAATGTGTTCTTTCTGCTTTGAAATGATTTACTTTGATATATCGCAAATGTCCTCAGCAGTTTTACAAAATTTTGGAACTCCCCTAACATTCTCTTACTTTCTTTTTTCCACTCATACTTAAAAATTGAAAATTTATAAACAAATGAAAACTATGGATTCTTTTTTAAAATATTGGCTGATCAGTAGGATAGCTTTGTAATGAGCCAATTTGACAAGTCTATTCAATTTGTTTCTGATTTTGGTGACCCACAAGGAAGTATCTGTTGAACTAAGAGGATGGAAAGGTAGCAGGAGCCATATAGTTTATTTTGCCATTGTTTAATTTTTACATATATTTTGAAAAATTGAAACAGACACACAAACACACACACACGTACATAAAGAGAGAAATAAAGACACACAGAGAGATCTGGGAATGTTTTGATTAGGTGTATAATTTTGTGTTTCTATATCAGAGCTACAGTGACCCTCAGACTGAACACATTTGTTGGACTTTCAGCTTTTCTGACTGCTAGGATAATGTGCATACTAAGCCCTGAGAAATAAGGACCTAGATCACATAGCATACCAACGCCATCCGAGTGAGCAAAAGGAGTCTCATTGGCCAAGTCATGTTAATGGGATTCCATCTTTCCTTTTGTATTCTAATCTACCCTAATTTTTTTTCCATTTTGTGTCTACCTTCCTTTCATGACTTCAAGTTCTAGAATTAAATGGAGACCATAGCCTATTTAAAAACGACACAGTCTGCTTGCACAACATGTTTTTATGCTTCTGTTTTCCTGTTTAGTTCTCATATTTGATAATGCCAGGTATAACAAAAACCACAAGAACAGTATTTCAGGGTAACTATTCTGTCCACATAGTCAGAATTCCTCCACAGTCAAACATTTAAGATTAAATTACCTGACAAACATCGCAATTTTTACAAATATTATTAAAAAAAGATAGCTTTGTGTCCCAGACATGTATGCATGTGAATTATTGCTAAAGGATAATGTTCCATGATGGAGGCAAGTTTTATATCACTTTCTATGTCATGAGACTGTTTTAACAAGTAAGAAAGCCATAAGTATAAATGTCACATGTTTCTGCTATGTTTCCTATGCTGTGTTTAATTTTGAAAGAGTAATTCTACCAGCCCAAACTCTCAAGGGAGTGTAGAAATTGGTTCTGTTTAGCCGAAGCAATCTAGAAGTATTTATCTAAAACTTACTAGGGTCTAAACCAAACATTTCCTGCTGGGTCTTAAAGGAATACGTGATGCTGCTATCTTCATCACGGTCTGTGGCTTTCACCCTTGCGACAAAATCGCCAATGGGTTTCTTCTCAGTCACATTAATCGAATCCATAGGAAATGGCCTAAGAATAAAATTGCGAACAAAAAAATTGGAAACAACGATTTTACAGTGTAATTGATGATATATAAACTAAAGGAACTTCTGGATTTATGAGAGCATTCCGTGCTGACAGGAGTGTAAGAGCTACAAACCTAGTAAAATGTTAAGAAAAGTTGTTGTGGCACAAACTTACATGCTTCTAGGCAACTTTACCAGGAACAGGAATGGAATTTTATCATGGTATAAGAGGGAGATAGAAAAAGAAAAATTAAAATGAAGTGATACTTATTACCTGTCTGCACTTTACACAAAGTTCCTGATCATGTCTAGTATATATCTGAAATATAATTCTCTTTACATAGAAAGTTTCTCAGGTGCTATACTGACTGACAACCTATGTGCCATGTAGGTCCAATGAAAAGAGAGGTGAGTATGAGATGCTCTGCCTACAAGAAACATGCCTGATCACATCACACTTGGTTCCTTTGCCTCACCTAATATAATACATATAATACCCCGTAATAATTAAGTACAGGAACACCAGATCACTGCATTTTCTGTTGCCCTATTTCTTAATGTTCTATGCTTCTTTGTAAATAAAAAATACATTTACAACTATCTAGTAATTTGGCCATGGCTCATATATGCTTAGTATAAAATTCTGTTAAATGGGAAATAATGTTATATTTATTAAAGAACAAGAGCAGCAAAATATTATTCTTAAATCATGATGGTACATTTACAGCAAACATTGGTAGACCTACAGATTACTTATTTTCAGAAATAATGGATTATGGAACCTCTACATTTGTTCTAGTTTCTCAGATACTTTACCCAGATGAATGCAGGAACTCAAAAAGAATACTCCCTGTAGTTATCTATGGAGATACAACTTGCTTACACAAGGAAAGCAATCTCAATTCAACTGCTGTTTGGTCTTTACCAATCTAAAATGTATTTGACTATTCTTCTATTGCAGCAGAATATTTTAGTTACTACATTTTGAATTATGTAAATTATCAATTCACAAATATGAAAATAAAATACTTTTTACTACTTTTTAAAGTGTTTAAGGCTAATATAATATCTTTGAAACTTTTTGAGAATAGAAACAGAAACACAACTAACCATTCCACTACAATTATAGGTGGATCACTTATAATTTGCTTTGAGTATTTTGAGTACAGTATACTTTGTGTACTGTATCCATACACACACACACACACACACACACACACACACACACACACACATCAGTTGGGGATATATACTAAGATGTTTTTTGGCAGATCATACTATCATTTTCTCCATTATCATAGACTCTACTGTCATTTAAATATACACAAAAGCTTTCTTTTAACCATTCTCCTACACTTATTCTTTGAAATAAATGTACTTACTCAAATTGAGGTGTCTCATCATTTATGTCTCTAATATTGATAATTATTGTCCATTGACAGAACAAACCTTCTGTATCTGTCACTCTCACTGACAGCTGGAAAGTCTAGAAGAGAGGTTTGGAAAAATGATAGTATACTATTTGATGAGTGGTAATACATGCATAATGTAATTAATCTTTAACCCAAGATTCAATGCACTGAAGCTCTTAATAAAGCAAACTGCTTGGGGAGGATCCCAAGACACAGGTCTCTGAACTATTAAGAAATAGTGTAATATTACATAACAGCCAGAATGGCTAAGATCAAAAACTCAGGTGACAGCAGATGCTGGCAAGGATGTGGAAAAAGAGGAACACTCCTCCATTGCTGGTGGGATTGCCAGCTGGTACAACCACTCTGGAAATCAGTCTGGCATTTCCTCAGAAAATTGGACATTGCACTACCTGAGGATCCAGCTGTACCACTCCTGGACATATACCCAAAAGATGCTCCAACACATAACAAGGACACATGCTCCACTATGTTCATAGCAGCCTTATTTATAGTAGCCAGAAGCTGGAAAGAAACCTGACATCCTTCAATAGAGGAATGGATACAGAAATTGTGGTATATTTACACAATGGAGTAAGTGGTAAAAGGATAACATTTGAAATGTAAATACATAAAAATCCAATAAAAATAAATATTAAAAAATAGTGAAGTTTCTGAATGGCTGATCTTATCATCAGAAATGAATATGTTCCTTGTCAGCCTGTCCCTCTGCCGGACCCCTCACATATTGTATATTCGTATTAAATGTCCCTTTGGGAACACAAGGGAAGCACTACTAACATAGTAAAAGGTCTTTAACAAACTTTGTAACAAACATTAATAAATGCCTACAATGTACAAGCCTTCATGCTGAATGAAGGACAAAGAATGTAGAGGTGGCACTATGTGCAATCTTATAAAATTAGTGTATAGTGAGGATAAAGAAAAAGTTTGGGAAGACTGAAGGTGACAGGGAGGATGTGTGAGTAGAGACAGAAGAGAATCGGGGGAGCCCCAGAAAGGAAGCTTTGAACTGCTTACACACTCACGGAGGTAGTATATTTAGCTTCCACCCATTTTCTATCTTACTTAATGCCCTACAATAGATACACTTAAAGCCCACTGTTGCCTTTTCTTCCATTCCGTCACATTCAATGTTTCCAAACTGAAGGTAAAATAAAATTCATTTGCTTTTGTCAGCCTTTTATTTTTCTTTAGATTAGAGAGTTGAAGTCATCTTCAACTTCCTCAATATCATCAGCAACTTCTTTAGTTTTGTTCTAGAGAAGTGGTTCTCAAGTTTTGTATCACAATCCCTTTGGGGGTTGCATATCAAATATGGTGCATATCAGCTATTTACATGATGACTCCTAACAGTAACAATAAAGTAGATACAAAGTAACAATGAAATAATTTTATTGTTGGGGTCACCACAACATGAGGAACTATATTAAGGAGTTATATTATGACACTAGGAAAGTTGAGACCACTACTGTAAAGTCTTACATTTTCTGCTTACTCAGTATTTTCTCAACTGCATCCTGAATTACTATATATGGAGGTATGGCTACAATAATAATGATTTCATAATATTAATAACAGTGATAACATATTCATCTGCATTTCACACTCAACTATCCCAATAGGTCATTCAGCTAGTATATCTGTGCTCATTTTATCCTAAATTTCATTAGAAACTTTTTATAATTATGGTATAATCCCTATGCTTTGGTAACTAATAGATTAGTTCTAGCCATTTGGTTAACTACACAAATTCTTGCAAATGAATCTTACAAATTTGTAATGCCACAATGTCTTTTATTTCTCATGAAGAGTTCAAAGTTATCTTCTATTTACTTCCATTCTTAAAGAAATAAATAAAATTAAATTACGTGATATCCAGCATCAAAGTCCAAGACATCTTCACCTCTTAAGCTAACAACACCATTTACAGGATCTACTCCAAAGGAGTTTGCTCCCCTCTTTGGCCCAGATAACTCTGTCTCGATGTTGTACTGAAAAAGAAAATGTGTATTCCTCATTCCAAAATGAATCAAAATGCATATAAAGGTTATTAATGTACAGTAATGGGACAAACATGTAGAAATTTCTTTAGTTTTTTTATAATTACCACCATTATGGCCTAGCTGGCATAAAATCATTGGCATATTGTCATTTGGATAAAAGAAAATGAACTTACTTGGTTACCATATTTCATATTTCATACTCTCTGTGTTACTGTTTAATGGAGTTTTGTATCACATTTTTATAAAAGTCTATTTCTGACTCTACAAATAATTTCATATATGAAAGGATATAGATACAGAATAAATTTATTGTCAGTTTAAATTCTAAAATATTCAAGAATGAAACATTTAAATTTTCAGATATTAATACAGCTGGAAATGTAGGTTTTACATTTGTACTGAAAGTTCTCCGGTGATTGGAGAGGATAAATTAGATAAATCTTTACTCAAAACCTTCTGACAAGAAAGCTGAAGTAGAAAATAATTTATTAGAGAAAGGACCAGTTGCTGTTGTGAATTCACTAATATGAATTCTATATCCCACTAATTTAGCCAATTCTCAAAGCACTGTATTTTGACACTATCACCCGCTGGTCCTTCTCATGTTCCTTCAAATAGGAAACTGGCAGTAACTCTTTTCAGCTGGACCATAGGTTATTTTTCTTCAATCTACTGAAAAGACATTATCTAATGGGAAAGCTCTCAGATTTCTTAACAATTTCATATAGGCTAGTCTACAATAATACAGTTTCGACTATTCCACAGAGAATCTTAGTATGTTGACTGATAACAACATATATACTAATGAGGATAAAGAAGAAATATCTTCTAGTTGAAAAAAATCAAGGGCAGGAGAGATTATGTCACTTTCCCAATGTCGTGCCACTAGCCTAAGGTAAATCCAGAACACCCCAAGTCGGCAGACAGCCCAAGCAGCAGTGGGTGCTACATTACTTCAGTCTGATAACTTCTGAATTGCAAGTATGAGATTTCAGTATATATTCAAGAGACATGTATGTGGAGTTTATGAGCCAGGAAACCTTGCAGAGTTGAAATGGCAGTACACTTTCTGAATAGAACTGTAGAAATTTTGCTGTTGTTGTTATTGTTGTTTGGTCAAATCTACAAAAGACTTTATAAGCATAAACCAACTGTGAGATAAAAAAAATCTCTTTAGGTTAGAAACTTATGAATTAGTTCTGCAAAGTATCAAAATACACACAGAGAGACACACATAGACATATACTCAGTTCTGAAAATACATTGTCTATTCTTATAAATTGCCTCAGAGACTATGCCCTGCGAGCCTGCTGTGAAAATATATGCGTCTCCCACAATAATGGCCACCTACGGTCAGCCTGTCACCATGGGCAGTGTCTTCATCTGCTGCGCTCACTTTATAAATGGGTTGAAAGAGTGGATGGTCCTCAGCAATTTCAAATGTAGCTGTGAAGCAAATCAAAAACGAAATGAAAAACCTTGCATTAAAACAATATATTAATTATGTTAATGTGAACGTTGGGTTATTGTGAGACAGGAATGGCAGTTTAGGACAGGGATCTGATTTTTTTTTTCTCTTTCCTCATCTGTAAAGCTTTTC
Source organism: Rattus rattus (assembly GCF_011064425.1). Taxonomy (NCBI): domain Eukaryota; kingdom Metazoa; phylum Chordata; class Mammalia; order Rodentia; family Muridae; genus Rattus; species Rattus rattus. The sequence continues at coordinate 146,390,382 of NC_046159.1, read as the reverse complement.
TTTACTCTGTAGCATGGCTGGTAGCAACTACGGCTCGGTAGGAAAGAACATGACATGAGTAGAAACAAAATATTTCTACATCTCCTCGAGTCTTGCTTCTTACAGAAGTATGAATAGATAATAGTTAACCTCTGACGCGCATAAACCTTCAAACATCTCTTTACGACACTGAAAGAAAGGTTTTAAAAAATACATAAAACCTATTCAAAATATGTCATGGATGGACAGAGTGGGCTCAGGAAAAGACAGGTTAAATGAATTGTCTTGTGGATATCTGAGCACACTTGCACATGCGTTCCTGCATTCTGAGATTGGGGGTTGGTTCTGTATGCATCTGTGTGTTGTTGTTCCGTTAGCCCTCACTGAAACTTGATCTCAAGTTCAGTTGCAAGGCATTCTAAACTTTCCTGCTTCTTATCTAAGAAGTAGACTACATTGAAATTATAACAAAAATCAATATTACCAAACTGCCCAACTAAATTTAAATTTTTGTAATGTTTAAAGGAAAGCTCCAAAAGATTTTGATATAGTTCAGGGTTATGCTGATGCCTAAGAACATGTGTCCCATATTTTCTCCAGAAAAGAAAATGCAAGATGGATGAGGAGGAAAGAAAATAAACAGAATAAATACCAATATACAAAAACCCACCTGAGCATAGTTTGAAGACAGATTATTATTAAATGTCAAAGTAACTTATCATATGAAGATTAAAACTTTAATAAGCTTAGTAATCAATGTCTTAGGTTTTCATTTCACCATATTGCCATATGTCAAGCAAAAATTAAGCCAGAAAAACTGTAAGAGGAAAAAGTGCTAACACCAGGTCTAATTATGATACAAATTGTCATCAGAAAAAAAATATATTCAGAGTACAAAAACAGAAAATTCCTTTCAAACAATCACAAATGTACAATAGTGGAGAGAGGTACAGAAACAGTTAAAAACACACCCCAAAACTTTTTCTTAGTCAGATAAATAATAACAAAACTCCTTTTAGATAATAATTGAAATTTAAAATGAATGAATGAGGTAAAGTATGACTGGACATAAACAAACATCCAGAACTCAGCTTGAAATAAATCATTAGAATACCAGATTTAAGCATCTTTAGAATTTTCAATTTGGACAATTGTCAGATTTTGAGTCTTTATGAACTCAAGCTATTATCTACAAAAACAATTATTAAAGATAATGTTCTGGACCCTCAATGCTCTGACACAATTCTCTATTAGTGTACTCTTTATCTTTCTACATTATTTCGCTTTGCCTATTTCCTGTAAACCTTTAACCTCTTCTCATTTATCTTGAAATCCATAGAAAAGCTATCAAAATATCACCGAGTAAACAATCAGTCTATTAAGAGCTGAACTTCCCCCGAGTGTTCTGCATAATCACTTCTATCTGTGTATTCTGTACTTGTACAGTGAGGTGGAAGAATTTTTCTCTAAAGGGCAAACCTGCTTTCTGTGCCTGTGCCTCCCTTTGAGTTTGTTGTTCTGACTTTTCTCCTCCTTTCAGCATCTCTTTGACTACTGACTACTGTTCATTAGCATGTCAACACGTGCTTTTCTGTGAAACCCCACCTGAGCATGCATTGCTTAACCGTGACCCCAACTCTCCCATACCCATTATTGCCAGGGTTTCTAATATCTTTCCACCTCCTACTCAATCTTACAGCAAAAACAGTTTCCCAAAACTTATTTGTACATCAATGCTTGCTTGACAAATGAAGCAAACTTGGCATCCATGTTGTTGATTTCCTGTCAACGTTTTTACACATGATTCTTCTTTATTCATTTGACGATAAAAGTGTTTGCTCTGAGACTTCCAGCATCCATGAAAAATGCCTCCTTGGAAAATCAAAGATGGCAATCTCCTGAATAGCTGTTAAGTTCTTTGATAAGACAAAACAGATTTTCAAGTTGGGTCCAACAGTAAGTGAACAACCCACAGAGGTGACCCCACCTCTCTTAATCTTTTATTCTCAAAAACAGATTTATTATACTCTCACAGAAAAGGAGGGCATTTCAAAGTAAGAAGTGAGTCGTCATCAGACTTAAGAGTCACTAGAGGCTGAGATCCAGAAAGTATACAAGAACTTACAGATTAGGAGAGAGAATCTGGCAACTTGCTTCCTGACCACAAGAAGAAAGAAAAACAAAACAAGAAAAGATCTCAGTTATCCAAATCTACAGCAAATACCACCAAGAGTGGGTATACACGTTTCTTTTCCCTTTGAGGGATGCACAATAATTGTCAGGAAGTATATTTTTTATAGTAGTAAAAGCAATGAAAAGATTATTTTATATGGACATTATGGAATACATGTCTCATTTCCAAATGCAACCAACATTCCTAAGGAAGTAAATGCAATAATTGAGCACAATCTAAAAAAATCTAATCTTTCATATATAAAAATATTAATTTATCTTAATGATCATTTTGAAAATATTTAATAGAGCCCATTTAGTAAATTGAACACTTGGTTTTGCTTTGTAGATTTCAAACTTTAAAATTGTATATTTAAAAAATTATTTCACATTTCCAAAGGCAATTTATAGTTCAAATTCATATTCCAATCTTCAAAATTGAGGTATAATAAATCATATTTTTCATGGAAGGACACATTAATTGCAATGATAAACATGACTTTCAAGTAGGTACTCTCAGGTCATTAGAATGTTTTTAGAATGTAGAGTACAAAAATAATTTGAAGAGAGAAAATGTAAAATTTTAAGACACTTTTTAATTTGATAAACACAGAAAATAAATTAAAATGATAAACAAAGACATATAACTGTTTAGAAGAGATATGCACACATTGATAGATCTTTCACTAATTCCAGCTGGGCTTTTATCTGACCCATTTGTACTTTCCTTCATGTGAACTCAACCTTCCAGTCAAATGAATCCTCTCTGTTTGTTTATGAATTATGACAATGTCTTCTTTTAAAAAGTAATAAGCCAGACAAGAGTCTTGCAATCGCATCTAACGGAGCCACTGCCTTCTGTTCAATTTCATATTGAGAGGTCTAAAGAACTTCTTTTCTCAGACTCACTAATCAACCTGTAACACTCTGGCTTCTACACCTATGGCATGTTAAAATAGCTCCGAGACTCATTAGTTCTGCTTCTTTATATTGTATGTGGGGATTAGGTTAACCGTAGAATGCAATTTTTCTAAGCACGCACCTAGCATGCTCCTGGAACATTCTTTTCCCTTGTCATACATGGTATAATGCTCCCCTTTCTCTACCATCACTGAAAGTGTTCTTTCTTTTCTTGGCAGGCTAACGTTCTTCCCAACGTCATTAAATGTATTTCTTCAAGGTTTGGCCGTGTGCCTTTTCTAAGTCCCCACTGTAATTGAGTGATTTCATCCAAATACATGGTTTCAATTACAAAACCTTCATAACCCTATACAAGACCTCTGAGCTCAACTGCTAACTTAAATCTCTTCTTTGATATATTTAACAAGGGCATATCAAATATGATATGCTGCACTGGGGATGTCATTCAATGGAAGATTGCTTGCCTATCATGTTTAGAGGCCTCATTTATATTTTTTATCCAATCCAGGAACAAACAAATCTAATTCAAAATGAGATCACAAGTATCTTTAAATGTGTGTTCCTCAGTTTCACTTCTCTGTTTGAGGATTTGTACCATAGTTTTACCAATGAGAAACCTGGGGGCTTTCCTTTTTTTTTTTTTATTTAGTTTATCATCAGGTTGATTTAACATTTAAGATTATCATGATTATTTCCATTTATTTTTACCACATTCCTAGGTCAAAATGTACTGTACCTTCCTGGATTGCTGCAACAAACTGTTGGCTAGTCTTCCTCTGTTCATGCTATATATTTTTAAACTCAGTCATATGAGTTACATCTTAAATTCTGTCAGCATGTCTATGGTCTATGAACTAAAAGTAATTTCTATAAGATGAAATCATTTAAAAATACAAAGATATTTTTTGACACAAAATAGCTTCAGGAAGCTGAAATTTCAGTGTTCACAAATAACTTTCCCATAGCCGCTTGCTCTCAATAAGTCATTGTTTATTTCTGCAATAGGAGCAGAGTTAATTGGTCATAGACCCATCAGTTCAAACTCTGAGCCCCAAACTTCCAATCTGCAATAGCTTACTGTTATTTGCCACACACCCTTCTCATAATCAGAAAATAAGAGGCATAGTGACTGACACAACTTTAAGAAATGTGAACTGATCTGTCACTGAATTTCTTGGTGAAAAAATAGTATTTATTAGACAATACCTCTATAGTTAAAAGAATCTAATGCATGTCAGAGAATACAGAGAGGGCACTGATCACAATAACTTTATTGGAAAATAATTGTCAGTGAAAGTGGAATACTTTAGGTGAAACATTTTATGATGACATATCCTTGGCATGAAGACAAATAAAATAAGAATATAATCAAATTAAAATTCCAAAACACTTACTTATTAACCAAGAAAGAAGATACACTTACTAATACATTAATTTATCCCTCTTGCCTTCCTGTGTTAATTCTTTTTTAACTGCCCTTAAGAAATATTTTCTAAATCTTAATATTTGCCTTTTAAGCTCACAAGTATAAGTGAAAATTCTACCTAGTAAATGTATTTTCAATGTATTTTAGTGAGCATTTGCATGTTTCCTTATACATATGTATGTTTGCATATTTCTATTTACATACATTGTCCAATAAAATGTTGCTGAATATTAATATATTCATATTAAATAGCATATTTCCTCTCATTGAATATATATTTTTATTGAAACTAAATAATAGGAAAAAATAAGCATCATACCTGAGCCTGAAGAAAAAAGTGGGTCAATATTACAGTCTGGAGGTTCCGGGACATCATTTATATAAATGGTCAAAACGTGTCTCATGTCTCCTCCAGTATCCACTATAAGTAGAAACCTGGTTGGATCTGTTTCATAATTAAAGATTTTTGTAGATGTGATGACGCCAGAATCTAATAAAGATACAATTAAAATTATAAATACTGTCTACTAATTTAGCTAGTAGTCTACCTATCTATAAAGATTTATTTATTTATTTAATTTATGTAGATGAATCCACTGTAGCTCTCTTCAGACACACTGGAAGAGGGTATCAAATCACATTGTAGATGGTGGTGAGTCACCATGTGGTTGCTGGAAATTGAACTCAGGAGCTTGAAAAGGGCAGTCAGTGCTCTTAACCGCTAAGCCATCTCTCCAGCCTGTACCTATCTATAAATATAAACTTGAATATCTACAAATGCATTAGAATTATAGATAATAACTGTCATATAAATGAGTTAAATTGACATTGACATTATTTACCAAAGCTGTACAAAGAATAGTCATTCTATGAATCTTTCATGAATGGTTGAAAAGAAAATAGGTATGAATATAGGTTCCTTGCAAAGAAAGAAATATAAATGATTCAGATATTGTCTAATAAACTCCCTTTTCCTAAACCATTTTTATTAAAAATTATTTCTGAGATCACAGAGGCTGAAATCATAATGACTGCGCTGACTATATTTACTTGCTAGGAACAAAGAAAATTAAGTTATTTATATACATCATGCATGGTCTTTATATGTGTTAGAATGTGGATGTAGGGTTGTGATCTGTACATGTAAGTTGGGATATGGACAAGTTACAGTAAATTGATGTTGATGTCTTCTTCAATCACTTATCACCTTGCATTGGAGCAGGATATCTGTTTATTTGAGTGCATTGTTTGGCTACACTACTTAGCCAGCAAGCATGGTGAATCTCTATGTCCTGTTCCCACTAGCATTGGATGAGAGATAATCGTTGCCACGCCCAACTTTTCATGAGTGCTAAGGATCTGGTCTCAAAATATTTATGCCATATTTATGTGTCAAATATTTTATCGACAGAGCCATCGCTCCAGCCACTCAGGTCTGGGTTTGCAGAATTTTTGAACTGAATCTAAGATAAAAATAATTATTATCAAGAAGTCTATGTTATGGAAGGAGATAAATTGCTTCTGATAGCTTAGTCTAATTCTCAGCATTAAAATAATCAGTTAAGTTAAGGCAAGAAGAGATAGTATAGAAAAAATAAAAGAAATAAAGACAGTTTAAATAATATTTATTGTTAAGCATATCAATATTATTAAGACTGAATATTTTAAGAAATTAAAACATGTTTTAACAAATAAGCTGCTTTAAAGTACATATAATATTGCCTTTAAAAGAAACATATTCACAGGAGGCAGAGGGAGGGAGGGATCTGGGTAGGAAAGGGGAAGGAGGGAGTAGAAAAATGGGGAACAGAATCAGGTACCGGGGACAGGAACAGGAGAGAAGTCCAGAGAATGAATGAAAATAAGCAGCCTTTTGGGGGGAAGAGTAGGGATCCTCTACAAAGTACCAGAGAAACAAGCGGTGAGAGACTCTCAGGACTCAGTGTGGGTAGCCTTAGCCAAAATGCCAAACACCGGGGAGAGGAAATTCATAGTCCACCTATATGGATCGTGCTTCAAGTGGAGGTACTGGGTTACTAACCCACAGTCAAAATATCTGAAGCAGAATCATTCCTGTGTAAAAGAACTGCAGGGACAAAAATGGAGAAGAGACTGAAGGAAAGGTAGTCCAATGACCAGCCCAACTTAAGATTCATCTCATAGCAGAGGCAATGGTTGTGGAGGGCATCAAGGCTTGACACTATAACTGATGCTATGATGTGCTTACAGATAGGAGCCTGGCATGGCTGTCCTCTGAGAGGCCCTATCAGCAGCTGATTGAGACAGACACAGATATTTACATCCAAAGATTGGACTGAAGTTGGGGGATCCTATGGTTGAATTAGGGGAAAGATTGAAGAAGCTGAAGAAGAGAATGATCCCATAAGAATGCCAGCAGTCTCAACAAACTCAGACCCCAGGGAGCTCCCAGAGACTAAGGTAGCAACCAGGGGCCAATCCAAGGTCCCTGACACATATATAGCAGAAGTCTGCCTAGTCAGGCCTCAGTGGGAGAAGATGAGTTTAATTCTCAAGAGACTTGAGGCCCCATGAAAGGGGGAGCCCTAGGGGATGACACACTCTAGGAAGCAATGGGGAGAGGAATTGGATGAGGAACTGTGGAGTCCAAGAGGGGAGAGGTAATGCCTGGAATGTGAATATATAAAATAGTTTTAAAAATATATTGAATAGGTAGGAAAAATTATTATAAATTCTGAGAAATTCTGTATGATGAACAGATAATATCTTTTACTATTTTTAAAACAAATACACTTGGTTTATGAATGTAAAAAGGACAAATAATATGCTTTTGATTTCTTGTAAGTTCTTCCAGAATTCCTTTCGATTTCATGTAATGCTAATTGCCAGAGAAACTCAAGTTATAGCAAAAGGCAAACATAACCCTACCAGAACTTCACTCAAATCAAAATGGGGCTTATCTATTTTTCCTAAATATTCAAGAACTGATTTTAAAATGTGGTACCAGGTCAAGCCTTAAGAAAACACAAATTGGATCAATGGAAGGGTTGGTTTATTATTGTGTCTCCTAATTGGTCTCATCTTGTTAGGCTAAGTGAAGTAAACTTGACTGAATGACTCTATGGTTCTTTCCCAACTCCCTAAAGATTTTGGTGTTAAGGATATAATGCAAGATTAGTTGTATCCCTGTAGATAAAATCTGGTTGCATCTGGATTTTAAAGGCCCAACTACTAAAATTAGCTCATATACTGATACCAATGTAACCCATGATGTTTGTTGATGTCACACCACCATAATGTGACTACTCCCAAAGAGAAAGCAGGGATTTTTATTAATTTAAGGCCAACTCAGGATACTTAGAGAAAATCTCTTTGCTAAAAGAAATAAAGGAATGGAAGAGAAGGAAAGGAATGGAAGAAGGGAAATTAGAAGATTACAGAGAATTTTTATATGAAGTTTAGATCAAGCTGCATTCTTAAATGGTGTTTTTATTTATTTATGAACTGACAAATCAAAGTTGTGAAGGGATTGTTCAGGAGAAGAATGGAGACAGATGTCATGACATGTGCCATGGTCAAGAAAAAGAAGGCTATGCATAGGAGACTCTAACTAATGTATAAAATATGCAACTGATACCATTACCGTTACCGATACCGTTACCATTGAAAACATAAGTATTAAAAGGAACCACAATTTAAAGGGACTCGTGAATTGGTTTAAGGAGTTTTTCTTTTATCTTGGGAAAATAGAAACATATCATATAATTATGTGACTCAAAATAAATATGTATCAAGTTGTTGTAGTGAGTGAACATTTTTGTCTTTAATGAAAGGTCTGTCAATAAAAAGAAAATAGTGAAAAAAACCTGGAAGCAAGAAAGCTGTTTTGAAGACTGGTACAAAACAAATTAGATATGATGGAAAAACGGCTTGAGACAGTCGTTTTAAAGATGAAGATTATGTACCAAAGTATTAGAATCCCAACAATTTGAGATGGATTCAACCAGACAGAAGCTGTGCGAAAAGTCTGCAATCCACATTTGTCACACATTTTCTAAAGGGCACACAGTAGCAAGTCTAATATGTATCATGTGTGTGTGATGTTCTGCAAAGTAGTCAAGGATGCAAGTCCTGGGGTACTTGAAGGTTGTATGTTCTTGTACAGGACTGCTTTGTCTTCTGAGAGTAATAAATTACATATAGGACTCCCACAAAGGTTAAAGGAGAAGCTTTAGGAAAAGCTAATCAAGACCTTAAATAAATAACTAAATTTAAGGTGTTTCTGAGTATCTCTTTGCAGTAGATATATTATCACTCATAATGTCTGGGCTTCGGGTGTGTATTTTGTGATCATTTAGTCACTGTAATAATAGGATAGTTAGGTGAGGTTTTAGTTGAGACCTGCATGAAAGGTCTAATAAGTAGGTAGAAACCAATAAAGCCTTGAATGACACAGTGTCTATAATAAGCAAGAGAAATGCTAGGGTTGGAAGGAAGACAAGGTGGAGGAAAGGTGTGGTTAGGGGAACTCAGAAGACTACAGTGTCATAGAAATCAAAGATGAATGAGGTAGCTCGAGCAACAGCTCAGTGGTTAAGAGTACTGGCTGTTCATGCAGAAGACCGTAGTTCTAGTTCCAGCATGAAGGTGGTAGCTAAGAACCATGTGTAACTCCAGTTGCAGAGGATCCAACGCCTTCTTCTGGATTATAGAAGCCTTGTATACATATGGTTCACAGTCACATAAAATAAACATAAATCCAACTTTAAAAAAGATGAGTATGCTTCACAAATAACTTTTACAGAAAACAATAAATATAAAATTATACAAGGCGAGGACCTAACTCTAGTCTTGCATAAAGCATTAAAGTAGAGTGCTATGTTTTGTCTGAGTCATGCTTCATACTGAAGTTTACTCCAGAATATATTACAGAGATCAGAGTTTGAAACACTGCTGAAGAGAATTCTTTACAGACTGAACAATTTAATGAAAAGTAAGATGCCTTGTGGAGACATGTGAGTTTTATTAAGATAAGAATGACTTAAATGATTACAGAAATGATTAGTAATTCTTTTTAAAGGACCTGAGATTGAGATCCTGAAACTAAGAAGAAAAGAAAAGGGACTGGGAGTTTACACAATAGCTAAAGAACTTGTTGTTCAGGCTCAGGGATCAGGGTTCAGATTCCCAAAACCCGCATGATATCTAGACAGACATAACCCACCTATATCCCTAGTCTTGGAAGAAAAATACAATGGATTTCTGCAGAAACTGGTAAGCTAGATTAATGAAATTCGTTAGTTCAGAGTTCAAGTGAAGGACACTGCCTTGATACTCAAGTCAAAAGCAATGAAAGAAGATATTCAATGTCAACCCTCGACCTTTCGACATATGTGAATAAGCATCTGTACAAATATATACAGCCACAAACATATAAACACACATATATGTGCACGTGGTACACGCATAACAAAAAATGAATACAGGAAAAAAATTGTTTTGAGTGTAGATAAATTCTGGCTACAGCCATAGGGATGTGGAAGGGCAACTTATTTTAATGTTATCAAGATTTGAGAACAAGGTTTTATACTGGCTCACAAAAGAGATTCTGCATTTGTGACACTGGATAGGAGACAGTGTGAAGATCAGACAAACAGAAGAAAGTCTATGGCAAAACATGAAGTGGAAAGAAATAGTATGAATGACATAATTCTGTCCCCAGGGAAATGACTACTATGGTGTGGGAAGGAGCTGAAAATAAGCCGGGAAAATTCCAAAGAGTACCAAAGCCACACTCCGGAATCACTTTTAAAGACTGAGAAGTATGCTGACTTCCCACTTCCTGACACAGAGATATGAGCTGCATGGGAGTGTGAGTAATATCAGCAGGAGACATGGTTCTCTCTGAAGATGAAAATTTTTGGTGAAAGCCAAGAGGTAGAAAAATGTCACAAGATCAGTGGGAAAAGAGAGGATTCTTTTTTAAAAAATAGATTTTTTTTCATAAGTGGAGTAAACTGAGGGCAGAAAGAAGGATTTGAGTAAACAAAATTCCTTTGACTAGCTTAGTGAAGACGCTGAGTGGGAGGGTGATAAGCAAGAGAAAAGGATTAACACTTGCTTTCACCTTAGGTAACACCAAAGACCAGGGTAGATGAGAGATTAGGTGTGGATCTGTTTTTCATAAGTAGATGCAGATATATTCATATTATTAAAAAGTGGTAAACAAGGAATATGGAAAGCTTCATGGGGGTTCATCAGGGATTCAAACAAGAGTTACACTGTCACTCTAGCAGTGGTCATATAGGGAAAATGTATGACTCGCATCCAAATAGCAGGCAGTTGAACACTCTTAGGAGAGGGTCTTGCTGCAATCTGACTAGGAAAAATCAAAAGTCATGTGTCAAGGAAAATAGTTCAATAGACAAAGAGCTTCCTGCATGAGGATCTCTATTCTGGCCCACAAAAAATATGGATATAGTCACATATATTGGGATACCAGAACAAGATCAGCAGAGACAGGAGGATTTCAGATCTTTCTAGTTAGACAACCTAGCCAAATTGGTGGGATCCAGAGTTAATGAGAGAACCTATCTTACAAAGTAAGATGGAGAACAAGCTAAAAAGACCTGCTATGGGGTTGGGGATTTAGCTCAGTGGTAGAGCGCTTGCCTAGCAAGTGCAAAGCCCTGGGTTCGGTCCCCAGCTCCGAAAAAAAAGAAAAAAGAAAAAAAAAAAGACCTGCTATGTCAAACTCTGACCCACACATGCACTTTTACAAAAACCAAAAACAAATAGTAAAGAAATAAATCAGAGACCCTAGAGCCACAGAAAAATTGTTATTATCAAACTGTAGTCAAGAATACATTATTCCAAATTTGAGGTTTAATGCAGAGTCTCGGAGATTGAATGAAAGAGGAAGCCACTGATGAGCAGAAGTTGGAAAGGACTTCTGTGAAACGGGACTGTTTATAGACTGTGGAGCTCGCTCCACTGTTGGTAGAACTTTCTAAAGAAGACACATAGCTCGCGACTGAGACACAAAGATATTTCCATTTTTAAAACTCATTTTCTTGCATTTATAAGCATCATACCAGGCAATATTTTGATATTTCTTGAGTAGAATACACAAATAAATGTGTACATGCATTTTAACAGAAATATGGGTAATAGCTGTGTTAGGACACAACTCAGTTTATAGCTAACACTTAGCTAATTTCATATAAAATTATAAAACTCATGTTTTGAACAGAAAAAGCATCATGGATAAAAAAAAAAAGCTATCAACAACCTTCCCAAGTTATCACCTGTGTTTTGAGGAGTTTCTTGGACCACAGGCTAATTGTGGGAAGAACTGAATTCTGCTTACATTTTCAGTGTTTCTACTAAGAACATCTTTCTCTTCTTACCAAACTATTGAGTTCTTAGTCTGCAAACTACCTGGGATCTGGGTGCTGCCGTGCGAAACAATGTGTGTTGCTTACCTTAACTGATGCTTCAGTGATCTTCTCAGGGAGACAGTTTAAATTTATTGATCAAAATATTTTCAAATTGTTTTCCTTAAAATTCGTTCAAAATGCATATCCCAAATCATTTTTTATTCAAGGGGCACGTTCTGCTTTGAAAAGGAAGAAGCAACTCTCAAGCTGATTAATGGACAAAACTTAATTTTCTTAGGGCAGTGTCAGGCTTACTCTGAGTGAGGAGCAAGACAAGAGGGGAGAGCTTTGGAATTGTAAGTTTCTGAAGCAAAGTTTGAGCAAACATTCTAATGCACAACTGGAGTATAACTAAATAATTGTCTTAAGAGTCTTACTTTAACAGTTAGAAAATAAATAAAAAATGTAAATGGTAAAATTAATTTACTTGCATCGATGACAAAATACTTCGTTTTATTCAAAAAGCGGTAGGCGTTTGGTCTCCCAGCCACATCTTTGTCATAAGCTCGGCTTAGTTCTGTTCCAGGAAGCTGATTCTCAGGCAAATTAACAGGGTTGATTAACATCTGAATTTCTGCTCCGATATAGGAAAACGCTAAATTGTCAACACATAAAGACTTAAGTAAGACCAAGAAGAGGATGAAGAGAAATCATTTGCCCCATGGTCACTCTGGGTTTGTGCTCATTAGTGAAGACAGTTGGAGAAAACACCTCATGTGAAACAAAACTACCATTGGATTTCCCCTTAGTGAGATTTTGATACACATTTTCTGTTGAGCCCTACATAATAAATTTTAGCTGATGAACAAACCGAGATCCAATTCTTATTCTACCTCTAAAATATTTCTTCATTCTGTCTGGCTACTGAACTATTTATTACCAAGCACAATCGCTATCTTATCCAGAGAAAATTTCACTAATTGCTTCCTTCTTATTGATCATTCAGTCTAGGAATTGTCCATTCAATTAAACATTTTTATTGCATTTTTACTTGAAACACCACTTCAAAATATCAGCATAATGTCTTTTCTGGTTTTATCTACTTAACTAGTTTCATTGTTTTTCATGCGAATGAAAAAAGACTCTATGTTGTTCTAGATATGACTCATTATAGCTTCCTAACTCCACACCTCCACAGCAAAGAGTAGAAATAAAATATTGTTAGACTCACTCGTAGACTGTGAAATACAACTCAAGAGATAGTATGTGAGCATACGCAGTGTCCATAGACACAGCACAGTGTGAAAATGAGTCATAAGCTTAAGAAATGCATTATACAACCCTGTTATAGAGTAGAAAAGACGTTAAAAGCAAATAACACTATGAATTAAACCTGGAAAATACCAAGATGAGTACTGGATGAAAAAACCCAAGGCCATAGTAAGTGTTTCTCTTTACTCACACGCACAGGCATGCACATAAGAGGAAGCAGAAAGCTGAGAGATATTAACTGAAACTAAAAGGATCCCAACACAGATCCAATTCTTCAATACCCAGACTCTTCTAAAAGCAAACAATCAGCAAACTTAAACTCACCTGTGCATATTAACAAAATCTTGAAGTTATTCATATTCAGGCTGGCTTCTCCAATGCCCACACCAAGGCCACGAACAAATGCACAACGTTGGCTATTTATACAAATTCTGTCGTCATACACGTTAAGCCAGCAGGTCAATAAGCTGTTACTCAACGACGATGATGGTAGGTTTACTCTGTTTAGCTGCGTGATTAGGTGCACAGATCCAGTTTCGGCTCCTGTGTTTGTTCCCTCACGAATCTGGTGAGATTATCAGCAAACCGTCATGTGCCACCATTTAATTTACACCTTTCCAGCTGGTGGCTAGTTTACTGTGGAGAGTTTTGGGCCAGAAGCCAAGTGTTCTCTTCTTAATCCCTCCCGATCTAAAGACACAGTGTACACTTGGAAACCCTGCCTGAAACTTGCAGCTGGCGAGCACTTGAGTGCCACTGGTATACAATCACCTCTGTACCTACGGTTGCTGAGTAGTTACAAGAAGGAACAAAACCCACTCTTGGGTCTCTCATAACCTAGCAAACATAAAGAATGGATAAAAGTAACTATAACTCCCAAAGCGGAAGTAAGGGTGAATAAAAGTGCGTAAATTTTAGGTAAAAAAGAATCACTTCTAAGGAGAGAAAATCCTCAGAGAGAGAGCATCATGTGAAAACCTTTACAGGAACCAAGTTTTCTGACAGTCATCTCATTATCAAAGGATTTGCTTTCTCTTCTCAATATTTATATGCTTATGTATTTATAACTTATTCATATGCAATTTGGCACCATTTAGAATTATTCATAAGAACTTGAATAAATTTAAAAGAATGATATAATTATTTAAGCATTATATTACATTGTTATACATTTATGTTCACAAATACATTGAAAATGATGTAAATATACCACACTAAAAGATTTTCTGACTCTCAACTATTTAAAATGATTTATTTTCTAATGTGAACTATTATTCTTTGTATTATTAATGAGATGAAGCGTGAAGTAAATAAAAAGCAAATTGTATTTATTACTCATTCCAATTTTGCCCATTAATTGTACATAAAGTATTTTACTTACTAAACATTTTATAAGATGCATATATTATGTCATATACAATGTAAAAATTATGATTCATTATACACCTTAAAATACTTATGTTGAAAAATCAACAAGCATTCAAATTAAAAGTAAGATTTTCATACTGAATATAATATTTATTTTATCAATTATTAAATTGTTATTTAATTGACATTTAAATAATTGACTTGGATTATATGAATATTCAACTTTCCACTCCCTACTCTGACTTGCCTCAAACACATCCTGAATATTTCCTTTCTTTCATGCCCCACCCCTCTCTCTTCTTTCTTACCTCACTGAGAACAATTAATGCTGCCTGTTGGAATGTTGCCTGCACGTGACCTTGTGCAGCATTTCATAGTACTCTTCCTTAGCATCTAATTCTTAACATTATTTTCACCCGTTCTTCCATGATTTTCCCTAAGCTTTGTAATGGGTAAAAATATATACAATTCATTAGGACAGAATACACAATAGTCGCTTATTCCCTGCATATAAGTGTTATTTTAACTGTTTGATATTTTTATATATTCATATGTGAGGCCAAACTTTATAGAATGGCACTAGAGAGATGGCTTAGTGGTTAAAAAAGGAAAAGAAAAGAATTCTGCCGGTGTAATAATAAATACCAAAGCTTGCACATGGCAGGTAAGAAGTCTGCACACTGATAACTTCAACTCCAAACAGAACACAGGCACGGTGAGCTCTGAAGGTTTGAGGTTTCAAGCCTAGCCTATAAAATGAGGGCCCTGAATTCAGGCAGAGACTTTACTGTAAAAATAGGCAAGCAGTCATAAAAGAGGCCATGTAATGGTTTCTTCTGGACTCCACTGGCAAGCACAGATATTCTTACATGTGCTTTGTGTACCCTCACATGGATAAAAAATCGGATTGTGTATATACTTGGAAGTTTTACACTTGGAAAGTATGTCAAACATGTCTCAGAAATATAGGCACAATGGAAGAAGTATAAAACAGCATAAGATGTAAAAGAGTGATAAGGTTTAAAAATCACTGAAATGTTTCATTCAAAAGTTCCGCTTCTTAGAATGTTATGAGAGCTTGACTAGAATTCAAATTTGCCATAATGGACAAGGGCAGGTAAATTCAAGCCCTACCCACTAACAGGGAAACATCTGCAATTCATGCCAGCTGGAAAAAGGAAAATCCATTTTCTCCAATGGAGCATCACTGGGTATATCAGTGCCACTTGGGGAGAGACCCAGTGGCCAGGAGTACTTGGCCAACACAAAACAGAGTCCATGGTCTTTCATTACGTTTTGCTTTTGTACCTTTTCACTTGTTTTTGTTTCTCTCAACCATTTTTTTTAATTATATGCATTTTGATTTCTTAGGGAAGAAAAAGAGGGAGCATGGACTTGGGTAGATAGTGAGGTGGAGAACACCTGGGAAGATTCGGGTAGAATGAAGAATATGACCAAAATACATTGAATGTAAAACATTTATTTCAAATATGTAAAATGGAATGATAACATATACTTTTCCCGATATACCTTTTTATCACATGACCTTCTCTATAAAAGTAGCTACTTTCCTATTCCTCTTTAAATGGCTCATTTATCTTTAAAGGACTGATACAGTATACCTTCTTAAAATCTGATATAAGGTATTATTTATTATAGAAAATAATAAAATATTATGATTTAATTTCCCATTTAGGATATTGTTTAACAATAGAGATTCAACACCATATGGCCATTGAAGAATTAGCTATTTCTTTTCATCTTTTTCCTTTTGCTCTTGATGTTTTGCTTATGTATATATTTCTGCCATGCTTGGCACAAATTCTAAGCATGTCACTAATTTTCTCTGAGCTTTTACTCACTTCCATTGCTTCAGCACTGGATGGTACTGAGTTCAGGTTTGCTGGGTGTCTCCTGTAGGTGTATTATCATTGTTTCAGGACTAAAGGGCAATCTAAGTTCATGTTTCTCTCATCTGCACTATTGGTGCTCAGTTCTAAAAGAATCATAAAAGTATGTAGAGGGGCTATTCTGTTCTCACAAGCCTCTACTGGGGGATAGAGTAACCTAGACACAGTAGTCATTTACCAGGCATGCTATAACTTTCTCCCTGCCTTTGGGCAGTCAATTGTGATAAATTAGTCCCTGGCTCGAGTGTTAGAACTATGGTCCCTAGTGTCCCTCTGCTGTGTCTTATGCTAGGCCAACAATCTAAGAACAGGAGTCATACTAAAACCTTCCTATTGAAGTGGTCTTATCCCCAAGACTACTGCAACCAGGTATAAACTGGTAGACTGCGGTAGAAAGCTCATCAGCTGAGGCTATGTGCCTTCCACTGGTACCTGAGCTGTGTGAGAGGCTCTGTTCTCAGGCTGCCCCAAGGAGAACACTGTCATGATCTTCTCAGTGTAAGGCTTTAATGCATTATCACTAAGTTCCAGCTATAAGTCCTGTGTTTAGAAACTAATCTGGCCCCCTTTTAATGGACTATAGTATTACATTATATTACACTAGGTTGGGTAGTGTTGATTGAGTCTGTCTCCTGCTGCACAGATTTTCCTATCCCTAGACTGACATAAAAAAGAAAGAAAAACAAAACAAAGACCTGCATGTTTTTAGTGGTGCACAAAACCCAAACAGCAACTTAAGGGACCAAAACACAAATCCATCCAACTGGGGCACTAATTTCTATAGCTGTTGCTTGGTCAGTTTGGAAGCTCTGCAACTTGTGCTGACATAACTGCAGCTGTGCTACTCAAGGGTGGAGGAAAAACAGTGGACACAGGCCCTTGGTCACCAAAACAAACCCCCAGCTAGAGCATGCATGATTCTTACAGTCTCTAGGAACTGTTCATTCTTGGAAGGCAGTCAGATGTGTCCCAAGCTTATTCTAAGGAAAAAACTGATGCAGGCTAAAACTATCACCAGTTTTCCCAATGTATAACTTTTCACATGACATCATAGCATCTCCAAACACCTCATTTATAAGCTCTGTCTAAGTATGAGGGAATCTGTTTCTATTGGGTGTTGGACCTTTCATCACATCCTTGATATAAGAGTTTGTGTCCTGTATCCTATTGAGAGGACATTTGCTTCCTGTTCTGTCAGTCCATAATGAAACTCAATCTAAGGTTATCAAACTGGGCTAAAATAATTTCTTGATTGCTGAACAATTTAATAAAGATAGCATTTCTATTTTTTTAAACATTTCTATTTCTTTTTACCATAAGAACTTTAGGAAGAGCAGAAAGACAACCAACCGTCAACGGTCTTTAATAGCTGAAACACTTTGTTGATTCAATCTTCCACCGAAAATTAACAAAAATGCAGAACCCAGCTCGTAACAGCGCTTTAAATGTTTTCGAGGGAAACGGCGGCGCAGATCTTCCTGGTTACTGCCACCACAGAGAGCTCGTGGGCAGCACCCCGCGAGCAAACTTGAGCCTCGGGACCACAGGTAAGACCAACTTTTCTGCTGCAAGAGACCTGCCTGGTGAACTCGGGACACACAGAGGCAGAATTCCTCTAGGACCGGGCACGTCCTGTGTTTACCGGGAGTCCCACACCCGCGGATCCCGGCCCACAGCAGCTCTCTGCTCCCAGACCCCGTGGGAGAGAGACCTCACCGCCTGGTCAGGTGGGAACTCCTGAAGCTGCAGAGCGGAAGAGACCACTAACACTGCCCACCCCTGCCCACATCCCTGGCCCAAGAGGAAACTGTATAAGGCCTCTAGGTTCCCGTGGGGGAGGGCCCAGGAGCGGCAGGAACCCTGCGCCTGAGACACGGCCGGAACCTGAAGGAAACAGACCGGATAAACAGTTCTCTGCACCAAAATCCCGTGGGAGGGAGAGCTAAACCTTCAGAGAGGCAGACACGCCTGGGAAACCAGAAGAGACTGCACTCTGCACACATCTGGGACGCCAGAGGAAAACACCAAACGCCATCTGGAACCCTGGTGCACTGAAGTTCCCGGAAACGGCGGTGCAGATCTTCCTGGTTGCTGCCGCCTCGGAGAGCTCATAAGCAATACCCAACGAGCAAACTTGAGCCTCGGGACCACAGGTAAGACCAACTTTTCTGCTGCAAGTGACCTGCCTGGTGAACTCAAGACACAGGCCCACAGGAACAGCTGAAGACCTGTAGAGAGGAAAAACTACACGCCCGAAAGCAGAACACTCTGTCCCCATAACTGGCTGAAAGAAAAGAGGAAAACAGGTCTACAGCACTCCTGACACACAGGCTTATAGGACAGTCTAGCCACTGTCAGAAATAGCAGAACAAAGTACACTAGAGATAATCTGATGGCGAAAGGCAAGCGCAGGAACCCAAGCAACAGAAACCAAGACTACATGGCACCATCGGAGCCCAATTCTCCCATCAAAACAAACATGGAATATCCAAACACACCAGAAAAGCAAGATCTAGTTTCAAAATCATATTTGATCATGATGCTGGAGGACTTCAAGAAAGACGTGAGGAACTCCCTTAGAGAAACACAGGAAAACATTAATAAACAAGTAGAAGCCTACAGAGAGGAATCGCAAAAAATCCCTGAAAGAATTCCAGGAAAACACAATCAAACAGTTGAAGGAATTAAAAATGGAAATAGAAGCAATCAAGAAAGAACATATGGAAACAACCCTGGATATAGAAAACCAAAAGAAGAGACAAGGAGCTGTAGATACAAGCTTCACCAACAGAATACAAGAGATGGAAGAGAGAATCTCAGGAGCAGAAGATTCCATAGAAATCATTGACTCAACTGTCAAAGATAATGTAAAGCAGAAAAAGCTACTGGTCCAAAACATACAGGAAATCCAGGACTCAATGAGAAGATCAAACCTAAGGATAATAGGTATAGAAGAGAGTGAAGACTCCTAGCTCAAAGGACCAGTAAATATCTTCAACAAAATCGTAGAAGAAAACTTCCCTAACCTAAAAAAAGAGGTACCCATAGGCATACAAGAAGCCTACAGAACTCCAAATAGATTGGACCAGAAAAGAAACACCTCCGTCACATAATAGTCAAAAACACCAAACGCACAAAATAAAGAAAGAATATTAAAAGCAGTAAGGGAAAAAGGTCAAGTAACATATAAAGGCAGACCTATCAGAATTACACCAGACTTTTCACCAGAAACTATGAAAGCCAGAAGATCCTGGACAGATGTCATACAGACCCTAAGAGAACACAAATGCCAGCCCAGATTACTGTATCCTGCAAAACTCTCAATTAACATAGATGGAGAAACCAAGATATTCCATGACAAACCAAATTTACACAATATCTTTCTACAAATCCAGCACTACAAAGGATAATAAATGGTAAAGCCCAAATATGGAGGCAAGCTATACCCTAGAAGAAGCAAGAAACTAATCGTCTTGGCAACAAAACAAAGAGAAGAAAAGCACACAAACATAACCTCACATCCAAATATGAATATAACAAGAAGCAATAATCACTATTCCTTAATATCTCTCAAAATCAATAGCCTCAACTCCCCAATAAAAAGACATAGATTAACAAACTGGATACGCAACGAGGACCCTGCTTTCTGCTGCCTACAGGAAACACACCTCAGAGACAAAGACAGACACTACCTCAGAGTGAAAGGCTGGAAAACAACTTTCCAAGCAAATGGTCGGAAGAAGCAAGCTGGAGTAGCCATTCTAATATCAAATAAAGTCAATTTTCAACTAAAAGTCATCAAAAAAGATAAGGAAGGACACTTTATATTTATCAAAGGAAAAATCCACCAAGATGAACTCTCAATCCTAAATATCTATGCCCCAAATACAAGGGCACCTACATACGTAAAAGAAACCTTACTAAAGCTCAAAACACACCTTGCACCTCACACAATAATAGTAGGAGACTTCAACACCCCACTCTCATCAATGGACAGATCATGGAAACAGAAATTAAACAGAGACGTAGACAGACTAAGAGAAGTCATGAGCCAAATGGACTTAACGGATATTTATAGAACGTTCTATCCTAAAGCAAAAGGATATACCTTCTTCTCAGCTCCTCATGGTACTTTCTCCAAAATTGACCACATAATTGGTCAAAAAACGGGCCTCAACAGGTACAGAAAGATAGAAATAATCCCATGCGTGCTATCGGACCACCACGGCCTAAAGCTGGTCTTCAATAACAATAAGGGAAGAATGCCCACATATACATGGAAATTGAACAATGCTCTACTCAATGATAACCTGGTCAAGGAAGAAATAAAGAAAGAAATTAAAAACTTTTTAGAATTTAATGAAAATGAAGGTACAACATACCCAAACTTATGGGACACGATGAAAAGCTGTGCTAAGAGGAAAAACTCATAGCTGAGTGCCTGCAGAAAGAAACAGGAAAGAGCATATGTCAGCAGCTTGACAGCACACCTAAAAAGCTCTAGAACAAAAGAAGCAAATACACCCAGGAGGAGTAGAAGGCAGGAAATAATCAAACTCAGAGCTGAAATCAACCAAGTAGAAACAAAAAAGGACCATAGAAAGAATCAACAGAACCAAAAGTTGGTTCTTTGAGAAAATCAACAAGATAGATAAACCCTTAGCCAGACTAACGAGAGGACACAGAGAGTGTGTCCAAATTAACAAAATCAGAAATGAAAAGGAGACATAACTACAGATTCAGAGGAAATTCAAAAAATCATCAGATCTTAATATAAAAGCCTATATTCAACAAAACTTGAAAATCTACAGGAAATGGACAATTTCCTAGACAGATACCAGGTACCGAAGTTAAATCAGGAACAGATAAACCAGTTAAACAACCCCATAACTCCTAAGGAAATAGAAGCAGTCATTAAAGGCCTCCCAACCAAAAAGAGCCCAGGTCCAGACGGGTTTAGTGCAGAATTCTATCAGACCTTCATAGAAGACCTCGTACCAATATTATTCAAACTATTCCACAAAATTGAAACAGATGGAGCACTACCGAACTCCTTCTATGAAGCCACAATTACTCTTATACCTAAACCACACAAAGACCCAACAAAGAAAGAGAACTTCAGACCAATTTCCCTTATGAATATCGACGCAAAAATACTCAATAAAATTCTGGCAAACCGAATCCAAGCAACATCTTTAGTCATAAGGGAAATGCAAATCAAAACAACCCTGAGATTTCACCTCACACCAGTGAGAATGGTTAAGATCAAAAACTCAGGTGACAACAGATGCTGGCGAGGATGCAGAGAAAGAGGAACACTCCTCCATTGTTGGTGGGATTGCAGACTGGTACAACCATTCTGGAAATCAGTGTGGAGGTTCCTCAGAAAATTGGACATTGAACTGCCTGAGGATCCAACTATACCTCTCTTGGGCATATACCCAAAAGATGCCCCAACATATAAAAAAGACACATGCTCCACTATGTTCATCGCAGCCTTATTTATAATAGCCAGAAGCTGGAAAGAACCCAGATGCCCTTCAACAGAGGAATGGATACAGAAAATGTGGTACATCTACACAATGGAATATTACTCAGCTATCAAAAACAACGACTTTATGAAATTAGGGGAAATGGTTGAACTGGAAAATATCATCCTGAGTGAGCTAACCCAATCACAGAAAGACATACATGGTATGCACTCATTGATAAGTGGCTATTAGCCCAAATGCTTGAATTACCTAGATGCCTACAACAAATGAAACTCAAGACGGATGATCAAAATGTGAATGCTTCACTCCTTCTTTAAAAGGGGAACAAGAATACCCTTGGCAGGGAAGAGAGAGGCAAAGATTAAAACAAAGACTGAAGGAACACCCATTCAGAGCCTGCCCCACATGTGGACCATACATATACAGCCATCCAATTAGACAAGATTGATGATGCAAAGAAGTGCAGACCGACAGGAGCCGGATGTAGATCGCTCCTAAGAGACACAGCCAGAATACAGCAAATACCGAGGCGAATGCCAGCAGCAAACCATTGAACTGAGAATAGGACCCCCATTGAAGGAATCAGAGAAAGAACTGGAAGAGCTTGAAGGGGCTCGAGACCCCATATGTACAACAATGCCAAGCAACCAGAGCTTCCAGGACTAAGCCACTACCTAAAGACTATACATGGACTGACCCTGGACTCTGACCTCATAGGTAGCAATGAATATCCTAGTAAGAGCACCAGTGGAAGGGGGAAGCCCTGGGTCCTGCTAAGACTGAACCCCAGTGAACTAGACTGTTGGGGGGTAGGGCGGCAATGGGGGAGGGTTGGGAGAGGAACACCCATAAGGAAGGGGAAGGGGGAGGGTGATGTTTGCCCGGAAACCGGGAAAGGGAATAACACTCGAAATGTATATAAGAAATACTCAAGTTAATAAAAAAAAATGTTTTCAAAATATTACCATGTTTCAACCAGAATATCAAAAATTCTATGATAAAGTAAAATAAAATCGATAAAGAAATTAACCTAACAAAGCAATAATAAAATCAATAAACTTGTGTATGGCACTGACAGTGAGCTGAAACTTGGCTTATATTAGCTATCCAGCAGCAGTTCATGGAAATACTTGTATATCAAGTCTCCTGAGGAAATTGGGGTGCATAATGTTATGGCTATTAAGTAGGCTTCTATGCTTGTTATTCTAAACAAATGCACTTTGCTGGAAAGCAGCTGTCCAGAGACTTCTACCATTTTTACAAGTCTTGTGAACTTAGTACGTGACCACACTAGTTGTTACCTCTCTTCAAAGACTGTCTTGTAGCACAGTCTTAAAAGATGTAGTGTCGAGGAACATAGGAGCAGTCAGTGGCATGAGCCTTCTGGTTTCTGCCTGTGCCCTAAGATGAACCACTTCATAACTCTCTGTACCCAAATACCATGGGAGAGAGAGCTAGACTTGCAGAAGTGTGGAAAATCCTGAGAGCTCAGAGGAGACGACTACTTCTGCCCACATTCCTGATACAAGGGGAACCCACCTAGTGCCCTTTGTTTACTCTGGACACAGGGACCAAGGAGCAGTCTGGGGCAGGACTCTTCTGGTTTCTGTCTGAGCTTTGAGCTGAAAAACCAGTTCCCAGGTGCACTGACAATCCTGGAGATAGAAAACCTAGAAAAGAGATCAGTAGTCAGATGCAAGCGTCACCAACAGAATACAAGAGATAGAGGAGAGAAACTCAGAGGCAAAAGATACCATAGAAAACAACAATAGTCATAAGGGAAATGCAAATCAAAACAACCCTGAGATTTCACCTCACACCAGTGAGAATGGTTAAGATCAAAAACTCAGGTGACAGCAGATGCTGGCGAGGATGTGGAGAAAGAGGAACACTCCTCCATTGTTGGTGGGATTGCAGACTGGTACAACCATTCTGGAAATCAGTCTCAAGGTTCCTCAGAAAATTGGACATTGAACTACCTGAGGACCCAGCTATACCTCTCTTGGGCATATACCCAAAAGATGTTCATAGCAGCCTTATTTATAATAGCCAGAAGCTGGAAAGAACTCAGATGCCCCTCAACAGAGGAATGGATACAGAAAATCTACACAATGGAAAATTACTCAGCTATCAAAAACAATGACTTTATGAAATTCATAGGCAAATGGATGGAACTGGAAAATATCATCCTGAGTGAGGTAACCAAATCACAGAAAAACACACATGGTATGCACTCATTGATAAGTGGCTATTGGCCCAAATGCTTGAATTGCCCTAGATGCACAGAACACATGAAACTCAAGAGGGATGACCAAAATGCAAATGCTTCACTCCTTCTTTAAAAGGGGAACAAGAATACCCTTGGAAGGGAATAGGGAGGCAAAGATTAAAACAGAGGCTGAAGGAACACCCATTCAGAGCCTGCCCCACATGTGGCCCATACATATACAGCCACCCAATTAGACAAGATGGATGAAGCAAAGAAGTACAGGCCGACAGGAACCGGATGTAGATCTCCCCTGAGAGACACAACCAGAATACAGCAAATACAGAGGCGAATGCCAGCAGCAAACCACTGAACTGAGAACGGGACCCCCGTTGAAGGAATCAGAGAAAGAACTGGAAGAGCTTGAAGGGGCTCAAGACCCCATGTGAACAACAATTCCAAGCAATCAGCTCTTCCAGGGCCTAAGCCACTACCCAAAGATTATACAAGGACTGACCCTGGGCTCCAACTTCACAGGTAGCAATGAATAGCCTAGTAAGAGCACCAGTGGAAGGGGAAGACCTTGGTCCTGCCAAGACTGAACCCCCCAGTGAACATGATTGTTGTGGGGAGGGTGGGAATGGGGGTAGGATGGGGAGAGGAACACCAATATAGAAGGGGAGAGGGAGGGGGATCTTGGCCCGGAAACCGGGAAAGGGAATAACAATCGAAATGTAAATAAGAAATACTCAAGTTAATAAAGATAAAAAAAAAAAAAAAACAGAAAACAACAACAGAACCATCAAAGATAATGTAAAATTCAAAAGGGTCCTAACCCAAAACATCCAGGAAGTCTGGGACACATTGACACGATCAAGCCTAAGGATAATAGGTATAGAGGAGAGTGAAGACTCCCAACTTAAAGGGCCAGAAAATTCCTTCAACAAAATTATAGAAGAAAACTTCCCTAACCTAAAGAAAGAGATGCCCATAAACATATAAGAAGCTTACAGAACTCCAAATAGATTGGAACAGAAAAGAAATTCCTCCCATCACATAATAGTCAAGACACCAAATGCACAAAACAAAGAAAGAATATTAAAAGTAGTAAGGGGAAAAGGCCAAGTAACAAATAAAGACAGACCTATCAGAATTACACCAGACTTTTCAACAAAGACCATGAAAGCCAAAAGATTCTGGACAGATGTCAATCAGACCCTATGAGAACACAAATGCCAGGCCAGGCTACAATATCCACCAAAACTTTCACTTAACATAGATAGAGAAAGCAATGTATTCCACAACAAAACCAAATTTACCCAATATAGTTCCACAAATCCAGCCCTACAAAAGATAATAGATAGAAAACTCCAACAAAAGGAGGGAAATTACACACCAGAAAAAGCAAGAAAGTAATCTTCTTGCAAGAAACCAAAAGAAGAGAGCCACACAAACATAATTCCACCTTTTACAACAAAAATAACAGGAAACAACAATCACTATTCCTTAATATCTCTTAAGATCGATAGACTCAATTCTCCAATAAAAAGAAAGACTAGCAGACTGGATACATAAAGAGGACCCAACATTGTGCTGCATGCAGGAAACACACCTCAGAGACAAAAACAGACGCTAACTCACAGTAAAAAGCTAGAAAACAATTTTCCAAGCCAATGGTCTGAAGAAGCAAGCTAGTATAGCCATTCTAACATCGAATAAACTTTTCAACCAAAAGTTATCAAAAAAGATAAAGAAGGGCACTCCATATACTTCAAATGAAAAATCCACCAGGATGAACTCTCAATCATGGATATCTATGCTCCAAATGCAAGGGCACCTACACTCATAAAAGAAACCTTGCTAAAGTTCAAAGTACACACTGCACCTCACACAATAATAGTGGGAGATTTCAACACCCTACTCCCATTAATGGACAGATCATGGAAACAGAAATTAAGCAGAGACATAGAGAAACTAACAGATGTTATGAACCAAATGTATTTAACAGATAGTTATAAAATATTTCATCCTAAAAGAAAAGAATATACCATCTTCTCAGCACCTCATGGTACCTTCTCTAAAATTGCCCATATAATTAGTCACAAAACAGTCCTCAACAGATACAAGAAGATTGAAATAATAACATGCATCCTATCAGATCACCATGGACTTCAATAACTACGAAAACAACAGAAATCCCACAAACACATGGAAGTTGAACAATGCTATACTTAATGATAACTTCATCAAGGAAGGAATAAAGAAAGAAATTAAAGATTTTTTAGAATTTAATGAAAATGAAGGCACACCATACCCAAACTTATGGAACACAATGAAAGGAGTGCTAAGAGGAAAACTCATAGCTATGAGAGTCTCCAAAAAAGAAACTGGAGAGAGCATACCTTAGTAGCTTGACAGAACACTTAAAAGCTCTAGAACAAAAAGAGGCAAATAAACTCAAGAGGAGTAGACAGCAGGAAATAATTAAACTCAGGGCTAAAATCAACCAAGTAGAATGAAAAAGAACGATACACACAATTAACAAAACCAGGAGGTAGT
Organism: Rattus rattus; assembly: GCF_011064425.1. NCBI lineage: Eukaryota > Metazoa > Chordata > Mammalia > Rodentia > Muridae > Rattus > Rattus rattus. The sequence goes on along the minus strand of NC_046159.1, from coordinate 146,363,719 downwards.
TCTTTGAGAAAAATCTACAAGATAGATAAACCCTTAGCCAGACTAACCAGAGGGCACAGAGAGTGTGTCCACATTAACAAAATCAGAAATGAAAAGGTAGATATAACAACAGAATGTGAGGAAATTCAAAAAAATCATCAGATCCCACTACAAAAGTATATATTAAACAAAACTGTAAAATCTGGATGAAATGGACAATTTTATAGACAGATACCATTTACCAAAGTTAAATCAGGATCAGATAAACGATCTAAATAGTCCCATAACTCCTAAAGAAATAGAAGCAGTTATTAAGTCTCCCAACCAAAAAGACACCAATACCAGATGGGTTTAATGCAGAATTCTATCAGTCCTTCATAGAAGACCTTACACCAATACTGTTCAAAATATTCCACAGAATGGAAACAGAAGGAGCACTACCCAATTCTTTCTATGAAGCCACAATTATACTTATGCCTAAACTGCACAAAGACCCAAAAACAGAAAGAGAACTTCAGACCAATTTCCGGTATGAATATTGATGCAAAAATACTCAATAAAGTTCTCACAAACCGAATCCAGTAACACATCAAAGTCATCATCCATCATGATCTAGTAGGCATCATTCCAGGGATGCAGGAATGGTTCAATATACAGAAAGTCATCAACTTAACCCACTCTGTAAACAACTCAAAGAAAAAACCCACACTCTCTCTACATATTCAATATAGTCCTAGTCAGAGAAATCAAACAAAAGGAAGTTAAAGGGATACAAATTGGAAAGGAAGAAGTAAAAATATCACAATTTGTGATGTTATTATAGTATACTTAAATGACCCCAAAAGTTACACCAGAGGACTGCTAAGCCTGATAAACGATTTCAGCAAAGTGGCTGGGTATAAAATTAACTCAAACAAATCAGTAGCCTTCCTCTACTCAAAGGATAAATAGGCTGAGAAAGAAATTAGGGAAATGACACCCTTCCGAATAGTCCCAAATAACATAAAAGTCTTCAGTGTGACTCTAGCCAAGCAAGTGAAATAACTGTATGACAAGAATTTCAAGTCTCTGAAGAAAGAAATTAAGAGAAGCTATCAGAAGATTGAAAGATCTCCCATTATCATGGATTGGCAGGATTAATATAGTAAAAAATGGTCATTTTCTCAAAAGCAATCTACAGATTCAATGAAATCCCCATCAAAATTACAACTCAGTTCTTCATAGAGTTAGAAAGAGAAATTTGCAAATTCATCTGGAATAACCAAAAAATTTAAAAAAAAAAAAGGATAGTGAAAACTATCTTCAACAATATAAGAACTTCTGGGGGCATCACCATCCCTGACCTCAAGCAGTATTACACAGCAATACTGATAAAATATTGTATGGTATTGGTACAGAGACAGACAGGTAGATCAGTGGACTAGAATAGAAGACCCAGAAATAAACCCATACACCTATGGTCACTTGATCTCTGACAAAGAGCTAAAGCCATCCAGTGGGAAAAAGATAGCATTTTCAACAAATGGTGCTGGTTCAACTGGAGATCAGCATGTAGAAGAATGCAAATCGATCCATTCTTATCACCTGTAGAAGGCTTTAGTGCAAGTGATCAAGGAACTCCACATAAACCCGATACACTCAAACTAGTAGAAGAAAATGTGGGGAAGAGTCTTGATCACATGGGCACTGTGGAAAATTCATGAACAAAACACCAATGGCTTATGCTCTAAGATCAAAAATCAACACATGGGACCTCATAAAATTGCAAATCTTCTGTAAAGGAAAGGACACTGTCATTAAGATAAATCGCCAACCAACATATTGAGAAAATATCTTTACCAATCCTACATCTGATAGATGGCTAATATCCAATATATACAAAGAACTCAAGAAGTTAGACTCCGGAGAGCCAAATAATCTTATTAAAAATGGGGTACAGAGCTAAACAAAGAATTCTCAGCTGAGGAATATCGAATGACTGAGAAGTACCTAAATACATGTTCAACATCCTTAGTCATCAGGGAAATGCAAATCAAAACAACCCTGAGATGCCACCTCACACCAGTCAGAATGGCTAAGATAAAAACCTCAGGTGACAGCAGATGCTGGCGAGGATGTGGAGAAAGAGGAACACTCCTCCATTGTTGGTAGGATTGCAAACTGGTACAACCACTATGGAAATCAATCTGGAGGTTTCGCAGAAAATTGGACATTGTGCTAGCTGATGACCCAGAGTTACCTCTCTTGGGCATATACCCAAATGATGCTCCAACATACAACAAAGCCACATGCTCCACTATGTTCATAGCAGCCTTATTTATAATAGCCAGAAGCTGGAAAAAATTCATATGCCCTTTAACAGAGGAATGGATACAGAAAATATGGTACATCTACACAATGTAGTACTACTCAGCTATAAAAAACAATGACTTTGTGAAATTTATAGGCAAATGAATGGAACTAGAAAATATCATCCTGAGTGAGGTAACCCAATCACAAAAAAAACAAAAAACAAAAAAAAAAAAACCCACACATGGTATGCACTCACTGATAAGTGGATATTAGCCCAAAAGCTCAAATTACCCAAGATATAATCCACAGACCACATGCAGCTCAAGGAGAAGGATGACCAAAGTGTGGATGCTTCATTCCTTCTTAAAAGGGGGAACAGAAATATTCATAGGAGGAGATTTGGAGACAACATTTGGAGCAGAGACTGATAGAATGGCCATTTAGAATTTGCTTCACCTGGGAATCCAGTATATATATATATATATATATATATATATATATATATATATATATATATATATATATATCCACCAAATCTAGAAAATATTCATGAAGTCAAGTAGTGCATGCTGATAGGAGCATGATATAGTTGTATAGTTGTCTCCTGAGAGGCTCAGCCAGAACATGAAAAATAAAAAGGCGAATGCAGGCAGCAAACCATTGAACTGAGAATGGGGTCCCCATTGGAGGAGTTAGAGAAAGAATTGAAGGAGCTGAAGGGGCTTGCAACCCCATAAGAACAACAATACCAGCCAATCAGAACTCCCAGAGATTAAATCACTACCCAAATACTACACATGAACAGACCAATGGCTTCAGGTGCATTTGTACCAAAGGATGGCCTTGTTGAGCACCAATGGGAGGAGTAGCCCTTGATCCTGCCTATTCTAGTCTCCCCCAACATAGAGTAATGTCAAGGCAGGGAGACGGGAAGGATGTGTGGTTGGACAGGAGGAACACTCTTATAGATGAAGGGGAGTGGGATGGGAGAGGGGTCTTATGTTTGGGAAACTTTTGAAATATACATAAAAATATCCATTAAAAAATAAAAGAATGCAATGCAAACTAATAAATAAAATATTCTATGTAAATACTGAGAGAGAGAGAGAGAGAGAGAGAGAGAGAGAGAGAGAGAGAGAGAGAGAGAGAGAGGGAGGAGTCTTATCCACTAGACAGAATGTGGTCTGTTTATTGGCCAAAATGAAAGTCTCCCACCTGTGTAACAGTCAGTCAGACTTGGGCTGTTTCTAAAAAGTTCGTGTTCCCAATTCTTTCTCCACATCATGTGCCTTTATCACTTGGCCTTCTTTATTATTTCAGGGACATAAGATTCAAGACCAACATAAATTCTGAAATTATTACTTCTGTAGTTGTCATAAGAAATAATGTCCTTTGTACATGATTTGAGAATTTCCTATCTTATACCTGTGGAAATCTAAGTATTCATCTTGAGAACCAGACAAAACTTTAGACCCTTTGTGAGTTTACCTTGAAAGTCTCAATGTGTTTTTCTAGTCACAAGTATCTATCATCTCAGGAAACAACAGAAAGTCAGGTCAAACTTGTAGAAATATTCAGAATATAGATTAGAATTATTCTGGTTTATTAAAATGGGTGGTAAGTTCTCTTCCATGATCAATAACTTCAATGGCCACAGGTAGTTGGCTAGGTTTTCAGTGCCAGGCATAATTTCTCTCTTGTTTAACATTCCATAATTCCAGCTAGAGAGCTGGTGATGAACACCAATTGTTTATTTGATATCTAGGGGTCAGCCCTGAAAACATATATACAAGTAACATTATACAGAATGAGTAGGCTGTGCATATGTGTATGTATATATACATGTAAGTGAATATATATATACATACACAATCGTGCATATATATATGCACAATTAATGAGAAAAACATCCAGAAATTTGGAAGACAGCTAGGTAGGCATATGGAAGTCTTCAGAGGGAGGAAAGAGACAGGGAAAGGAAGTAACTATGTTGTAATCTCAAAAGGCAAAATGATTTTTTAATTGCAGAAAGAAAATGGCATATGTATGCCATGCCTTCATGGTGACATATTATGAACACCAATATGCCAGTTAAAAAAAAATAAATGTAGCACAGCAACACATACGCAATCAAAAGTCTAAAACATTGTTTCATCTATAAGCTTACTGTTAAATCTTCTGAGACTTTAATTTCTTCATTTATAATGTATAATAAGTTTAAACACTGCTTTCAGAGCTGATATGAAGAAAATATGAGGTCATATATAAAAGAAGCTAGCACAGTACAGTGTATCCAAGAATCATTCCACAAATATTTACTATGGCTTTGGAACCACTTGGGGTACCTTATTAAATACCTCACGTTCTACAGTGGGATTCTGTAGTCCTTCATACTGTATACCCCATGAAATTGTGATTTAAATATTTTCAGAAGCAACCTCTCCTATTCTGAGCTCTATTCTATATCAACAATAGCAGTGAGATTTCTATGTAATGCTATAAAGCTTCCTTAAAGAATGAAAATATTTATACCTGAGTCTGCAGGGATTTCTTATGGACAGCTGGTAACTGTAGCTGCCTAAGTGATTCAATCAACCCTATATCCAACAGTTCTAATTGGAAAACCTATGTTACATTTTCATTAAAAATACTCTTTCTGCAAAACATTCCAAACAACTCAATGTAGAAATCTGTTCCTCACTCATTCCTTCTTTTCCCTTCTCAGGCATCGAATAAAGTCAGGGTTCTTTTGTATTTTCTTTCAGACAATTGGGAATATGGTTCATTTCCCAGTAATGCTTCTCTTAGTTTTCACTTCTTGCTTATGAAATTCATTCTTCATTTTAGGAAGGAAATAAAACATCACTCTATCCATGAAGCTACATATGATTTCTACAGCAGTCACGATACCTTCCCCCATCATGCATGAGAGCACACGTATGTAGAATGTGATGAGTAGCATACATGAGTTTTTATTGTCTAAGTGATCTTTTCCACAAGTCTCATGAACAGAAAACCTTTACTTAGTATTTGTCTGTAATAAATAACAACGACACAACTGTAGGCTTAGACTTTTCAAAACCTACTTTAACAAATGTTCTTGAATGCTTCAACCTTCCCTTCTAGCCTACTGACCAAAGGTAGAAGAGAAAAAAGGCTAATAGGAAATAGGGGATGTGGACTTATTTAGAAGTATTTCTTCTGGGCAGTCCCAAGCACAAATTAGTAGCAGAGGTTCTATACAAAAGAAACCTGAGTCTCCACCAAATCAGCAAGAGTCTGTGGAAATGGCAAGAAGCTAGATTCAGAGTCCGGAATGCTCACAGAATGGGATAATGCTAGAGCAGTTAAGTGGGAATAGGTGAGCGGTTGGAGGAACATCCCCATAGAGGCAAAGGGGAGTGGTACAGGACGGTGGGGTGGGGGTGATGGAATGAGGTGGTTGTGGAGGGGTAACCAGGAAGGGAGATAGCACTTAAAATGTAAACAAATAAAATGATTAATTTAAGAAGGTGGGGGGGAAGAAGCTGGAAAACCACCATAAGAAGTTGTTTGGTGTTTTCTCTCTATGAAGGCATGACAAGAGAAGATCCACAATGACCAACAAAACACTGCAAGGCAAACCAACGCAAGAGCATCGCAAGCGGAGAGCAGCAAAGGATTGAAAGGGGAACAAATGCAAGAGTGTTTTCTCACTGTCTGTGGGGTTAGATTTATATTTTTTCTAAAGATCATACACCCTTTCAAGCATCCACTCTAGGAAAATGACATCCTATCATATGTCCACTTCAGCAAAACATCCTTTCCTAAGACAGCTTCCAGAAAACATCACGACTCAGCTGAGTCTCCACAGAAACCAGAAATTTCTTCTTCACACAAGTGTGTTTCAGATGATACTGTGAATTAAATTGAATTCTACCACAACAAATTGCTCACTGTGGATTATATATAAGCATAGTTTCATAGAATTTTACATTAAGTTCTCCAATTGTCTGGAGATCACTTCAAACATACTACTTCCTCAGCTCTTAGAAATTGAACAACTTCTCGTCATGGAACATTTTGAGCTTAAATATCCCTGAGACTTAATTCCTTCAATGTTTGAATGATTCATTGTGTTCTTAAAGTTACGCAGACCATGTGTCCCCCCACCCATGACATGTTTCTTTCACTGTCTGATTTTCTTTATAGTACTCATTTTATTTCAACATACTATGAGATTAAAGTATGCTATTAGTGACCTGTGAGTAATCCCTGAATGTAAACTATTTTTAAAAGTTTTTTTTTCCTTTTCTTCAAGAAGGTATCTTTAAGAACTGGAAGAACCCTAGGATGGATAGTCATTTAAAATAATTACTACAAGAAAGATTTTCACATGGTATTCTTGAACTTGATTAAAAAATGGGTTCAGGAAAATGTGACAGAAATTAATTTATAATGCTGAAGTGAATTCAACATGTTCTGCACCTTGCTAGATAACAGTTGTTTCACAGAGTAGATAGGTTGATGTTAGATTTATATCATGGATATTTTATCATTATATTATATTAAGTATAGTTACTTTGTGTCACTGTGAACAAAACACTTAGAATAACTTCAAAGGAACACATTCATTCGACTCACAGTCTCAAATGGTTCAGTCCATAATAATGTGGCCCCATGAACCTATGCAGAATATCATGGCCAAGATAGTATGTTCTCATAGACAAAACACAGTCAAAAAGGGATCAGAACCCAACTCCTAAAGTTTCCCAGAGTTTCTAAAATAGTGCTACCAGTTGGGGATAAAGAATTCAACACAGGAGCCCATGGGAGACATTTCATCCTCAAACCATAACACATATATTGTGTTTACACATTTGTGTAGAGGAATTTTAATCCAGCAAAATGGCTGCTTTGGTTAGAATACAGGCATGCCCTTAGTACATTCCTTTAATCCCAAGAGACAAAGGCAAGCAAATCTCTGGGTTAAAGGCCAGTCTGGTATAGAACAAGTTCCAGGTAAAGAAAAGCTTATTCTGAGGTGTGGTGGTACATGCCTTTAATCACAGCACTCAAGAGACAGAGACATGCAGATCTCCTGAGTTCTAGTCGGTTCAGCTCAGTCAGTTGAGTCCTGTTCGGTCAGTGCAGGAAATAGTGCAGTGTAGTACGTTTCAGTTCTGTTCAGTTGATGCAGCAGAGGCAGTTGAAACCAGAAGATAAGAAGGAGTCACAAGATTAGAACAACTTGCCAGAGTTAGTTTGAGGCCACCAGAGCAATTTGGTTAAAAAAAAAAAAAAACTGAGGAAAGCCAAGCTGAATTAATCAGCTTTATGAGAAGTTTGAGCCAGAACAGGTGAGTTGAACCAGCCAGCCAGAGTTCAGAGTTCAGAGTCCAGAGTTCAGGGTATGCTTAGTCAGCAGTAACCTTCTGAGATGACAATTATATCAGGTGAGTAAACTTACCTTTACATCTATGTGGGTGTCTGAAAAGCACTCTAAGAACATTTCTTATGGCATTAAAGTTTCCTAGGATACTTCCTCAATTAACAAGAGGTTCAAACTAGAGTTTTGTAGGTCTTCTACTTGCACATCTCATTAAATAATTAATTATATTTTGAGGGGAAAATGTTACTGTAGTTCCGAGCATTTGCACCAAGTAGAAAAGTTTATGATCTCCCTGACATTTTAAATATTAGTAAGTAAATAAATTATATGAACAGTACAAATAAACAACTTTTCTCCTCTTAGTATTATCTGTTAGTTCCTTTGGAATATAATACTTTTAAATCATCTTTAAAAGTCAAAAACTAAGATAAGCAACAGAAGGGCATGCTAAAAACAGCCAATTAGTTGGTGTTCTAATGAAGCCAAGAAAAGCAGGGGAAAGTGAGGAAGGGGAAGATGAGGGCTGGCTCTGCTCTTTTCCTATGAGTCACTGGTTGCCTGACTGAAAAAATATGCAGAGCTCAGAGAAGAACATGAGCCCTTTTGAACCAAGAGCTTTAGTAACCTTGGAGGAAATGGCAGTTTATAATTGGTTTTGAAATATTATTTAATCTGACAACTGAGACAAATGCCTCTCCATCATATGAATCCTCTCATATAAGATACCAGACCGAAAGATATGTTTAATAAGAAGCACCCCATTTCCTGTTGGATGTGGTTACTTAAGGCCACACAATTTACTTGTGCAGGATTATGACATCTTACAGATATTTAAATGTTACTTAGTAGTTCAGTGTGTTTTTAATTAATTATCTTTTATTCTGGAATGTACAAAAATAGTTCAAGAATCCCATAATGTAAAACCCCTGCTAATTTAGCTTTGATGCAAAGAGAATGCACTCTAAAGGTACTCTGTGATCTAATTTCTCCTTAACATTGTTCACGTTGGCAAGTGTGAATTAAGAGGGAAAACCTAGGCAAATGATGTTTTTCTTCTCTGCCTTTTTCTTACATGCTCTTTTGAAAAATCTCATCATTCAGATCTTGAAACTCTTAATGCTACCAATTAATATAAGGATTATATCTAATTAATGTGTCCCAGAAAAGAAAAATGAAGGTTTGGATAGGATACAGAATGATAAAGAAAATTATGAGAAAAAAAATCAGCTTCCTGGGGAATCTCATTTCAAGTCTGTTGATTTGTGAGTTTGAAAAGGAGCATACCTCACAATGCATTTTATTCTAACTTCACCTCTTACATAACTATTATGTTATACTATATGACTACTACATTACACTTATCAAAAATCTGATTGTATATTGATATTTTTCTATCTCAAATTACAAATACCTTAAATATTAGAATAATATTTTTTTTGGTTTGTACCTGGTACATGATTTTATGATTTGCAATTTGGTGGATAATAGAATAATGAATGGACTACAAATTACAGGAAAGAATGAATAACTAAAGGGAAGAATGGATAAACTATTAAATACTTAATAATTATTTAATTTTAATGTAACTAGCTGTGAACAAGGCAGTCTAATATTTTCAACTGTAAAATCAAGTAGCCAATGAGATCACATTCATTCAAATGGATGAGAAACCCATTTTCTTAAAGAGAAGTGAATGAAATGATGATAAATATGATGGCCTACATATGCTCATCCCAGGGAGTGGCATGATTAGAAATGTATAACCCTGCTGGAGTAGGTGTGTCACTGTGGATGTGTGCTATAAGACACTGGAAGCCAGGATTCTGCTAGCAGCCTTCAGATGAAGATGTAGAACTCTCAGCTCCTCCTGCACCATGCCTGCCTGGATGCTGCCATGTTTCTGCCTTGATGATAATGGACTGAACCTCTGAACCCTTAAGCCAGCCCCAATTAAATGTTGTCCTTATAAGAGCTGCCTTGGGCATGGTGTGTGTTCACAGCAGTAAAATGCTAACTAAGACAATAATTAATTGCACATACCAATCTAAAACCACAGTAGCCCTCATAAAATCCTAAAATTTGGCAATGAAGGCTGCATTCCTAGAGAATGGTCACTAACTTGGGTTAATGGCATCTTCTAGTCAAGACACCACAGTCGTGGCCCTATTTGCTTATGTGTACAATGTACCATTCATTTCCAGTCCATGAATCTGAACCTAGAATTCAGTGTTATGAGAGTCCACATTAGAACTGTGGCAAGTTCAAATTCTCAGTTGAATAAAAGGTAGACATTTCAATAACAAAGAAATGAAGAATTATGTTAAAAAGACATATTTGGAAATATAAAAATATAGTTGTTCTTACATGGATGTGAAAGAAGCTGTACAGAACATTAAGCGTACATGTGAACTCTGGGTTCAGAGATCTGAGGCAGAACCTCACTAGACATTAGAAATTGCTGAAACAAAGAAGCTAAATTTTCTCACTATAGAAACAAAAGCAATATCAATTAAGCTACTATGTATTCACTCATAGATTTATTGTAAATATTTTACATAATATTAATGTACAATTTATCTTGAGGTTCAGAGGAGTAGAAAATATTCGGACCTGTCTGCACCCATATAGGCAATTTTCTTTGCCTAAGATAAGTTCCAGGGACTGAAAACAAGAAGAGGAGGATGAAGTTTTGAGAAAGTGTTTTAGATACATGAAAGAATACAAGAGTGTCATTGCCTATGTCAGCTTTTATGCGTTTGTCATTTGTCCCAGTTTGGCAGCACTGCTTTGCAACAAGTAGGTATCTCAAAATTGTATCCTATCTTGCTTTGAAATATTCACAGTAGTACATTGCAGATGAGCCTCAAAGCAGTAATGGCAGATACAGTAATAAACTGTATATAGTGAGAGGAAATAGTAGTATTCTCTGATTGTTTAGTAGACAGAGTGTAGTAGCTATGTACGTAAATTACTATAATGCCCTTTCAGAAGGCATATGTGGAGGTCACCATAAAGGTTACTTTGTGATAAGAGTGTGGTGATTTGAATGTGCTTGGCCCAGGGTATGACAACATTAGGAGGTGTGGCAATGTTGGAGTATGTGTGGCCTTGTAAAGATATGTGGCACTGTGGAGGTGGGCTTTGAGTTCTTTTCTTCAAGATCTACCCAGTATGAATGATAGTGTCCTCTTCTCTACCTGAAGAGGATAATCACCTTCTGGCTGCCTTAGGATCAAAATGTAGAATACTCAGCTCCTTCTAAAGCACCATGTATGCTTAGACACTGCAATGCTTTCCACAATGATGATAAAGGACTGACACTCTGAAACCATAAGGCAGACCCAACTAAATGTCCTTCATAAGAGTTACATTGGTCATGATGTCTCTTCACAACAATGAAACCCAAAAAATCAAGAGGAAAAGTCCAGAAGTATGTCATATAACATGATTGTGATTCTTCTGTATGCTCGCATACTCACACATACACACACACACACACACACACACACACACACACACACACACACACGTGCAGGGAGAGAGGGAGAAAGAGAGAGAGAGAAAGAGAGAGAGAGAGAGAGAGAGAGAGAGAAAGAAAAAGGAAATCCATATATATGTAATATAATCATTTATATTAATATTTTAATATTTGAAGATCTCTCTACCCACTCTCCTGACTGTCCTGATTAAAGCAAGAGCAACTTTGTATTCACCAATACTAACTTCCTGTTTTCCCCCTTACACAAATAGAAGACATCTTTGAGCCTTTCTATTTTGTTGTATTGAATTTTTTCCCCTTTGTTTTTTCACAAGCTGTGGCTAAATATATGTGGAAGACATTGGTGTTTGCAATCCCAAGCCTAGTATATAAAAAACCAAAACCTACTTGAACCTTCAAACTTTGTGATAATAAAATGTAGAGGATCCCTGAGAAATCTCACTGGACTGAAACAACTGCAAGATCTTATAAACCTGGATCCCTGAATGACAACCTGGAAAGCAGCTCACCCAGAAGTGTCTGCTTCAAACTTGAGTGAAATGAAACTGTGACATCATAGGTATTTGCTTGTTATGTCGCATAACTAATGTACACAACCAAATATTCCGAAATGCTCACAGCTTTGCAGGGGTGATCTCTCTGGATCTATGAAAATAAGAGACGAAGGGGTGGGGGTTGGCGGGTAGCAAAAAGCCAGAGCTAGTTGAAACCAGACACCACAGCAGACTTTGTTCACAAGTAAGTAGTTACTTGAGCTGTCTCACAACAGTCATGACTTCAGTCTTCGCATTGTCTACCTGAGAACTGTCCAGGGCTCTGTCTGTCTGTTCTCCATCTGTGAGAAGGTTGACCTGCTGTAACTTGCACGCCAGCAGTACTGTTAAAAAATCACTACACACTCACCAGTCTGTACTTTTCTCCCTAAAACAGGGTGCTGACCTCAAAGGAAAACAGGTTTAGGCCACATCTACACGGGTGACCATGTGTGGCATAAAATAGACTTTCCAGCATGCGTTTATTTGGCAATGACTTAAAAGTACAACCAGATGTTTTCATGGAGAACAGTTCTTTCTGCTACAAGTGTTTCCAATTTAAATACATTTGTTTTGACTCTATTTTGCTGCACATGGAAAACATCCATTTTCTTTCTTTCCAGTGGGGATAGACAGTGAACGTTGGCAAATCTCATAGAGAGTGATTACCAGCATAGGCGAAACTTCAGTAAAAGCTGTATTTCCATACAGAGAATTTCTTAAAGACAACTTTGCATGTTAAGTAGGTTGGCTCTTTTAAAAACAATTTCTTCTCTTTAATTTGTACCATAAGCCTTAAACATCTGTACGTGTTTGATCCTAGGCAACTATCTTATTCTTCAGTGATAAGTCTGATGGATCTATTCAGAATGATGGCCCAGCTTCTGGATAGCCCATCAATAGCTATTGCAAATAGACGCTTAAGATCTTATCAAGAGTATATTATGTGGAAGTATTTTATCAAATATACTTGGAAATGGCAAGATGAAAAGTAACAAGAATATTAAATAACATTCTGGAAATAACAGACAAAACTGTTTTCTCCCTTCTTTGAGAATAAAGCCAAATGTGTGCATGACAAAGTCTAGCAGAACCTTGGCAAGAGATTACATTTTTTGTTTTAGGAACCCAGGAGTTATATTTTAGCTCATAAAACACGTAGTTTTCTTCAACAAAATTTTCTTTGATTTTCTTTTTCTTAATTTAAATCTAAGATTTGTTGGACACTTCTATAAAAGATCTTTTAAAAGTTTTATTCTTTGTCTAAGAATATCTAAATGAATAAAAGTCCTAGCACTACACTAACAGCAGAGTTGCAGGCCATTTTGTTTGTATCCTCTTGGAAGACTGCTTCCTCTATTTGCCAGTATGTAATACTTCCATGGTCTGGGGTACACAGTACTGAGTTTAAACTACATAGCTTGTAAAGGAGCCGGTAAATACTACAGTATTATTAATTTGGTTACTGGACATTCTTGTCTCCCCACCTCATTTTCCTACTAAAACATTTCTTCTAAGATGCCATTCTGTTTGGAGAGTTTCACAATGGCTTTTCAATTTTTCCTTCCACATAACATTAATCTGTCAGATACCTTCTGATTATTCTCCTCTGTCACAAATTTCCCATCTCATGCTCAGTAATTAAAACAATAATCCTGTTTCTAAAAACCTCTAGTTTGCACGCCTATCCATGTGAGCTGCTTAGCTTCATTTGCAATCCAAATGCTTTAACTTTTTAAGGCATGTATTCAGGTGGTTAGACATAGATCCACTAAAGAGAACACTGTGAGATCCTGACCCCATGGCAGTCTCTCCAGTGGCTCTCCCAGCTTGATACCACTAGCAAAAGACTGATTTTTGCCAGACCACAGGCTTAGAGAGAATTCTGCCAATATAGTGTAGTCATAGATTGTTTAGATGACCCATTAGATCCAGCCGTTGACTCAGAGAAATATGAAATAAGGGGCATTTTTGTAACAACATTGTGAAACAGGCTTTGTCATGTTCTCTAGTGTTATTTGGAAAAGGCAAATTTATTATTTCTCATTTATATTTCCCCTAACTTGTGTTCCATTTAGTTTGTGAATGATAGTGAAAACTTGTAAATATTCTTAATTTACAACTACTTCAATTTAGCATAGCATGTGTTCTGAGAATAAGGAAATAAAACTCATTTCAGCTACATAATGAATTATTCTAGATTCAATTTAAAAGTCCTAACATCCCTATTTTTCTAAACACCATACCATCTTTTTTGCATTTTTATTGGGTATTTTATTTATTTACATTTCAAACCTTATTCCCCCTTCCCAGTTTCCCCTCCACTAGCCACTTATCCCCTTCTTTCTCCCCCTGCCTCTATGACGGTGCTGCCCCACTCACCCACCCACTCTGCCTCAGTGCCCTAGCATTCCCCTACTCTGGATCATCGGGCCTCCACAGGACCTTAGGGCTTCCCTTCCAGTGATGCCCGCTAAGGCAACCCTCTGCTACCCAGCTGGAGCCATGGGTCCCCCCATTTGTACTCTTTGGTTGGTGGTTTAGTTCCTGGGAGCTTTGGTGGGTCTGGTTGGTTGATATTGTTGTTCTTTTAATAGAGTTGTAAATCCCTTCAGCTCCTACAGTCCTTGCCCTAACTTCTCCATTGGGGTCCCCATGCTCAGTCTGATGTTTAGCTGTGTACATCCACATTTGTATTGGTCAGGCTCTGGCAGAGCCTTTCAGGGGACAGCTATACCAAGATCCTGTCAGGAAGCACTTCTTGGCAACAGAATAGTGACAAAGGAGTCAAAACCATCCAGTGGAAAACAGAAAGCTTACCACCTTAAAGGCACTATCAAATGTTGTCATTTATTATTGAAAAATATAGTTTCTTCTTTAAAAAAAATCTGTCCATAATTAATGAAATATCTGTCTTGAGTTAAAGCATAATCTCCATGATTTTGCCTTTTTGAAATACTACTTATTATATTTTCTGCAGAAAAACTGAATGACTTCTCCCATATGACAGCTTTTCTCTTCACTTTTTCCATTTTTAATGTGATAAGTGTCAATAAGATCCTAAGACAGTTGCTATGGAATTTTTTATCATTATTTCAAAATAAATCAAGTTTTGAAAACTCTAGGAAATCATAATTATTTCCACTTATTTTCAAAGTAATTTAAAAATTTAAAGTAGTCAGTATAGTTGTCTTATTTTCTGGCTTTGTTCATGGATGCATTCCCAAAAGAACATCCTGAGTTCACTCCAGTAACTCCTCTTTTATGGCTATTTGGTACTTTGTATCCTTTGGTCTAAGTGCTTAAGTGTGCATCTAAACATGATATATTCATTAAATCACAAGCTTATCAGGAACTTTTACTAAGGTTTACTTTCAACATATGTTTTAAGCTTTGTGCATGTATTTGCACAGTGATACCTGTTTTTATAAGTGCATGGGCACACTTAAACTTGAAATTCATAAGTATCTATGTCTTAGTTGTGGTTTTATTACTGAGAAGAGACACCATGACCAAGAAAACTCTTATAAAGGCAAACATTTAATTCGTGATGGCTTACAATTTCATCCGTTTAGTCCACTGTCATAGTAGGAAGCATGGCAGTGTGCAGGCAGACATGGTACAAGGGGAGCCAAGAGTTCTCCATATTGATCTGAAGGCAGCCAGGAGGACACTAGTTTCCACACTGGGCAGAGCCTGAATATATGAAGCCTTGAAGCCTGTCTACACAGTGACGCACTTCCTCCAACATGCCAACACCCCCTCCAATAAAGCAGTACCTCCTAATAGCACCTCTCCTTATGGCCAAGCAATCAAGCACATGAATCTATGCAGACCAAATCTACTCAAACCACCACAAGCCACTTGATGTTTTTAACTCCCTATAGCTGGAAAATGGAACTTCATGGTTATCTGATGCACAGTCACTGAAAATCAAGTTGCTATGCTCTATGACAGCAAGGGATGAAATCCTTAGCTTTATGACTTTCGATTAATAGTTTGTTGGTGATATCATTTTTATATTGAATTTAGGAAGATGTTCCTGAAATCTATGCTGCAGAAAGACTGAGGTGATGGATGTAACAAACAAGGGTTTTCCTTCATAAATGACATCATGAACCTACAAGGATTCTTGGGCTCAGCATCTGTTCCATGGTAAATAATCATTAGCAATCAGTAGAGGAGGTCTTGATTACCTAATCTGAATAACTACAGAAAATTAAAACACCTTAGAATGCCCTGTGCTTGTTGCCTATGCCTTTAATTTGAGAACATGGAAGGGAGAGGTAGGCAAATCACCTAATTAGAGGCCAGTTTGGTCTGTAGAAAAAGTTCCAGGACAGCCAAGGGTACATAGTGACACACTTTCTTGGAAAACTGAAAAAAAAAACAAAAAACAAAAAACAAAACACACCAACAACCACATCAACAACAAAAATCCTGCAACAATGTCAAGCTAAATGAATAAAAGCTACGGTGCTTAAATCCAGAATATTTGCTCTTCAATTTCATTAATAAATACTTAAACTTACAGAGAAATCACAGTTTTCGCCATTCTCACCATGAAGAATTATTTAAAATTCATCGTGTAAGTTTGTATGAGCCAAGAAGTACAAGACGGGATCTGAATGAAGACCCAAGAAGATAGGTGAAGAATAGAAGATTTGAGGCAGCCATAATTGATTTATGACTAATAACCCTATCACTTACAGCAATGTAGCAGTTTATGCAAACTTAATTTTTATAGAAAATAGCGAAAACAAATAATACAGCAAGGCTTCCAAAAGCAATTATGACTTGAGATCACCATTGCAATTGTGTTCTGCTGCAACTTTGCCATCCAAATGGAACCCTTAGGAGTTGACATTGAAATTTTACCAACATTTTTAAATGTGCTTTGTTTACTAGTCTTATTTCACCTCCACGGGTTGGTTCCAACCTTGGTGAAAATAACTCAATCATGAATCTACATCAATTAATAGTAAACGTTAGAACTGCTAGACTCAACACAAAGAGGGTACTGACTGATAATTACAATGATATACCAACATCTTGGCTTTAGAATAGAGAGTTAGATAAAATTTGATGTACACTTTGCATAAATGGAAATGCTTGACACTTAAAATCAGTGCAAATGACAAGAAGGGAAAATTTAATGCCAAATTGTTGAGGATTGGCTTAAAATCAGATTAAATTGGTCCTGATAGTGCAGTTTCTTCTGTTTAGGATAAGTTATTAGAATTATTTAAGCCTCAGTTTCTTCTTATTTAGAGTAGAGCTGGTAATATAAATTAATGGGTCTGAATTTATACAAAGTTCTTACTACAGGGACACAGAAAATATTTAACACAAACTAAATCCTCACAATTTTAAAACAGTATGTTTTCAATTTTGATCACACGATGTGCACTGTGCAGCAATGCCACAAAAATACAGAATATCAAAATGGAGGAACTACACTTGCTTTTGGATTCACGTCATACTTACCATGTACATAGAACATAGCTTGTCATCTGAACCCTTCAACCATATTCATTCATATTCTAGACTTTGAATGTCTAGTTATAAGGATAATCGACACAAGTCTGTGGCTCTGTGTACATGTGCGTTCATAATCTTGTCAGTGCCCAGTTTAAAATGGAACACAACATCCAATGTGGTAATAAGTTTGAAAGCAATTATCCCACACATGTTATTAAACTCACAGTGGTTTTCTAAATAAAAAAAAGAAAAACATTTTCTCCAAAAGAGAATCATGTTTCAAAAGCCTTTAATTTGGTATTGTGAGGATTATAATATGGTGTTACAAATTAAAATGAGACAAAAAGAAAGACACAAACCACAACCAGAGTAGATAAATGAAATATAATTAATGTGACCTTTTACCCTACAGCAGGCAAAGTCAATAAAATGTAAAATTGCTAAAAATCATCACAGGGTATGTAAAGTTTATGTTTTAATGACTGTTTTCAAAGAAGTATATCAAATTAAAATAGATGTCATGTTTGAATTATTTTATTTGGGCTTGTAAATAAGTTTTAGATTTACAGTTAGACTTAGTTCTAAGCAATACAAGATTATTGTGATTGTAAGACATTCCTAGTTAGGTAGTCTGTTGCAAGACAATCTAAATGCAGTAGTATATTTACTGATGTTCAAATAAGCTCCCACTGGAATCAATGGTGTCAGTATAGCTGAGAAAAATCAAATGGCTATAGTTGACCTTATTACGTGTACATCTTGATGAATCTGGAAGTTCCTTTACTCACATTTCTTGGAATTGCACAATCTAAGAATGATTTGTAACTATGAACCTGTAGAAAAGTTTTAATCAAGCAACATGGCTGCTTAAGCAAGCGATTGCATCCAAAGACCTTCTACATCTTGCTAGAACACGTACCCTTATTACATCCCATACAATCAAAGTAAAGTTAGTTTTAAAAGTTAATTAATTAAAAAGTTAAAGTTAGATAAAAGTTAGTGGCAGACAAAGTGCAGAAACAGAGAAAGATTTGACATGAGTCAGAGATAGAATAGGCCTAAATCTCATGAGAACAGGCAGGAATGAGGCTACTTAAGAGCAGCACAGGGAGGGAGAGGAGAGTTTTGTACTGGGACCATTTGACAGAGATATCTTGCAGAGAGAATGAGCTAGACACAGGGGAAAGACAGAACAAGAAGAGAGTGAGAAGGAGGGAGCCAGAAGATTAAAATATATTGCCAGAATTAGGTTGAGGACAGGCAGAACAATTTAGTAAAAAGTCAAGAGAAGCTAGTTTGAACAAGTTAACTTGGAGAGAGGTTTGAGCCACAACAACTGAGTTGAACCAGCCAGTGAGAGTTCAGGAAGAGCTAACACGGGTGAGCTTACTCAGCAGTAAACCTCTGCGATGACATTTGCTTCTGGTGACTAAAAGTTACTTTTACATCACCCAAAGTGTCTAATGGGCCCACTTAGTATGTCTTGAGTACTCTCAGATGTGTGTCTTCAGACTGTTACATTATGACCCATGAATCCAGAACACAGCAGCATTTTATATAGAAAACAGAGTACTTGGTGTGTTATGAGGGGCTCAGAAATTATATAGACTTATTTTTTTTTTCTGATACTGCGTTATAAACACTTTTTTTTTTATTAACTTGAGTATTTCTTATGTACATTTCGAGTGTTATTCCCTTTCCCGGTTTCCGGGCAAACATCCCCTTCCTCCCCCCCTTCCTTATGGGTGTTCCCTCCCCACCCTCCCCCATTGCCGCCTCCCCGACAGTCTAGTTCACTGGGGGTTCAGTCTTAGCAGGACCCAGGGCTTCCCTTCCACTGGTGCTCTTACTAGGATATTCATTGCTACCTACGAGGTCAGAGTCCAGGGTCAGTCCATGTATAGTCTTTAGTTAGTGGCTTAGTCCCTGGAAGCTCTGGTTGCTTGGCATTGTTGTACATATGGGGTCTCAAGCCCCTTCAAGCTCTTCCAGTTCATTCTCTGATTCCTTCAACGGGGTCCCGTTCTCAGTTCAGTGGTTTGCTGCTGGCATTCGCCTCTGTATTTGCTGTATTCTGGCTGTGTCTCTCAGGATCGATCTACATCCGGCTCCTGTCGGTCTGCACTTCTTTGCTTCATCCATCTTGTCTAATTGGGTGGCTCTATATGTATGGGCCACATGTGGGGCAGGCTCTGAATGGGTGTTCCTTCAGTCTCTGTTTTAATCTTTGCCTCTCTCTTCCCTGCCAAGAGTATTCTTGTTCCCCTTTTAAAGAAGGAGTGAAGCCTTCACATTTTGATCATCCGTCTTGAGTTTCATTTGTTCTAGGCAACTAGGGTAATTCAAGCATTTGGGCTAATAGCCACTTATCAGTGAGTGCATACCATGTATGTCTTTCTGTGATTGGGTTAGCTCACTCAGGATGATATTTTCCAGTTCCAACCATTTGCCTACGAATTTCATAAACTCGTTGTTTTTGATAGCTGAGTAATATTCCATTGTGTAGATGTACCCAAGAAGAGGCAAGAAACTAATCGTATAGACTTATTTTTAATCACGATTTACTAGTGAAAGCACCATGACATTCCTAGTTACAAAAAAGAGGGACCAAAGAGTAGCTTCTTAGAAACTATCAAAAACTTGACAACAAATTTTTAACTATGAGTATGCTTCCTGTGCACATCATTCTTCATATGGATGTGATTAGGAAATTAAGCTCATCTCCTCCTAGGTCTTGCAATTACAGTGTTAAGGTTCAAGTTCATGGTGAAGAATCACACTATTTAAACAGATACCAAAGAAGAAACCACTTAGAACATCTACGTCCTCCCACCGCCTCCTCGTCTCACATGGTGAGACTATGTCTGTGGGCTTGTTTTCTAAACTATCAAATGAATAACCACAACTGTGGTTTTCTAAAATAATCCTGTAACCACTTGGGTCACAGCCAATGAATTGCTGTTCTTAATTCCCGTCATATAGGTGCCTTGTTCAGAATGTCTTTACTGTGCTAATGAGTTCAAGTTCATTCCTTATTTTCTCTTCCACCATGTTCAGAGTATCTGAATTAACATAGAGGACCTTGGTGCATTTGGAATTCAGTTTTTGCAAGGTGAGACCAGGATGGAACTCCATATTCTACACGGAACTACTGAGTTTGACCAGCAACATTTGTTGAATGTGTCATTTTCTCCACTGTGTTGTTCTGAAACCCTTATAAAAATTAGGCAGATGTAGGGGTGTGGGCTAATATCTTGTTCCTCAGTTTTATTCCATTGATAATTGTCTGTGTTGATGATGGTCTCATGCTGTTTTCTCCATAGCTCCATAGCATAACTTGAAATCTGGGATGGTGATACCTCTCTCTACATTTTAATTGTTCAGTCTTATTTTGATTATGCTGGGTCTTCCTGTTTTCATATGAAATCAAAGATTGCCCTTTCAGCTTCTGTGAACAATTGTGTTGGAATTTTTATGAGGATTGTGTTGACTTTGTAGATGGATTTGTGGGAAAAGGACCATATTTATAGCATTATTCCTACCAGTCAATGAGCATAAAAGACCTTTCCAGTTTCTGGTTTCTTCTTTAACTTACTTTTGCAATGTTTTAAACTTTCATTGTACACGTATTTATCCTTCCCTGGTTGGATTTATTCCTAGATATTTGGAGCAAAAAGCTGCTGTGAGTGATATTTTTCTTCCTGATTTTGTTCTCACTATGTTTGTCTTTCATTTACCCAAAGCTGCTGACTTTCCCATGTTAAATTCATTCCCTGCACTTCGATGCAAGGATTTCCTTGTGGTTCTATAGGGACTTTAGCACATAGGACTATATCATCTACAAATATGGACAGGTTAACTTCTTCCCCTCTAGGGGCTCTTCCCTTTATCTCCCTCATTTGTACTATTGCTCTTACTAATACTACAAATATTATATTAAGAAGTGTTACTATTTTTGCATTAGTTCCATTAACTTAATTACTGCTAATGTGGCATCTTCACATACAAATCAATACAAATATTCATTATTTAAAAGGTAAATAACACTTCAATATCCTTTTAAAAAACTTTTACTTCAAATTGTATAAAAGGGATGCTAGGACACCAATATTCTTTAAACAGGATTTTATAAATCACAATATGAATTGTATAAACCACTATTAAAGAATGAACAAGCAATGAACACAGAGAAATGAATTAATGCTATATAAACACTTTAATACAAAAACCCCACCAACTACTGTTGGGTAACAGATTATGAAAATGTATTAATATCATTAGGCTGTATATAGTCACAAATTTAAAGTCACAACAAAATTTTATTTTTACCACATATGGACATTTCAAAATATGAACCTAACATTAAAATTATTGAAAAGTATATAAAAGAACTTTGTTTTAAAGCATCTATTGGAATTTTGTGTAAAATTAAAAATGCATTTAGTGTACATCAACAACTCATTTCTAGATATTACTGAATACAAACATATATAAAAATTTCTGTACAAAAATGTCTTAGTTTTCTTATTCAGTGTATTTATAAACTGACAACCCAGATATCTACTAAGAAAAATGATATATTATAACCAATTCATTTAAAGGAATAACATTAAGTAAAAAGAATTATGTGCTCAAATCGGCAACATTGTGAATGAACCTTGTAAACACTGTTATGTGAGAGAGGAGCCAAATCCAGATATACTATACTGTAATGAATATCAGTGTTTTAAAATTACTCTTAAATCTTTAAATGGGCTAAATTATTCAGCTAGCCCTAATTCTGCAACCAAGAACAGTGCAGTTTATATAAACAAAACAAAACAAAAATAAATAAAAGTAAAACTTTTCAGAAAATGAACCTAACATTAAAATTATTGAAAAGTATACCAAAGAACTTTGTTTTAAAACATCTATTGGAATTTAGTGTAAAATTAAACATGTATTAAGATCTCTTAAACAGAGATCTTGTAGCTTTAATGCCAATACCTAGAAAGGAAGGCATCAAAGAAAGGACAGTTCCAAGCAAATCTCTCCCATACATTCAAAATCTACAAGCCGTAAATGGAATGTTGGCAATTCAGTGACAGAGAAGTGTGTAAAATCGCAACCAATCTCTGTTCATCCAAAGAATGTAAGATTCTATCAATATTCAAGAATTTGTCAATCAGTTGCAGACAAGAATGTAAAGGAAGATGAGCAGTTAATGTGTTGACGATAATTTCATAAAATTCATACTCATAGCATAAAAGCTTATGTAATAGAGTACCATGAGATTTCTAAAAATATCTTTTACAAACATGAATTTATGGAAGAAAACTGTTCCTTTAAATCTGAGAAGGCAATGTAACCTGATAATAGCACTGCTATTTAAAGCTTTGCTTTTCGGAACTTTCTTAATTGTTTCTCTTTAAGTAATGCAAAGATGTAGTGGAAAAGATGACTTGTAGTAATTATTATTCCAGATAATCTAAACTTGTCAGAGAAAATCAGCCAAAATCTGTAGTAAACCATTAAAATGGCTAAGGAAACTGATGTTCACCCAATCGAATAATTATTTGTAGGGCTAGTGAATACAACCCAGCTGGTAGAGGTGCTTGCTGTATTGGCCAAATACCTAAGTTCCATTTTTAGATCTGACAGTTGAAAGGGAGAAGTTATTCCGAAGGGTTATCCTCTGACTTCCAAATCACAAACTACACTCACACAGACATACCATGACCACTCGATGGAGGTTTAAAAGAAAAATAAATACTCTCTATGGCTTATGCATATGCACTTGGTCTACTGCTGGTGGTGATATTTGGGGAGGTTTTAAAATCTCCGTGTGACCAAACCTTGTTGGAGGAAGTACATCGTGGTTGGAAGAGCTTTGGTAGCTCATAATATTTTCCCACTATAAGTTGTTTATCTCTCTTTCCTGTGTTTAGTTGAGATGCACTATCTCAGCTTTCTGCACTGTCTGAGATAATGTCTTCCTCCAGATGGATTCATTCTCTCTCTCTCTCTCTCTCTCTCTCTCTCTCTCTCTCTCTCTCTCTCTCTCTCTCTCTCTGAAATTGGCATCCAAAATAATATCTTCCCTTTCTCAAGTTGTTTTTAGTCGTAGTTTTCATCACAACAAAAACCAGCAAAGCAAACATTTACTAATAGGTGAAAGTAATTTTAAAGTTAATTGTTGTATGCTAAATACATAAATATCACCTGCTAAATATGTACAATGTTACTTATATGTATGTTTTCAGGGCTGACCACTTGGTATTTAATAACCAATTAGTGGGCTCTTCCTTCAGGAAGACTATCTCCCTTGCTTTCAGCATTGCTTAGTTTCCTGTAGCAACAATTAACAATACTTTAAAAGAGAGGCATATGAAAGAGTTTGGAGGGAGGACAGGGCAAGAAAAAATTTTGTATTATAATCTCAAAAATACAAGCAATAATTTTTAGGTTATTTTCAGTCTTCTCAATTAACACGGTTATAAACTGGAAGGTGTAAGCAGGCTTATTATGCCCCTTCTCAAAGGCAGGAGAGTGAGGAACCTGATACCTGAAAGCTTTGGTAAAGAAATCTGCAAACCCTTATCCACTGAAAAGTTCTAAAACTGACACTGAAATGCAAACAGAAAAAAGAGCAAATGAAATGTGTAAGGGCAAAAATGGCTTGATCTACTGCTTGTCAGATGCCACCATAAAGCTGTAGTAAGTCTTGGCTAACTGCTTCAACATTCAGAGCTAAAACAGCACAGTTTTAAGGACCAGGAATATGTGTGTGGATAGCACAGTGGACAAAAATGCCTTCTCAATGGCTAACCCAACATCGAAGTAATAAGATAAGGTGCATTCATACAATGAAATGAGATAGAACACACATCGCTGACAGTGTTTAGAGCTTGAAACCAGCACTAGAGTTTCCACTTTATAATGTAAGGTACATTTAATATATACCACTCAAGTTCTCTCTAGTTCCAAAAAGCTTTTCTGTAAGAATTACCTAGCTACAAATGTCACTTTCCATGTACCTACCTGTAGGCTGCCAGTAATAACAGGTTCAATGCCTACTTTTTGTTACTAATACAGATATTGAGTTATTTAAACTAGTGTTCTTCTTTTTGATAAACGTTCTCACTAAATGATCTATTTATGTTAACAGCATGAGATTATGCTACAACAAAATGGGCCAACAAGATATACCGGTGGTTAAAAGTATTTGGTACCAAGCCTGACCACATGAATAACATTCTTAGGACCCACGTTGTGGAAGAAGAGAAAAAAATTCCGGTAAGTTGTCCTCTGCTTAAATATACAAAAATAAGTAAATAAATGTAAGAAAAACCTTAGTAAAAATTAATCCTTTAACTGAAGGATAGACCATATCTGCTTACTTACTAATGATATGTTCTTTTATATCCATATGTACTTTTCTGCAAATTCATATTTTAAAATAAAATTTGATTAAACTATGAAAAATATTTGATGGCCATCATTTTATGCACTTAAAGGACATTTTCTAACCTTTCCCATGAGTATATCAGTCATTTTCTTTTTTTTTAATTGGTCATTTTATTTATTTACATTTCAAGTGTTATACTCCTTCCTAGTTTCCCCTCCACAAACCCCCTATTTCATACCACCTCTCCTGCTTCTATGAGGAAGCTCATTCATCCACCCACTGCCTCACTGCCCTAGCATTCCCCTATACTAGAGCATGGAGCCCTTCACAAGACCATGGGCCTCCCCTCCCATTGATGTCAGATAAGGCCATCCTGTGCTACATATGCAGCTAGAGCCATGGGTCCCTCATGTATATTCTTTGGTTGGTGGTTTAGTCCCTAGGAGCTCTAGGGTTCTGATTATTTAATATTATTGTTCTTTCTATGGGGTTGCAAACCCCTCCCGCTCCTTCAGACCTTCCCCTAACTCCTCCATTGGGGTTCCTGTGCTCAGTCTGACAGTTGGCTGATAGCATCTGTATTGGTCAGGCTCTGGCAGAATCTCTCAGGGGACAACCATACCAGGCTCTTTTTCCCATTAGTATATCCACCATTTTTCAATTACAAGTTTAATTGTTGATTACCATCTTCAGGAAAGGAATAACACCTTTACCTCATAGATTAGAAATAACAGCTTCATTTCCTCCTCATTATTCTTAATTTCCATTCTTAGTTAGAGGTAGGCATGAAAAGGTATTAGTAAAGTTTTCATCATTTTATGCAGTAACTATTTGGCTATCCTTTTACCATTATGTTATTTGAATTAATGAAATGGAGCAATTGTTGTTTGTTTTGTTTTGTTTTGTTTTGAAAAATCCAACTTTAGGATGGTTGGAGAAGCTGATCTCCCTCAAAGGCATTGCCAGCAGTGAAAATAATGAAACCCAGCCAGAGACTATGAATGAGCACAGATACTCTCCAAACATGCCCATAGTCAAAGCAAGAAACCAGTCAGGGTAATCTGAGTTCTTAGATGAAAAATGATAAGGAAAGAAGAATAAGTTTATACTATGAGCTGCACGTTAATGTTATTGGTGTAATTGCAAAATATGTGGTGGAGAGGGGAATGCTGCTAGAATTAGACACTAAATAGGCTCTCATATTACTATCAAAGATCTATACAGGGTAAATACAAGAATTTTGGTAGTCTCCAAAGTCAGTAAACTTGATTCTTCATATATGACCATAACTGCAAGTGATTTAAAATGGCAAGACTATAATCGTATCACCATTAACATTTGATGCTGAAATAGGAGACCTAGAAATTAGCCACCAAGTTGATGATGCCTAGAAAATGATTCAATAAGGCAGTCAACACTGGGAAGAGTTGGTGATCCCAAAGGGATTCATAAATAAAAATATATGAGACCTGGTATTCCATAAGAGATTTTTGGCCAAAATCCTGTCTGCTTCCATAAAATCACATTTCAGCAAAGTTATCCTTTGGATGATCTAATTCTCTTTGGGTGTAAATGAATCTTACTGGGGTCCCCTGCTTTGGATGTACTTACAAAGGTCTTATAATATTTCATTTTGAGTTTATAGGAACTTGAAAAGTGAGATTAAAGAAATAGTGTTAGAATTTAAAAAAATAAAAAGACTTAACAAAACTTTTCCTTGACTTTTATTTTTTCAATATTTTCTCTCAGAATGCAGTATTAACTTTCACTTAACTACAATCTCAAAATCGTGACTCTTAGTCAGTTCCCTAGAGAAAATGGTAAACCCATAAAAACAGACAGTGCAATCATTTTTGGCACAACAGTATAACTTACTTGAAGGCATCAGGAAACATCAATGAAATACAATGATATACAAGATAAATGTAAATGTGAAATACAGTACAGTTATAGATTAAATAGTTTCTCTCTTTCTAATATACATGTCAGTCTAACAATGATCTATTTTAAAGCTCCCTGGTGTCTCAAAGGTCCCAGGGTCATTCCATGAAGATACAGTACAGATTATGTAGAGAGCCACAAACTGAGAGATGAAAATAAAGGAACTTATGTTTTCATGAATTTCAAGAGATAATACTTGAATTGGCAAATTACAGAGGTAAGTCTCATTGGATGCTACAGTTTTCAGACTTAAAAAAAATTACCTCCATTGAAGCAATCATTTATAGAAAA
Source organism: Rattus rattus (assembly GCF_011064425.1). NCBI lineage: Eukaryota > Metazoa > Chordata > Mammalia > Rodentia > Muridae > Rattus > Rattus rattus. The sequence continues at coordinate 146,336,945 of NC_046159.1, read as the reverse complement.
ACCAAATTATTGATTTTAGAAGAAAGAAGAAAGGGGTAAGAATTAAGGAAGGGAGGGAGGAAGAAAGATGACAGACAACTATTTTCAAACTGAAAGCAATAGGAAAATGAGCTAAAACCTCTTATATAATGCTAGTTGGGTAGGTCAAGACCCAAGCTAATTGAATTCAGCAAAAGCATCGGTTTTATATGTTAAATGTATTCTCTATTTTAGAAAGTTAAATGTGAAAATACTTCTAAATATTGTCTGTAGATTAATAAATTATTAATGAGACTTTATTTTAAAATTTATATTGTAACTATTCATGCAGAAGAAAATGACATACTAGCATTAAAATATATTTCTTCTCACAAAAGAAGGCCATTTGGTAAATTTTGCTGCATTTAATCATTTTTTTTAGTTAAACTTAATAATTCAATGATGTATCTTTCCTGTGTCAACATATATCTTATATGTCTGTTCAATTTAAGATATAAACTCTTATTGGTAGGCTATGGCAACTAATACACTGAATTGGGCACCTCTAGGCACTGAAGAAAGAAAAGCTTATAGGATGTCATCTCTGCCCAAAGAAAATTTACATTTTCACAAAGAAATTGGGTAATAGTAATAATTTAGTTTTACTACAGTAATTTAGATAGGAATCTACAATAAAAAATACATTTTAAAGCATCTAAAGAAATTCACTTCATTCTTCCCCATGGAACCAGTAGCCATGTCACTCAATACATCAACAAGCCAACAAGGAAGGAAGTTCTTCCCAGTGATAAGAAGCAGTGTGAACAAGGACAAAGACAGATAAAGTCTGAAGGGTATGCTCCTAGGATCAGCTAGTGTATGTGAACTAGAAATTAAAAATAATTAAAAGAACAAAAGAAATAGGTTTGATTTTTATTTTTATATTTAGACGTAATATTTATTATTCAATATTAATTAAATGCTTACTATGTTAATTGACTTTTAAGCATTAATGCATGCAATATTTATTAAAGTAAAGTTAGGCTTAAAACTAAAGTTCTCAGAAAGAAGCTTCAGCTGAGACTTCCAAAAGTCTCATTAGCTGGTTAAAACTTCAGTGGCAGGAGTAGGGTTGGAATACTGTTGGTTCAGAGATGAAGAAGTATAACACATCCTGGACCATCCAAATAGCCACTTCTTGGCCATGTCAATGTCAGACTTAACATCCTGTAACAGATAAAACACTTTGACATCTCTTTACTTAGCATAGTCATAGTTCATGAGTTTGAGGCTTAACTTTTGTTTTGCTTTAATAATCTACTTCATGTTTCTGTCTCTCTCTCTCCCTCTCTCTCTATATATATATCTATCTATATATATATACATATATATAGATATAGATATAGATATTACATTTATATGAATATACACATATATGAATGTATATAATTTTATGTGTATGAATACATTCATATATATACATTATAACCCATATATACACATGCATACATATATATGTATATATATATATACACATTCATGAAATTGCCACTTCTATTTAGAACCTCAGATAATTTTTACTCTACTGGTTAAGAAAAGTCATATGAGTAAAGTAATTATGAGTTCAAATTGTATAAAATCAAAAACCAAACCACATGGCAAATCTTGGATTTCCATAGATTTCCATACAGGAATAATAACAAGAACAAGTAATAATAAAAATTCTGAAGTAAATTTACTCCCACCTGCTACCCTGGGAGATGTACACATTCCAAGAATAATTATGTGTTCTGAAGAAATTGAGGTATAAGACTCCTGCCCTGTCCTCTTGGAGTGTTCCAACAAGCACTCAGATTTCTGACAGGATTCTGTTCCTGGACTTTGTTCCAACACTTGCCCTCAACTCTCCAGTTGTCAAATGAAGACATTGAATCACATTACTTTAAAAGTCAGTGTCTTAATCATAATTATATCAGACAAAGACTAGTGAACACGATGGACATGAAACATATGCGAGAAAAATTAATTTATGAAAAAGTCTGACTTCCATGCTATAGGTTAGAAATTCAAAAAGATACTTTAAAAACACTAAATCTTCCCAAATATCACTAAAGAATTACATCTTTTTAACATTTATATTAACTATAAATTATATAATATATTCGTAAAGGAAAATCAATTAAAATCAAATTAAAGTGAAAGAAAATATCAAACTCAATCACAGTGATATGAAAATCTATATTAATATGTGTCAATGGTATATAATGCAAATCCATGAAGAACATGAGTACACTTTACATATCCATATATAGAAACAAAGATGTGGTAAAAATAATAATAACATAAAAGTTTGCCTATAATTTTAAAACTTCAAAGTAGAACAATAAGGTGGCCAAAAATCCTATCCTGTGTCTAGTTATGTGACACACTGAAAATCTGTATAAGATTATGTTGATATAGTATATTCAGATCTAGTATTAGATTTTGCTTTCTTCGCTCTTCAAGAAGAAATGGCCATTCTCTTCAAAAGAATGGCCTTTTCTAACATAATACATGTCCTCTGAATGGTGTCCACCAAAAGGAAATGTTTAGGTCACTATGATGAAGTTTAATGATGAAGAAAATAAGATTCAAGAATGTGTGAATATTTCATCTTGTTCATGGAAAGAGAGGCAACTGAGGCTTGAGTGACAAAGATAAGTGTGTATCAGAAGAATAAACTGAAAAGTTCCTAGCAGTGGCTTCGATGGCATATATAACAAGGTTCTTAATCACCACCACTTCTGGCAAGTCAGTGACCTCCAGTAACAGTAGCTATGATAACGTTGTGGTTCCTCCCACACATCCAAGAAAGCCTTTCCTTTATTGTTCTTTTACTCAACTTTATCTATCCATGGAATATTTTCCTCAAAGCTCCCAAGTAAAGCAGAATAGAAGGACGATAACCAAAGCATGCAAGACAGACATTGAGATATTGGTGAGAGAAGACACAGCTTCAGTCAGATTGCAGGAACGAACTCAGAAGATATGTTGTGCAACATGACTGTAATTATCAGCATGCAACTGTTTTCACATCATGATAAAACCACTGTAAAATTTAAAGGGCTTTGACAGGATAGCTTAGCCTTATCTACTTAAGGCATGCTCAGAATTCCTTCATTTGTTATGGGTATTGGTTTTTTAAACTATTTATTTCTATGTTTTGAAATGCCTTAATTTTCCATGGGATCCTAAGTGTAAAGTTTTATATTCAAGATGCCCACAGAAAAGAACCATACATAAATTTTCACCTATCACATTTGTACCCATAATAAGGGCATTATGTAAAATCTCTGTGCCCTAGGTTTTAGCACATTTATCGTGAAGGAATAAGAAAGTATATCAAAGTGAGACTCTGTGTCTATTTTAAACATCCCTTGATCTTTAACTTTGTTTGTTCTGTTAATATAAAAACTTCATGAAACGGATTTCACATTGAAAAATAGAACTTAGAGGTACCGTAAATCTGTGTTCTCGGACCATGCTCACTGATATTTAGCTCTAGGATAAACTATCTCTTAGACCATCTACGTTAGTAGTTATATTTTCAAGCTAATAGTCTCAGTTATTGTTCTCATTTTATATGAGGCTTAGCACATTTCAGGATTTAAATCTATACACAAATTCTTTAAGTAGGTTGGGATCTTAAGTAATATTAGTGTCACATTCCTTATTTTAAAAAAAAAACAGTATACTGTGGGAAATCAATATAACAAACAATGAAAAAAGTTGCTAAAACTTTCAAGTACGGCGGCTAAGTCAAAATCCGTAGCAACAGCAATTAACTGAATCATTGAATGTCCTGAACTGGTCATCCAGAAGGTGTCCACAAATCCTCAGGAGTAAGAGACAAAAGCAGGAACTATCGCTGTGGGCATTTGGACTAGACAGCAGATAAGGCAAGAGACAGCAATCTTCAAAGAAATACCACCAAGCTGAGACTGACTGAGAGCACCTACCCAGGAAGCACTCCACAGAATGGTTCTTTTCTTTTCTTTTTTTCTTTTCTTTCCTTTTCTTTTCTTTTTTCTTGACTTTTCTTCTTTACTTCCATTCATGTAAAATGAGAGTGTATGTGACTTTAACTTTACAATTTTAATTGGCAAAAGATTGCATAACTTTAATACATAGAAAGGCAGTTTTTAAAAACCTATGATTTTCTTGAGGAGTGGCGGAGATTACCAGTGATACGCACAAGAGTAAAAGAAGATTGAGACGATATTGGCATAGTTAGTCTTGGTTGTAAATTTGACATTGTCTAGAATAAACTAAAAGGCAAAATACTGGACACTCCTGGGAGGGGTTTTCATGATCATATTCTTTACTGTGGCAAGACCATCCCTAAAAGATTTGGGAGAAAGACGCTCCACTCTCCACACCCCACATTGCCTTTTTGTTTGTTGCCTTTACCCTGGCTGATAAGTTTGCCTACTCTGTTGTTGAACATGACTATTATCCAAGCTTCTTTTGGTTTCCACCATAGAATGAAACCCAGTAGCTCTACAGAAATTCACAATGTATTTAGTCCCAGATTAAGACTGCTGGAGCACCTAGTCTATGAACTGAATAGCTATCAAATTGTTGGCATCCCCAAGGTAACGCAGCCTTTGTTGAATTATGCAGACTGTATCTTGTGAATCAATCCAACAAATCCTTCCTGTGTTCCTTGTATTGGTTCTGCTTCCCTAGATAATCCTAAATCATCGATAAGTAAGATACTCCAGGAATGGATTAATTCCCAACAGAAACAAGTTGAATGACTATTCTGTACCACACTGCCTTATTACCTAAAAAAAATCAGGCTTAGAAAATAGTGTCTGCCTTTAAAATAATAACAAAAAAAACAACATAAAAATGAAGAAAATAGTGTTCTACACTCTTAACTCAAAGCATACGACTGCAGAGAACGGTCCCCACTTGCCTGGAGAAGATTAAGCCCAAGTCTGTGATTTCAGGGTCAGGAGTCTGTCAGCCATGTTGAAATGAGTTAAGTCCGCAATACTAGTAGACCACTGGGAAGTGTGTTAGGTAGGAGGCCAAAGGTTCTGTCACCTCTATTGCAACTACTGCCAGCAGAGCCAGAGCAAGACCCTGTAAATTGGAGAGTGAATGCTGAAGTTCAGGTTTGGGCACGACCACAGTGACACACAATACCCAGGTCAGAACTCACAAAGAAAACTCCTAGGCTGCCCAAGAGAAGGCTGAAGCCTGTGCACAGGTGGGAAAGCTCAGATTCTCATCTTGTATCATTTCCAACTTGAGACACACCAGCCATCCTCTTGAGACCTGTTACATCCCAGCAGCTATAGGATTTAAATGACCCATGTCATAGTTAGGATTTTACTGCTATGAATGTACACCATAACCAGAGCAACTCTTAAAAAGAACAACATTTAATTGGAGCTGGTTACAGTTTCAGAGGTTCAGTTAATTATCATCAAGGCAGGAGCATGACAGCATGCAGGCAGGCATAGAGCAGGAGGAGCTGAGAGCTCTATGTGTTCATCTGGAGGCTACTAGGAGGGGACTAGCTTCCAGGCAGCTAGGACTAGGGTATTAAAGTCCATTCTACAGTGACACACCTACTCCAACGAGGCCATACCTTCTAATAGTGTCACTCCCTGAGTCACACATTTACAAACTTTCACAGTTGGTGGCCAGTAGAACACCTATTACCTATCCCCCATCTCTGAAAGCACAAGTATTTCCAAGCCAGTACTTTAAGATGTGACTTTAGAATGTCCTATCACCAAACAGAGAGACCTGAGCCTCAGTACGTTTGACTCCTATTTCTAATCCTTAACAAAGCTTCACAGTTTTATCAGCCAGGCTGTCTATGGATGGACCTCTGAAATACCTTAAGTAAGTGCTCATGACCTCTGTCCATTGATCTTCTATTCCAAGTAGCATCATTTGTCACAGGCAGTCAGTCACATACCCAGGACTAAGAACACCTCTCCATGCTAATGAGGCATCACAGTAACCTTAACCTTCAAGCAATAACCTTGTCACTCCCTGGAACTATATAACCATTGTTTCACCCCAAATAAAGTGTATACATTCAAACCCACCCCTAATAGAGAAATATAAAAGCTAAGATTGTCTTAGAGAACTGTTTCATTAAAGAACCTCAGAGAAGACATCCTTTCCACCCCACCACTTTCTCTCAACCTGACTGGGATCCTGTTCATCCCAGACTCTACTTCACCCCCTCCTGGTCTGACACCACAGCGGGAGAAGAGACAGACTGCAGTCCCCACCCATTTTGGTTTTCAACCTGCCCTCTCCAAGACTGGGTACGAGGAGCACTGGATACCCAGAGAGGGGACATCCAAAGAAGCTGAACCTGGACCTACATACTTGCAATAGAGATGGACCATGATTCCATCCCAGCAGTAGGAATTTAGGCTGTGTCACAATGCTCTGTTGGTTATAACAGGCTGTGCATTCATCCTCATGAGCATTCGTCCACAGAGCGCAGTAAAGTGCTGTAGTAATTGTGAATGTGGTTGGGCCTACTCTACCCCTGGAAGAAATATGTAGGTATAGACTACTCATTTTAGTACTTTCCTAATCATAGAGGAAAATACATCGAGATTGTCATTGGGACAAACGTGGGTTTAGATCATCTTCTAGTACTGAAACCAAGATAACACCCCAATAATGGACTCAAGAAAAATCTTCTTAGACAAAATAAAGAGCCTGTTCAGCATTTCTGGAAATTGAGGCAAAAACAAAACAAATCACAAACAAACAAACAAACCCAAAACAACAACAACAACAACAACAACAAAAAACAGGTTAAAAAGGCTTCAATACATATAGGCCCAGACAATGTCACATACGAGCAGACATACACAGTTTATCAGAAGCGTAACCTAATGCCCAAAATAAGGGGCCAGAAACTGTCCAGATGGGAGGCAGATAGAAAAAAATCTAAAAGTTAAGAATTTAAAATCTGTTTCAAGTAAACTCAACAACATCAAGAAAACAACAACAACAATAATAAAACAAAACCAATGACAAGAACATTTTGCACTTTTACAGATTCTAGATGCAATGGGGTTGACATGTAAGGTTGACCATTGTAAACAGTGAGGTCACAAACCAAGAAGAGGAATATGCAGGTAAAGAAATCAACAGTCACCTATCAGATCTAACTTACCAAGTTTCCCCAAAGACATCTTCTAAGCAAGCTGTCATAGGTGAGGGCAAAGAGACCATCCTCCAGGATTCCAGGGATTAGGCAGAGCACATAAGGTTATACAGTTCCACAGGAACCTTCCCAGCAATAAGAGAGGAGCATGAAGTGCTCATAGCATTGGAGACCCTGTCTACAAAGAGTACTGCTCTAGTAAAGTTACACTTGAGAAATACAAAAGAGAAGCAAAGCTTAGAGAATGTCCAAGACAGATCTGTCCTTGTCATGTAAGGAACACTAAAACAGCTTTCAAACTGACATAGACAAACAAAATATGAGAGGGTAAAAAGCTCACTGAAGAAATAGATTAATGAATAAATTCATGTGTATAGTAAGCACTCCAATAAACAAAATACTTGAAAATAATAGCGACTACATTAATATTAATCTTTTAAAAGGCAATATATTGGGATAATTGGGACTATTAAGAATTTTCAAAGTGTAAAAAAAAATTGGAATCATATGTGGTATTTTCTTATTAGCAGGATGTTTTCTCCTGGGGGACCTAGGATGGAGAGAGGAGGAGGAAGAAATAAGGGGGGGACACTATCAAGTACTGGAGGGGACAGGAGAGAGGTACAGAGGGTCAGAAAATCAAATAAAAATATATAGCAGTAGGGGATGCGGAACTGGGGATAGCCACCAGAGGGTCCCAGACGCCAGGGAAGTGAGAGGCTCCCAGGACCCAACATAGATGACTTTAACAGAGAAGGGGAGATAGAACCTAGCTAGCTCCAGGAAATAGGCATAGCCCACCAGTCTAGGGGTGGGGCCACCTACACATCTCAAAGTTTTTAACCCAAAAATGTTCCTTTCCAAAGGAAAGACAGGAACAAAAAAGTGGAGCAGAGACTGACAGAAGGGCCACCCTGGAACTGCCCCACCTGGGGATCCATCATGTCTGCAGAGACCAACCCCAACACTGTTGCTGTTGCCAAGAGGCACTTGTTGACAGGAACCTTGTAAGGCTGTTCCTTGGGAAGTTCTGCCAGCAACTGACCGATGCAGATGTGGATACTTGGAGCCAACTATCAGAGTGAGGTCAAGAACTAGTTGGAGGAGCTGGCAGAAGGACAGGGGGACTGGAGGGGGATTACAACTCTATAGGAAGAGCAATGTCGGCTGGCTGGACTACCCAATGCTCCAAGGGATTAGATCACCAACCAAGGAGTGTACAGGGAGGGATCCATGGCTCCAGATACATAGGTAGCCTTGTCTGACATCAATGGGAGAGAGACCCTTGGTCCTGTAAAAGATTGATGCCCCAGTGTAGAGGTATGCTAGAGCAGTGGGTGGGGAGAGCACCCTCATAAAGGAAAATGGGAAGGGGAGAGAGCAGATGTGAGACAGGGGCAGGGAGGGAGTTTGTGGAAGGGTCATTGGGAAGTAGGAGAACATTTGAGATGTAAACAAATGAAATGATTAAAAAAGAGAGAGGGTGTTTTCTCTTGTTCCGTTTACTTGGTCTGCCCCTTTTCTTATCCTCATAATCATCCTGAGTTACTGTCATTTCAAATTAGTCCTGTCATCAAAAATAGTGTTGTCAACTTCATGGTACTCACAAAATAAAAGTTCACAGTAGATGTGCTAAAATTACTAAGCAAGGAGTCAGAATATACAACTTGAAATAAACAGAAATAATCCTACCAATAAAGTTAAGACACAGCTGTGGTAAGAATGTACTTATCAATTACCTTGCCGGTAAATAACAAAGTCTAATATTTAAACCATAGCATGATTCATTAGATAAAACAAATTAGTCTACTAATATGCTAGTATGTTGATTACAAGAAACTGCATCCAGAAAGGGTGCAGGTAGATCATGAGCGACATTGTAAGCCCTGATATTCCTTGTAAATAGAACCAAAAATGTAGGAATAGCTGTTCTTAAGCCAAAGTAGATTTTAGTCAAAGGTGATGAAAAACAAACCAGGACTTCATATAGAGGAGTCAATTTAGCGAGAGAAGCACCAATTCTAGATAGAGACACGGCCATTTTTAAGGCAGCAGAATACAGAAAGTGGGTGATAACAGACAGGCAAGAAGTGTGCTCCAGTTCAGCAGTAGCTGAGAACCTTCCCACCCCACTTTCAACAACCAGTGAGCACCAGGATACCAGGATTAACTTACACCTTACCCAAAAAAGCATGGTATCCAAAAACAAAAACAAAAAAATGATACAAAGTTTTCTCACCCAGGTGTATGACCTTCTGAAGGACATGTAAACGAAATCACATAGGATCTCATTTCTGAATACACACACACACTTTGTGTGTGTGTGTGTGTGTGTGTGTGTGTGTATTATAGACATACATACATACACATATGCAAGAAAACTGGCAATCAAAGGGAAAAGCTCCTGAAACTATAAAAGATAAAGGGAAATGGAAAAGTTATCATGGATCAAAGAAGTAATCAAGGAGACTTTATTAAAAATAATTATTGGAACACTTTACACTGAAGCAAAGGACTGTGGTGCTAAAAGAGAAACTTAGAGCAGTCAGTGCCTATTTCAGAAAAGTAGAAAGTTTTCAAATAGCTTCTTATCACCACATCTTGGGGCCCTAGGAACAGAAGAGCAAGAACCATGTAAAAGAAATGGAAAGACATTCTCAAATCTCAACAGGGAAACAGAGAGCATGCAATGGTAGAGAGTCTCCTTTTCTTACGATGCTAATAGTGGTATTTCGCAGTGTTCCAGGCAGTGCTATGAATTATTTCATGAACAGGCCCTCAACCTGTTTCACTGATGCCTGGTCCCTGCTTCCATCAAAACAGATGCAAAAAAAATTAGTGAGACTCAGTGAGACTAAACACTTGTGAAGGCTCTGAGCCAGTCATCAGCCATCAGTGTTTTTAAAAGACCTCAGGGTAAAAGCAACATATAGAAATGGTTGAAGAACAATTGGTAAAGTGGATTCTACCCCAGCACACCATTTAAGCAATTCTCAACAGTGTTTTAGCAGTTTTAATATTGCTTCTTACAGCCATATTTTTTCACTAGACAGCACAAATTTTGACCTTTCTAAGCTTCATCATCATTCTCTGAACTCATTAGTAGGGTTTCTAATTTTCAAATCCCATTGCATTTCTGGTTTCCTTAAAGTAGAGAGTTTGTATAAATAAATAAATGAAGGAATAAATAAATAAATAAATAAATAAATAAATAAATAAATAAATAACCAACCAACCAACCAACCAACCCAGGGTCAAATTGTAATATTTATCGTGACTAAATTTGTCTTAGAATTGATATTGACTAATCATAACCCATTGATAACCTCTTTTTGTATGGAAAAACTTAAATTGTAGACTATTGCTATGATGATGATGATGATGAGGCAGAGGAGGAAGAGGGAGAGGGAGAGGAGAAGGTGATGCTGAGGAAAATGTAGAGGGTTGCAGACAACCTTGTGGAGTCAGTTCTTTCCTTCTACTTTTACATAGGCTTTGGGGACTGAACTTAGGGCTTCAGGCTTGCTCAGCAAACACCTTTATCCACTGAACCGCTTTCTTATTCAAATCATGGGTTTTAAAAAACAGTTTTAAAAGGACATTAATAAAAACAAAGAAGGTGCTTTTCTGCCTTCACCATACCACCCAGACTGAGAAAGACCGAGGAACGAGGAACGAGGAACGCTGGGACCGCATAAGCCCCGGTGCACATTGGTTAGCACCCAGGAGTCTGAGGGGAATGCTGGAAGCCTGAATCACCATGGGGTCAACTTCAACAAATCCTGAGGCCTTTGGGAGCATTGGGATGAGGCATTACCATATAAAGAGGAACCAGAGCTTCTGCCCAACTGTCAAATTGTGGCAAAAGTCGCTGAGCAGACATAGGTCAGTGCTGCAAAAAATCAAACAAACAAACAAACAAACAAACAAACACAAGGCTGGAGCTTTCCCATCACTGATGCTGTGAAATGAATCAGGCTACTACAGTGTTCTGCGGAAGGAGGAGCACCCTAAGCAGCCAAATCCGTTAACAGACAAGCTGTAGAGAAGGCTAAGAGTGTTGGAGGTGCCTGTGTCACAGTGGCTTGAAGCTATACAGGGTTGTTAATTAAATGCTAGCAATTTCACTGAACAAGTAGAAATAAAAGAGCAGAGAAGATAATGTAGATTTGTAGAAAAAAAAGATAGAGGATAGAAAAGAGAATGAAGTTGGATGAGGAGAAAGAGGAGGAGGAGGAGGAAGAGATCGATGGAAATTTCAAATATTGAAGTGTTTTCTTTGCAGTTTTTCACAAGAGGAGGAAGAGGAGGAGCGAAGGAAGGTTGCCCATGCTTGTTTCTAAGAGGTTGTGTGCCTGCAGATCCTGAAAGGTGAAGATGACTGTTAAGTGTGCTTGCTGTAAATGTTAGCATAAAAGGCTCCCCTCATGACAGCTAATACTTTGCTACTGTAACTCTTCTATGTTACAAGCAGTGGGAACCTTGTCTGTAATTCTCTATTTTGGGGTCGCAATTTTAACTGCCCTCCAGAAATATCCAACTGCTCCCTTCATTTCTGGGACATGAAATTCCAGGGCTATTTCGGGCTTTTTTTTCTAACTTCAGATCTGGAATCAGCCATTTCCTCAAAATTCTGGTTTCTGTTAATGACAATTCTTGTTTAGAAATCCAAATCTGGGTTCAAGATCCTGCGAAGGGATACTGAGTTGTGTTTGCTTGGAATTTACATTGTGGGTCCTATCCCAGCACTTAGTCCATAAGCACAGTCAAAGGCTACATACTACCCACACAAAACTACACTGTTAAATCTTATTGATATTTCAGAGCCATACTTAAGGGTGAGATGTTTCTCTCGTCTCTTTGATTATATTACTTTTCTATACTGAATCTTGCTACCTAGCTACACACACTTAATGCTTCACTTGCTTTATTCTGCAGTAAAATAATAAAACAAATAGCAGTTACAAAGAGAACTTAATTTTTTAATATTGTGTAAGTATGTTTTATCCAGTGTTATATTCAAAGGCTCCCTTAAACTTTTTATTTGTTAGAACTGAATTCCTGACGAACAGTACTGCAAATTCCTGTCTGAAAAGAAAAGGTTATCTAGTACATATACTTCTGTAGTCCTATGAGGGAACCAGATTGCATTCAGTACAACTGTAAACAGTGAAATCACTAGCAAATGCACAAAAATGTGGGAAATGTGGCATTAAGCAGACCACGAGAGACCACTGTTTACAGTAGAAAGATGAAACAGGAAAGCCAGAGTCTACTTGTGTGATCTTTGGTGGGAATCAGCACCTCAAGGAAACCCAATCATTGCCACTCTATTAATGTGCCCGGGTCTCTGCAAAAGCTCATGGGTTTTCATTTGGAAGTTACAGATACATTTTATAAATAGACAGATTCTATATGTGGAATCTACAAATAATGAATATTGGCTGTCCGTGAACGATTTATGGTTACATAGAGAGAGGAAGCGATGATGCTGGAATGGGGAGAGGGCCGTGGAAAGTTGATTTCTCAGGATAGGACTTATGGAGAGGAATGTGGGCATAAAACGAGGGATTAGAGGCTTTTCATCCGAATGATAAGAGTGTGTTTCTGTTATGTAACGATCACTTTGTATCTTGTGGGAGAAGTTGGTGAGAGCGGAGTTGGAGACAAATCAATGAGACAGGAATAATCCCTGTTAGAATTGATGAGCCTTGCACTCAGGAAGCAGAAAGGGGTGTGATGTAAACTGCCCAGGCAACCCTGTGAAAAAAACAGGGACAGGAAATAAAGGTGACTTTCTCCATTACAGAAGTGCCCTGTCCCGAGACAAGAATTAGATGAGACAGAACCAGTTTCATTAAGGAAAATAACAGTAGAAAAATTTTTGTTGGATATTTTGTATTTACATTTTGAATGCTATCTCCTCTCCCAGTTTCCTGTCCATAAATCCCCATCCCATCCCATCTCTCCCTTCTTCTATGAGGGCACTCTCCCACTTAACCACCTACCCCTTCCCACCTCCTTGCCTTGACATTCTCCTACACAGCCTTGGCCATTAGTGCCCAACAGGCCATCCTCTGCTACATATGCAGCTAGAGAATTTAACCAGGTTGCTATAGCTACTTATGATATATTTAGTTGTATATTAGAAAGTAAAGAAAGAAGGAAATAATAAAATTCAGGTGATGACTGAACTAAAACATCACAAAGTGAAACAAAACAAAAAGAGCTTGAAAGGGGCAGAAAAATATGTGTAGGAAAGAGGTTTAAAATCAACAAAGACAATACCATGAAACGTCAATATTTCCATTGGAAGAAAATTCAATATGGAAGAAGTCAGTGATTGTGGACGAATTTCGGCAAAACATCAAAACCATCTAAGTCATGAAGGCTGGCTAAGGGTCGGGTGCCAGAAGAGTTTCACTGCCCTGAAGGCCTGGCTGCCACACACAGAAACAGAAAGAACATCAGATGCTAAGGAAGTTTGCACAAGCTTTGTGTTTGTCAGTCTTCAGGCTTCAAGGCTCTGCTTCAAGACTGAAGTAACCATTGCTATTTATTCATTGTCTCCAGGGTTTATCTTATCACCCATAGAAAACTGGTTTTAAGAATAGTACTTAAAAATTATATGTGAGGGTTGTGAAGAAGAAATGAGATGATACAAGAGAAATGATTAGAACATTACCTAGAACTGATAAGCACTATACATATTAAAAGATAAACCCTAATGCATCTTTATAACAAGCATTCTGCTAGAAGGAGCCACAAATGTGTGTGTGTGTGTGTGTGTGTGTGGTGTGTGTGTGTGTGTGTGTGTGTGTGTGTGTGTGTGTGTGTGTGTGTGCCTATATAATACAAATGCACTTCCTAGAGAAGAAAGTCATATCATCTCTTCACATGTTTTGGAGGCTGGTTACAGCGCATGTCTATCAATATAGACAAATCTATAGGACAAGAGGCTTGTGCTGATATAGTGATTTCACTGCTGGCCTTGCAACATGGTGTGACCACTTTAGAAGATAACTTATTCATTTCTTAGATATTTCTATGCATGCTTTTACCATATGACTTAATAATCATACTGCTTTTGCTATTTATCCCCAAAGTATAAAAACAAAAAAACAACAAACAAAAAACCAAAACTTTGCCTATTCAATCAATTCACAGATTACCAACTTCACCCATAGCTGTCAAAACTTAGAAGCAATCAGTAAGTACTGGAATGGATTAAAGGGGGCGGGGGTATTCCAATAATAGAATGTCATTGTATTGTCCTAAAAGACTGAGCTATCAAATATGAAACAATGGAAGAATTTGGATGAGTATTACTGTGTCTTAGTTAGGGCTTTCATTGTTCTGATAAAACATCATGACAAAAAGCAACTTGGAGAAGCAATGCTCATTTTATCCATAGTTTCCATTTCACGGTTCATTACTTAAGGAAGTAAAGCAGGAACATGGAGACAATATTTGATTCAAAAGCCGTGGAGGAATGCTGCTTACTGGCTTGCTCCTCATTGCTTCCTCAGAATGCTGTCTTACAGGGCTGAGAACACCATCCTAGGTGTGGCACTTCCCACACAATGAGCTTGACCCTCCCACAACAATCACCATTCAAAAAAAAAAAAAATCCATCCATACTTGCCTTCAGCCCAATCTTGAGGAGAGATGCTCTTAGCCGAGATTTCCTTGGCTAAATGACTGTAGCTTGAATCAAGTTGACACATAACCAGCCAGTACACTAAGCAGAATAAGCCAACTTGGAAGTGTTTCTATGCCCTGATTCTAAGTGTGATTATTTAGGGAATTGAAAGCTATTTAGACTGTGGAAAGTTTATTGGGTAATCCAGTTTGGGTTGGTGGGAGATGGACGTACAGGCTGAGAAATGAGGAACTTTTTTTTAAAGCAGTTCACATACTCTGTATAATAAAACACTAGATGTGTCATTTTATATTTTCCCAAGGTCACAGGCTGGTAAACATCCTAACACCAACTGTGGACCTTGGATGATCCTGAGTTGTCAATATTAGTTCAATTATTATGAAAAAGTGTTTCTCTAGTGGGAAAAGGTGATAATAGGAGGTTGTCTTTGTGTTGGGGGAGAATTGGAAAGTCCACAGCCTACTTCACTGTTGTCACATAGATTTAACTATGAACTCTCTGCCCCCCTGTACCCTTCCCCAGAATAAAGACTCATGGTTAGGCAAAGTGATGAGAACAAGTAGTTGTTGGCTATTCAGCTATAAACAGGACACTTCTAGCACTTGGTTCAGGTTAAGGGAGCAACGGGAAAGAGAGGGTTAAGAGATGTAAGAACCAGATAGAGAAAAGGGCTGGAAACGGCTTCTTCTGGACCATATTCAATTCTGGGGTCATAAAACAAAATGAAATGAAGGTGGGAAAAAGGCTTGTGGGGAAGAGAAATTCTGCTTTGGGTGGGAGGGATATGAGAGGGTCCGAGAGTAAGAGAAAGCCGAATCTGGTATCTCAATACGTGAAATTAGGAAAGACTAAATTTAATTAGTAAAGGAAACTAGAAAAAAAAATCAGTGCTCAAGGAAGTAAAAATTACAAGGAGCAGTAGTTCCTCTTTTCTACTAAATAAAAGGAGACAGGAAAATATTCTATTCTTTTACTGAAATTCCACAAAACCAATTTTTTCAAATTTTGAAATCAGATTTTCTCCAGATAGCATTCAAAGTACTTCTTACACATAATACCTAAACATTATCTTAAGTTAATTGTGTGTCACACATTATAAGATGTCTCACCTTAGTTTTACTTAACATTAATATGCCTTAAAATTTCTGAAATAAAACACAGGGGGATGATAAACTATGCCATTATTTTATTTGCTTTCTATTTAATCAAAATGTTATGTTCCGATTATTTATCCTTCAGCATCATGAAGTGTTGAGCCTCCTTAAGCATTGTGGGTTTTGGATGCTACAGTGCCGTGAAACTGCAATGTTTTAAGTGTGAAAGCGTGAGGCTTTCGAGGTTGATTTGGTATGGATATTTCTTGTTGGCAAACCTTCTGCTTCAAAGACATGCATGCCTATTTGTGGTTTCTTATGGCTCTGAGCCTCTTTGGGGGGGAGGCGAGATTGGCTTAATATGGCGAAAAGTATCTGTGTGTGATGCTGGCAGGTAGAAATGGAAACAGACAAGAAAAGAATGACTAAACAATACTCCAAGGATGTCCCAGGAGAAAAAGAAGTCATCCATTTAACCATGCTAAACAAAATACCCATATTAGGTACAGTTCAGACTTGACAAATCTGTGCTTGATATTTATTTTAGCTAGATTTGCCTTGGTATTAATCCAAACTATTCAGTTTTCTATTTCTGGAGCTTACTGTTCGACTTGTCTTTACATTAAAAAATTCTCCTAAGCAACCCACGATTGTGCTGCAAGGACCTTAGGCTCAGCTTTCCAAGATGTGCAACTATCAGGTCTCGCTTGCCTCTACATGCCCACCTCCACAAGTAGATTTTTACTAATAGGGTTTCCAGGACACCCTTTATTTTTCAAAACAATAATTCAATAGAATCAGTGGACAGCTAATGTATACCATATATTTTCTAAGTTTCAGTGACTGAGAAATGTGATAAATTTGTTCCAGGATTCCACTATAACATATCTAACCTAGCGCAGAGACAAACCTCAAATAACTTTTTGAAATGCTCACAATTGCATTCTCCATAATGAGAACAAATCATATAGCAGTCTAATGTCAAAAACCAGACAGTAATATGAAGTTCTGAAAGTAAAAGACAGAAACAGCAGGTGTGTAGGTATTAAGGAATAATAACTTCGAGGTACTCACACTGCCATAACAAGATCACTTAGGCTAGAGTTAAAGCGTGGGTAGGGGGTTGGAAGAGGGTGGATGTTAGAGCAGCCATGAAGATAAAATCAAGAACTGTCTATTGAGAAGGTAACACTCATTAGATGTTTGTTGAGTGCTTTCAGAAACTATATAGTAAATCTATTATTAAAATATCTAATTTTCCAAGTAACAGTATAATGTTCATTTTTCTTCCCATTGTATAGAAGAAAGTACTTGGCACAGAGAGTTTAAACACTTTCCCAGCATTACATACTTAGCAATCAGAAGAGCTAGGAATTGAAGTACGTCCAGAGGATATTTTCTTAGCCAAAGAGTTTTACAGCCTCACTGACTAGACTGCTGAGCTATGCTAAGGATTTAATATTATTTTAAGTTTTCTTTATTCTCGAAGCTTTTTCAAAATTGGCATGAGAGGTTACTAAAACTCTGACGGAGAAAGGCAAGCAGTGTGATCATTTTTTTTTAAGATACTGAAATTGTGCATTGGTGAGTAGAATTCAGGAGTTTGATGTAAACATTAGACTTGTATGAATAAGATGAAGGGGACTTGCATTCAGTGGTGCTTTCGAAGACCTGGGAAGGTGGACAGATAAGAGGGTACACGGGATTTACAATTAAAAAATGTTTGAAGACTTTAGGGTGGAGTTCAATGCTACAGTACATGCCTTCCATGTAAAAGGCCTTCGGTTGATAATCCACCACTAAAAGAAGAAAGGAAAAGAGGAAACCATGGAAAGGAGGATGGAGGACGGATAAGAAGAGGAGAGCAGAACAGGAAAGAGAAAGGAGGATAGAGAGAGGAAGTGAGAAAGGGAATGGAAGGGGAGGGGAGAGGAGGAGAGAGAAGGGAAGGAGAGAGGATAGAAGAAAAGAGAAGATAAGAAAGATGAAGGAATGGAAAGGAAAGAGGAGGAAGGGAAACATAAAAGTGAAAACAAAGAAAGAACAGAAGGAAATCATTTTTTTTCTATGTTACTTTTATAAACAACTTTAGATTGTGGTAAATACACATTTGTTGCCTGCAAAAGCAATATATTAACATGCATAAAAATCAATATTGTTTTATTCATGGGGCCTAAACACACATAAACCATATAATCAACAAATAGCTTTATGAATCTCAACTTGAGAGTGCTGCTATTTATCCTGCACATCCCAGACTACGTCAAGGTATAGATTATTAGAGTTGGCAACAGAACTGAGATCCGTTGTTTGATAATACTCACAAAACAGTTGGCTAGTAATAGAAAAGGACTATAGAGATGTGAGTGCAATTCCATAACCACCACCACCACCACCACCACCACCACCACCACCACCACCACCACCACCACCACTACCACCACCACCACCACCAACACCAACAACAACAACAACAACAACAACAACAACATAAGTAACATCATCCAGGAACCGAAAACAAATGTGTCCATACTTGAAGCAGCAAACAATGCCTATCCCCCAAAAGACATCAAATACCACGACTGCCTAAGTGTGTTGCTATTGTAGAGACATGAAAGTACAAACAAGATGAATGTTTATTGCTTTTTATAATCTTCTGATAAGGAAAATATATTTAGTCTACAATTATGAATTTATTAACAATTTTCAATATCATCCACTAAAAATCTGACTGTTATTTCTATCATGAGTTGCTTATTTTACTAGACTGGAAAGTTCATGTCAGAAAGGATATCCTTGTGTTTGGTCATTCTGTATCTCTGGAATTTAGCAGAGAACTCAGTCTCTATTAGCCTCTCAGTAAGTATTTTATTGAAAGTTTTTATAAATCTGCCCTTTTTTCTACATGTTAAAAACAGAACATCATCTACTCTAGAAGACTGTGAAGCTAGATCATGCATGTCTGCATCATTTGTTTGTTTCTTTCTTTATTTCTCTATTTATTTATTTTCCCAGCTGTAGTGCTACAAATTGCATGGCAGGAAAGTCTTCAGAAACGTGTAGAGTGCTTGCAAATAAAATATGAGGCTCCGGTCTCAGTTCTTAACACCATAAAGCATAGAAGGAGAGAGCAGAAAAGGAAGACAGAAGGGGCCCCACACACTTTATAAAATAGAAAAGTAATAATAGTTGGCAGGCCTTAGAAGAGCTGAAAGGCAGGTAGCTCTAGAAGGCCTGAGTTATATAGACAAAACAAACACATTAAAGTCAAGCCTAAATTCTTCATGATTCTCAACCAGAGATATTTCCATGTTTGTGACGTGTATGAAAGGGTCATCACTAAAATACTTTTGGAAGTCTAAAAATGATAAGTTAAAAAAAGAAGTTATCAATGAAAGCAACGTATCTGGGAACTGAAAGGACTAAGATCATAGAAAACAGAGTAAACACATCAGAGGACACATCTTCCTAGAGGAACTTTCTACTTCCTAGGCTTTATATACTAAGTAGACAGGAAGTCAAACCTGGAGTGTTGTTTTTAAAACAAAATCCCAAATGCTTGGTTTACCAAATAAAGAATCAGAAGCCAGACACTGTCGTAAAAGTTTGCTAGCTCAGAGAGGCAGAGAAAGTACCCCTGCTGACCTTCCTACTCTACCAACATCTGAGAAGAAAAAGGATCCTTCACCTTCTCCATATTTTAGATATACTTCAACTCAAAGACCCCTCCCTTTTCTCCTTCCTGCTTTTTTTTTTTTTTTTTTAAATACTTTCACGGTCTGGCAACTGGTTGCTTGCCTGGCCTCTTGACCTATCATTGACTTTATTTAGCTCTTGTTTAAAGAAAGCTCTTGGGTTAAAAGTGTGTGCTGTGGCTGAGGGACCACAACAAGAAAGTTTTCTCAGTTCACAGCATCCAAGTTTCACCATGTGATCAAATAGGCTGCAACACTGCATAGCTAAGAAAGCTTCAGCAGCAACACAATGCTAAAGACACAAACACTGGGCCCAGCCTATTTAAATGGATGCCTAGATAAAGCCCATGTCCTCCAGCAAGATTTCTCCAGTCATTTACCACAGTAGCAGAAGCAGACAATCTCAGTTTCCTCAGTCATGAATCCAGCGTCTGATTCACATGATGGGAATTTGCTCCTACTCTAACAGGATGTCAAAGCAAATGCATTTGCCCTGCAATGAGAGATAACACAAGCCAGAGAGTAAGTGCTTTCCTAGGTAGTCACCATTAAGTCAGCAATTACAGACATAATAGGAGGGTGAATCAACAAAAACCCAAGTAACAGAGCTAAAAATAGAAATCATCAGAAAGAAAGCCATATGTTCCCCGCTTGTAAGCAATTTTTTAGAAAAACAAAATCTGTTCAAACAAATATATGAAAAAATGTTAATGTTAATACAAGGAAGCAACTGCTAAGAGAACCATGAGAGAGTGGTCCATGGTCCAATATTATAGTCAGGCAGGCTGAGGAAGTTACTATGGCCTGGAGCATGCGTGGCCACATTATCCAATGACAGGTTTTGTAATTCAAGATTGCTACAAGGTCGATGCTGAATGCGCTTATCACAAATGAATGAAAAATGTTTGAAATTACAAGTAAATAAACTGAATGGAGCATTATAAAGTGTATAAGTAGACTGAAAAGTCACACTGTGATCCATGAGAATTTATCACTAGGAAAAATAAAAAGGGCATTGAGAAATGACGCTAAAAGTGAATTCTGTGTTCTCACCACAAATGTGATGATATATATGTAGCTAGATATAATCATTCTGTAATGTATTCATACTGCAAAGCATTGTACAGGCAGCACATATAAATTTAAACATGACACTGTGAATACTGAGCACATGTGAAAAGAAAATAAACAGGAAACTTCAAAATTGAAAAGGCATGGTAATTGCCATGAAAGTACTCATTAACTCATTAACTAGGCTACCATCCAAACACATATGACAAAAGTAAGGGTTAATAACCAGAATATATTATTCAGTAACAATCATTAAAACTGATAGCATCTAAGAAAACAAGGGAATATGACACACATGGTATGCACTCATTGATAAATGGATATTAGCCCAAATGCTCGAATTACCCATGATGCACAGACCACATGAAACTCAAGAAGGATGACCAAAATGCAGATGCTTCATTCCTTCTTTAAAAGGGGAACAAGAATAGGCATAGGAGGGGATAGGGAGGCAAAGTTTAGAACAGAGACTGAAGGAACAACCATTCAGAGCCTGCCCCACATGTGGCCCATACATATACAGCCACCAATCTAGATAAGATGAATGAAGCAAAGAAGTGCAGGCCGACAAGAACCAGATGTAGATCTCTCCTGAGAGACACAGCCAGAATATGGCAAATACATAAGCGAATGTCAGCAGCAAACCACTGAATTTAGAATGGGACCCCAGTTTTTCAGGAATCAGAGAAAGGACTGAAAGAGCTGAAGGGGCTTGAGACCCCATATGAATGACAATGCCAACCAACTAAAGCTTCCAAGGACTAAGCCACTACCCAAAGACTATACATGGACTGACCCTGGGCTAGTAGGGGCACCAGTGGAAGGGGATTGTTGGGGGAGGGCGGTAATGGGGGGTGGATGGGGAGGGAACACCCATGTAGAAGGGGAGGGGGAGGAGTTAGGGGAATTTTGGCCTGGAAACCGGGAAATGGAATAACATTTGAAATGTAAATAAATACCCAAATTAATAAAGATTGGGGGAAAAGAAAAGCTGTAGTATAAAGAGTCAAGTACAAAACAAGGACAGTACAGGTAAGAAATAATCAAACTGAGGGATAAAATTAAGAAAATAGAAACAATATAAAGAATAATGAATTGTTTCATTGAGAAAAATCAACAAGATAGTCAAACCCTTATCCAAACTAAAAAGCAGAGCTATAATATCAAAATTAATAAAATCAGAAATGGAAATGGGGGCATGTCCACAGACATTAAGGAAATCCAAAAGAATCATTAGATAATACGTCAAAAAATTGTACTTCACTAAAAAATCTAAAGAAAAAGAATGATTTTCTCCATAGATATCACTTAACAAAGTTAAATCAAGGTCAAATAAATGATTTATAACTGCTAAGAAAATACAAGCAGTTATTAAAAATCTCCCAAATTAAAAAAAAAATTACTACAGAATTCTACCAGACTTTCAAAGAAGAGCTAATGCCAGTACGCCTCAAATTATTACACGAAATAGAAGCAGAAGCACATTGTCAAGTTATTTTATGAGGCCAAAGTTATCCTGATACACAAACCACACAAAGATTCAGCAAAGAGAGTTGTTTCAGGATATGTGATCACACCATGAACCTCAATATAGTGTTATTTACTGGAAAAACCTGGTTTTAGTTGTGTTGTGCCTCAGCCTTAGCACACGCCTTTAATCCAAGAGCTGTCTGTTTGAATATAGTAAACAGGATTAAACAAAGTCAATCACAGGTCAAGAGACAGGGCAATCAACCAGTTGACAGGAAGTGAACAAATGATTATTATGGAAAAAAGAGAAGGTCTACTTGGAGCACAACCAGCAGGGGTGAGTTGCTTGTGGTCCCCTGACCTCCATTGTCTGGCTCTTGGTTTTGGTCTGGAGGAGCATTGTAAGAGTATCTTGCTCCCCCACGGAGGTCCACAGAACTACCAGCTTGGAACATCGCCCTAACAATCCTTTGCCAATGGAGTCTGTCTGAGCCACGCCAAGAAGAGTAGGATCGATCCTCTGAGTTCTATTGTCTGGTCCACAGTTCTCCCTGTCTTCCCAAGAAGTCCAGCTGTCAACAGGATTTTTCAGGCAACACCAGGGAAAACCAGATGCCTAAAGGACACCTTATGACAGTCATTAACAGGAGCCAGCCCAGCTATCCCGCTACAACAAACCCTAGATATCCCAATGAAACCGAAGCTCAAGAAGATGATAGAGGGCTTTAAAGAAGAAACTATTAAATCCCTTACAGAAGTACAGGAAAATACATTAAACATATGGAGGATATAAATAAAACTGTCCAAGACCTGAGCATGGAAATAGAATCATAAGGAAAACAAAACTGAGGCAATCCTGGAGAACTTACAGAAGAGAACAGGAACTGTTATGCCATGAAAGGTTCATGAACCCCATAAAGGACACTAAGGAACCAAATCCACTGTAATTGCTTTAGGTTCTCTTTATTAAATCTCCAGCTTGGGCTCCTCTCCAGTCCTGACACAGCAGGAAGGTGCAGCCCTGAGTGTGAGACCAAGAAAGACACTCTGGTTCCTGGTTGAATTAAGGCTAGAAACCCAGGTGACCCTAAAGAGTTTCTCCTCACTCCCCGGAAACTAGGCCCCCATGCCTGGCCACAGCCCTCCATAGATTTGTGATCATCAGTTATGTAAGGGCAATACCCCAGTCCCCTCCACAGGTAGAGGATGTGACCACAGTTCACAGAGACTCAAGACAGATCTCCATTATAATAAGGTACTTAAAGGCCTGGAGGCTTAGTCAATAACCTTTTCTTCTCAGACACTTCTCCCTGCAAAAAGGTATTTAATCTCAGGCCCACCCTGAGAAGTGGGTACGGTTTTATTCATCACTTTCCGCCAGGACAGTAAATACCTTAAAACCATGGACTATCTATTTTCATCAGGATCCACCGTGGGGAGCCACAGAGAAGGCCTTTGCCTACAGAACCACCATCTAATCTTCCTTAGAAGGCCTCCATGAGCTCCCAGCCACCACCACCAAACCTTCAGCCTACACTCATCAAGCTAAGGACTACACCCGGCCTCCATACACACCCCGTGGGACTAGCCAGAGTCCACTCTCAGCCCTTCCGAAGCTTCTACCAGTGCCTGGATGTCCAACAGCCTGAGACCAAATAGCCCCGACTTCCTTGTAGGCCCAGAGACCCCTGAGCCAGCTTCAGCTGTGTCCAGAACCTCAGACTGTTCTCGCCTACCCCGGAGTCATGTCCAGCAGCTTCCCTACAGCCCAACACTTGCCAGGCAAAGGCGTGGGGCAATCGCAATCAAACGTACCACATCCTGCCTCCCTGAGCAGCCGAGACCTGTGGCAGAGCAGATGTGGGACCCCACCATACCCTACACCTGAGCCTAGTTTAAGCATTTATAGAGGCACGAGGGGGGTATAGAGTCTGGTACACATCTGATTGGGGTTTGGCATTATGGCCTTTAACATAATTGGCTGGTTCTGGGAGCCAAACCATCAACTTGTGGTTTCCTCCTGATTGGTAGTTGTTAGGAAGTGAAGTGTCAGGGGTGGGCTTGTAACCAGGGGGTACATATTTGTTGGGAGAATAACAAGATGGAGTATGAATCCAAAAAGATTCGGTCCTTCATTTCACCTTTTCTCTGGCGGCTAGAAGGTGTAATCACGGAGCTTCCTGGAGCTATTATAATATTTTAGAGGGGGGTGGGTTTGTCATCACTCAGGGGGGTGGGGACTTGGATAGGGGCCCCATCATTGGGAGACAGGAGGGAGTCCTGAGTTTGACTTTCAGCTACTGCTTGTCAGGGTCATATTCAACTGCAAATGAGTCTGTGATTCCCCGTTGCAATCCCACTGACCTCCAGGGCTATGGGAGGAACCTTTCTAATGAGAGTCTAATGACCCCTGGCTTGAGGGGGACCTGTTTTATAGAGAATATGAAGTTTAAGCCAAGCATGTTTATTCGCCCATTGGACAACTTAGAGATCATCCAGCAATTGGTGACTCCCTATCTCAGCAATAGCCTCTCTCTGTACGTTAAGAACCATAGGGGTGGGCTGGAGAGATGGCTCAGAGGTTAAGAGCACTGCTCTTCCAGGGGTCCTGAGTTCAAATCCCAGCAACCACATGGTGGCTCACAACCGTCTGTAATGAATCTGATGCCCTCTTCTGGTGTGTGTGAAGATACCTATAGTATACTCATATTAATAAAATAAGTATTAAAAAAAAAAGAACCATAGGGGAGGGGATGGAGGGGAGTATCCCAAACATGATTTTAAAGGGGATGAGTCTGTATTCTGCTGTTAACAGGAGCTCTAAACCCAGCAGAGAGGGAAAGGAAGGGGAGTTAACTAAGTCATTGCCAGTCTCTTAGGTCAATTTTAGTTAAGGTCTCTTTTAGGTTTTGGTTATTTTCTTTACCTGTCCTGAACTGTGGGGTCTATATGCACAATAAAGTCTCTAATCAATCCTCAGAATATTGCCTAGTCTCTGACTAACCTGGGACACAAAACCTGGGCCTGCGACCTATTGTCTGACCCTGTTATCTGAGGAAGTCTGCACCTTGGCAGTATGTCCTCTAAGAGCTTCTTTGTCACCATGGATATAGTTTTATGTTTAGTGATATCTGAAAAGATATCTATAAATATCAGTAAATGCTTATATCTATTTTTTTCTGGTTTTACCTCTGTGATGTCTGGTTTCTTTTCATTAATCACTGCAGAAGTTAGTTGGCAGGCTTTACAGTTCTTGACAATCTCGGCTATTTTTGAGTTGAGTCGCCATCTTTAATTTTAATATTAGAAAATCATGTATTCTCCAGACAATCATTTGGGAAGAATAGTAATGGGTTTGTAATCTGCCATTCTCTACCATCCATCCTAAGGCTGGGACATGGACAAATTTCTAGTTTAGGTTATGTCAGCTTTGTCGGGCTATTTTATCTGCCCTATTGTTGCCTTCTGAAATTTCGTCCTTCCCTTTCTAGCCTCTCAAGCAGTAGATGATGCTTTATAGGTTTTTGTAGAGCCCTTAGAAGGGACAGGATTTTCTCTTTATTTTTGATAGTCTTTCCTTCTGCTGTCAAAAGGCCTCTCTCTATATAAATAGCCCCATGGACATGAGCAGTATCAAAGGCACCCTAGCTCTCTGTGTCTCTTGTCTTTTCTCAGCTCTAAGGCCTTGGTCAGAGCTACCAGTTCAGTTTTCTGGGCTGGCATTCCTACCAGGAGTGACTCTGCCCATATGATCTCAGGCTTTGAGACCACTGCTGCCCCAGTATACCTCTGTCAATCCTGAATGAAATTGTTGCCATTGGTGAACCATGTTACCTCTGCATCAATCAAGGTGGTATCCTGAAGATCTGGTCTGGCTCCATGGATGTGGGCCAGAATGTCTGAGCAGCCATGCTTAGCATCCTTAACATGGGGAGCTGAGGGTTCGGTAATGCACAAATGGGCGTGTGGGGCAGTTTCTGGCAACTGGGTCTCAGATCTCTTGTCCATGAAGAGACAGAAGGGCTTAGTCACTTCTGGCAACCCCAAGGCTGGTGAAGAAAATATTTTTCTCGTCTCAGAGATCCACCTCTGCCCTTTTTAAAATATGTATCTGCAGGATCTAGGAAGGTCACCTGTGGTTGGCAGAGTAGAACCTTTTTACGAAGCTCAATAGTCAACAAGGAAAGTGGTGGGTTTCCTCTCTATATTTAAGGTTACTCCCGGCAGCTTTTAAGGCCGTGGCTTGATTGATTGATTGGTTGATTGATTGATCGATCGATCGATTGATTTTAACAATAAGTCCATTGGTTCATTTTCAAATGAAGGCATTTCTTAATCCTTAGTCGACCCCTTCCCTCTTTTTGTAAAAGCCATTTGTTTCCGATAGCTCTTACACAGGTAGTCTCCTGGCCCGGTGCCACAGCCTGAGTAAGCACATTGGTTTCTAGAAGTCATTTGTCTTTGACAACTACTACATTCCTCTTGTTTGGCTGTGGCTGTGCAAAGGATCTTTGCCTTTTAGAAATCATCTCTCCTGTCAGATCAGCATCATAAATTTGAGGTCTAATATCAGCCACATCTCTAAACAATTCCTCTATTGATACTGATCATGCCTTTAAAGGTCTAATCACTCTTTTGCATTCTGAATTAGCCTTTTCCAAAGGCAAAGATTCTGTCAATATTTTTCTGATTTTTGAGTATGATACTATTCTGTTTACTGCTAAGGTCAATCTTTGCATAAAATCAGTGAAGGGTTCTTTTGGAACTTGTATAATTTTAGTGAAACAAAACAAAACAAAACAAAACAAAACAAGACCCTCAGACTTTTTTTTCTGATTCTTCAACCTTATTCCAAGCATTTAAAGGTGCTAAACAACATAGCTTCAAAGAGCAATCATCGAATTCAAATTGCCTTTGTAACTCAGCATACCGACCTTCAATTAGCAACTGTTCTTGAGGAATATCAATGCCTCTAGTCCAATTTTGTTGTTCTACGGTCCTAGCTTTCTCTTTCTACCATGTTAGCCATTGAAACTGAAGAGCAATTTTAAATATTTCTACTGCCAAAACTTTCCACTCTTGAGGGAAATTCTGTTCTGAGTTGTCCTGAATTTAATATTTTCCTCACATAGGAAAAGCAAGGAAGTGATCACTTCTTTAAATCTCCTCAAATATAATATATCTATAGGACTCCATTTCATTTGTCCATAACCTTTGGGAAATTTATTATCTGCTGGTATAACTTGTATAGCAATTGGATGAACTATCTTTGGTTTTCTAACAATTTTGAGCCACACCATTTCAGTTTCATTATGTGGTATTTTAGTTATTCTCATCTAAATTCTTCTGTGTCTAAGTTCTGTTTTAATTTTCATCTATATGTCTTCCTAAGGCTTGTATCTTATTACTTTCTTTTTCATATTTGGCACAATTATCAAACTATTTTTCATATGGGAAATAAAACCACTTTGTCTATGAAGGATAAAATATGAATTATCAGGCTAATAGTAATTATAGTTGTTATTATGTCAACTCATTTATCTTTTCAGCTTTGCTTTTATTTTCAAATTATTTCAAGTAGCACTATACAATGTCGAATGCCCTGTATTATGATATTCCCATCATTAACATGGGAAACATTTTTCATTTTAGTATTACTTAAATACTCCCTCCTTGAGGACTTTCCAAAAGTCTTACCAAATCTTATGTTTTCTCAGTTTGTCAGCAACTGGTATGGTTTCTCTGCCCATATGGTCATGCCACATGTTGGAGTGCCAAATGTATCTTTTAACAAAATCTCAGATATTCAATTTTAACAATGAAGATTTGGGAGCCAGATGCTGGGGTGAAAGCCTGCTATCTTAGAGAAGCAGAGAAATCATCCATCTGACCTTCTTTCTTACACTATTTCAAAAAGACTTCAAACTCAGTGTCCCTCCCTTCTACTTCCTGTGCAGCTCTCTATCCATTCTCCTGCCTCCTCCTACTCTATGATTTTTCTTATTTATTTATTTATTTATTTATTTATTTATTTACTTTGCATCCTAAATTCACCAACCAGTAACCCCTCATGGAGATCCTCCCACATTTCCTCTCCCCTTCTCCTCTAAGAATGGGGAGCCCCCTCTGGATATCACTCTTCACAATCCCCACTCACTCCAACCCCCACCTCTCCCACTCAACCATATCAAATCACTGTAGGACTAGGCATATCCTCTCCCACTGAAGCTGACAAGGCACCCCACTTAGGGAAATGGAAATCCACAGATAGGCCACAGATTCAGAGACAGTCCCCACTCTAGTTATCGTAGGACCCACATGTACATATCTGCTACATATGTGTGGGGGCCTAGGCTAAACCTGTGTTTGATTTTCCTTAGTGGTTCATTCTCTGGGAACTCCCAAGTGTCCAGGTTGGTTGAATCTTTGGACTTCCTGTAGAGTCCTAAAGTAAAAACTTCTGGTTTCTGTGGAGACTTGGTTGTATCATGTGATGTTTTTTTCTTTTTTTTCTGGAAACTATCTTATGAGAGGATGTTAGTGCTAAAGCAGACACATGGAAGGATGTTTTGCTAAGAACAGACATGTGGTATTTTTCTGGGGGCATCCTGGAAAAAGAACATGTGATGTTTTGCTAGAGAAGATGCTTAAGAGAACATGTGATGTTAGAAAATGATATAAATATAGCTCAACAGAGAGTGGATCATGGTGGATGGTACTGGTATGCTTTGCCATTATTTACTTGCCATTCATTGTTGGGCTTTGCCGATGCTGGTCTTCCATGACAACTATGGGTGGTATTGGTACATCTTACCATTCTTTGTTGGTCATCATTTGTCATGACTTCATAGAAGGAAGTGCAGCAAAAAACTTCTGGTGGTGGTCTGGCAGTAACTTGCTGCTTTTGTAGATTCAGGCGGACTGGCGGAACTTTGTGGTTTCTTCTGAATCAATCTGCTTTGCTAATTCGGGAATGGTGTTTAAGAGTAGATTGAACTCTCACTACTGATTTGTGTGTACTAAACTGCTGATATACTGACAACATAGAGTTGATTTGCTCCAAAGAAATATTTTTAAACAGGTCCACATACTCTTTCTCAACTAATGTTTTCTTTCCACTACCTCTAGTAGGTGGTGGGCTAGAAGGGACATTGAAGCAATTAAGAACCCTTATTAAAAATACATTTTGAAAAAATCTATGCCTACAGAGGCCTTGCCTTCTTTGTGTTCTTCAATCCTTCTGAACTCTTCCATAAGATGTCTAAGCTCCATCTATGGCTTTCCAGACCTGTTTCAGTCAGCTAGCTGACAAACCTATGTGAGTGGAATAATGGCCTTTGACATCATAAAAAGTATAAGCACTATGATATCTGGTATAGGAGCAGCTAAATACTCAACATATTGAAGAATTGATCAGTCTTTTGAATTTTCCTATACTTGTCATTAAAAAGAAATCTGTAAAATGGAAGATGTTAACAGACTTAAGAGACATAAATAAAGTGATTCAACCAATGGACTCTTTACAGTCTGGAATTCCTTTGCCTTCTTTATTACATATGGGATGGTCTATTATACTGAATGGATTAAAAAGACTACTTTTTAGACATACCTTTACAAGATGAGGATGAAAAAATTTGCCTTCACAGTGCCTACTTAAAATAATTCTCAACCTGTTTAAAAGGTATCACTAGAATGTTCTTAAACGCGCACACACACACACACACACACACACACACACACACACACGTTAAAAAGTCTAACACTGTGTCAATGTTTTGCATAATAGTCATTAGAAATAATTCATAAAGTTTCCTTAATCTAAATTTATCTACTTTATTAATATATTTATTATATGCTATCTTACTGGCTGTTTTAGATGAAAATACCTTAGAAAAAAAATGTTTGGTGCAATGAGAAGTTTGCCTTGCTGTGGATTACAAATTGAAAAATACAAAGAGAATATTCTATCAATTAGTTAGGATAGAGAATATATATACATAGAACACAGAAAGTAAAAATCAGGAGAGATCAATTACTACCTTTTAATGACTTTCAAAATTTGCTAGGAGATAACTGGCTGCAGTCCAAAATTGAATTAGCAACTCTGAAGCTAAGTAATTTATTTCATACCTTATAAGGACTTAAATAGTCTAAGAAAATTATCAGAGAGAGAATTGGTGAAAAGACATTACAGAATGCACATGTGAATTGCTTGGATCCAAAGCTTAATTGTATTTATTTATTTTACCTTCAATTCATTCTCCCATAGGAATTTTTATGCAAAGAGAAGATATATTTACCACTCAAACAAAGTTAAATACTTACGTTGAAAATTTTCTGAATGGATTCATAAAGGAAAAAGAGACTTTGTCATTTAACAAATACTGGGATCTAGGAGTAACTCCATAAACCACATGTACACTAATCTCAACCATACAGGGATAGTTTATAGAGCATTTGCTCTATAAACATTGGTTTATAGAGCATTGATTGAACAGGGCCATAGACCAGACTTAGGAGCTGATTGTGACAATGAATGTTATAGGACCAGTTTATAAAGACCAAAACTGTAATGAGCTCATGTGCTGGAAGAGCTACCCTATGGTCAGTTCTGATTCAAGCAATTTTGACTGGCTAGAGAGAATAGTTTTAACTGACCTTTATTCTGATTGGTCCTAAGTAAAGCCTATGGTTATACAATTTCTCAAGATTAGCAAACCTCAGAATATAACGGGGTATGTGGTAAGCTTGACCCTGCCCAAGGTTAAGCCATTTTTTTCTGTGTTAGTAACAATGTGAAATAACTGGCAGGCATGGAAGAAAATGGCTAAGTTACTCTGGGGGAGCAGGCTTCAGCAGCAGGAATAGACACAGCAAAAATTGTAGTACCTTTCACTAATGCTGAGATTGGCTCAGTATGGGCAGAAAATGAACATTTGCAAAGAGATTGTAATAAATTTCTGGAAGATATTAACAACAAATATCTCAAAGGCAAAAGACTTCAGTTTATATAAAGAACTAATTGTATTTCCTTTATATAGTAAATGTGATATCAATATCTGTAACCCTTACACTGATGCAAATAAACAGGAAAGGCATGTTATAATTTGGGAAGATAAAGTAAAATGTCTCAAACCCTTATGATTCAGTTTTAAAATCAGAGCATTGTACCATTCTTATGGTATTATGTGATTTTTCTGAATCTCTTAATAAAGTTATTGACTCCCAATATAGCTCTTTTACATATTTGAAATTGCTGAACTTATTCTACATGATTAAGAATTAACTTTGGTATTTTTATTACTGTATAGTAAAAATCATCTATTATCTATAGCACATACCGGATTCAATATGAATCTACCAGGTCCTGTAGCACTGATCAGCTAATAATAGGAAATGTGCTAAAAGCCTCAGAATTTCATAAGAAAACACCAGGTTAACAGCAAAGAAACTTAAAGATTTTAGGGGAACTGAACTGGTCCCACAGCTCTCTGTACCCAAATCCTATGGGGAAGAGAGCTTGTCTCACAGAAGTGCAGACAATCCTGAGAGCTCAGGGGAGACAACTACTTCTGCCCACATTCCCGACCCAAAAGGAACCCACCTAGTGCTCTCTGTGCACTGTGGGCATAGGAATCTAGGAACAGTAAGAGGCAGGGCCCCTCTGGTTTCTGCCTTCTCCGAGAGCCAAAAGCCAGTAACCAGGAGCACAAACAAACCTGAGAGCAGAGTTAAGACAAACTCTTGTGCTCCAAGCGATCTGTCTGGTGGCCTCAGGACACACAAAGGCAGAAGTCCTCTGAGACAGAACATTTCCGGTTTCCAGATGCGCCCAGAGTTGAACTACTCTCACAGCTCTCTATGCCCAAATCCCATAGGGGAAAGAGCTGGACTCACAGAGGTGTGGACACTCCTGAGAGCTCAGGGGAGACCACGACTTCTGTTTACATTCCTGGCCCAAGAGAACCTGCCTACTGCCCTCTAAATACAAGAATATAAGAGCAGTCAGCAGTAGAAAACTTCTGGTTTCTGCCTAAGACCAGAGCTGAAAACCAATAGCCAGGAGTACTGATGCACAAGAGAGCAGAAATAAGACCAACACTTCTGCTCCAAGAGACCCACCTGGAGGCCACATAACACACAAACCCAGGAGAAGCTTTCTGTTTCCAAATCCAGCTAAAAGAAAACAGGTTTATGCAATGCTGACACACAAGCTTTCAGGAGGGTCAAGTCACTGTCAGAAACAGCAAGTCAGGTTAACACCAGAGGCTATCTGATGATGAGAGGCAAGCACAGGAAGCTAAACAACAGAAACCAAGACTATGTGACATCATCAGAACCCAGTTCTCCAAGCAAAGAGAATACTGGATATCCAAACACACAGAAAAAGAAAGATTTAGATTTAAAAAACCACATCTTATGATGATGATAGAGGACTTTAAGAAGAACATAAAAAAACTCCCTTAAAGAAATAGAGGACAACACAGGTAAACAAGAAGCCTTTAAAGAGGAAACACAAAAATCCCTTAAAGAATTACAGAAAAACACAGTCAAACAGATGAAGCAATTGAACAAAATCATACAGGATTTAAGAATGGAAATAGAAACAATAAAGAAAGCACAAAGTGAGACAACACTGGAGACAGAAAACCTAGGAAAGAGATCAGGAGTCAGATGCAAGCATCATCAACAGAGTACAAGAGATGGAAGAGAGAATCTCAGGGTCTGAAGATACCATAGAAAATATCAATGCAACTATCAAAGATAATGTAAAGTGTAAAAAGCTCCTAAACAAAAACGTCCAGGAAACCCAGGACACAATGAGGAGAACAATAAGTATAATAGGTATAGAAGAGAGCAAAGAGTTCCAACTTAAAGGATCCATAAATATTTTCAACAAAATTATAGAAGAAAACTTCCCTTACTTAAAGAAAAAGATGCCCATAAACATACAAGAAGCCTACAGAACTCCAATTAGATTGGACCAGAAAAGAAACTCCTCCCGTCACATAATAGTCAAAACACCAAATGCACAAAACAAAGAAAGAATATTAAAAGCAGTAAGCAAAAAAGCATATAAAGTAAGCATATAAAGGCAGACCTATCAGAATTATACCAGACTTCTCACCAGAGACTATGAAAGCTAGAAGACTCTGGGTGGATGTCATATAGACCCTAACAAAACACAAATGCCAGCCCGTGCTACTATATCCAGCAAAACTCTCAATTAACTTAGATGGAGAAACCAAGGTATTCTCTGACAAAACCAAATTTACACAATATCTTTCTATAAATCCAGCCATACAAAGGATAATAGAAGGAAATTCAAACAGAAGGAGGGAAACTATATCCTAGAAAAAGCAAGAAAGTAATCTCCTTGCAATGAAACCGAGAGAGAGAGAGAGAGAGAGAGAGAGAGAGAGAGAGAGAGAGAGAGAGAGAGAGAGCCAAACAATAATCCACCTCTAACAAAAACAATAATGGGAAAAAACAATCACTATTCCTTAATATCTCTTAACATCAATGGAATCAATTCCCTAATAAAAAGACATAGACTAACAGACTGGATACATAAAGAGGAACTAGGATTATGCTGCATACAGGAAACACCTCAGAGACAAAGACAGATACTACCTCAGAGTAAAAGGTTGGAAAACAATTTTCCAAGCAAATGGTCCAAGGAAAAAAGATGAAATAGCCATTCTAATATCGAATAAAATCTACTTTCAATCAAAAGTTATCAAAAATATAAGGAAGGATACTTCATATTCATCAAAGGAAAAATGGACCAAGATGAACTCTCAAACCTAAATATCTATACTCCAAATGCAAGGGCAACTATTCATAAAATAAACCTTACTAAAGCTCAAAGTAATTATTGTTCCTCACACAATAATAGTAGGAGATTTCAACAGCCCACTCTCATCAATGGACAGAACATGGAAACAGAAACTAAACAGAGACATAAAGAAATTAACAGAAGTCATGATCCAAATAGATTGAACAGATATTTATAGACCATTTCATCCTAAAATAAAAGAATATAACTTCTTCTCAGCATCTCATGGTACCTTCTCCAAAATTGACCATATAATTCTTCACAAAACAGGCCTTAGCAGACACAAGAGGATTGAAAGAATCTCATGCATCCTATCAGATAAACAAGGACTAAGACTGGTCTTCAATAACAACAACAAGGAAAAAATGCCCATATATACATGAAAGATGAACAATGTTCTATTCAATGATAACTTAGTCAAGGAGGAAATAAAGAAAGAAATTAAACACTTTTCAGAACTTATTGAAAATGAAGGCACAACATACCCAAACTTATCGGACACAATGAAAGCAGTGCTAAGAGGAAAATTCATAGCTCAGAGAGCCTGTAGAAATAAACAGGAGAGAACATACGTCAGCAGCTTGACAACACACCTTAAAGCTCTAGAACAAAAAGAAACAAATACACCCAAGAGGAGTAGAAGGCAGGTAATAATCAAACTCAGGCTGAAATCAACCAAGTAAAAAAAAAAGGAATATACAGAGAATCAACAAAATCAGGAGCTGGTTCTTTGAGAAAATCAACAAAATAGATAAACTCTTAGCCAGACTAAACAGACAGCACAGAGAGTGTGTCCAAATTAATAAAATCAGAAAGGAAAAGGGAGACTTAACAACAGAATCTGAGGAATTCAAAAAATCATGAGATCCTACTACAAAAGCCTATATTCAACAAAACTGGAAAATCTGGAGGAAATGGACAATTTTTTATACAGATACCAGGTACCAAAGTAAAATTAGGATCGGATAAACCATTTAACAACCCCATAACTCCTAAAGAAATAGTAGCAGTTATTAAAAGTGTACCAATAAAAAAAAAGCCCAGGACAAGATTGGTTTAGTGCAGAATTCTAACAGACCTTCATAGAAGACCTCATATCAATATTGTAAAATCTATTCCACAAAATAGGAACAGATGGAGCACTACCAAGTTCCTTCTATGAAGCCACCATTACCATTTTACCTAAACCACAGGAAGACCCAACAAAGAAAGAAAACTTCAGATCAAGTTCCCTTATGAATATTGACACAAAAATACTCAAAATTCTC
The DNA here is from genome assembly GCF_011064425.1 of Rattus rattus. NCBI lineage: Eukaryota > Metazoa > Chordata > Mammalia > Rodentia > Muridae > Rattus > Rattus rattus. The sequence goes on along the minus strand of NC_046159.1, from coordinate 146,301,692 downwards.
ACAAACTGAATCTAAGAACACATCAAAATGATCATTCATCATGATCAAGTAAGCTTCATCCCAGTGATTCATGGATGGTTCAATGAATGGAAGTCTATTGGTGTAATCCACTAGGTATACAATCCCAAAGGGGGGGGGGAGACATGATCATTTCATTAGATACAGAGAAAGCATTTGACAAAATTCAACACCCCTTCACAATAATAGTCCTAGAAAGATCAGGAATTCAAGGCCCATATCTAAACATAGTGAAAGCAATATAGAGCAAACCAGTAGCCAACATTAAACTAAATGGAGAGAAACTTGAAGCAATCACACTAAAATCAGGGACTAGACAAAGCTGCCCACTCTCTCCCTACTTATTCAATGTAGTACTTGAAGTTCTAGCAAGAGCAATCAGACAACAAATGGAAATCAAAGGCAGATAAATTGGAAAGGAAGAAGTCAAAATGTTATTATTTGCAGATGATATAATAGTACACTTAAGTGACTCCAAAAGTTCCACCAGAGAACTACTTAACCTGATAACAACTTCAGCAAAGTGTCGGGGTATAATATTAACTCAATCGAATCAGTAGCCTTCCTCTACTCAAAGGATAAACAGGCTGAGAAAGAAATTAAGGAAATTACACCCTTCACAATAGACCCAAATAACATAAAATATCTTGGAGTGACTTTAACCAAGCAAGTGAAAGTCTGTATGACAAGAACTTCAAATCTCTGAAGAAAGAAATTGAGGAAGATCTCAGAAGATGGAAAGATCTTCCATGTTCATGGATTGGCAGGATTGATACAGTAAAGATGGCCATTTTGCCAAAAGCAATCTACAGATTCAATGCAATCCCCATCAAAATTCCTACTCAATTCTTTATAGAGATAGAAAGAGCAATTTGCAAATTCATTTGGAATAACATAAAATTCTGGATAGCAAAAACTGTACTCAACAGTAAAAGAACTTCTAGGGGAATCACCATCCCTGACTTCAAGCAGTATTACAGAGCAATAGTCATACAAACTGTATGGTATTGGTACAGAGACAGGCAGGAAGATCAGTGGAACAGATTTGGTGATGTGGAAATGAACCCACACACCTATGGTCACTTGATCTTTGACACAGTAGCTAAAACCATCCAATGGAAGCAAGATAGCATTTTCAACAAATGGTGCTGATTCAACTGGAGGTCAGCATATAGAAGAATGCAAATAGATCCATTCTTATCACCATGTACAAAGCCTAAGTCCAAGTGGACCAAGGATTTCCACATCAAACCAGATATACTCAAACTAATAGAAAAAAAGTGGGGAAGAGTCTTGAACACATGGGCACTGGGGAAAATTTCCTGAACAAAACACCAATGGCTTATGCTCTAAGATCAAGAATCGACAAATAGGACCTCATAAAACTGCAAAGCTTTTGTAAAGCAAAAGACAGTGTTATTAGGACAAAACGGCAACCAACAGATTGGGAAAAGATCTTTACCAATCCTACATCTGATAGAGGGCTAATATCCAAATTATACAAAAAACTCAAGAAGATAGACTGCAGGGAGACAAATAACCCTATTAAAAATGGGGTTCAGAGCTAAACAAAGAATTCACAGCTTAGGAATGCAGAATGGCTATAAAGTACCTAAAGAAATGTTCAACATCCTTAGTCATCACAGAAATGCAAATCAAAACAACCCTGAGATGCCACCTCACACCACGCAGAATGGCTAAGATAAAAACCTCAGGTGACAGCAGATGCTAGTGATGATGTGGAGAAAGAGGAACACTCCTCCATTGTTAGTGGAACTGGAAGCCAGTACAACCACTCTGGAAATCAGTCTGGAGGTTCCTCAGAAAATTGGACATTGTACTACATGAGGACCCAGCTATACCTCTCTTGGGCAGATACCCAAAAGATGCTCCAACATACAAGAAAGAGACATGCTCCACTATGTTCATAGCAGCCTTATTGATAATAGCCAGAAGCTAGGAAGAACTCAGATGACCTTCAACAGAGGGATGGATTAAAAAAAGTGGTACATCTACACAATGGACTTCAGGAAATTCATAGGCAAATGGAATGAACTAGAAATTATCATACTGAGTGAGGTTACTCAATCACAGAAAAACATACTTGGTATGCACTCATTGATAAGTGGATATTAGTCAAAAAGCTCAAATTACCCAAGATGCAATCTACAGACCACAGGAAGCTCAAGAAGAAGGATGAACAAAATGCAGATGCTCCCACTCCTTCTTTAAACAGGGAAAAATATCCAAAGAAGGGGATATGGAAGCAAAGTTTAGAGCAGCAACTCAAGGAATGGCCATTCCGAGCCTGACACACATGTGGTCCATATGTATATACATACATATATATCCACCAAGACTAGATAAGATGGATGAAGCTAAAAAAATGCATGCAGAAAGGGACTGAATATAAATCGCTCCTGAGAGACACATCCAGAGCATGTCCAAGACAGAGGTCAATGCTAACAGCAAACCACTGAACTGAGAACAGGACCCCCTTGGGGGAATTAGAGGAAGTATTGAAAGAGTTGAAGGAGCTCGAAACTCCATAAGAACAACAATGCCAACCAACCAGAGCTTCCAGGGACTAAACCACTACCAAAATAATATACATGGACTGACCCAATGCTCCAACTGCATATGTAACAGAGAATAGCCTTGTTGGTGAACCAGTGGAAGGGAAAGCCCTTGGTCTTGCCAAGGTTGGACCCCCAGTGCAGGGTAATATGAGGAAGGGCAATAAGGAGGATGTATATGGGGAACATCCATATGTGGGAGGGGGAGGTGAGAGAGTGGGAGCTTATTGACAGGAAACTGGGAAGGGGAATAAACTTTGAAATGTAAGTAAAGAAATATATAACAAAAAATTTAAAAAAAGAAAACATTGGGAGAGAGTATGCAGTCTTGTCTATTCCCTGATTTCAGTGGAGTTGGTATAAGTTTCTCTCCATTTAATTTAATGCTGATTACTTGTTTGCTCTATATTGCTTTTATTATGTTTTGGTGTGGGCTTAGAATTTTTAATCTTTCCAGGACTTTTATCATGAAGGGAAGTTGAAATTTGTCAAATGCTTTCTCAGCATCTAATGAAAAGAGTAAGGGAATTTTTTTCTATGAGTTTGTTTATATAGTGGATTACGTTGATGGATATCCATATATTGAACCATCCATGCATCCATGGGATGAAGCCTACTTGTTCATGATGGATGATCATTTTGATGTGTTCCTGGATTTGATTTACTAGAATTTTATTGAGTCTTTTTGCATTAATATTCACAAGGGAAACTGGTGTGAGTTTCTTTTTCTTTGTTGGGTCTTTGTGTTCTTTAGGTATAAGGGTAATTGTGGCTTAATAGAAGGAATTGGGTAGTGGTCTGTCTATTTCTATTTCGTGGAATAGTTTGGACAGTATTGGTATGAGGTCTTCTACGAAGGTCTGATAGAATTCTGCACTAAACCCATCTGGTCCTGGGCTCTTTTTGGTGGGGAAATTTTTAATAACTGCTTCTATTTCATTAGGAGTTATAGAATTGTTTAGATGGTTTATCTGATCTTAATTTAACTTTGCTACCTGGTATTTGACTAGAAAATTGTCCATTTCCTCCAGATTTTTGTTGAATATAGGTTTTTGTAGTAGAATCTGCTGGTTTTTTTGTTTTGTTTTGTTTTGTTTTTAAATTTCCTCAGATTCTGTTGCTATGTCTCTTTTTCATTTCTGATTTTGTTAACTTGGATACACTCTTTGTGGTTTGTCTGGCTAAAGGTTTTTTTTTGTTTGTTTGTTTGTTTTGTTTTGTTTTTCATCTTTATTCACTTGGGCATTTCTTATTTACATTTCAATTGTTATTCCCTTTCCCAGTTGCCAGGACAACATCCCCCTAACCCCTTCCTCTCCCCTTCTCTATGGGTGTTCCCCTCCCCATCCTCCCCCCATTACAGCCCTCCCCCCAACAATCATGTTCACTGGGGGTTCAGTCTTGGCAGGACCAAGGGCTTCCCCTTCCACTGGTGCCCTTACTAGGCTATTCATTGCTACCTATGAGGTTGGAGCCCAGGGTCAGTCCATGGGTAGTGGCTTAGTCCCTGGAAGCTCTGGTTGCTTGGCAGTGTTTTTCATATGGGGTCTCGAGCCCTTTCAAGATCTTTCAGTCCTTTCTAAGATTCCTTCAACGAGGGTCCCATTCTCAGTTCAGTGGTTTAATGATGGCATTCGCCCATGTATTTGCTGTATTCTGGCTGTGTCTCTCAGGAGAGATCTACATCCGTTTCCTGTCGGCCTGCAATTCTTTGCTTCATCCATCTTATCTAGTTTGGTGGCTGTATATGTATGGGCTACACGTGGGGCAGGCTCTGAACGGGTGTTCCTTCTGCCTCTGTTCTAAACTTTGCCTCCCTATTCCCTGCCAAGGGTATTCTTGTTCCCCTTTTAAAGAAGGAGTGAAGCATCTGCATTTTGGTCATCCTTCTTGAGTTTCATGTGTTCTGTGCATCTAGGGTAATTCGAGCATTTGGGCTAATAGCCACTTATCAATGATTGCATACCATGTGTGTTTTTCTGTGATTTGGTTACCTCACTCAGGATGATATTTTCCAGTTCCATCCATTTGCCTATGAATTTCATAAAGTCATTGTTTTTGATAGCTGAGTAATATTCCATTGTGTAGATGTACCACATTTTCTGTATCCATTCCTCTGTTGAAGAGCATCTGGGTTCTTTCCAGCTTCTGGGTATTATAAATAAGGCTGCTATGAACATAGTGGAGCATGTGTCTTTGTTATATGTTGTGACATCTTTTGGGTATATGCCCAAGAGAGGTATAGCTGGGTCCTTAGGTAGTTCAATGTCCAATTTTCTGAGGAACCTCCAGACTGATTTCCAAAATGGTTGTATCAGTCTGCAATCCCACCAACAATGGAGGAGTGTTCCTCTTTCTCCACATCCTCACCAGCATCTGCTGTCACCTGAGTTTTTCATCTTAGCCATTCTCACTGGTGTGCGGTGAAATCTCAGCGTTGTTTTGATTTGCATTTCCCTTATGACAAGGTTTATCTATCTTGTTGATATTCTCAAAGAACCTGCTCCTTCCTGGTTTGTATTTTCCTCTTAGCACTGCTTTTATTTTGTGCCTTAAGTTTGTGTACATTGTACATTCATTTTTATTAAAATTTAAAAAGCCTTTAATTTCTTTATTTCTTTCTTGTTTATGTTATCATTGAGTAGAGAGTTGTTCAACTTCAATGAATATGTGGGCCTTCTGTCCTTATTGTTGTTATTGAAGACCAGGCTTACTCTGTAGTGATCTGATAGGATGCATGGGATTATTTCAATCTTCTTGTATTTGTTGAGGCCTGTTTTGTGACTAATTATATGGTGAATTTTGGGGAAGGTACCATGAAGTGCTGAGAAAAAGGTGTATTCTTTTATTTTAGTATTAAATGTTCTCTAAATACCTGTTAAATCCATTTGGTTCATAACTTCTGTTAGTTTCTCTATATCTCTGTTTAATTTCTGTTTTCATAATCTGTCCATTGATGAAAGTGGGGTGTTGAAATCTCCTGCTATTTTTATGTGAGATGCAATGTGTGCTTTGATCTTTAGTAAGGTTTCTTTTATCAATGTAGGTCACCTTTCATTTGGAGCATAGATATTTAGGATTATGAGTTCATCTTGGTGTATTATTTCTTTCATGAATATGAAGTGTAGTTCCTTATCTTTATTGATAACTTTTGATTGAAAGTCAATTAGAATTGCTACTCCAGCTTGTTTCTTCAGATTATTTGCTTGGAAAGTTGTTTTCTAGACTTTTACTCGGAGGTAGTGTCTGTCCTTGTCTCTGAGGGGTGTTTCCTCTATGCAGCAAAACTGGGTCATCTTTCAGTATCCAGTCTCTTAGTCTATGTCTTTTTATTGGAGGAATTGATTCCATTGATGTTAACAGATATTAAGGAATAGTGACTATTGTTTCCTGTTATTTTTGTTGTTAGAAATGGAATTATAATTGTGTGACTCTCTTCTTTTGGGTTTTTGCAATGAGATTACTTTCTTGCTTTTTCTAGGGTGTAGTTTCCCTCTTTGTGTTGGAGTTTTCCATCAATTATACTTTGTTAGGCTGGATTTGTTGAAAGATACTGTGTAAATTTAGTTTTGTCATGGACTATCTTGTTTTCTCCATCTATGTTAGTTGATTGTTTTGCTGGATATAGTAACCTGGGCTGAAATTTGTGTTCTCTTAGGGTCTAAATGACATCTGCCCAGGAACTTCTTGCTTTCATAGTCTTTGGTGAGAAGACTGGTGCAATTCTCATAGGTCTGATCTTTTTCCCTTACTGCTTTTAATATTCTTTATTTTGTGCATTTGATATTTTGACTATTATGTGATGGGAGGAATTTCTTTACTTGTCAAATTTATTTGGAGTTCTGTATGCTTCTTGTATGTTTATGGGCATCTCTTTCTTTAGGTTATGGAAGTTTTCTTCTATAATTTTGTTGAATATATTTACTGTCCCTTTAATTTGGAGTCTTTGCTCTCTTCTATTCCTATTATCCTTAGGTTTGATCTTCTCACTGTGTCCTGGATTTCCTGGATGTTTTGTGTTTTACTTTATCTTTGATGGTTGTTTCGATGTTTTCTATGGTATCTTGTGCCCCTGAGATCCTCTCTTCTATCTCTAGTATTCTGTGGGTGATGCTTGCATCTACAACTCCTGATATCTTCCCTGGGTTTTCTGTCTCTGGGGGTTGTCTCCCTTTGTGCTTTCTTTATCGTTTCTTGTAGGGAGCCGTATTGGATTTGGGCCTGGCCGCTTTGTGACTGCATAGCTCAAGGTAGCTACATGACTCTGGGCTGCATGGCCACAGAGGTTCAGCCTTGAAATGACTGCCATACAGACATGAGATTGTTGAACTAAAGCCTCTCCCAGGAAGACCCTGGGAGCAATGACAGGATGTTTTAGCCTGAGCAAAACACCGGATGTCCCTGAGCAGATTCCTGAGAAGGGTCCAACCTTTTCAAAGAACATGTCCCCCGAAGACTGTTGCCTCTTTGTTATAGGAGGATATCTTGCAGTGTAGTGATTCACCATATATCCTTGGGCACTTCCCAAACTCCCCCACCCTAAGCTTCAGTTCCCGCTTCTATTCCTGCCTCAGAGCTTTAAATGCTGTACATTTCTCTCAATAAACAAGACATTGACAACAGAACTTTTGCTTGGTCTCCTTCTTCTCTCGCCCCCCATTTAGGCCCAAGGGTAGCTCCCCTTCGGGACCCTGAATAACTGGGTCCCCCTGGCAGGGACAGTTTCTATGTCCATTTTTAAATCTTGTATGGTTTTGTTCGATTTCTTCACCTGTTTGGTTGTGTTTTCCTGTCATTCTTTAAGGGATTTTTTTCGTGTTTCCTCTTTAAGGGCTTCTACTTGTTTATTTGTGTTATACTGTATTTCTTTAAGGGAGTTATTTATGTCCTTCTTAAAGTCTTCTATCATCATCATGAGATGTGATTTTATATCTAAATCTTGCTTTTTTTGGTGTGTTTGGATGCCCAGTATTTGCTTTGGTGGGAGAACTGGCCTCTGATGATGCCAAGTAGTCCTGTTTTTGTTGCTTAGATTCCTGAATTTGCCTCTTGCCATCAGATTGTCTCTGGTATTAGCTTGTCTTGCTGTCTCTGACAATGGCTAAACCCTCCTGTAAGACTGTATGTCAGCATTCCTGTAGATCTGTTTTTTGTCAGCCATATCTGGGAACAGGGACCCGCTCCTTGTTTTGTGTGACCTGAAGCCACCGGATGGGTTCCTTGGACCAGAAGAGTTGGTCTTACCTCTGCTCTCAGGTGTGTAAGCATTCCTGGCAACTGGCTTTCAGCTCTCGGTGCAGGCAGAAATGGAAGGGTCCTGCCCCTTACTACTCCTAGGTCCTTGTGCCCAGGGGACACAGATAGCACTAGGCAGTTTCTTCTTAGGTCAGGAATGTAGGCAGAAAGTAGTTGTCTCTTATGAGTTCTCAGGATTGTTTGCACTTCTTAGGGTCCAGCTCTCTCCCCCAGGGGATTTGGGTGCAGGAAGCTGTGGAACTGCTTCAGTTCAGTTCTGGGCATAGGCAGAAACCAGCAGGTTTCTGCTGCTGACTGCCCCTATATTCTTGTATCCAGAGGCCACTGTGCAGGTTCCTTTTGGGCCAGGAATGTGAGCAGAAGTGGTGGTCTCCTCTGGGGTCTCAGGGTTGTTCACACTTCTGGGAGTTCAGCTCTCTTCCCCATGGTATTTCAATTTTGAACTTTTAAGAAAGATCTTGTATATTTTAAAGAAATGGAGCTGTTAATTTTTTGACTTTTATAAAGACTGTGTGGTTTTTTAAAAGTCATTTTTGTTTTATTTATTTATCTATTTATTTTTATTGGATATTTTCTTTATTTACATTGCAAATGGTATCCCCTTTCCAGGTTTCCCTTCCAGAGACCCCCTGTCTCATCCCCCCTTCCCCTGCTCCTATTAGGGTGCTCTCCACCCACCCCTCCCTCCGGCTTCCCTGCCCTGCATTTATGTTTTTAAAATGAGATCTTGGTGTTGAATGATAAAGAAACAGTTGTGACTTAATGGTGACATGTTTGTGTCAGGAAGGCAGAGGCTCAACCTTGGTGGATAGTTTTATGTCAACATGACACAAACTAAAGTCACCTGAGAGTCGGAACCCCAATAAAGAAAAAATGGGTCTATAAAATGGCTATAGGTAAGCCTTTAGACAATTTTCCTAATTACCTAATTATCAATTCCTATTAGGTGGGGAAGGGCCATCATTGGTAGTGCTATCTGGACTGATGGTCCTGGGTTCCATAACAAAACAGGATAAGGGTTGGGGATTTAGCTCAGTGGTAGAGCGCTTGCCTAGCAAGAGCAAGGCCCTGGGTTTGGTCCCCAGCTCCAAAAAAAAAAAAAAAAAAAACAGGATAAGCAAGCCATGAGGAGCAAATCCACTAAGCAGCACCCCTCCATGGTCTCTGCTTCAGCTCTGCCTCCAGGCTCCTGACCTGTTTGGGTTTCTATTCTGACTTTCTGATGATGAAGAATAGACACATAAGCTAAATAAGCATTTGCAGACCCAAATTGCTTGTATCATGGTATGTCCTCATAGTAATATAACGTTAATTAAGACAATGCTCCAGAAAAGACCACAAAGGGAGTTGATATCTTAATGTACCTGTGGACTTTTGAGGATGCAGACCCTTAATTGTTTCACATATGTGGCAATTGCTTATTTTCTGATGTAGTAAAAAAAATGTCCCAACTATATCTTCATTCTCAAGGATATTTAAAGATATTTAAATGATATTCTATCAGGAGGCACAACTACCAGTATTCATCACAGTTTCCTCTGTCCCCTTATAGCCTATTTAACTAAGAGACAAAGTACCATAATTTATTTTCAATTTTCCTTGAATACTTCATGGTTATTCCTTGCCTATGTACTCTCATATAAATGCACACCCATGCAAATAAATATTATCCCTAGCTTGGTGTTTATAATAGAGTATGCTTATAGAATTTACCCCCAAGAGAGAAACATTACCAATGTAAATTGTGACTGTTTGGTTTATTTTATGATACTTCAATATATAAAGAAACAAGATCAAAGACTGAGGCAGAATTTTTCATTCTTTTAGGAAGAATGTAATTATTTTTGCTGCTTAGACAAATGTCTAAAAATTTGTTTCCTAGTTGTTGTTTTTTTTTTTTTTACTTTTCTATTTTATATAGATAAACAAGATGAAGCAAAAATTTCTCTTCTAAAAGATTACCAGCTGGACACATTTATTTATCCAGAATTTTCTTTACAGAAACTGGAAAAGAAATATGACTGAAAAATAATTTAATAAAACGCTAATAATAATAGCCAACATTTTAATAACACTGACTTATTAAGATCCAGATGTTGTTCTAAGAACTTTTAGATTCTATGTAATCCTCGTCTCACCAGTATGAGGTAAGCACTTTGCTCAAGGCCATGCAGCTGTTTCCTAGAAAATAATGATGTTGGGACAGCCTTGTTTCTTTTTGCCGAACCTGATAAAATGATTTTTACAACACGGCTAAAAGGAACTTGTGACAATGTGGTTGTATGACTTTTTGCTTGGTTTCCTTTTTAGTGTTCTGTGACAAGGAATACTTGCTAGCAAGTTTATAAATTGACCAGTGATTGAATAGATACATGAAGATATTGTAGGCATTAAGAGTCTGATTGTGTCTTAGTTTCTTTGTAAAATTCTCTGACAGAAGTAACAAAAGGGAGAAGCAGTGTATTCAGTTCACAGTGCAAGATTACAGTCCATCACAGCAATGATGGCACAGAGGCAGTATGTTGAGAGAATTAAAGTCACAACAGATCCACTAAAAAGAACAGGAAATGGTGGGTTAATCCATTTTGGTATTAAACCCCACTCCAGAAAATGATGCCATACACTTTGAATGTGTCTTCCATCATTGATTGATAAAATCGACATCACCCTTTACTTTCTTTGAGACCTTTCTTATGTCTGATTCTGGGCTGCATCAAGTTGACAGTTAAAAATAAACATCACAATTCCACCAATGGTCAATTTGATACATAGCATTACCTCCTTGTTCCCATAGTTGCCTGACCTCTTTATAATCCCGAACTATATTCAGTGTAGTTTTAAAAGCTCATATAGTCATTAACAGTTGTGAAATAAAAAGTTCAAATCTTTTTCTTTTCCTGAGACAGGGTTTCTCTTTATAGCCATGGCTGCACTGGAACTTGCTTTGTAGACCAGGCTGGCCTTGAACTCATAGCTATCCACCTGCTTCTGACTCCCAAGTGCTGAGACTTAAGGCATGAATGACCACATGCACCTGGCATCTCCACTGTCTTGAAGTCATTACTGAACTGAGGTTTCACTTTCACAGCTTGGTACAGATCTTCTCAGTGTCTCTCTACAGGGACTCCATCCATGCTACATGTCGGTTTTCCTCATCTGTTTTCTATGACTCTTTCAATCTTGAGTCTTTCATGACGTCAAAAAATACTGCCAAATGCCAGACTCTGCTACCAGAATGAAATGGAATGAACTCATTGCCCCGCCCCACTTACAAATAGCTGCATCCACCTCTGTGTGCTGACCTTAGAGCAACCCCTTTCCAGTCAGCTGCTTTGGAGGAACAAGGAGCATCTTGATCTTAGGCTTTCTCCTCTTCAAAGGACTTGGAGCTTTGTGAAGGAATGGAGTTGATTGTGTTAGCTTACACAGTACAATCTGAGGAGCACAACAGTGGCTGTCATACTGAAGAAGCGAAGACCATGGTTTTTACTCAGTCCACAGAGTTGGCGTCCCTGCAATCCCATGAAAGCCCTGAAGAACTTCATATTGGAAGCGCAAAGACATCAGGTCTAATTATTAGACCCAACAATGTGGGGAGAAAGACTATTGACCCCAATCATCATGGCCAAATTAATTAGGGCAAGTAATTAATTAAGGTAAGCATTTTCACTCATGTGCATAAGCTGACTCCCTCTATGGAAGGGGTTTAAGAGGTCAGCATTGGACACAGGCAAGATAAAGGATATAATTAGAAATAGGAGAGTCCTAAGTGGAGGATTTGTCATGTACATGGGTGGCTTACAGAACATAAGCATAACATGGTCATTACAACCTCCTGTGAAACAGAAATAGTTGCAAGGTGGTAAGAACAAGGTTGTCATAAAAAGGGATTCATTGGGTTGGTGATTTAGCTCAGTGGTAGAGTGCTTGCCTAGCAAGCTCAAGGCCCTGGGTTCGGTCCCCAGCTCCGAAAAAAAGAAAAGAAAGGGGGATTCATCACAACATATGGTCATAGTGACCTTCTGGAACAAAGGCATGGTTGCCATTTCCTGGGTCAGGAAGTACAGAACCATTGGTGCTTGGCCGTAGAGGTGGGGCATAGCGCAATCCTTGAGAAAGGAATGAATCTAGTTTGTCTTTCCCATAAGAGGGCTTTCAAGGCCAAGATGAAGGCAGGCTAGTTTCTCGCTAACATCAGCAGAGGAATGCAGCTGCAGTGGCAGGAGCAGCAGCATGGGTGGTGGTACTCAACAGTGACAATAGACAACGGAGGCAAGCAGACAGAGCAAAGGTGCCTTCTGCAACTTTCCTTACCTAAGCAATCACTGGAAGGTGACTCTGATGACTCGTCCACTTCAAATAACCTAATTAAGAGAATCCCTCCCAGGTATCTCCAGCATCTTGCTTTAATTTGATTACAGACCAAGCAAGTTGATAGCCAAAGGTTTTGGTAGTGGATGCTAAACGACTCTTTTACTTTTTAACTTACAAAATTAAAAAAAAAGTCCTTTTTGTTTTTTTTTTTATTTTTTGGGAATTTTAGATACAATTAGTATATTCAAGTCATTATTATTGTCCTCTCTCTCCCCCTCCTGGTCCATCCCTCCCTCTCTTTCACTCAGTTAAAGACCTTTTTTTGCCTCCTCCTTCCCCACAAACCCCGGGTATTCAGGCTTTATTCAACATATGCAAATAAGGAAATACAGTAGAGTAAGGACAAAAATCGCATGATCATATCAACAGAAGCAGAAAAAGGCACTGGAAAGCTCAGCATCCCTCAGAGACGAAAGCCAAAAAGAAACCTGGAATGGTAGGAATGCCTCCCTCATATACAAAGACAATAAACGAGGTATATAACAAACCCATAGTAAACGTACTAAGTAGGGAATACCTGAGAGCATCACCTCACTACTCAGTAATGAGCTCCGAGCCCTTGCTACACTCATCACAGTCTCTTTTTATTTTCTAGCTTCTTTGGGTATTCATGGTATATAATCAAACTGAAGACTCAAAGCTAGGAGCCGCACAAAAGGGAAAACATGCAGAGTTTTGAGTTTTGTCTTAGAAAGACCTTGTCAATAATTACTGTTTTATACACACCACACACACACACACACACACACAGAGAGAGAGAGAGAGAGAGAGAGAGAGAGATTGATTTTTCTGCATGTTTACACTACTGAGTCCATTTAATACCTATATTTAGAGCTGATCTCTTGGAATTTGATAACCTACTAGGGAGCTTGATCCTGAAGTAAAGTAATTCTCCTCTCAGAAGCTATTGATAGCCTGGAGTCCCTCGTCAAGGGGTGGGGCCTTTTGAAATATCCCCCAACGGAATGATCATATTGACTGCCAAGGTTATTACGCAAGTCTTATTGAGACAACCATATTGTTAAGATTTCATCAACCTTGTACAAACTATATTCTAGCAAGAACCAGGGAAAAAAGCACAAACTAAACTTTATAAAGCCATTGTAGCTGCACAGTCATCCTTAGGCTCCATTTTCTTCCTACAAATTAAGAAAGCGCTACTTATTTCCTGGCTTCTGCTAAGATTTGACATGATAGCTGTGGAAAGCACTTAATTCAGCAAAGCGCACAGCCTTCCTGTAGCTACGATAGAATCATCATCCATTTGAATCTTGACCTAGTTTTTGTGTGCTGTTGTTGTTGTTGAAGGGAATGAATTGTTCTTTTTCATGTTTGTAAACAAGACATGCTTACTTTAGTAAGACTCAAAAGACATAAGCAGCTTTCTTAAGTATTCCAAAAGGGGAATCTCTGTTTATTCTTGAAAATTTAGCTCTCTCCATGTCCCATGTCCCCAGTGTCAACAGTATTCCATTGTCTATTCAAAAATCTCTGCCTTCATTAGTAGTTTTTCAGGAATTTAAGATAAATATTTGCATAAGAAAGAGTTTTTATTGAAATGATCCCAAGTCAACATGTGCTTTCTCGTTTGCAGTATTTCCCCCTAGGAAGCAGAATGAATAATAAATGGCCAGCCAGATGTTGGGCTTATTTAACTACTTAACAGAGAGTTTATATTCCAGGCAGCTAGCCGTAACCAAATCTCAGCTGTGTTTTTACCTCAAGACACATATTTTCTCTAACTTCATGAATACAGAGAGCTTCAAGCATCAACTCTGATTCTTTTTTGGCTCAGATAGGATTCAGTAGTAAGGGCATAGGTAGTTAAAGCAGAGTAAGGAAAATGCTGTACACTTTGCTTTAGTCTGACATGATTAAATGGCAGTGCTCACATGGAGCTACCTGTGTGTCAGGGTTGGCTTATTACAAACACAGAAGCATACAAATAGAAAAAATATACCTCTGTTGACCAGACATATATAATAAAATACTTGGCTTTTCAGTAAGCATGTAAGTTTAAACAGATAAGCAGCTGAGATTTTTATTAGCAATAATTTCAGTATTAAGAGTGAGCCAGACCCTTTTCCAAATATAAAATAGTAATTATTAATTTATAAAAGAGCACTGGGAAAATGTCCTAGTGAAGCCTTATTTAATAGAGAAGGATAGTAAGGCTAAAATGTCCTGTCAATTTTCAACCATTTTGCTTCTGAGTTTTTATATGGTAGAACAGAGCTGATGCGTAGTGATCATGAGTTCTTAAGCATCGGTTATCCTCCCCATGTTGACCATGGAACGTGTGGGTGGCAATGGTCATGTCAAAACTGTTTTGACACACCCTTGACATTTTTGAAATGGCTATTTCTAGCAGTAGTTAACATATTCTAAGATGACTTATTCTCCAGTAACTGTCACTTGATCTAAGTTACAGAGCTCAGCATGGTGTTGTTGAAGGGAATGAATTGTTATATTCTAGAGAGCAAAAGATATTAATTAAATTAAATTAATTAAATGGTATATGACAAAAGTAAACATAGAAGCACATAGGAAGAACAACAACATCAACCAACCACACCCTCGCCAGAGCTCCTAGGGACCAAACCACCAACCAGAGTGTACCCATGGAGGGACCCATGGCTCCAGGCATATATGTAGCAGAGGATGGCATTTTCTGACATCATTTAGGGGAGAAGTCCTTGGTCGTGTGAAGGCTCATTTCCTCAGTGTAGGGGAATTCCAGGATACTGAGGTGGGAGTGGTGGGTGGGAGTGGAAGCATCTTCATTGAAGCAGGGGAAGGGTAGGAGGTAGAATGGGAAGGAGGGGGATGGAGATAGGATTTGAAATATAAATACATAAAATATCCGATAACAAAAGTTCATAAAAGCACAAAAAACTTTTAAGTCTCAAAGCCTGGACAACCCCTGAGGTGCCTGTTTAACATGTCAAAATAGACCTAGCCTCCAGGACCTCCCAGCATCCCTCAGTCCCTGCATCTTATAGAATATGACTGACACACCCTGTCCTCTACCCTGAACTCTCCAGCCCAGGGACAGGGCTGTTCTTTCCCCATAGATTCTTCTGTATATAATCCAGATATTTTGATTAACTACCTGTTGTTTTTTAATAAAATTGGAATTGTTAAATTTTACCAATGAACGCTGTCGAGCCAGATGCTGGGGGAATAGCCTGCTAGCTCAAAGGTGCAAAGAAGGCACCTAGCTGACATTCGTTCAAAGTCAATATCCTAAAAGGAAGTTCTCTCTCTCCACATCATCTCAAAAAACCTTCAAACTGAGTGTCCCTTCTTTCAACTTCCTATGCATCTATTGCTTCTCTTAACTTACTCTTACTCTACATTTTTTTCCCTGTCTTTATTCTCTGTCAACTGTTGGCTTGCTCTACATCTTGACCTACAGTTAACTTTATTTAATCCTGTTTACAATAGCAGAAAATTCTTGGATTAAAGATGTATCGTAGGGCTGAGCCACACCACAACTAGTAACACCTTGAATTTTTTCAATAAATAACACAATCTTGGAGGTCACAGTGTGATTAAATATCCTGCAACACCCGCTCTCTTGTTTTGCACCTTTGACCACCTCGCTTGTGCACCAAATTCTCCTCAATCCTTTCTGTTCTCTGCCCCCTCTTCCACATGGTCCAGTTCACCCTGAACTCGCCCCATATGCCCCTGCATCTTTCTATGTTCTCCCTTTATCTACAATAAACTTTCTCCTCCATCATACCTAAGAACAGTCCTTCCCTTCCCTTCCCTTCCCTTCCCTTCCCTTCCCTTCCCTTTTTATTTCTGGTTTTTATTCATCCATTGCTGAATTCCAGGACAAACTTATATGTATTCACTCCTAAGGGCTTGGCTACTTTGCACCAAGCTGCGGATCTGACTCTCCTAATGAATGTATTTGATTTGATTCTGTTCATAAAGTATTCATTTAATCCTCTTGGCTTTTTTCACCCACCGAATTTGATTCTAGAATCTACCTTATCCACTGCTTTTTTCCCTACACCTTAACTAACCATCCATCTCTCCTTGCCTACTCAGCAAACGTCCTCACTCTCTATTGCACCTTTTTGGGCTGCCTACAGCATGAATATCTCCCTTCCATGTCCACTTAGACTATACACCACATGAACATCTCTCTACGACACACTTTTGAGGGTGCCCGCCACATCACATCTTACTGTTATGCCCTTTGGGGATGCCAACATATTTGTACCTCCCTGCATCCCCCTTAGGAGCCCCGCCATTTAGACAATTTTACTTACTAAGACACTTGTACTTCTCCAGTTGTTTGTTCCTCTTTCTGCTCTAACCACTTGTCTCTCTCCATGTCTACTGAGTAAGTGCATCATGGAGCTCCTGCTTTTTCTACTTTTAGTATGAAAACCACCCACATATTCCTGTGTGGCTTTCTCTCATCCTACCTGGCTCTAATCATGTGGAAAGAATGGCTTTTCTCTGTGATTTGGGACAACCTCTCTGACAAGTCTCTCAGTTCACACCCACTCCAGACTGAAACTCTTCTTACCATTACACGGTACATCTGAAATTAAAATTGGTGTTACAATGACATTTACCTCCCTATTTCTTTGTGGCTTCTTTCAGTTTCTTCCTGCAACTTCCTCATATCCCCTAGGAGCTTGACTACATCCTCCTGGGTCTGACACCCTTTCCTTGCCCTTGGAACTATCTGTTCTATCTATCCTTGTACCCTCCTGGACTCATACCTTGTCTCCAGGTGCTTACTAAGTCCTGAAGCTTCTCCATGCCTTTGTAGCTGCTCTTCTCTCAAGTAGAGTTCTTGCTTGTCTCTCCTTATCTATTTCTCTTCTGTGTCTTAGCTGCCTAACCTCCCTATGGTAGAGTTCTTTTTGTGACCCTTCTTCTTTCTTGTCTTGGATCCAGTTTCTAAGGATTCAGAGATTGTTCTTAAGGTTTCCCTGTCTTAACAAAAATCGCTTCACTTCAGTATAGCTTGCTAGCCAAAAACAATACACCAATTTCCAAATTTTCACAGATTGTAACAACTTCTGCCACTGCATATATAAATAATCTCAAATTCTCTTATCTCTAAGGTTTTACAACTTTCTACTCTTAAATTGTTTATCTCTATAAGTTTTCTGTGTCCTGCTGTCAAGAAATCTTTTAAGACTATTATATAAACAGTCTTTATCAGAATTGATTTGTAAGTCAATTGGGTGTGGTTAAAAATCTATAAAATCTGTAACAAATTTGGTCTTAAACTTATACCAAAAAGTTTATAATTGAAACCTACACAAAGAAATTTTAATATGCTAGTACAACCTATATATGTGATTCAACTCTTATCTAAAATATACTGTATATGTAACTTAAATTCAACTGTTATTTAGAAAAATGGACATTTTAAATAGCAACCCTGTGGCTCTTCTCCATCGTGGCCAATGTTTCAATACATTAGCAGCTATAGACTGGTAGGTATCTTAGCTAAGTTTAAAGGGTAAAAGCCTTGTGATTTCACCATCTTAAGATGACCAAGTGGCAGAAAGCTACAATTATAAAACTTCTCAGCCCTACTGACCTTGGCAAACTAAGCCTACTTTGTTTGGTATTGTATCTCCTTTAGACTCAGGAAGCCACAAGAATTCTCCAAAATATTTTGGATTAGTATGGATTTTTTTATAATGCTAAAAATTTAAGGTTATTTCTGCTGCTACAAATATATATATATTACCTGGCTTACAATATACTTTACATGGTGCTCATAATGTAAAGTTATAAAGATTTATTCAGATTAACAAAAGCTGACTTAAAGATTTATACGTAAGCGCTTAGGTTTTTCCAAATTGTGCAACATCAACCTTCTAGAAACAATATATATTGGATAAATAAGTTATATTTGATAATCAAGATTAACAAATTTCTAAAGTCTACTCAGGCTCAGAGTAATATTTGTATAATTAAGCTCAGCTATTTGGATAAACTAAGCTATAAAAAAAAGAAAACTGCAATGTTCTATAGTGGTATAGTATAAAAGGATCAATAAAGTTTCAGGCACTCTATGAATTTTATCTATTATAAAAAATTTTATTGCCAAGCAACCAGAGCTTCCAGGGACTAAGCCACTACCTAAAGACTATACATGGACTGACCCTGGACTCTGACCTCATAGGTAGCAATGAATATCATAGTAAGAGCACCAGTGGAAGGGGAAGCCCTGGGTCCTGCTAAGACTGAACCCCCAGTGAACTAGACTGTCGGGGAGGGCGGCAATGGGGGAGGGTGGGAGGGAACACCCATAAGGAAGGGGGAGGAAGGATGTTTGCCTGGAAACCGGGAAAGGGAATAACACTCGAAATGTACATAAGAAATACTCAAGTTAATAAAAAAAAAAAAATTTTATTTTGATACTAATGAAACTTCAATTTTAAAGTTGTTACTTTCTAAAGTTTAACTTCACAGGAATAAAGTATAAAATCATAATCTTATAAAAAAACGACTAACTTATTAGAAACTGTTAAAGATGACATGTAAGTTAATAGTCATTTTATAAAGGATCAAGTTCTTTAACGTGTTAAGAACTGTATCCGTAGTCTTGTTAAATGCTAATATAATTGATTTACAGGGATAAACTTTCTTTAGCCTCCTATGTATGTTCTCAAAGTTAAGCCTAAAGGAAGTAACCAAGTCATGTATACTTAATAGAGAGTCTTCAAACTCTTCAGAGAGGTGCTGAACATAGCATTTAAAATGTTTAATTAAAAAACATTTCATGATAGAGAAAAGTGCTAGCTCCTGGCAACACCCCTGGTATTTCCTCCAAAGAAGAACAGGGGGGCACAGAAGAAATCTACCTGGAACTCACTTTAAATGTGGCAATGCCAGCCACAGGATGAAAAACACTCCTTCATCTCACCTAACCCCAGGATCAGATCCAAACTGTGGGCAAACAATACACTGGAGAGATGATTGCCCCAAGCTGTCTAGACAAGGTAGGCCTGTCCTCCCCATGTTCCTCCTCCACAAGAAAGTCTGTTTGGTCTTCTGGCCCTAGAGGCTAGGGATTGATTCTGCCTTGGAATCTCTAACCCTAAGGACAACAGAGAAAATTAGGGTGACTGCCCATGTAGCTGGTAGGTCTCTGTCATTTTGAACAGATTCTGGAACTGCTTGGCCTCCCTGCTTACTCTGGTGATATTTATTCTTTTCAGAGATATGAGGGCATTGATGACTAGACTAGTCAATTAGACTACATTTGCCTTGTAAATTTACATTTGATATGTAAAAATTAGGCCTTAGAACTCAGTTTCCCATGCCTCCAGCTGAGAAGCAGTTTACTTGGCTACCAGACTCTAAAAAGAGATAAACTTATAAAGCATGATTCATTTACTATTCTGTAACTTTAATTTTTCAAATCTTACTTTTAATGATGGCTCTTAAACACTTTAACTTCCCTTCTAGCCCATCACCTACTAGAGGTAGTGAAAAGGGAAGGATACATGGTAAGTGGACCTGTTTTCAAATTGTTCTTTGTAAACAAATTCTATCTACTTTGTCAGAAAATCAGTAGTCCAGTTCACAAGTCAGCAGCAGCAGCTCAATCTACTCCCAAACACTTTATGGATATACCAGCAGTCCAGTTCAGTAGTGTCAGGATCACAGCAGCAGTGTCACAACCAATTAGGAACAGGGAGTTCTTAGCCTAAGAGTTAGCAGGAGGGATTCTAGCTAGCTGTGCCTTTTTCAACAAATGGAAGATCAGCAAAGAGGGGAGACAAAGGAGCATTGAAGAACTACCTCTACCATGGAGTCTTGCCATCATCTCACCCAGTCTGCTGAGTCCTACTTACACACCCTCCAAACAAGTGTTCTCCGTGGCTCTTATCTCACCATGTATCTTGCCTCAGCATGTAAGCCTGTCTCAGCTGGCATCACTCTGCCAATTGTCCAAAAGAAGTACAAAGAAATGTCAATAAGTTTCAGGGAATCAACATGGATCTACCTCTCATAGGTCAAATGGAATGTACTGCCAATCAACAGCCCATTTCCATACTTGCCTATTCTTGAGAATGGAATCGATTCCCCTTTTGATGATCTTGGGACTCTCTTCCTCCAAATACCAGTACCATGGGCCTAAACGTTTCAAATGTACACCTAAGAAAAAATTTCCTCCTAAACTTCTTACTTTATTTTCTGTCATATATAAAAAAGTAAATACATATGCATTAGTATATGTACATACATATATTAATATAATATATTAATATAGAAAGACCCCTGGAGTGGGAAGACCCTCACTCAAGTCTCGGGATGATATGACTTCCCAAGAACTCACAAGAGACCGATCTTGATGCAATCAACAAGAGGTTTATTGATAGGGACGACAGAAACCAGTGCACTGGGGTCAAGACTCCCATGCAGAGGTAGAGGAATTCGACCTTGAATGGTTGGGAGAAGGGGTATTTAAAGGAAAAACCATACCGAATCACAAGGAAGAACCTCCTGTTTCTCATGATTGTTCTTTAAGATTTTAATTTATCTTTATGGTTAACCAATTCCTGCTACTATGGTCAGCTGCTATTATGGTTAGCTAATTTCTGGAACAAAGTGGCTGAACCAGCTGGTGCAATTACTCTTTCTGTGATCAGCTAGTTTCTGGAACAGGCAGTTCCAGGGTCCGCTTTTGGCTTCAACTTTTGTCTAGGGGACAATTTTAAACTTTTTCCTTTCAATATAAATATTGGTATTAATATAAATATATATGTATACTTATATATTTGTATACATAAATAAACAGATTTCCAGTAATAAAAGACTGCAAGCTGCTCCATCTGGGGCCATCATGTACCTAGACTAGCCCCAAATGGCCTGCAGAGCCTGAACAGTAAGTGGAACAGCCAACTCTTCCTGGACTTGGCCAAGATCCCAGCATCTGTTTCTCCAACAACAATGCAGCAGTATCAGATAGAAGTACTCATAGACCATTATGTGACCTGTTATCATTAATTTATTATTAACAAGAAGCATCGAATGTTAAGTTTCAAACCCAGGACAAATGGTTTCCATGCCTATCTAACATACCAAAGCAGAACTGGTCTCCAGGTTTTTCCAGCATTCTTCAGTCCCTATCTGTTACAGGCTATGGTTTGAATACCCTGTCTTCTACACTGAACTCACCTGTCCAGGAGCTGGGCTTCCCCAGAGACTCTTCCCTACATAATGCAGACATTTTGTTGCCTTCCCCTCTTTTGAACCTTTAGCCTCCTGGCTGCTGCACCTGGTTCCCCTCTCTCCCTTCTCTTTTCCCCTCACACTCTTCCCACATGACCCAGCTCGGTCTGTTCATGCTCACTCTGGACTCTTCTCTGTTGCTAGGCTGGGTACCAGAGAGCCTAAAGATGCACCAGCAATTGCATCTTTGCAGACACTGCTACCTCATTCCCAGACATGTATTGCATTAGCACTGCCCAACAGTGTTGTCCCTCCTGCTCCAGGATGCCTCCTAATTCTGTTTCTGTGATCTTGCTGGCTTGCTTTAGCCTGTGAACCCACACTTCTCTACTAGTTTTTATTAAACGTGATCAGAGCAGTTTCTCTTTTACTAGTTAGGCTCCCAAAACAGTCCCACTAAATGCAAAGTTATGTGTATGTAAAACACCTGAATTTCTTTTGCAAGGAGTCCAGATAAATGAGAAGTGAGAGAAGAAGCGCGCGCGCGCGCGAGAGAGAGGGAGAGAGAGAGAGAGAGAGAGAGAGAGAGAGAGAGAGAGAGAGAGAGAGAAATTTAAAAAAATCACACAAGACAGAAAAAAAGTGTAAATGTGCTAAGATTATAAAGGCCATACGTAGGTAATTAAGGTCTTATAGCCTTCAGAATTGCATCTCTTAGACCATTTGAGCTTCATTCACATTTAAAATTCATTTTGCTTTTATCATACTTCTTATCAGGTAACTGTGCAGGAATGTTAAAGAATTAAGTTTATAGATAGGTGAGATGGGTGGTTTTCTCCATGGGCCTAGCCACCATCTTTCAATACTTTTCACTTCTTATTTAAGCTTATCTCAAGACGTTATTTGGTTGCTACTGCAAAAAATCTGTCTCTCTCACATACTCTTAAAACTTTGACTCAATTTAGAAATTACATGCCAACACTGACTTTTTTCAAAGAAAGCCACTTGTTTTCTTTATTAATATTAATCACTTCTAGAAGACCCCATATTAACATGTGGGGAGTGCTCTGGAGATATTATAAATCTGTTTAACCTCATGTACAGGCTGGCAGCTGTCTTCCACATATGTCTTCCAGATATGCTTCCAGTGACCTTTAGTCCTTTAATGGGATATTCTTGTATTATTATGTATACACCATTTTAATGTTTGTTAGGAGTTAGCCTTTTATTGTTTTTTATTATATTAAACATTCCTTCCTAGTGTGCCATATGTCAAGTAAAGACCTGTGAAACGTGGGTTGGGGCTCTTCAGTAGCAGATGTATGTTCCAGAGAGACCTTTGGTTTCCTGTTCCTAAATATTTATGTCACATACACACAGCAGAAGAAAAACAAGACAGGGAAGACTGATCTTTTTTTCTCCACATGAAACCTAGCAAATCATTACTAAACAAATGTATTGGAAAACCCAACCATTCTCCATTTTGCCAAATATTATATACATAAAAGACAAAAATTAGTACCAACTATATTTTTGAATGTTTTTAAGTCAAAGACTTTCTCCCATCTCAAAAGAAGGGAGCAAACAGCTTCACTGGTATTAATTATGTTTAATATTATGTTTACTGTTTACAATTATGTTAAATATTATAACATTTCTTGCTTGTTTCATCATTCACTAACTTCTCTTATGTGAAATTATTAAGTTGTACATGTCTTCCCACAAGGCTTTGGGTAGAAAAATTAATCTTTCAAAACACAGAGAAAATGTTATAAAATTTAACATTAGGGACTACAGCGATACATCAGTGGTAGGTAAAATGTTTGCTGTGCGTGCCTAATGGTCTGAATCCTGAACTCAGAGTTCAGAACCCATGTACAGCTAGACATATTAACGCATGTCTATAAAAGCAGTATTACTACATCAAGATGCAAGTGGAGACAAGAGAATCCTGAAATTCCCCTGAGATTAACTTGATACACACTATGGTCAACAAAAGAGATTCTGTTTTAAACAAACAAACACAATAAAAAACCAGAACTAACACTTATCATTGTCTTCTTAACTCATATATGCTCTATGATGTGTGCAACCTACAAACACACACACACACACACACACACACACACACACACACACACACACGAGAGAGAGAGAGAGAGAGAGAGAGAGAGAGAGAGAGAGAGAGAGAGAGAGAGAGAGAGAGCATATACACACACAAACTGAAAAATGATTTTCAACAGGGAACGGAGGATATTTGCTATGAAAATGCTTTCAGTTCAAGACCACAAAGAAACCAATTACTACTAATAATAAATTGAAAATATGGTGATATATTCTATTTCATTTAGACCAAAAGCATATAAGTATGCTATGCAAAAACATAAGTACTCCAATCTAGCTGGAGACAAATTTCCCAAAATTTAACATCAAAATTTATTCTTCATGTCATTAAATTATAGAGTTATGATATCATTCACAATATTACACATACACACATGCGCACACACACACACACTCACACTCACACACATAAACATATAAAATTGTTTTAGTTGTTCAGATAACAGTTAATTTAAAAATTCCAAAAGATACAACATTATTATTTAAATAATTACTTATTAGAGAATAAATATAAAAAACGGACAGTGTGATGCTACATCAGTCACCAAGCCTGAACTCAGCATGAGTCCATGATCAAATGACAGGCAGGAACAAAGGCTTATGCTCTGATTCTGTAGATTTGAGCAATCTACAAAGTCATAAACTATTAATTAGGAAGTAAATAGTTAAAGCAATTAAGGAGATGAGCATTTGAAAAGGTTAAAATTGGCATTCTATCTTAATATATCTCATACAGGAATATACAGATTAAAAATTAACAACAAAGTTAAAATCAATTAAAATTTGTATAGGGAAAAAGCATGAGAAAATAAAATCAATACTTAAATAAGTCGTTTTCTGTTGACTGATTAGTTCAAAGATTTCCATGGTATTTTAAGAAAGCAGAAGATAATAATTAATTTGTGATAGTTTTGGGCACAATTTCAGTTTCATTCAGAGCTTGTACTATGGCTACTAAATGCATCTTGTTCTATTCAAACTTCTATTAACTGTTTGGAAGAACTATGAAAAAGCTGATGAATCAATTCATCATAAAATTATCCTGCAATTGTTTGTTTATTTTCAATATTTCTCCTGTCTCAACAGCATCATGAAGCCACTTATATACTTAATAGCTACAGAGAAAATGCTAATTAAGAGAATGGAAGAAGGAGGTTCAGAAAAAGTGAGGCTTGCATTCCTCATAGCATTATTTAAGAGAATTCCTTCAACTTCAGCATGGAGATAATAAATTCCGAAGTCTCTTCTTTGAGGAATGATTCTGGATTTCATTTTACCACATAAATTTTGTTCCCTCATAGCCATTTTTTAGTTACTTCTGCCTAGGAAGATGAATCAAGGGTATGCTACTCCTCGATCATGATCTATTACACTGAATTTGCACTTTATAAAATCATAACTATGGTGTGCTTAGTGAAGAAAGAATAATACTTTGTGATTTTAATTTCTATAATGACTTAAATTCATCTCTTCTAAGTCCCTATACTACCTAAACTTAAGCTAAAGCTAATGTAAAATCCTAGGCAAACCACAAGTTCTCAATGGTTACAGTGTGCTGAAAGAAAGACAAAATTAAGTGACATTCTTTATCATAACATTCACTATGATTAACTGAGAAGGGACATTAAATTTATGCAAGAAAATCACTGTAAAAGTTACTTGTATGTACAGAGTTGACTCTTTCCCTTACAAATGCTGAAAAAAACCTTTGATTCCAAATTAAACTTTGTTGTTAACTTTAAGACCTGAGGGCCAGCAGAAAGAATGGAAACAGGTGACCTCAGGAAGAAGGAGGTTGAATGTACCAGAGACATGGGAAGTGAGAGACTCTCAGGACTCAAAGGACATAGGGGGACTCTAGATGAAAGGCCCTATAGTTGGGAGAGGGAATTTACTGAATCCACCTCTAGCAGAAAGACAGGGCATCAAATGAGTGTTAGGGTTGCTATCCCGCAGCCTGATCCATAATTCTTCCTGTCTGAAAAGAACTGCAGAGACAAAAATGGAGAAGAGTCTGAGGAAAAGGAGGTCCAGAGAAAGGTCCGAAGTGGGATCCAGCTCAAGAGAAGGCCCAAAGCCCTCACACTATTACTGAGACTATGGAGCACTCAAAAAAAGGGACCCATCATGACTTCCCTCCGAAAGACCCAACAAGCAGTTGAAAGAGTCAGATGCAGATGTGTGCACCCAATTAAAGAACAGAAGCTTTTGACCTCTCTGGTTGAATTAGGGAAAAGCTGGAGGAAGCTAAGGAGGAGGGCAACCCTGTAGGAGGACCAGCAGTCTTAATTAACCTGGACCTCTGAGATATCTTAGACGACGCTGGATCACCAACCAGGCAGCATACACAAGCTGAGATGAGGCCTCTAACACATGTACAGCAGAGGACTGCCATGTCTGGGTTCAGTCAGAGAAGATGCACCTAATTCTCAAGAGACTGGAGGTTCCAGGAAGTTTAGAGGTCTGGTGGAGTGAGTGGGGTGGAGACATCCTTGTGGAGACCTGGGGAGTGGGTCTGGAGTGGGTGTCAGGAGGGGATGAGGAGGAGGTATGGGATGTGGAACCCTCAGGGTGCGGACCAGGAAGGGAATAAAATCTGGAGTGTAAAAATAAACAAACAAACAAACAAACAAATAAATTTTAAAAAAGAAGCCAGGATGAAAGGGTTGGAAGGTGTAGGAAGGTAACTTGAAATCAATGCCTCCCTGCCTCTAAAAGTCCTGAAAAGAGATTCCTTCAGACTTAGAGTCACAGAAGGGTACTTCTAGTTTAAGTCTGAGTCATCTAAATTAATATTGGCTTTTAAAACACTATTTGGTATAGACCCCAGTCCCAACAAGACATCTACAACACAACTCCTGCACCTAAAGCTCGGATATCATTGTGGAAATATTATAAAAGCCAGAGGCCATCGAGTTTACTGTGACATTATGTCTCCTAGAAATGTCAAGGAAACTATACCTATGAAGTCTCACCAACACGACTGCCTAAACTTGACCTGAACAGGGATCACACCAATAGACATGATAACATGGAAGTGGTGGAGGGGATCATGAGGCTTCAACCCTAGACACAGAGCTAAAGGTGACTAAGGAATGCTATAAGAGCAACAAGAATCTTCTTCCCCAGGGACAAGCATACAGATGTGTTATCTAACCCCTGAGAAGGGTCATCCCTGAGACTACACACATAAATAGCACTATGCAGCCTAAGAGTGTTGTGTTTATCCTTTAAGGAATATACACACGCATGTATGTGACAACAATTCATTTAAAAATAACCTGAATTTAAAAGAAAGCAAGGGACTGGGGACATGGCAGTGTTGGGAGGGAGGAAAGGATAGGGGTAAATGGTGTATATTATAATCTCAAATCATTAAGCATTGACTTAAACACGCATATACTTTAATTACCTTGTTTGTGAAGTAAAATAATTTCAGTTCAACTGAGAAATTGTCTTTTCCACTGTAGTAAGGAAGAAGGAAGGAAAGAAAGAAGAAAGCGAAAGGAATAGGAACAACTTCAAATTGGTGTATATTTTCAATATATATCAGTATAATGTTTGTGTGAATAAAAATGTTACTAACATTCCCAACAGTGAGTGTTAAGGAAAGTGCCCACTCCGTTTGTGCATTTTACTACTAAATCACAACACTGAGCTAAGGGAAAACAAGCAGCCTCACACCAAAAGAATAGTTTTCCAATTTAAAAGAGAGACTCTGTCCTCATAATACAGAAACATTGAATAGCTGATCTTTTCACTCATAATATTTATTCTTTCCCTTTCTTTAATGATGCAGTTTTATATAGTCTCCTCAAAAAGGGAGTGGGACACTTGAATTGCCTTTTTATATTCAGAAGTGAGAAAATATCCTGAGATCTTTCTGGAGAAAAACCGCGAGTGCTAGGTCATAAGCTCAAATCTTTCAAACTGACTTATTTATAAAAACACAATAGAGATGGCTCCAAGCTAAACAACCTGAGCTACGTTAGCAGCGTCACCATGACCTTGCTGGTGGGATAGAACAAACATTATCTCACTCAAGTGTCACTTCAGTTATGAAACCAAAAGAGGTGGTCTTTCACTGAACTACCTTCATCGCAGATAAGTGTCCAGGCGAGTTACGTTTGCACTTGATTGAAAACTGTATTGTCATCCTTTAGGGAGAATTTTACTTTTAGATATATTTTTTTTCAGGGGTAAGAATCAGACAGCTGCTTTTGGTTTAAATAGTTTGCTGTTGTTAAAGCCATGCAGCCCAGAGACATTTCTACCAAGGTTTATCTCCACTTGTTAACGTTCAGATAAGACGCTGCCAGATATTTTGCTTCAAATGAGATAAGGACAAATGTAACCGCAGCCTGGACTCATTCATCACAAGTACGGGTGGTGTTACAGAACAAAGAGGGGCTCTGTCTCTACTGAGGAAGAGGATACATTAGAAGGAGACAAGAGAGGAAACGCCAGATATTTAATTTCAAAGATAGCCAGGAGTGTTTCTAAAAGGAGTGCATAATTCACAACTAAGTCAATATTGGCATTTGGAATTCACCTCATAAATTAGCTTTCCACTCCACAAGATTTCAGTATTTCAGGGATTGAGATGATGACTGAATAATTTAAAATGTTCAGTCACCACTATTCAACTATTAATTTAGGATGGAGATAGTAATTTTTGTACTTAAGATGTGAAACTTTTTTAAATTGACATAAAATTACACGTACTTTGTGACTGCATGACATTCAATTTATAGCCCACATGTCACATACAAATAATGTTACATTTACCATTTATTTGTGGTAATAACACTCAAAATTAGTTTCTCAGTTTGAAAAGGAAAGAGGAGGAGGGCCGTACTGACATTTCACAGGCCTGGTGTGTGCACTGGTAGTTTAAAGGACAGAGAAAGACCATGTTCCAAAGGAGGCAGCTATCCAACACAGGAATCTGAATGCAGCTGTGGTGGGGATCATGGGAGAGAGATGAGTACAGAAAATGTGAAGAAACCTGGATTTATTAAGGGGAGAATATTACCCAAAAAGTAACCAGGAACCAAGGTTCATTCTCTGAGGGCAGAAAGGAAAATGGAAGAGGCATTGCATTAATGAGCATGATCAAGGCTACTTAATCATAAAATGTCATCATAACTTGCCAGTGATATACACTGTCATCATGATCTCACAAGGCTGGTAGGAATTAATTCGGATTGATGCAGAAAACTGGACTGAAGCTTTGGGGGAAATTGTGGCATAGAGATATGTGTCACAAAAAAATTAATTCATTGTGATCAAAATATGTGGTTTATTTGGATAATCAAGAGAAAAGGAGATGAATTAGAAACTAGAAAAACATATTTACATATATAGCATATTGATAAGTCTGTGTGTGTGTATGTGTGTGTGTGTGTGTGTGTGTGTGTGTGTGTGTGTGTGTGTGTGTGTGTGTATTACTCCTCTATGTTTTGAACTGCAGTCCATGAGGAAACATTAAAGGCTTTTAGCTGTCAGATGTTATAGTGGGCTCTGTTGCTTGGAACAACTGCAGTGAACATAGCAAGAGTCTCAAGGCACTAAAACATCTAAGGCATGGCTGTGGTACTGTTGTCCTCCCACCAGTTTCTTTTCCATCTAGTAGAAAAGCACATTCTTGCCTCACCATTCTTGAAGGCTTTACCTGGGCTGGCTTGTTGTTCTAATGTAACATGTCTTCTCTAAACCACATGCTACGGTTGGTTGTTAAGTATCATTATTGGAAGATGGTGCATTTGAGTGAAATTCATTTATTCTTTGGGAAACCAGATAAGAACTCATAAGGTTGGATGTGGTCTTCTAAGAGTGGGTTGTTAATTTTTTTTTTTACCTCTTGTCTCCTCCTCTCATATATGGTTCCTTATTGCTCTATACCTCTGTTGGGTAGTGAAGCCAACACATGAAGCCACTTGATCAAAGTCTTTTAGCCTCCAGAACTGGTTACTAAATAACCTTTCATTCTTTATAAATTATCTAGCCTTGGGTATTCTTTGCAGAAACACAAAATGAACTAAGACAGTTGTCTATTAAATTATAATTAGTCAATATTGATATAATCAATCAATATCCAATAATATTGAATAACCAGAGGGTCTCTCTCTCTCTCTCTCTCTCTCTCTCTCTCTCTGTGTGTGTGTGTGTGTGTGCCTAAAAGAGAAAAATGTTTTTCTCACTTTTGAAAAGGTATCACTGCCAAGTAAGAGCTTATTTTTATTGAAACTGCAGTGTCATTTACAACAATCACATCAGTCTGGTAGAATAGCTGATTCCAAATGTACAGATTATAATTAAAGAAAGAAGAGAGACTTAATTCCAAGAAACAAGTATGTTAATATTAAGTGTTCTAAATCCAGTGTCGATATTCAGTTTTTATGGTTATAGTAATCTGAGTGTAAAAATAATCCCACTTCCTGGTTTGATATTGGCTATAAGATTTGAATACTTCCTTTCAAGCAGTGACATCATCATCATCATCTCTTGGATCTAGGATGGCACTGTGACATGTTTTAGTTAATGAATTGATTCATTGTAGAATATAATTATTGTAAAAAATCAACTTTGCATTTTATAAAACTTCTCAAGAGATAACATATGATTTGAATTTTAAGCGTGAGCCTAAATCCTTCATTTAAATCATCAAATGTGTGGGTATCCAAAAAAAAGGGAAAAAAAAGAAAAGAGGAGAAGAGAAAACAAATGATTTTCTGAAATGATGAGGATAATATGTCATGTGAGACTTCAACAACTTGATATCGATGTGACAGGAAAACATAACACTATCCATGACTTCCTGTTCCATTCCATTGTTCCAGCCTCAATGGCAGCAGTTTCTGCAACTCATGAGGTGGGGTGCTGCATCTGTCTTATTCTATGAGGCTGAGAGGGATGGAATGAAGGAAGCTTCAGCATCTTCAGGAATGTGATACATTTATTTGACAACTGGATTTTCATAGAGTTAGATACCATTAAGTCAAGCAAACCAAAAGCAATCACGTCTGCTTTCAATTAACTACAGATTAAAACTAACTTCTTTCTCCAGATAGCACATGACTTTCTTGGTGGCATCACTCTTTGCAAAAGAGTATCAAATTAAGGATTAAAAACTTAGTTGACATTACAGATTCCAAAGTAGAATCATAGTGTTGATTTCACTTTCGGTCTGTTGAAATTTGTTCAGTGTTTGGTAAATACACATTGAGAGTTCTCTTCATTTCAAGTACTACTGATAGAATTATGCACCCCTACTTCTCATTCATGGAGCTTGAGTTGTAATGAACAAAGAGGTGTAGTCCCAAGTAAACTGTATTTTGATTGTACTAGATGGTCAAAGAGCAAAGAGAAATAAATGACGTGGTCAAAAATTTATAGGAGAAAACAGAAATTTGGGAATATAATCAGCAATATTGTGGATAAGATCATGTTTCATTCAGACCTTTTCACTTCAACAATGATATAAATTAAGTCATTCATGCCATAGATTACTGAAGCAAAAGCATTTTGTAAGAATGTCGCATCCTTATAGCTCCAGTTACACAGACATGGGAGAAATAGATTCTACTGGATAAGGTAGAAAAGGAGAATGAGAGACAGAGAGCAGGGAGGGAGAGGGAGAGGAAGAGGGAGAGAGGGACAGGGAGAAGGAGAGAGGGAGAAAGGGAGAGAGGGAGAGAGGAAGAGAAGGAGAGAGGGAGGGAGGGAGAGAGGAAGGGAGAGAAATAGACATACAGAGAAAGACAGAGGGAGAGAGAAACAGAGACCAAGAGACCAAGAGCCCAAGAGCCACCAGAAAGTTCCATTAGGGTCTACAAAAAAGAAACAGAAGAACTAGCCAAGTCAGACCCCTTAAATCATAGTAACTCCATTTTTCAGTTATTTTCTTTTGTAAAACATTTTAGGTTTTATCAGGCAGACTTCAAATATGATAAAGTTTGAAGAAAAGCTAAGAATGGATTTAGCACAATCAGGTATGAAACTATTAAAGGAAACGGCCGACTCTGCCCAACTTACAGTCTAAAATTACAGATCAGGAAATGAATGCTGGTTCTTCGCAACTCTAGTCCGTACCAGATTACAATCAAAGGATTATGTTTCCCAACTGGGAATGTTTCTATTTCTTGTTAGTGTACTTCTATGTATGCGTCCAAGATGATTCATTTATTGTTGAGAGAAAGCCCACACCGTGCTTACACACAATGGTTATTTTCTATTACATTATGGAAGAGCTGAACTTAGGAAGTTTAAATACCATATTAATCAATTAGTAATGATTTCAGGATTCTCAAACTTAAACACAATCTTATTTTTAATCAAGTATTAAGTTTCAGCTTGTAGGAATCAATGGTTCGTTTGGAATGAATTTCATGTGAGTTTATTATGTACACACCAGTAGAGTTACTTGTAAGAGGAAAGCAACTTACAAATCTAGGCTCTTTCTGAAATGGATTTCTGATTTCTCCCATTGGGAAGATTCTATTCCAAAAACCATAAGGGAAAATAGTTTGAACAAAAAACAACCTAAACAACAGAATAATCTATAAGAGAGACACTAGTAATTCTCCAATGTCATCAGATTTACCATAACTGCAGGGTAAAGGAGACAGCATAGATTCATGAAGTTATACAAGGCATTGGGCCCTTTAAAAGTCAGGGGATGTTTGCCTGAGTCTATCTGAACCCAACAAAATACCATGCTTCATTTGGAGCTAAGCCCATAGCAAACTGTCCATCTATGCTGAGTTCTCTAAATTGTCCTTTAACAGAAAGAGACACTATCCCACAGTACCACTTCTTTTTCAAAGTAACCCTATGATTCAAAGTAGGCAATTAGTAGATAAGTAGGTAAGACTTAGTATTTAATATTACCCATAGGTGTAAAATCTCTTTCCAAAAGATGTAGATACATTTAGATCAAAGTCAATCACTGTTCTATTTCTAGATTCTGCAACTTCTTACTCTGCTACCTGAGTGAGAAAGTGGCCTCAGGATAATTATTTCACTATATTAATTCAGTTCTCATATTTTGATCACTGACTACTTGCAGAACAGGATGATTGGCAAAGACAAGCAGAAGCCTACACCAAGACTCTTGCTTTCCAGACTTTTGAATTTTGGTGGAAACAGGTATAATTACAGCCCATCCCGACACATAAAATGTTAAACGGTTGTCTACATAGCTATCATGAATCACAGAACAAAGTGGGTATTTTCTCTGAGGAGGTCTAAAAGAGAGTCCCAAAGGTGATGACAATTTAATTAGACGTAACATACTAATACAAGCTCATCACGTGTAAAGAAAGGCAGAGTGGCATTTGAGAAAGCATATGTAGACTTGTGAAAGTGTGTCATGCTTGAGGAATGAAAATTACTTCTGCATGATGACATCGGAGCCCAGTGGGCAAATGAGTTGCACGGTTTCTAAACACTGCTGGGGATTTAAGACTTAACCACTTTATAGAATTGGACACTGTTACATACTTGGATCTAGTAGGATTAAATGTTATGTTCAGAAACACAGGGTTGACCAATAAGATGTAAGTAATATTCCTAATAAACAGATTAGTGTAAAAAAATAAAAGATGTAAATTATTGCAAATTTTTGTAAATTATCCATAATACATAAGCTTTCATGAACAGCTGGATGATATTAACACAGTTGGGGTACATGATAGCTGTTCAAAAATATTTTACTACAGATAATTATGAGAAGAAAAACAATTTATACTTGAAAAGTATATATCCTATATAAAATTTTGCACACAATAAAAACAATGGTTAGTTTCTTTTTTCTTTCTTTCTTTCTTTCTTTCTTTCTTTCTTTCTTTCTTTCTCTGATGTCTTTAGCTGCAAATATGAGAAGTGGATATTTGCTTTTCTTTCTAAAAAAGACAAAAAGAATACTTATTTTGATAGCGTCAAAAGGAAGTCTTGGGGATTAGGAAGTAATTGATTTTTTTCCAGTGACAGTAATAACATATGCTATACCAATGTGCACAAAAATAGCAGCATTGAAGCCAATGTTACCTCTCTGTATGCAGTGATCCTTCACAATGATTTCAGATATAAATGACGAAATGGTTTAAAAAATGTGATCATTGAACATCCGTCTTACAATACTGATCTGTAGGCCAATCTCATTTTAAAAAAGAAAGCAAAAGTTATTACATCAGTAAAACACTGTGTAAAAGTCAGACACAATACAGTTAGATTATCTCTGTGATGATATAATTCCTTCAGTTGTGCAATGTTCTTTGCATTTTTCGTAGTCATGAGCATGGATCACGGTTTTATTACAAATACAAAATGCTAATACACACATGCACACCCATTACCAAGATACACATTTATCTTACACCAATAATACACAAAAGACAGTCCAAGAAAACAATAAAAATCCTCATGCAAAGGATATTAGCATACAGAAATGCAAGGCATGAGTGGTGGCTTTGCCTTAATGAAGACAAAGTTGCAGGGAGAAAGTCCAAGGAGGGTGATTGAAAGAGTCAGGTGGAAGGGTGCCTCTACTTCCTTATGATTCCTGACTCCATCTCTGCCGCCGTCCAGGAAAAAACAGAGGCAATCTGTGGGGCTTAAAGCTAAGTAAATGAAGATAAATGTCTCCCTTTATTCCGCTCAGAATAAGAAGCAAAGGGTTTCTGGAGCTGTGGTGATGAATGGCATTAAATTAAGCTCAGTCTATCGCATCTACAGCTCCGTGGGATTTATTTTCAAGACTCAAACATAGGAGAGAAGTTCTGTGCCTTGTTTAAATGATGAATCAAATGTTAGTGCTTATGAAATGGATTAATATGGAGTCATAAAGTGTCTCAGTCTCGATTGTGGGAAGAGGCATTGGTGTTATTATGGGAGAAATGTGTTCCGCCTGTATGTGAGGACTCGCATTTTCTGTTTTAAAAAGTCATGAACACTGTATGTGTCTACATTATATTCTCTGATTAAATAATCCCACAGCTGAGAGGAAAATTTTGGGAAAACACAAAGTCAAATTTTCTGCTAATCTAATACATCATGTTCCATTTCTATTCTCTCATTTAAAGCTTATTTTTCTTAAAGGGACCATAAAAT
The DNA here is from genome assembly GCF_011064425.1 of Rattus rattus. Classification (NCBI taxonomy): domain Eukaryota; kingdom Metazoa; phylum Chordata; class Mammalia; order Rodentia; family Muridae; genus Rattus; species Rattus rattus. Next base: position 146,267,061 of record NC_046159.1, on the reverse strand, counting down.
CCTTCCCGACAAACCGAGAGGTCCTATGTGTTTCTACATAATGTGATTGTGCCCACATGATAAAGTGATACTTAGGCAGCAAGCAGGAATGATTTTAAATCCCTTTTTTTTTCTATCATCCTGTGGCTATATATGCTATGTTGGTTACTTCCCGCCTAGCCATTTTCCTGTTCATTTTTATTGTACTGTTTTAGACATATATTTGTACATGTATATACAATATAACAAATATATAATCTCAAACAGTTCCACATGCAGCCTCTGCAATATAACATGCTTTTATAGCACAAAATTTATCTTTGGATTTTTACCATTTACTAAACCACTCTGAAGTTGAGTACTTAAGCTACTTCTGTGTTTGTGCTTTATAAATGTGTTATGATAAACATATTGAGTATTTTTCTTCTGGATTTGTGTCCTAGTCTACACAAGTTATTCTTTTTGGCCTTCCTTTCCAAAATAATAACACTTTCAATAAATTACCCTCATGACACACCCTGGCCTAATTCAGAGTTCCTGTGACAGGACAATTCAAAATCACTATCATTTTCCTTTACAGTTTTTGCCTACTTGAATTTTAACTTTAGTCACATATGCAAAAGATACTGTTTATTTGGCCCATAGAATTCTAATGCCTATTGTGTGCTGTTACTTGTGGATAGGCATGTAAGAGTTCTCATGAACTTTGGAATTACATTGATCAAACACGCTGTCGTGGTGACAATTAGCATGAAGACCCTCTTAGATCCATCCTGGTGTTTTTGTTCATTCTTTTGGTTTTTTCCAATTCTTCTCGCATGTATTACAATGCAAACAGTTTTCCCATCCTCCTCTCTTCCCAGTCCATCTCCCCAACCCCATCTCCCCCACCTCACATCTCCCTCAGATCCATTCCTCCTCCATTTTTCTTCAGAAAAAAAAAGCAGTCCTCCCAGGGATATTAAACGAACATGGCATAGCTAGTTACAATAAGACCAGGCACAAAGCCTCATGCCAAGGCTGGATGAGACAACCCAGTAGGAGTTGTCCCAAAAGCAGGCCAAAGAGTCAGAGACAGCTCCTGATTCTGCTGTTAGGATTCCCACAAGAACTCCATACTATGTAACTATAACATATATGTAGATAACCTGGGCTAGACTCTAACAGGCTCCGTGATGCTCGCTTCAGGCTCCAAGAGTCCTATGAGCCCTGGTTAGTTGATTCTATGAATCATGTTCTTGAGGTATCCTTGAGTCTTCTGCCTCATATAATCCTTCTTCTCTGTCTCCCCTAGAACGCCATAAGTTCCGCCTCATGTTCTGCTGTGGATCTTTGCATCTGTTTCTATCAGTTGCTGTTTGAAGCCTATACACGGGCTTTCTTCTTTTTATAGCACAAACATGGGGTATAACTACTCCATGGACACATGACAAGAAAGGAACCACTTTCAGAAGTAGCTGGACACACTAGAATTCTATGCTTAGAAATAGAGCTGAGAAAATATCTCAGTTGTATTGTGGAAAGAAGCCAAAATGAAAAGCCAGAAGACTTCTGGTGTTGGAAAGCCACCTCAGTTCTCACAGTATTGCTGGAGATTAGAGTCAGGCTACCTGCTGCAAAGACAGTTGGTTCTCTGTGTAGATCTTCAAAAACTGGACAGGACCTTAACTTTAATCCAGAGATTTCCTTTTTCTGAGGAAAGTCAGAGTCCATTCTATCTCCCTGGCTTATCTGATAGTTTTGGTGACAAAGAAAAGCTTTAGTTACACTAAAATATATTTGGAATGACATCACTTAAACTTTGTTATAGAAAACCATAAAACTTAAACTGAAGTTATCATTCAAGGTCGTTTTGTGTGCAAATGTACCCTGGGACTCCATGAGGGGGTGGATCTACTTACTGTCTACTCCCTGCTGGAGGCTTAATCATGTCAATGCTTTCTATCAATGGGATATACACAACAGTCATATGAATTGATTCTGGCCACTCTCTCCAGGTGTTCTCCTCCCTATCAAGTGGCCATGTACCACGCTGTAGGCTACTCCATCAACCTGAGTGAGTATACCAAAATCATACCAAAAAGTCCCCTGTGACTTCAAAGCTCTCTTTAAGTCTTGTAGTCTTTGTCTGCTTCTAAAACCAAATATAAATATTTTTTAATACCCTGCACCCATGAGACATACTGGCCTCCATTAATGTGACTCTAAAAGTCCCTAAACATATTGCCTTCCCTCCCTTTGTGGCATGCATATTTCTTAGGCATTCTAGATTCTGCGGCTTTGTCTGACTTGGACCTGCAGTGTTTTTAACCTTAGAGAAGTACCAGACACACAATAGCTGCTCACTAAATACATGCAAGTTAGCGAATGCTGTAAATTACACCAAGGTTTTTTTACATTCTTGAATAACAGTCTTTTATTTTGCTGCAAGAAACATCTATAACTATCAAGAAGTAAAGCATGAATGAAGTCCTAGAAATGCACACCTAAGAACAAGAAGGGAAACAATGCAGATCCAGCAGGGCATTAGTGTGTTGTCAAAATAGCTGTTTTAGCTATTTCGTTCCAGTGCTATTAAAGAATAAAAATGAAGTGCAGGCTACGGTGGGGTGAGATAGGAAAGCTGTACTGAAAAGTCTGATTGCACATCACGCAGTACTTTTCATCGTATGCTTCCTTTTCCTTAGTGTGTTAGCCTATTGAACATACATAGAATAATGAAAACTTAAATGTGAAATTGAAACTAATTTCTTTCCTTCCTTTTCTTTTGGATATGTTTTACTTACATTTCAAATGTTATTCCGGGTTTCCGATTCCCATCCATAAGCCCCTTATTCCATCCCACTCTTCCTTCTTCTAGAAGGATGTTCCGCCTCCCAAACCTTCCTCTCCTTTCCCCGCTCCCTGCCTGACATTCCCCTACACTGCTGGTGGTGGGGTTTCCAGCCTTGGCAGGACCAAGGGCTTCTCCTCCCATTAGTGCACAACAAGGCCATCCTCTGCATCATATGTAGCTGGAGCCATGGGTCTGTCCATGTGTACTCTTTGGGGAGTGGTTTAGTCCCTGGGAGCTCTGGTTGGTAAGTATTGTTGTTCTTATGGGGTTGCAAGCTCCTTCAGCATCTTCAATTCCTTCCCTAACTCTTCCAACAGGGACCCCATTCTCAGTTCAATGGTTTGCTGCTAGCATTTGTCTAGGTATTTGTCATGCTCTGGCTGAACTGCTCAGAAGATGGCTGTATCAGGCTCCTGTCAGCATGGACTTGTTGGCTTCATCAATGTTGTTTAGTTTTGGTAGCTGCATATATATATATATATATATATATATATATATATATATATATATATATATGCTGGATCCCCAGGTGGGGCAGGCTCTGAATGGCCATTGCTTCAGTCTCTCCATTGTGTAGATGCACCACATTTTCTGTATCCATTCCTCTGTTGAAAGGCATCTGGGTTGTTTCCAGCTTCTGGCTATTATAAATAAGGCTGCTATGAACATAGTGGAGCATGTGTCTTTGTTGTATGTTGGAGCATCTTTTGGATGTATACCAGGAGGGGTATAGCTGGGTCCTCAGGTAGTTCAATGTCCAATTTTCTGAGGAACCTCCAGACTGATTTCCAGAGTGGTTGTGCCGGCTTCCAATTCCACCAACAATGGAGGAGTGTTCCCCTTTCTCCACATCCTCGGCAGCATCTGTTGTCACCTGAGTTTTTGATCTTAGCCAATCTGACTGGTGTGAGGTGGAATCTCAGGGTTATTTGACTTACATTTCCCTGATGATTAAGGATGTTGAACATTTCTTTAGGTGCTTCTTATCTATTCTATATTCCTCAGCTGAGAATGTTTTGTTTGGCTCTGTACCCCATTTTTTTATATGTTACTTGGCCTTTTTTCCTCCTGTGTTTAATATTCTTTCTTTGTTTTATGCATTTGGTGGTTTGACTATTTTGCGATGGGAGGAATTTTTTTTCTGGTCCAATCTGTTTGGAGTTATATAAGCTTCTTGTATGCTTATGGGCATCTTTTTCTTTAGGTTTGGGATGTTTCCCTCTATAATTTTATTGAAGATATTTACTGGCCCTTTAAGTTGGAGTCTTTGCTCTCTTCTATTCCTATTATCCTTAGGTTTGATCTTCTCATTGTGTCCTGGATTTCATGGATGTTTTCATTTAGGAGCATTTTGCATTTTACATTATCTTTGACAGTTGTGTCAATGTTTTCTATGGTATCTTCTGCCCCTGAGATTCTCTCTTCTATCTTTTGTATTTTGTTGGTGATACTTGCATCTATGACTCCTGATCTCTTTCCTAGGTTTTCTATCTCCAGTGTTTTCTCCCTTTGTGCTTTCTTTTTTTTTTTCCCGTTTCCATTTTTAAATCCTGTATGATTTTGTTCAATTAGTTTACCTGTTTGGTTGTGATTTTCTATAATTCTTTAAGGGAGTTTTGTATTTCCTTTTTAAGGGCTTCTACTTGTTTACCTGTGTTGTCCTGTACTTCTTTAAGGGAGTTATTTATGTCCTTCTTAAAGTCCTCTATCATCATCATGAAATATCATTTTAAATCCAAATCTTGCTTTTCCAGTGTGTTTGGATATCCAGTACTTGCTTTGGTGGGAGAACTGAGCTCTGGTATGCCAAGTAGTCTTGGTTTCTGTTGCTTAGGTTCCCGTGCTTGCCTCTCACTTTAGGTTGTCTCTAGTGTTAGCTTGTCTTGCTGTCTCTGACAGTGGCTTGTCCCTCCTCTAGGTCTGTGTGTCAGTACTCCTGTAGACCTGTTTTCTTTCAGCTGGATCTGGGTACAGTGAGCTGTGGGACTGGGCAGAAACTGGAAAGGACCTGTCCATGACTGCTCCTAGGTTCCTTTGCCCAGAAGGCACTAGGCAGGTTCCACTGGCGTCAGAAATGTGAACAGAAGTGGTCAGCTACCATGAGCTCTCAGGATTGTGAGCACTTCTGAGAGTCCCGCTCTCTCCTCCACAGGATTTGGGTACAGAGAGCTGTAGGATTGATTTAGCTCCAGTGCAAACAGAAAGCAGAAGGGTCCTCACCTGACCACTCCTAGGTTCTTGTATCCAGATGGCACTAGGCATGTTCCCCTTGGGCCAGGAATATGAACAGAAGTGGAGTTCTCCCTTGAGTTCTCAGGATTGTCCGCACTTCTGACAGTCCAGCTCTCTCGCCCATGGGATTTAGGTACAGAGAACTGTGGGACTGGTTCAGCTCAAGGCACAGACAGAAACAGGAAATGAAACTCACTTCTTAGTACACAGCCAGTCACAGAGGAACCACTCAATAAATACAGATTGTTTTTACACTATTGTTAGCAAACATACTTCAATTTTGATGAGGTTAATCACTATTATTTGGAAGTAAATTACTTTAAAAATATATTCTAAGAGCATTAAGAGACCACTCAGCAGTTAAAAGATTGTACTGCTCTAACAGAGAACAGAGTTTCCGCTTCCAGCATCTATGTGTTGACTAATAGCTGCCTATACCTCTAATTCCTATGGATCAGATGCCTTCTTTTGGCCTTTGAAAGCACTGGGACTTACATGGTACACATACACATACAGAAGCAAACACTAGTAAGCATAACGTGAAAAGGAGTAATCCTTTAATTGTTTTCAAATATAAAGTCTATCTAATGATAAGAGACTAGGTATAATTTTAGTTATATACTTTTTTGATGCAAGCTTAAATTCCTTCTTCAAGAGATACAGATGGATCTCAGTAAAATGATGGAACTTCATGGCATTTCACTTGCTGTATTCTACCTCCAGCACTTCCTCTACTTTCTAGTTCCATGACAGCATCACAATTACTGAATTGGCAGTTTGGACGTCATTGTCGGGAAGTGATGTTGTGGTTTCTCTCTAAAGCACCGTTACTGGTCAATGATGGTGATTTGATGTATGTAATTACTTGGTTTAGAATGGGGGAACCCACTGTAACTTAAGACCATTACCACCTTGTATGAAAATTGCCCCACCTCCCAGGTAAGATGTTTGTTAGAAATAATTACAGTCAAACATTTAATATCACTGCTCCCTGAGGCAGTTAGCAATACTGAGGAGAACAACAGACTAACTGCAAAGCTTTATTTATTTATTTTTCTCATCTTGAAAAATAGATTTTAGTCTCACATTATGTACCCTGATTTTGCTTTCCCTTCCTTTTCTCCTTACAGTTTCTTCACCTCTCCTCTCACCCAGACACATGCCCTTTCTCTCTTTCATTAGAAAATCATCAGGCGTGTATGGGATAATTATAAAATGAGGTGTATTCAGGAAATTTTCCCCAGTGCCCATTTGTTCGAGACTCTTCCCCACTTTTTCTTCTATTACTTTGAGTGTATCTGGTTTGATGTGGAGGTCCTTGAGCCACTTGGTCTTAAGCTTTGTACAGGTTGATAAGAAATTGACAAATGGGACCTCATAAAACTGCAAAGCTTCTGTAAGGCAAAAGATATTGTCCTTAGGACAAAATGGCAATCAACAGATTGGGAAAAGATCTTTACCAATCCTACATTCGATAGAAGGCTAATATCCAAAATATACAAAGAACTCAAGAAGTTAGACTCCAGAGAGCCAAATAACCCTATTAAAAATGGGGTACAGAGCTAAACAAAACATCCCCAGCTGAGGAGTCTCAAATGGAGAAAAAAGCACCTAAAGAAATGTTCAACATCCTTAGTCATCAGGGAAATGCAAATCAAAACAACCCTGAGATTCCACCTCATACCAGTCAGAATGGCTAAGATGTGTCGAGGATGTGGAGAAAGAGGAACACTCCTCCATTGGTGATGGGATTGCAAACTGGTACAGCTACTCTGGAAATCAGTATGGAGGTTCCTCAGAAAATTGGACATTGCACTACCTGAGGACCCAGCTATACCTCTCCTGGGCATATACCCAAAAGATGCTCCAACATACAACAAAGACACATGTTCCACTATGTTCATAGCAGCCTTATTGATAATAGCCAGAAGCTGGAAAGAACCCAGATGCCCTTCAAAAGAGGAATGGATACAGAAAGTATGGTACATCTACACAATAGAGTACTACTCAACTATCAAAAACAATGACTTCATGAAATTCATAGGCAAATGGAATGAACTAGAAAATATCATCCTGAGTGAGGTAACCCAAACACAGAAAAACACACTTGATATGCACTCATTGATAAGTGGATATTAACCCAAAAGCTCGAACTACCCCAGACACAATCCACAGACCACAGGAAGCTCAAGAAGAAGGATGAACAAAATGCGGATGTCCCAATCCTTCTTAAAAGGGGAAAAAATATTCATAGGAGGGGATATGGAAGCAAAGTTTAGAGCAGCGACTGAAGGAATGGCTATTCAGAGTCTGCCCCACATGTGGCCCATATACATACAACCACCAAAACTAGATAAGATTGATGAAGCTAAAAGATGCATGCTGAAAGGGACCAGATATATATCTCTCCTGAGAGACACATCCAGAGCATGTTCAATACAGAGGTCAATGCTAGCAGCAAACCACTGAACTGAGAACAGGACCTCCTTGAGGGGAATTAGAGGAAGTATTGAAAGAGTTGAAGGAGCTTTCAACGCCATAAGAACAACAATGTCAACCAACCAGAGCTTCCAGGGACTAAACCACTATCGAAAGACTATACATGGACTCCAAGGCTCCAACTGAATATGTAGCAGAGAATAGCCTTATTGGAGCATCAGCGAAAGGGGGAGCCCTTGGTACTGCCAAGGTTGGACTCCCAGTACAGGGGAATATCGGGGGGCAGTAAGGGGATGAATGGGGGAATGCGGAGGGGAGGAGATGGGGCTTATGGACAGGAAACCGGGAAAGGGAATAACATTTGAAATGTAAGTAAAGAAATATATCTACTAAAAATATAAAATGAGATATAATAATTTTTAAAAAGGTAGCACAAAAGAACTAGACAAAACAAACAGCAGAAAATAAAAACCCAAGAGGATTAGAGGCCACTTATTTGCATTCAAGTATCTCATAAATACACTAAATTGGGAGCCATAACATACATACAAGGGACCTGTAGTGTAGTGCCATATTGGATTTGGGCCTGGCCACTTTGTAACTGTATGGCCACAAAGTCATGGGATTGTTGGACAGAGGCCTCTCCCATGTATTTATGGCACAGGAAGAAAAGACCAAGTAGTAAACACCCGGTGTCTCCACTGCATGACCTCTGCTGAGCCAGGCTGATGCATGTGGAACTGATACACCTGACCACACCTGGGTGGTGGTCACCATTCTGCCTTTTACTTCCTCAGCCTTTATCCTGAGATTTAGGCTGGTCTTCTGGGATTTCTCCCTAATTAATTCAGGTCTCATAGTTGGTCTTTTGTTACCAAGTCACGAGCCAGGTAGTCACGAGCCAGGGTTTCCCATTGTGCTTCCCAGTTATTTTCTACCTGGAGACTTGGGTATATAAGTGGTGAATAAAGCTACAGGAGACTCTCACTATTCCTCCTCTCTCTCACTCTTCTTCCTCACACTCACTCTTCCTTCCGCTCTCCATCTCCTCTCTCTCTCTCTCTCTCTCTCTCTCTCTCTCTCTCTCTCTCTCTCTCTCTCTCTCTCTGACACGATAACCTGTGTGTGTGTGTGTGTGTGTGTTTCTTTCATCCCGTAGGCTTTCGCCAGATTCTCGGTACCAGGTCGGTGCTGGCGCCGACACTGTAGGGTCCCCATTATTTAACAATTTTATTTAAATCACCTTCACATATGTATATATTTTAGAAACCATCTACTGTAATAGTTTTCCATTCTGCCCTCAAATGGCCCTTATTCTCTCTCTCCCTCTCTCCCTCTCTTCCCTTCTCCCCTCTCCCTGGTCTTTCTCTTTCTTCTTCCTCTCATCACAATACTCCCATCCCAGTCCCTCCATTCATCTATAATGTTCTATTATATTTCCCATTGCCCTTTTTCCTGGGAGATCTACGTATCATCCTCCCCCAGTACTATTTTATCTATATAGCTAACTCTTGTGGCACTGTGTAGCTTAGCTATCATTGACCTAACATTTAGTATCCACATATAAGCAAATACATACCCAAGACATCTGTCTTTCTGCATTTTGGACACCTCCCTCAGTATGATTTCTTCTAGTTCCACTTATTGACCTGTAAATTTTATGATTTCATATTTTTTAACAGGTGAGTAACACTCCATTGTGTAAATGTGCCACAATTTCTTTTTCCATTCTTTCAAGGAAGAATATCTAGATGTCTTTTATTATGGGTAGAGTAACAATGAACATGGTTGATCAAGTGTCCTTAAGTTAAGATAAATATTCTTTTGGTATATGCCCAAGAGTGGTATAGCTGGATCTTGAGATTGATCGATTTCTATCCTCCTAAGGAACCATCGCACAGATTTCAATAGTAGTTGTACAGCAAAAGATTAATGTTCTTCTTATTCCACATCCTCACCAGCATATGATGTCACTTGTATAATTGGCCATAGCCATTCTGACAGATGTAAGATAGAATCTCAATGTAGTTTTGATTTGCATCTCCTAGATGGCTGAGAATGTTGAACATTTCTTTAAATGTTTCTCAGTGATTTGCATTTCCTCTTTTGATAATTCCCTTTTTAGATCAGTGCACCATTTTAAACTGAGTTTTATGGACATCTAGCTTTTTTTTTTTAACATTCTTATATAATTTGATTTATGGGGTCCCATTTTTAGCTGTTGATCATAGTGCCTTTCTGTTCAGAAAGTCCTTTCCTTTGAAAATAAGCTTTATTGGAAAAGTATTTATCATATCATTATCCTTGGGTGGTTCAAGCTTTTGGGCTAATATCCACTTATCAATGAGTACATACCAAGTGTGCTTTTCTGTGATTGGGTTACCTCACTCAGGATGATATTTTCTAGTTCATTCCATTTGCCTATAAATTTCATGGATGATTGTACACATCTCAGTACTGAGCTGGTTTTGATTCACTTACCTCAGATTGATTTTCGTGCTCTTCAAAAACAGAAGGTGGAGATGAGGTAGAGGTATCCACAGCCATGCTGGGTGACAAATGGAATATTCCAGCACATACCCACAGAGGCTTTCAGCAAAGACAGATTCCAAATGTTCTAACCATTAACTGACCTCTAATCTAGCCTTGTAAATATTAATGCCCATTAACTGGTCTCTAATCTAGCCTTGTAAATATTTTAGTAGCTACACATAATAAAACTACAAGCTATATAGAATTAATTGGTCACAAGCCTAAGTAACCACCAAAACAAAGAGCACCAGAAAGTTCAGATGAGAATATCACAAGCTGTCAGTTTATACTTTTAAATTCTTCTGCTAAAGATTATAGGATACAAAAAGAAACAAAATATAATTCATATATGGAAGTCCAGATTTTGGATTTACTGGATTAAGAACACAGATTAGCAATTTTAAGTATGTTCAAATGGGTAAGAAAATATACATAAGGTAAAATAGGAGTGTCCCCGCCAGCGGGGACCCAGTTATTCAGGGTCCCGAAGAGGCTTTCTACCTGTGGGCCAAAATGGGGGTGAAGAGAAGAAGGAGACCAAGCAAGAGTTCTGTTGTCAAGGTCTCGTTTATTGAGAGGAATGTACAGCATTTAAAGCTCTGAGGCAGGAAATGAAGCAGGAACTGAAGCTTAGGGGGGGGAGTTTGGGAAGTGCCCAAGGATATAGGTGAATCACTACACTGCAAGATATCCTCCTATAACAAAGAGGCAACAGTCTTCCGGGACATGTTCTTTGAAAAGGTCGAACCCTTCTCAGGAATCTGCTCAGGGACATCTGGTGTTTTGCTCAGGCTGAAACATCCTGTCATTGCTCCCAGGGTCTTCCTGGGAGAGGCCTTAGTTCAACAATCTCAAGTCTGTATGGCAGTCAATTCAAGGTTAAACCTCTGTGGCCATGCAGCCCAGAGTCAAGTAGCCACCTTGAGCTATGCATTCACAAAGCGGCCAGGCCCAAATCAATACGGCTCACTGCATCTCCCCCTGTTATTCTTTTATTAAAAAAAAGGACCATTAGGTGGAAGTAGTGGTCTGAGATAGATCAGACATGCCTCACAGAGTGCCCAGCTCGGCCATGGCGAGCCACTCTTGCAGTTAGGACTGCACCCCAATGGCTAGGAATGAACTTATGCTGTAACACACCGTTCTGGGCTATACGTGTGTGTTATTGGGGGAGAAACTGGGCAGAGGAGCATTTGACCGGCCCGCACGTTTAAACGGGGTGTAGCCACCTCTGTCTTAGGATCGACCTCTCGAACCCCAGCCTTATCTGTCATAGGATCACCTTGTCGCCCCCAAGGCACCATGTCTTAGATTGGTCAAGGGTCAGAGGAAGTTGCCCGTCCCTGAGGATAGCTACATTGGATCATCTTCTCATTCCTCTTACTTGAGCCCAGGGGCGAAAGAGTAGGAGCCAGATGGCATTAATATAAGAGATTGTAGAAATTGAGCCTCTCCCGAAGTAGTGGGCACCTCATCTGGTTCTCCTCAGCTGCTATGGCCATACCACCAAGGGCCTAGTCAAGCCTCTCCTGTAATAAAATTTAGAATTCCCAATTGTTAGCAACTACTCCAGAAAGTTCACCCACTGTGCTTGCCTAACAATAGATTGGGGGGCAGGTAACTCCAGACACTGCAGACACAATGGCTGCAGCAGTAATGGCTGCTACAAAAGCAGCGAAAGTGCCAAGGTCTTTCCCAGGACAGTTCAGGATCAGTCATTCTTCTCTGGAACAACCAGCAGGCAAGGGAACTCTGCCCCAAGTTATATAGATCTCAGACAACACCAGTTAAGGCAGCAAGAGTCACCAGGGGAATGAGGGGATCTTCTATCTTTCTCTCAGGGCAGAGGAATGCATCTAGGGACAAGAACCACGAGAGCTGAATCTTCATGTAATCAGGATCAGCAAGTCTCAGCAACCACCTCTGGCAGCTGGCATACTTTGTAGCATCCTGTAGAAAAACACAAAGATTCCTCTTCCCCATATAAAATACCTGGACAGGATCATGCCAGTATGTGGGTCTTTCTATTTCACCTAGGCAGAAGTATGCCTAGTTGTAGGGTGCCATAAACACCAAACAAGAGTTCCTTGGCATACAAATTTTAACATTGAAATAAAAGGAGCATATTTTAGCATACAGGGATAACTCCCCTTTTTTATTTATTAAAATATTGTTAAAATATTATTTATTAAGATAAGTCCTTGAGGATTAAATTGAGTACACTGAGCACTGAGTATCTATAAATTGACTTTTATACCAAATTATTGTCTCCAGCATTATTGTTTTGGATATATAAAGAATGAGATTTTTTGACTAACTGTTTCTATATAAGGCCTATAATCTGCCTGGTATCATTGTCCTCCCTTGCTAAGGGGTCCAGGCAATCCAGTTTGAGTTCTTAAATGGCCTATAAAGGAACAGTACTTAGTGCTCTTAACCACTAAGCCATCACTCCAGCCCCTCACCAGCTTTATTTACCTAAACATAAGCATTAATTAGAGATGCCAAATCCTATAAATACTGTCCAGCTTCAGTCTTACTAGAAATCCCTGAGCCGGCAGGGTGAGGCTGGGCGTTGAATGTAAGCAACTGGAGTCTTCCTCTATTTGTGAGGGAATGTTATCAACTCCATTATCATTTTCAAAGAGCTGGGTCTATGGTTTTGTTTAGTTCTCTGAGCCAGAGCACTGAAAGGACAGTGAGTTGTCAGACATTCACACTGAAATCATCACTCACTGATTTCAAGTAGAAAACTTGTCTCCAATAAAGCATTAAGTAATTGTAATCAATTGTAAACCACAAGCCACACATTGGCTATCAGCATATGAATTGAAAGCTTGATTTTTAACATTTAAAAACAGTGGCTACAGCACGAATTTAATAGTCTGTGTTGAAGCAGGGGAAACTCAAGAGAATAAACAAGGATCCAATCATACATGTAGCCTTTTCATTAGATGAACCACCTATAAATACACTAAGCGATATTCTATGGGTTGCATGCAAAATTTACAGTAAATAGAAAAGCATGCAAAGAGTAAAATTATCAATTTTGCTTGAAAATTTCTATATGTAATAGGCCAAATATCAGTATTTTGTAATAACCAATTAATTGCTGTTTGGAATAAGATATGTTTTACCAGGTTTCTTTTTTTTAAAAAATACTTCCATGACTCTAGCCTACAATTTTGTACTAATACGACAAAAGCTTTATCTCCAATGAGGATAACAAACAAAGGCCTAAGTCCTCTGGTAAGGTGAGGTACTTAGCCAATTAACATATCCTTAGAAGCTTAAAATTAGCTTCAAATATTCTTTTCTGGAGTAGTGCAACAGCTACTCCCCAAATATTAAAGCTCATGTTGAGAGCAAAGGTTTGTAGTAAAAATTTCCATATACACTGAAAGATTCAAGGTTCTAACTTTTTACATTGAAGAAGCAACAAAATTACATAATATAAGGCTATTATCCATTCTTTTGAAAAAATTTTTAATGATATCACTTCATGGGCTCTCTAAAATTATAAGCAAGCTCACGAAATGAAAACTCACAATCGCCAGGACGTAAATAATTTGCATAAAAACAATCCTCTAAATCTACATTGAAATGGCAGTTGGAGTAAGCAAACTGGCTGTAATGCTCTCATAAGTTCCGAAACCTCATCAATCCTTTGTAAATCCTGTAACAGTCTCTACCTGTTTGATTCTCTCTTTTTTTTTTTTTTTTAATTATAAATAAGTTTGAGTTAGTCAATGTAACATTGGCAATCCTTAATCACAATTTTTAATTTTTCTTTGTAACACCAGACAGCCACAACTTTGGGAAGTCACCTGAGTTCTGAGTATGTGACTAGGCAGCTGCCCTTGGGCCAGTGGAATTAGCATCAAAATACAGGTAACTTCAGGGCAAACCACAACTTTGGAAAGACACCAAGTCTGTCCTTCATGCTACTAAGTTTGACAAAGAGACATTGCCCTAAAATCTTTTAGAAGCCTGGTTTCTAGAATAAGAGTTCCATAAAAATATTATCTCAATTTAGACCTGTTTCCCTAGGTTGGCTCATGCCACGTGTTGTCTAGAATGACTCCATCTAAATTACCAGTTTTACGGCAATTTTCTGTTAACAATGTTACATTTTTAAAAACCATATCCAATAACTTAAAAGCCAATAGTCCATAATCAAGGCATGTAGAGCATATTTATACATTTAAAAGCAGTCAGAAACAAAATTGAAGCGGCTACACATGTCTTTAATATTTAGACCAAGCACCATTTTTACTTTTCTAGCTGTGATTTTAAGAGAAGCACCTTGTCACCTGCTAAGTCTAATAATAAGTCAGGGATTTTTCTAAGAGAAACGGCTATCAGCTCCCATACCATAGAAGCTGAGGAGCTAGCTGTTGGCGCCTTTAAGATCAGCTCCTGCAGACGCTCAGTCCCCGGGCAGCTTCTCCAGCTGACCTATGCTCCTAGCTATAGGTGCAGGGCTCTAAAGACCGATTGAAACTGCTTTTTATTCATTTGTTCCTTTTTGAAACGAGTTAAAACCAAATCAAGATGTGAACGATTGACAGATAAAGTTTTTACCATTTTTTTTCCTTTGAACATGAAACATAAAACATAAAACATTTAAACAATGAAAAACAAAAACCACAGACATAAACTGACAGACATGGACAGCTTGGTGCACCAAGGACAGACAATACATAGAGGGAAAAAACTAGATGGTGTCCCACCCGAAGGGACCCACATATCCTACCTATGGAACCCAGAACCAGAAATAAGCATTTCTCCAATAGGAGCCAGCAGAGAGGCAGGACGTCTCCTGCTTTCCCTCTGTTCCTAGGGAGACCTCTGAAAAGATTTTTTCTTTCTCCAAAGCATCTGCAGAGAGTCCGCAGGACTGTTTTCCCAAGCCCATTCATTCTCTCTCAAGTCTAGGGTGTAAACTATCTCTAGTCAGGGTCCAAAGACTAAAACATAACTCTAAAAAGAACGTTATACAAAAAAACACTTTACCATTACCTTGTCCTTTTTTTTACAAGTTTTACTTACGCTTAGCCCAAATCATCAAGGCCTTTTCTAGCCCATCTTACCCCAAGGACACTTTTCATCAACAAAACAAACAAAAAATTGATTAAATCCTTTTTCTTAACTCTTTCCTCTCTCCCTGAATGAGCGCTTGATCTCTCCTATGAATCAAGCCTCCTTAGACAATACCTTCCCATGGCGATGGGGGACACTTATTCGACCCGCCTTACCTCCCTCTCCAGTGATGCACGAGCGATGCAGCCTGAGAGTCCTCAATCTCTCCATGGATCTCCTGTCTCCGTCTGTCCGGTAGTTGGCCGTGCCGGGGTCCCTGTTCAGGCGCCACTTGTCCCTTGAAGGGGACCCAGTTATTCAGGGTCCCCAAGAGGCTTTCTACCTGTGGGGCCAAAATGGGGGTGAAGAGAAGAAGGAGACCAAGCAAGAGTTCTGTTGTCAAGGTCTCGTTTATTGAGAGGAATGTACAGCATTTAAAGCTCTGAGGCAGGAAATGAAGCAGGAACTGAAGCTTAGGGTGGGGAGTTTGGGAAGTGCCCAAGGATATAAGGTGAATCACTACACTGCAAGATATCCTCCTATAACAAAGAGGGCAACAGTCTTCCGGGGACATGTTCTTTGAAAAGGTCGAACCCTTCTCAGGAATCTTCGCAGGGACATCTGGTGTTTTGCTCAGGCTGAAACATCCTGTCATTGCTCCCAGGGTCTTCCTGGGAGAGGCTCTTAGTTCAACAATCTCAAGTCTGTATGGCAGTCAATTCAAGGTTAAACCTCTGTGGCCATGCAGCCCAGAGTCAAGTAGCCACCTTGAGCTATGCATTCACAAAGCGGCTAGGCCCAAATCCAATACGGCTCACTGCATAGGAGAATGATATCGCAGCCAAGGGATAATACAAATTAACAGATACAAAGTATGAAAGGTAACAGGTCTCAGTGGATCCAAGCATTTGACCCCAGTCTGATGGTAGGAGTTTTAGCCTTTGTGGGTAAAAGGCAAAAACCAACTCCAAGAAGTTTTCCTTTGTTGATGCATATATGAATTCAGAGAGTCAGTGCCAGCAAGCCAGAATGCCATCACCTAAAAGGAAAGTAGACACAGGCTCTCACTTCTAACCAAGGAGCCATCAGCTTACAAAGGAAAATTTAGTTTTCTCCAGTGAAGTTTCACTAGGTATATAAACCACGCTTAAGGGCATCCCACAGGCCCAACAGTAGAAGGTCAATATAAAACTAACTCAATGATATTTTTATAGACTTTGCTCAAACTACTTTGTTTAGGCATATTTGGTTTTTTGTTCATTTTGTCTCTTGGTTTGCTTTCTGTTTGGTTTTTGTTCTTCTTGTTTTGTTTTAATTTGGGTACCATAAATGAAACCCTTTCTTCCTGACTATATGGAATTCATATAGAAAATTTTTATATAACTGAGTATTTTTTGAAATTGCTGTTTTTAAGTAGCAATTATATGAATATGTTAATTTAAATCTAAGTCACTGCTAGCAAACAAATAAAAAGTATTTTTCTCAGCTTCCTTCCTGTAAACCCCAGCTCTTTTTTTCAGAACTTTCCACTGTACCGACATATCACATGAGTGTTGCTTGGAGTACTAATGACCAGATGTTGAGGACAGCTTTGTCTGATGACTTGTTTTATGCAATATTGTTTAGCTTTTTTCCTCATTCTTGTTTTAAAAAATGTCAATTGAGTGCACATTTTCTTCATAGAAAGTATATAGAGTTTACTTTGTTTGTAACGTGTGTGTGTGGGGGGTATGTGAGTGTTCGTGCATGTGTCTGCATATGCGCATGTGCATATGATGAAGTTGTTAAGACTGTAATTAGATGAAAACTGTAGAACATAAAGTGAAGTGACAAAATAGGATCGAAGCCCTCTTGACTCCAAAAGTTAATATCTGCCAACTCTGGACTGCCTCCTTCAATTGCTATTATATAAGAATGCAATCAAATTATTGCTCTGAAATGTTTTTCATTTGTAGGCAAATTCTCATCTATCAGGTTTTCTTTTCTGTTTCTAAGTTAAATGCCTAATACATAACTATTTAACTTTGCAAACAGCAAAAACTTAGGAAAGTATATGTGGAATCAGGCAACACTTAAGTGATGTCAATCCTAAATATTGATGACCAATCAAAAATGTACTATTTTTTTTAAAAGACATTTATGTGTGTGCCGTCCTCAACTTTACATTACTGAAGGGAAACCTAGGGTGTGAGAACCTGTTGTTTCCAGGTAACACCCTCTTTTCTTGAAGTTAGTGGGAAGTTAGTGATCATTTTCAGCAAACTCTGAGGTAGAAGCAGAACCTTGCTCAAAAAGCCTTATAGCAATAGTGGCCAAGCATGATGTGAGTAAGTCCAGTTAGGGTCTGTGGAGCAGATTGTTTGTTTTCTCTGTTTTTACATGGGTAGCCTTAAAGAATCTACTTTCAAAGCAATAGAACTTTAGCTCTAGGCAATGTTTCACTTTCAGGAGGTTGTTAAAACTGTACATGAAACTTCAGATTCAGTCAGACAGCTGGTTGGGGTAAAAGCCAGGAGAAGGCTCTACTCGGGATCAGACTGAAAACCCAAGTTGGATTTCGCAGTGAGTGGAGAAGATGGTAGACAGAAGTCTTTCAGGAAGACAGAATACTGGGAAAGTTATTGAAGCAAAAATCACAGGCACGAATAAAAACAAACATCAGCCAGAAACCATCAGTGTTCTCCCAAGGAAGTGCTATGCTCTCTCTCCCTAATCCCCAGAGTGAAGTTAGAAGCCATAGAGGTCAGGGTGAGCTTTCAGTCAGAGCACCCTGTAGCCAGGCAGATGATGGGCCACAGGAGTGTAGAAATGGAGACCCTCTTCTCATATGTGCTCTTTAAATGAATCTCTCTTACAGCCATAGGCAGGATAACTGTAGGGAGCAGACACTTGAACAACTGGCTTTTAGAGTAATGTGGCAATGAGAGAAATAAAGAGCATTTCACACAAAGTGAGGAGGCAAATAAGGATAAGGATAGTTGCTTCCAGGTTTAGTTAGGAAGAACCAGGAGAGTTGAGCTAATAACAGGCAGTAGGAAAAGAATTTAGAGAGCCAGAGACTGAAGAGCTTAGAACCAGATCATAGTTTTGGTGATTTCCAAAAGGCTCTGCCAACTGGGAAATAGAATAGAATTGGACAAACAGGTTAGGGGAAGAAGTCTCTGGTCCAAGTTTGGGCTACATTATTTGAATTATCTATCAAACATCCAGTTGTACAGAAATCAATCAGTTGTAGAAGTCAATCTTTCTAAGAAAATATCATAAGATGTTGAGCTCCCTAATCACTAAATTCCATGCATAGCAATAAAAGGAGTCCAAGATTTTAACTGGCTAACTGGAAGGTCACATTATTATGATAGTAACAAAAACCAGCATCTTACTTTTTACTAATTCAGGAACAGAAAACCACTCAAGACAAGATAATGCAACTGCGTGTTTTGGAAAACAGAATGACGTGGTCAGACTTGAAATGGTCTGGACATCTAATTTCATACAGAAAGGAGGAGGAGGAGGAGAGAGCTTAGAGCGAGAGCGAGAGGAGAGAGAGAGAGAGAGAGAGAGAGAGAGAGAGAGAGAGAGAGAGAGAGAGAGAGACAGAGAGAGAGACAGAGACAGAGACAGAGACAGAGACAGAGACAGAGACAGACAGAGAGGGTCAGAGAGACAGAGACAGAGACAGAGAGACAGAGACTATGATTTAAATCAAGCGAAGATTTGATTTTTAGGCATGTGAATATCTGATGTGTCTGGAGACAGAGTTTGAAAGTTCAGATTGGATACTATGGTGGGTGGAAAATCTTTACTCCTAATACATGGCCTTACATTCTTGAAAAATAGATCTGGGGTTTTTAACGATTGTATTAAGAACAGATTGATCATCAACTTCCTGAACTAGGTTGGTAAAAGTGCCTCAAACCAAATAAACTCACCCAGCTTCCTAAGGCTGCTTTTAAATATGTAGATCACCTCTCTTCATCAGTCAGGTGCCCCTGCAGATTTCTGAATTAATTAGCCAAGCAGGATGAATTCCCTGAAGGTTGGAAAGGAAGTGTGCTCATTATTCTTTTCTATGCTACTTCTTGGTGGCTTGGGCTTTACCATATACTTTGCTCTGTATTCCAACTTGACTTGTGCAAAGGAATCAGTCTTCCAAGTTCTCCTCGCCAGTCAGAGCGTAAGACAGATCACAAGCTGAGCTAGGAAGGGAGCCAAAGCCAAATGCAGATGAGCACTGGCTTGCCTCTGACGTGGGAGTTTGCTAGAACTGCACCTGTGTTGGCTTTCCGCAAGAGTTTGACTAAGATTGAGGTACTCCATCCGGTAAGAGTCTTTCATTATATTTTACAACATGGCAGAAGCCTTCGAGAAAGGCTGGGGGAGGAGAGAAAGAGAGGTAGCGAGTGAAAGAAGGGGAGAGAAGGGAAGGAGGAGGGGAAGACAAATGTTGTATAAGATCAGCATCCATTAATACATCCATAAGGGTGAAGAAATTCTTATTAACTAGGGACTGCATAAAGTTACTACTCTGCTCCCAGCATTTTCTATTAAGGATTAAGTTTCCAGTGGAGGTAAGCACAGTGTTATAGACCTCTGCTCTTGAGTTAAAATCAGCAAAACCATATATCAAGACTTGTCTATAAATAAATATCGAAAGAAATAAATATCTTTGCAAAAGTGAATTTTAGAGGACTTGCTCAAAATATCACTCCATAAGACACATTTGTTTTTTGCATTTCTTTCCTTAGAAAATTATTTATATTTGGTAAACTATTTATTTTTATCTTATAAAACACTAAAGTTTTTTAAAGTTTCAATTACACGTCCATATGATATGATTTATGCATATGATTTCAGTTATAGAATACGTAAGTAATGAAGCCAACATTTCACATTTAAGAAGTTATAGATTTTATTTCCAGGATGGGCTGGATGATCCTGTCCAAGTCATGATTTTCCTAATTTTCGGTTGGCTTTTTTTCTTTGTGAAATGAAAAGATTGCATTTTCAGTTGTCAAAATCTATGATCCCTGGCAGTCTACTGGGAAGTGGCTCTCAGTAAAAGGTTTGAATATCCTTTGAAGGTCTCTCTTGTGTGTCACATCATGGAGCATCTGTGGTCAAGACAGGAACTATTACTGCTTTTCAGGGTTTCAGACTTCTGAGCTTTGTTCCTAGTGGTAAAACTAAGAATGCTCTCTCTTGTTTCTGCACAGTTCTTAATAAATCTCTTAAGGCTCTTACTTTCCTCAATAGTTGTGCTTTTCCCATTAAAGATGTAGGGGAACTGCCTTTCTGGGCAGACCTTACCTGCCTACACCATAGTAGTAAATGTCATGGTTCTTCCATTTATTTCTACTTGTCATGTTTAAGGAGGAGGAGACCAAGCTCCTGGAGCTGTCACTTACTGACCATTGAGCAAGGCCTTCTCCAAAGGCAGTATGACCTCTGAGCATGTTCTTGTTTGTATCCTGTTGGATGATAGCAGTGTGTTCTTTTTTTTAACTACATTTCCTTCCCATTTTTCAAAGAAAAAAAACCAGTTAATTAAATGTCATCTGTTTTCAATGATAAAAACCAAAGGAGCAAACATAATTAATATTGCTTGAGATTCTGTTCCTAAATGTTCCTTTTATAAATTACTAGACCATTTTTTCATTAAGAAGGTACCATTTTTGAATCTGCATATGTGAAGTTGCAATAATGACCAATAATGACAAAGCCTGACAATTGGGCAGCATAGAGTAAGAATCAAGTATAACTAAAACATTCTATGATAAAACAAATAGTTTCATACCTAGATCTTACATCTAATTAGCAGGAATTAAAGGAAGGAGAGACATGACTGTAAGCTTAGAAATCTGAAAACTTGAGGAAATATGAAAAATTAGAAATCGAATACTCTGAATCCATTTAAAGAGCTAGGAATGAGATGATAGAAGTATTTATAAAATAAATATCCAAATTTGAGTTTATGGTAGTATTCAAAGATTAATGAAGTATCAGTTCAAAAACAGTAAAAATAAATAGATAAATGATAGATAGATACATACATAGATACATAGATACATAGACGATAGATAGATAAATGATAGATAGATGATAGATAAATAGATTTTAAAATGTTTCTACATGCTCATGGGCTGTTGCAGTTGTCTATTAATGTACTCACATTCCTTCTCTATCTCTGTCTCCCAGGCTTATATTTTTCAGACATAGAAGAGTCAAGACTTGTTTACTTACATCTGTGTCCCCAATCCTTACATCGTCACAGTAGGAGACCAGTACTTATGTGTTGATGTAAAGCAGAACCATGACAAAAGCCAGTGAAACCCCCACTTCAGGGATCACCAAAGGAACTTGCAGATGCAATTTTTAAAACAGTAAATATGATTAAGATACATTTTAGATTGCATTTTAGAAGTAAATGGAAAATCATTGCAAATATTTATGTGTGTGGTAGTTCTGAGCTAGTGCTGAAAAATTGTAGGCCAATACAGACCTCGCCTGGAGAACTTACAGCTTAGGTAAGGAAACATTGTCAGTGTTTGTAGTTGTTAGTGTTTGTCTGTGCTCTGTGTGTGTCTGTGTGTGTCTGTGTGTGTCTGTGCAAATAACAACAAAATGTATATAAGCAAAAAATAGATAAGTTTACTGAGGTAACTATCCTGAAATACGAATGCATCATACTTTGGAATGTACAATTGAGTCTGCAAGGTGGGTGGGGGAATAATTGGTGATTTTTAAACTGGGTGAATTCTATATTAGTCAGGCAAAAACTGTGGGTGGATGGATAATTCCAGACAGAAAGAGGAGCAATTGAGAAGCTTTTAAGGAAAGGAGTTCAAAGACCAGAACTGAAAGCGCCCATAGAAACTGTAACATAGTGGGCCAAAGGAGACAGTGTGACTGATCAGTTGGATATTCAGATACAATTGGTTCAACTATTGACCAAACCATGGGTAACTATTTAAGAAATTTTAGTTAGAGAATGGCAAAGTTATATTTTTAATTGTACACTAAATTTGGATAAAAGATGGATTTAGGTGCAGAAACAAATCTTAGAATTACTGTTCTAAGTAAAATACAGGAAAGTCATGGCTTGAGAAAGGTGAACCCATTGGAGAAGACGACATGGTGGAAGATTTAAAATGCAGAAAGGAGGTATCAAAGATGTCTGGGTGGTGTCAAAGAGGTCACATATAGGAAAAAAGTTGCTTTCTGGATTCTTCTTTGAGTATTTTAAGGACAAAATTTTGATTGGAGAATTTGAAAACAAGTGGGAATTGAAATTCAGGTTTGGATATATTTGGTTTGCAAATTGAGAGAGCGTCCCAGGAGGAAGGGCCTGTGGACAGTTCAGTGGCCTTGGTGATGTTCCAGTCATCGTTTGCCTCTAGATTGTGGCACTGGAAAGATGCTATGCTCTTTGAAGGTAAGAAAGCCTTTAAAGGAAAAGTTATGTTCTACTCTATTTTTGCTCAAAGCATACAAACTTCCAGTCATAAGATGAATAAACACAAGATATTTAACTGAAGTATGGTAACTATAGTTTAAACACTCTGTTGTTGAGCACAAAAGACAAATGTTCTCATTACAATCTCCCACACCTGCCCAAATGTTAACAGTGGAAGGTGATAGCTATGGTAATAGTTTATTATAATAATTTCACGGTGTATACATATGTCAACCCCCATTTTTTACTTTCTAAATATGTATTTCTTTGTCAATCATATCTCAATAAAGTTGGAAAAATATCTTTGAGGAAGTTAACAGGTTTAAAAGGACATCAAAAGGGGGTGAAATTATAAAAATAAAACATTGCGACTAGATTATTCTGCTTACATGCTATTCTTCTTACAGGCTTAGCTTTAGGGTGACTCATCTAACTACATTTTAATAGCAAACTGGAGAGACAGAGCTGACTAGGAATTAGAGGAAAAGAAAGGCTCTGGCAAAGAGCAACACTTTTGAGAATTTATTCTTGACCTTTCTTTGGTTGATATATCTTTATAAATATTCTTTCAGATCACTTGTAGATTTTTTATATTACATTTTTTTTTTTACAATCCAGCCATTACCGCCCACCAGGTCCACCATCCTACAGTTACTGATCCCATTTCTTCTCCCCCCTGTTTCAAAGATGTCCCCAATTCCTCCATCTGATCTCCCTACTTCCTGGTGCTTCAAGTCTCTCCAGAGTTAGGCACATCTTCTCTCACTGAGGTCAGTCCAGGCAGCCCTCTGCTGTATGTGTGTCAGGGGGTGGGGGTTGGACCAGCACTTGTATGCTGCCTGGCTGGTGGCTCAGTGTCTAAGAGACCTCAGAGGTCTGGGTTAGTTGAGACTGTTGTTCTTCCTATGGGGTCACCCTCCTCCTCAGCTTCTTCCAGCTTTTCCCTAATTCAACCACAGGGGACACCGACTTCAGTCTGTGATTGTGTGTCTGTCTCAGCTGCTTGTTGGGCCATGCTAGGCTCCTGTCTGCAAGCAAACCATAACATCAGTAATAGTGTCAGGCCTTGAGGCCTTCCCTTGAGATGGATCCCAAGTTGGGCCAGTCACTGAAACTCTTTTCCCTCAGTCTCTTCTCCATTTTTGTCCCTGTGGTTCTTTTAGACAGGAACAAATCTGGGTCAGAGCTTTTGACTGTGGGATGGCAACCCCATCCCTCTACTTGATGCCTTGTTTTTCTACTGGAGGTGGACTCTACAAGTTCCCTCTCCTCACTGTGGGGCATATCATCTAAGGTCCCTCCCTTTAAGTCCTAAGATTTTCTCACCTCCCAGGTCTCTGGGGACTCCACCCCAAGGTAGTTTTTAAAATACTTTCCCCTACTTCTTTTTTATATATTAACCATTTTCTTTCTTTTCTTCCATCTCTGGTTTCAAAAATTGGAAATTAAAAAATATAGAGCCATTGTATATGCTATAGAAATGGTAACAAGCAACACATTTTTTTAAAAAAATTCATTAGTGGTAATAAAATAGGAAAACTTTTTTACAGTAAGACAAATGACAGAAGAGTTACAAATATCACAAAATGCAATTAGAATATTTCTATACCTATGAACATTTTTCAAGTTGTTGATTAAAAAATGGGACATGAGCAAAAAGAAGATTGATATGGGAAGTTGTGTCAAATAAATTTCCTAGAAGTTATTTTTATAAGAAAGATATTACAGATTATGAAGAGAGTTCAAATCTGAAACCATTCAATAAATATGAATAGAATTTTCCTGGATTATAGTTTGTAGAAACCCAGTACTTAAAATTGAAGGGCAATATTGTCTTGAATGTATAAGAGATTTTTATCGAAGTAATTGCAAATATTATACTACATAATCAGTATCTTGGAGCTTTAAAATATGTGTCAGTATCCAAAGTGTCTTAACTACTGCATATAAAATAGAATAAAAGGCATTTGTGTATCTCCACACATTTTTAAGTCCAGAACACATGACTTTCTAAATGAAGGGGTTGTTTGTTTTCTTTCATTAATTAATTAATTTATTTATTCACTGCCCCTCCCTTACCACTCCCCACCTTGCTCATCAGCGAGGATTTTTAAGTGATCCATGAAAGGCCAGTCTGAGTAAAATGTAACTGTAATCAAGTAACTACTTCCCATTGTAGGGAATGCTCAGCATTAGAGAGGTGCTATGACTTTTCATGTTCGTTTATATAAGTTTAGCTTTCACGATTGAGAATTATTATCCAAACTATGCTAACGTGTCATCATGATTTTTTTTTCTAGATTCTTACTTTAACAACCAGCACCTGAGCATTTCCTCATAGAGTGACTCTCTGGACAATCCAAGAAAAATATTAAATAATGCTCTTACACATTCTCCTCCACAGTCTACAGATCTTTGATTACATTTTTTTATTTCTTAAAATCTGTTTTTCATAAAATTGCTAGATTTTTGTGACTATTTTTAACTGTTGATTTTCTCAGTGTTATTTTTCAGTTGTAGTAAAGTATAAATTAATATCAATGTACATATTTAGAGAGCAAGATTATATGGTTGATAGATGCAAACATTGTGAAATATAGGATGTTCCATATATATTTGCTAATTTAGGATTTTATTTAGAATTCTTGTCATACAAAAACTCAGGTCTGAACACTTGAGAACATATTTCAAAAGCTATAAACTATGGTGATAAAATAATACAAAAATTCCTTCCTTTTCCATCATTACAACATACTACTAATGATGATTTTTCTCAGCTTAAAACAATGGTCAAATGAAAACCTTTTGTTAATGAAGTAGCAGTACTGGCATTATGAAAGTGTGGAACACTTCTCAGATGAAGAGTTTACACACAAGCAATGAGTAAACTCTCTTGACTCTTGACTAAGAATATTTGCAGTAATTAGTGTGATTTCCCCCCTCCAGGTTGTGACGTCAACCCTTCATATGAAATACCAGATTGGAAAATGTACCCAAGATAATCTAAATCCTACTCATTTTCTAAAAAAGTAACAATAAAACAAACAAACAAACAAAAGCCCACAACTTTAGTTATTAGCAAACAAAAATCTAGTTGCCCTAGGACTGGATAGTTGGCTAGGGTGGCAGAACCAGGCTGGTCTCACTGGAAATACGTTTTTTTTTTTTGTTTGTTTTGTTCGTGTGTGTGTGTGTGTGTGTGTGTGTGTGTGTGTGTGTGTGTGTGTGTGTGTGTGTGTACTAAAGACAAAAGACCATTAGTTTAGGGGGACCAAATTATCACCTTTGAAAGCATATACAGAATAGTAACATATAGACTGAGATTACATTAGAAATTTATACAGACCAATTATGTATATAATATCTAACAATTACAAAGAAAAGAGGCCATGAAAGAGGTGCATGCAAGGTGGTGCATGGAAAGGACTGAAGGGAGGACAGGGAGGGAAAATCTATAATTATCATAAATTAAAAAAATAAAAATAATAAAAATGAATTTCCCAATGTTAATTTTTAAAATCACTCTACATGTAGAAAAGTATAAATTTTTTCGAGACTTGTTCTGTCTGTGTAGCCCTGGCTATCCTTCAACTCTCTCTGTAGAACAGACTGGACTCAGACTCACATAGATCTGCAGGATTCTGTCTCCCAAGTGCTGGAATTAAAGACATGTGGCACTAAGGCTGATATATATAAACTTTTTAGTGTTAATAATTATTCATTTTTAGAAAATTCTTTCAAACTATTATATCACTGCAAAAGTATGCTAATACTAAAACAGGACAAGTACACACAAACGTACCTAAAATTATTTCTGATTAGCATAGATGCAAAAATCATGAAAACACTAGCAAAGAAAATCCAACAAATTACTGACAATAATCAATGTTTTATTCCAGGAATAGAAGGATGGTTCAAAACGAAATGCATGATCTATCATATCAGTAGAATAAAGGGGGAAACTCAATATGATCATTATGAGAGGCAGAAAAATAATTGGCACACTTGAGTCATGTTCCAAGATACAAAACTGACATTTAAAATTTGAATGTGCTTATAGATACCAATAGCAGACGATCAAAGAAATAATGTTTTACACCCAACTCGTATGAGTAACAAATTTAAGGAAAAGAGAAAAATTTAACAAAAAATAAAAGTATTCAACAATGTAAATGCTGAACAAGTAAATAATTGAAGAGGCATCACATGCTCGTAGATGGAATGAAGTTGAATTATTTACAGGCACCTGGACAGATGGCTCAGTGATTAAGAGAGCATCTTGGTGTTATCCAGAACCAGCGTTCCCATCCCATGGCTCATGAACACTGTAACTCCAGCTCTAGGAGATACGATGTCCTCTTCTGGACTCTATGGCTGCTCAATCACGCGTGACATTGACCAACATAGATACAACCACATAGACATAAATATAATCTTCATTTTATTTTAAAGTATACCAATAGTGCTATTTATGTACCTAGGAAAGAAACAACCTTAAAATTTATATTTAATGAGAAACAAAACTAAATCACCAAACTCATCTTGGGTGAAAGGAACAAAACTTAAGGAATTACACTACCGGAGTTCAAAACGTACCACAGAGACATTGTCAATAAAACTTTATAATGAACATAATGTATTTTCGTAAACTATAAAACACAATAAGTTATAATAGTGACATACGAAAAGAACCTGAATAATTAAACAGAATAGAGATCCTAGAAGTAACCTCACTGTTGAGAAAATGTGTTGGAAAACAGTCTGTCAACTAACTGGTGCTGGGAAATCGTCCATTCATATGAAGAATAAAACTATACCCTAACTTCTCATCAGACAAACTTCAGTCAGGCTCTAGGTTATTTTCATCTCAATTTCAACTTAAATGCATAGACTTACATGAAAACCCAAACATTTTAAACTACTAAGACAAAACATAATGGAAGTGCTTCGACACATAGCAATTGGAGACTTTTTTAAATTAAGAAACAAAAGAGAGGACCAGAAACAAAATTATAAAAATAGGACAGCAAGCTAAAAAGCTTTTGCACAGCCCAGGACACCATCAAAATAGAAAAGACAGCTCAGAGTACTGGAGAAAATAAGTGCAAACTGCGCGAGTGACCTGAGGCTAATACTTACAGTCTGTACAATACTCAGCTGACTGAGCAAAGTAGAACGCATAGAAGTAGCCCAGTCTTTAGAAAACATAAAGCAGCAGTCAGAAGACACTCGACAAAGAAGAGGTTAATGGACAGCACATATATAAAAATGTGCTCCACATCACCAAAACTCATGGAAACATAAATCCAACCACAGTGAGCCATCGTTTCACCATAAGAATGACTTTTAAAAACCCACAAAGCAAAACACACACTGAGAGGGTAGGAAACAGGGAATGCTGGTGTACATCAGCTCAGCCATTGTGGAAAGCAAGAAGGAAATTACTCAGACATTAAAATAGAACAACTCCACAATCCAGCAATCTCACTACTATTAATGAACTCTATCTGCTAACAAAGAATCCTCGCTCTCAAATTCATTTCGGCACATGTCATTCAAGACGAGATAGGAAAGTAATCTGTTATCAATTTATTGATGATGAAAGTGTGGCAGACAGATATAGCGGAATATTATTAAGACATAAAAATTAATTAAATCCTTCTATTTGTAACACCATGGATGGAACTGGTGATTGTTACATTGCTTGAAATAAGCCAGAAACAGGAAGGCAAATACCATAATCTTACTCACAGATAAAACTTTTAAAACCAAGTCTCATAGGCAGTGAGAACGGAAGGGTGGATACCAGAATCTGGGTAAAGTTGGAGCATGGAGACAAGTTGACCAATAGGTACTAAATTACATTTAGATCGCAAACTAAGTGAAACCCAGTGTACATTAAAAATAGTGCCCAATAAAACAAGCCTGGCCCAGTTCAGTCATAGGCCAACTGTGACCACTCACGAACGAGAAGGGACAAAGGCATTCTCGTGGGCAACTGAACAGTACAGTGACTCGAGATAATAAAGAAGCCATGTTTATTTCAAAAACCTTAGAACAATTATGAAGAGATGATGTGCGTTCAAGGGAATATACTTACTCTGCTTTGACCATTGCACAATATGCACTCTGTCAAAATATCCTGCAAATACTAAGCATAATTCCATGTATGTTAATAAACACGAAATATTTTCCAAGTGACATCTAGTATTTACAATTCATAAGCCATTTGAAAATAGGCCCATTTAGTTATTCAAAAGCAAATGGTGCCATTAAATGGAAGCTTTAAAATTTATAACCCTTAGAAATAATTGCACAATTTTTAAACAAATTAAAATCTCTTGGAAACAGTATTTAGCCTTCAAAAAGAGACTCCAGTTTCTTCTTGCCCAGGCTGGTTGATATCCATGGGAGGCCTCTCTTTTTTGTCCGAAGAGGAAAATAAAGAGGAGTAGTTGGGGGTAGGGAGACAAGGACCAGGAGGAAAGGGGGGAAGAGTAACCATGGTCGGATAAGAAGCTCAAGAAGGAAGACCAAAATGTGGATGCTTCAATCTTAGAAAGGGGAACAAAATAATCACAGGAGGTAGAAGGAGGGAGAGTTCTGGGGGGGGGGAGAGGGAAGAGGGGACCAGGGTCAGGTGTGGGAGGAGACTGGAGAGGGTCAGGAATTTAAAGGGAACTGTGTAGTATTGGTGGATGGGGAACTGGGGGTAGCTGCTAAAAGGTCACGGATTCCAGAAAAGCAAGAGGCTCCCAGGACCCAACCGGGGATGACATTAGCTGAAATACCCAAGAAAGGGGAGATAGAACCGGTGGAGATCATATCCAGAAGTTAGGCATGGCCCCTGGTTGAGAGATGGGGCCGTCAACCCCTCTTAAAAATATTAACCCAGAATTGCTCCTGTCTAAAGGAAATGCAGGGACAAAGAGTGGAGCAGATACTGAAGGAAAGACCATCCAGAGACTGCCCCACCTGGAGATCCATCCCATTTGCAGACACCAAACTCAGACACTATTGCTGATGCTAAGAAGTGCTTGCTGACAGGAGCCTGGTACAGCTGTCCCCTTAGAGGCTCTGCCAGAGCCTGACCAATACAGATGCAGATTCTCTCAGCCAACCATCAGACTGAGCACAGGGACCCGAATGGAGGTGTTATGGGATGGACTGAAAGAGTTGAAGGGGTTTGTAACCCTATGGGAAGAACAACAATATCAAACAACCAGATCCCCTCCCCTCAGAGCTCCCAGGGACTAAAACACCAACCAAAGAGTGCACATGGAAGGGACCCATGGCTCCAGCTGCATATTAGCAGAGGATGGTCTTGTCAGGCATCAATGGGAGGGGAGGCCCTTGGTCCTCTGGAGGCTTGATTCTCCAGTGTAGGGGAATGCCAGGGTGGGAAAGCCGGAGTGGGTTGGTGGTGGAAAGCACCCTCCTAGAAGCTGGGAGGAGGAATAAAGTGATAGGAGTTCGCTGAGGGGAAACCAGGAAGGGAGATAACACTTGAAATGTAAATAAACAACCAATTAAAAAAAAAAGACCTATGGTCAGGATATAAGGATGCAAAGTAAGTAAATTAATTAAAATTTAAAAGAGATTGATTTTATATTATTATCAAATATTTTTACCACCATTATAATTTTTACCACTCTGAAAAATGAAAACTATAGAAATGTTAATGACAAGACACTGTTCGTGTTTATACATCACAAAGTAAGTAGAACCCGATGAACATTAAAAATAATGCCCAGTAGAGCAGGCCTGGCCCAGGAGAGTCATGTATGACCACGCATGGATGGGAAGGGGCAAGCACTATGTAAGTTGATGGTGACTTCTAGATGGGTGTTGAGGATGTAGACACAGAAGCAAGAAGTGAGATTGGAACCTTTAGTGATGTGAGAGAAAAGCTAGTGAACATGGGCGTAAAGACTTCGTTTGAAAGTGCCTGAAGAGAGTGAATGTAAGAATCTGGAGTTGCACTGTAAGACAGACTTCGTTTGTGTTGCCATAGTGCCTATTTGCTTTTTAAACATCGCGTTCTATCGTTTAAACTGTAAGTTACCCCTCCATTAGCTAATAATGTATTATTCCTTTCAAGTTTATGAAATAAAAGTGAGTCTTATTTGCTGTTATTGCCCTATCTCACTGGACATACTTTAGACAGGGACACACTCATCACGCTCTCCTTCCCTTTGTGACTACAAATGCACCGTGAACTCTCAATGAATTTATTCCTTCAAAAATAGCAAGTGCAACAGGAACGTTTGTGAATGTAAACAGCCAAAGATAACGACAGGCTCCTTAGGGTAAATCTTTTGCGGTTACTTATGCGCGACAGGCTTGTCATTGATTAAGGGGGTGTGGAGAGCTAGTTTAGAGCTGCTTAGTTGAAGGATGGTGTTGTTAAGAGATTAATGACGAGAACCCTGAGAGAACTCCTGGACCAATTCATGGAGGGAATGCAGATTGAAGGGATTTCTTTAGGGTCTTGGACAAATAGGGATTAATTACTGGGCCCTGGTGGACTGCCCCACATACATGTGCACGTAGACAGCTCTAATTGGCCTCAGTGGGTCATAATAATAAATGACATGATGTTCGGAGAGGATATGAAGGGATTTAGGAGGAGTTGAGAGGGTGGCAAATATGATGAAAATATACTGTATCCATGTATAAAATTCTCAAATACTAAATATAAATTTAAAACATGTATTAAAAGGTTACTTTAATTCTGCAACTAAAAATAAATTTCAATATTAACCCCTCAATAAAAATGGCTCTAAATTGTCTACAAAAAAGTATGAGTGCGTTATTATTCTTTAAACATGTAAATAATTAATGTAAAAACTTAAGACTTAATAATTAATAACAGGTTAATTAAAGCTTTATTATACAGAGGAGTAAACAGTGTTGCATTAGGAACCCAAACTTTTGGAATTTCTGTATGATGTTTTCTGTACTATTGAGAAATTTATCAAATTCCATTTCTTTTCTTTTTATCTAGAATAAATTCTTTTCTGATGAAACCATGATGCATTACGCTAATGATAAAAACATCCTTTCTGTTACTATAAAGTGGATCTTCTTTTGGTCAAATCTCATCTCTTAAAGAAGCTTTTTGGACTCTTTACTTGAAAGAGAAGAATACATAGATAGACTTTTGGAGCCTAAGGTGAATTCTTTTAATTCATGGTATGCATGCCTAAACATTATACTGACATAAATGAGTAAGTGTGTACATTCTATTTTAAGCATACTCACTAAAAAGGATCAGCTGCTTTACTACATCTGTCAAGGTTATATATGATTCATCATTTGAAATCGAAGTCTATATAAGAGTACTAGTTTGCAATCATTTGGTGGGGAGGGATGTATGGTAAACTTAGAAATAATCAACAGTGTTTCAGAGCTCCTTGTTAGAACATTAGTTCTTACAGTTTGAGGTAAATAAGCTTTTTGGATTCATATGTATTGTGAAATTATTGAGTGCCCTGTAAAGATGCTATAAATTAATTAAAAATTCAAAATAATTTTATAACTTATGGTTGTAAGAGAAAGTCAGTAGCATTTATAATAGTTTGTTCACAGTTGCAAAATACAGCAAAGTCGCTTCCTAGCAAATCTAAACAATAACACAATATAATCCTATTTTTCACTTGTGATTTCCAAAAACATAGATATTAGTGATTTTTCTGATGACCCCCTGATCATGGAAAGAAATCAGAAGAAAATCCAATCTTTATGTAGGTTTACACAGAAGTTTTATATTTCTTAAAAGAAAAGATATGGCATTTCTGTTAATAAATCCATGTTGCTGCTGTTTGCCAATTTAAAATCCTAGGACAGACACTAATTTGTTTACACATGTAATTATAAAAGAGAAAGGAGACATTTTGGTAAAATATTTTATTATTATTAAGAATAATAATATAATCATGGTTATAAAAATAACAACTTTATTAACTACAGAGAATTTATAATACAAGTCATCACCACAGTGTTGCCTTTTGGGGGTCAGCATCCAGCTATCCCACTCAACTGGCAGCTTATCATTGTCCTATGTACACAGGCTGACAAGTCGCCATGTCCACAGTATTCGGTTTTCAGCTTCCCAAAGACAGAAGCCTTCTGTGCAAACAGGAATGAGTCCATGTAAAAGCCGCACTGTCAAGAGGCAAGGATCCTGGATAATTTAACGTTTTCGTTGGGTTGGTTTGTTCGTTTGTTCTTATTAATAGATTCCATTGAACTTCCATTGAACTTTGAAAGATACATTTTTTCCTTGCACTTTTCATTATGAAGAACAATTCATCGCAAATAACTTATTATAAAGAGGCAAATGTGTTGTCTTTACCCAAATCCCTGTTATTTTATGAGTTTTCGATAAATGTAATATATGTGGTTTCATACACACAGTGACCGGAAGTTAGTTACTGTCGTACTTCAATCAATCAATTTAAGATAGCACTGACACTTTCTACTTCATGTGCTCTATGTTACAAAGCCAGTATTTATTTTGTAAAAAGGAAAAATGCTTAGAAGCAAGAACGTGCCCGACAGGACTCCCAGTTCTTGACAGTGCTCTTTCCAGGGAAGTTAAGGCTAGAACACTCACTTTGCACAGTACCTCTGCTAAAGCAAGAAATTCCACAGGGGTAAGTGAAATACAGTTTTACTAACACATGCCATAATGGTTAATTTCCTTGCGTTCCAGTGTTTCACATTCATGTAGCTTGAAACACTTAGAGAGCAAGCAAGAGCCTGTTAATGCCAGAGACTGACTTGCTATAGACCATTGCACTGAGGACCTGCCCACAGCAAACAGGTAAAAGTTACTTTATATTTTACAATAACATTAAAGAATATACAAAAGAATTACCATCCCTCTGCACAGCAGAAGCGTATGACGAACGTTTTAGTTTTACACTTTTATTCCTGCAGACATAAGAAAATGTCTACAATTATAACAGTGTGTAACCGTTAACTTGGTCAAAACAAAACCAGCCTTGAAAGCTCCTCTTGTCCTTGACACAATATAATATAGACTTCTAGATAAGTTGAAAACTTCCTCTTTTTTGCCATTGAACTTTATTCATAGAAAACCATCCTGTACATAGTGTTGTTGACAAGATAAATATACCCTCTCCTACCAAGTGAGACACTGAGGACCTTGTTCAGCATCAAAGCCATCTCCTTTGCCTACTGCAAAGGAAACCTCATTGGTAGAGGTGCTTCATGTACCACGTTTGATGATGATGATGATGTTGTTGTTGTTGTTGTTGTTGTTAGTTTACCTCTTTAAGAAAATTTAAAAACACTGATTCCAAAGTATCTGGAAATTTGACTGCATATTGTTTCTAGGTAATTGCTGTTTTTCTTTTCATGGATTCTTAAAAAAAAAAAACCATGCACACACTAAAAGAAGTATTGTAAAATGTCAGTATGTTAAAGAATTACAATTGTAATAGTAGCTTTACCAATATAATTTACATGTAGCACTGGAACTTAGATAATCCAGTAAGGGAATGTCAGGGTGGGGAGGTGGGAAGGGGTGAGTGGATGGGTGGAGGAGCACCCTCATAGAAGAAGGGGGAGGAGGGATGGGGATAGGGGATTATGGACAGGAAAAGGGATGACATTTGAAATGTAAATAAAAAATATCCAATAAAAAAGAAAGTACTTTAATATTTTGATAATATAACTTCAAATTTCTGTTTCCTAGAAATGGTGGATTATAAAGGGGAAAAAAGTTAAGTGAAAGCAAAATGGTACGGACTGGCAATTCACTGGGTCTCTGCACATGGTTTCTTGACACAGTACCTACGTGATCAGAAACACATGTGCGTGTGTGTGTGTGTGTGTGTGTGTGTGTGTGTGTGTGTGACACAGCTTCTGGACTTCTTCACTGGGAACACACAGGAGGATGCACTGGGTTATCATTTGGATCTTTGGTCGGTAAAGAATTTAAGATAATCCAATCTGTAAAATGTGACTCCTGGATTTAAACTCAACAATAACCCTTAATATTCCTCATTTATACATGAATACTGTGAGAATCTAGAAGGTGTCCTGTTATGTTTTAATATGTTACTTTTGGATAAATGCACAATGCTTAGCTAGTAGAAATCATGGCAAGTAGAAAAATATCTAAAATTCGAATATTATCATACAGGTTATAAAATTTAAATGAATATTCCATATTATTGGGAAAAAACTTTGTTAAAAGGAATGAGATAATATGAAATGTCTTTATAACATACCTGATTTTTCAGAAACAGTTTTTAGATTGAGAATGGTTTTGCATTTTTTTTCCAAAACATTTCTAAGCAGTTTTAATGAAGGGATATTCACAAAGCATTGCAGTCATGACCATTTTATGATAATTTTTTAAAATTTAAGTAAAATGAGCTAGAAGCCAATCATAGCAGCAAGTTTTAAAAGTAACCCATATAAATACATTCTTAGAGACAGACACGCTCTTGAATCTCTTCCTTAAGATGCACTTGAGAACTGAATAGATGTTTTAAGAAGACTGATCTACCAATATCCTGCATAAATAAGTACCCCAAATTTAGAGGAAAGAAATAATACAAATATATACATTATGTTTTGCTTTTTAGGAATTAGGAAGCACACAAAATAACTAGGATAATAAATATAAATAAACATCAAGGCTAGTCATTTTATCCTATGGATCCTGTCCTCACATTAAACACTGTCCAGTGGCGATCATATATCATATACATATATCATATACATATATGCTTGTATATATCTTGTACCTTTCCTGAATATTCCCACTGATCTTTCAAAACATTTAAATTTTAGGACAAATATAGATACATACATCCAAAATATTAGAGATTATACTAGATACATCATGGTTTAAACTAAAATATATGCTGCATGTGTGCCCAGCCATGTGATATGGGCACGTGCTTTTCTAAGTGGATGTTCATGTGCCAGTATTTGGAAGATACATGTTGTAAAAAATGAATGAGCTATAACATATGGCATATGAAATGTAATATAATTTAATACAGAGTTACAATTTAAAACCACAAGGTATAAACTGTTTTGGTGGATTTAAAATAATGTTTAACTTATGATTTATTCATCGTTAAGATATTAACCTGGAAAGCAGCATAGAATGATTAATTAACCTTTTTTCTTTAAAACTTTTAGCATCTAGCAACTCTAATTTTGTATTTTTTTAAAATCCATTCAAGTATCTTCAGGAGATATGTTACTGCATTTGCAGGTACCCTACCTCACTTCAACATTTACAAAAGGACACTGACAAACAATACAACAGAAAACGCCCACATATATTAATGAGTATCTGAACACTCACAACACTCAAGTAGTTGTTTTAGGATTGTTTTAGGTGACATTTTAATCCTGAAGTCTTGGAAATCTTCCTGTATCCATGGATGCTTCAAATACACTGGCCTCTTCTATGGCTATTACAACTTGTATGTCAAAATTACTTTGTGTATCCATTTTGCGTAATATGCTACTCGAACAAAAATACCAGGACGATTTGGGATGGCACATCCACGACCAGGAACAATGACACCAAGAACCATTCTCATTTTGTGTTGTTCACAAATGAGTGGGCCACCATAATCTCCCTAAGAAGAAAAGATAAAAAAAATGACGATTATTTGGGTGTGAAAATCATCGATAGCCTCTACTGTTGACTTGAAGCTAAAGGGAATAGTAATTCAATGTCAATTTTATATTTATTTTGGTGTCTATATTTGGATTCTGTTCAATATTGACATTTGAAACACATATAGAATTATAAAATGCAAAGAAAATCCACTTTTAATTATACAGTTTAATGATTAAACTTCATTAAACTTTCTCTTCACTCTAAAACACCCTTCCTCCAACATTTTATCTGAACTATTTAAGTAAGAATTTCTTATCATTGAAACAATAATTCTATATAATTTGGAAGTTATTTTCTGAACATGAAATATTCTGCTCACAGTTGATATTAGTAGTTAATATAATTACAATTTACATGTTTTCTCTAAAGGGTACCTACGATAACAATACTTTTATATGATCACAATATTAGATCATTGAGTAAAGACATATGAAGAATATAAATTAACTTGTGCATGTATATTGTATACATATAGATATATAAATTATGACTAAATGAATATGTATATATTCATACTACAGTTGTTATACATAACTGTTATAACTGTGCTGTACCACTTTTGTATGCCACGCAGCCTCTTAAGAACACAGTTACAAGGCAGGGCTTTCAATGTGTTGCTCAGGAGTTACGAAGATTCTTTCAGGGGACTCATGGTTGGTAACTAGCACCCATAGGGTGACATACAGTTGTATATAACTTCTTTTACTAGGAACCTGACACCCGATTCTGGCTTCCATGGGCATCAAGCTTATATACAGTGTGTATAGATGCATTGGAGAACTCATACACTCACACAGTGAAAGAACACAGTGGCTAGATTTGGACATATTAACATAAAGAAAAATGTTAACTTTCCTCTAAAAGTGATATAGTTTTAAAAAGAAATTGAATGCTGCAAAAGTTACCTCTCTACTGTATACAGAAAGAGGGAGCCATTTATACCTTTGATAGGAAAATTAAGGTAGACCTGAAGTCACATGTTAAACAGAGCAAAAATTCCTTTATTTTAACATGTCTTTAATATACCAAACTTATCAGGTAATGAAATTGATGTTTGACTAATACACCAGTGACCGCTGTCAGGCATTCTTCAAAGTTACTTTCTTTGGGGACTTTCAGTAGATGTTATGGTACTTCTACAATACTGATTGACATTTAGAGCCATTCTATTCAAATATTCTTGACTGATGAAATAGGCAAATGATGGATGGAAAGTGGCTGGGAAGGAAGGAAAACTAAAGAAAGGGATGGGCAGATAAGAGGGTGTCTTCAGGGTGGTGGTGGTCTTCTGTGGAAGATATGGAAGTGATATAAAGCTAAGTCTGCTCCATGAATATAGAAATTGTAAATAAGGGACAAATGGACAAATAATGAGAGGGGAAAATACAGAAACTAAGACCAGACACATGGATAATGACAGAGAAGGATTGCTTTAAGCTCTGAAGTCATAGATAACAAGGTAGGAGTGGAGACCTACATTTCCCTCTAGAGGATCTTACAACCTGATTGGATTCTAAACTCGAGAGTTTGATTCACAAAACTCTTGGACTTAAAAAGTATCTTTCCTCCTTACAAAACATCCTTCTCATTATACCATAATAATGCTCACTGGCTAGAAAGAAATCAACCCTTTTTAACTTTATCATTTGAAGCAGCTATACACTCCTCAAAAAAAAAAAAAACACATACTTTTCAGGAATAAAATTCCAGAAAACATATGTTCTTTTAAATATTAACAACTATTTCACTATTATCGAATTTACTACACAGATTATTCCAATATTCAACTACTATGAGGCTTGAA
This sequence comes from Rattus rattus, assembly GCF_011064425.1. Taxonomy (NCBI): domain Eukaryota; kingdom Metazoa; phylum Chordata; class Mammalia; order Rodentia; family Muridae; genus Rattus; species Rattus rattus. Next base: position 146,229,023 of record NC_046159.1, on the reverse strand, counting down.
AAGATACTTCTCACATTTGGAGTATATCTAAAATGATAGCTTAGCAGCTTGTCTATATAAAACTAGAATGGGAATCCTGCCAAACTGTAAGAGCAGTTGCTTAACAAATAAAAATAACCAAGCTATTAAAGTCATTGACATTGACCATTGATTTAAAAACAAACAGAACTTCTTTAGAAAAGGCATACCATATTTATTATGGGTGCTACCCATAGCATGTATTTTTCAATATTAATAATAGAGTTCATATTGGAAGAGAGACTCACGAAGATAGACAAACTTAGAAAAACACTAGAAAATTAAACTGAGTACTTCTAGCCAACACAGCTTCCTCTGAGACCTTGGGAGTTTGTATAGCATTCTTTTTAGAGAAAAATAAATGCCTTTAGCATTTTTCTGTTGTTGTTGCTATTGCTGTTGAGTTTTTTGATTTTGTTTGTTTGTTTTGTGACTGAAGCTTGGACTGGTTCATTAGTGAATTAAAAGAAATAAAAAATTACACAGGGCTATTTCTGCACTTCTTTAGAGGAATAGGGTGGTGTTCAAGTATTTTGATTTGACAACGATGAACAGAAAACACACAAGAAAAATTTGCATTGGTTTTCAAGATATTTTTGTGTTATTTTGGTTTTTAAGACAGACTGTTGACAATAACTTAAAACCCTCCTGCATCAGCCTCCCAAATCCTACACTTGCCTGCCTTCAAGGATGTACTGTTTATTAAACTACTTCTTGCATTTATTAGTTTGTATGATTTTTACCTCACATGGTCCTGATCCAATCTTTTCAGCCCCAGCACATAATTCAGACTCATTCAAAGTCACCTTGCCTTGATGGTGCTGACTGCATTTCTCATTCCCCATAATATACAGATGAGCTACTCGTAATAAACCATCCGCGTTGATCACTGGAATGGCCCAAAAAACATACAGTTTAATGAACATGAGTAAAAGTAAGAAAGGAAAGAAACAGAAAACTTTCACATGCTAGATAACTATAAATTCATGTCTTAAAAATTAGCTTACATCCAGTGTAGCCCCAGCCGTAAATACTGCAAGTAGTCTTTTCAGGGATTGTACAGCCATAACTAGGTAAATCAATTGTACTGACAAAGTTATCCAGGATTGCAGGGCTGAAAAGACAAAAGATAGTGTGAGTAATCTGTGGGGTACAACTCTACAGAAACATGTACATGCAGTGTATGTACAATATTAAGACATAGGGGAATCTTGTTTATACATAGATAGGTAGGTAGGTAGATAGATAGATAGATAGATAGATAGATAGATAGATAGATAGATAGATAGATGATATAGATAAGACATAGATATGAAAAAGTATCTAATAAACTTGTTAATTTACCTAATTAATTTATAATACAAAGCTTTGCATAAGTCATAGAGGAAAGAAACATTTACTAGAAAGTTTTTGATTAATGCCCACTATATAAAATAATTATTACCTTTATTTTTCTAAGAAATAAAAAACAAATTGTTTATTAAACTTCAATTTTAAGGTTGCAACAATATTACACCAAATCTCCTTATGGCATTTGAAAATCATGTGATACCTCCTTTTAATATATGTCCACATAAAGATATACATGGACACAGAAATACATATCCAGAATGTGTAACATGATAAATATTCATGCCAGAGAAAAAAACTGAAAATATTTCAGTAAATCTAGTGTCCGTTAAAATACAAAATCTGAGAAAATCACCGAGCAAGCTTCAGTAAAACCAAATCTGAGCCTTCAGGTCCGTAGACCAGCTGGGAAATGTTTAAGATCTGTTTGCGTTTCTCCTCGCCTCTCTCATGGACATCATGGATTCCAAGCCAAGCTTCATAGTCTTTCAAGTCTTTGTTTCTAGATAGAAAATTAACATGCAGACTATAGTTTATTATTACAGATTATTATATACATTGTCACTTTAACTTGTATGGAAAACACCTATGTTTAAATATCGATTCAAAGATTAAAACAACACATTTGTTCAGAGTAATTTTTGAACACCACAGATGTACTGAGGCAGAAAAGGCTTTGAAGTTGCATAAATTCTAAAAGGCTATTATGTTTATGAAATGTTTTATTACACTTGCTATAAAGTAATATGCCTATTTTTAAAATCCTCATGTTCTATACATGAGTTATAATTTGAGTGTACTCAAATTTACTTTCAGCTTATATACTTGGTTTATCACTAAGATTGAAGATTTTTCACAAAACAAGAGGTAGGAAGAGAAGCAAGAAGTAAGTAAGCTCCAAGCGTAGTCTTCTTCTCTGTGCTGATAGAATTTCCTTTGACATTATGCCCAAGTCGGTCTTAAGGCTGTCTCTGCATATGAAATGCAATGCAAGGATTCAAGGAAGCCTGCCGGGTATCAGAAAGGTATTTCTATCCAGAAGTACAGAGTGCACATGCAAAGTGGGGACATGATTTATTTCTATAATTGAAAGAAATCAGTTTCCCAAGTGACACTAAGGCCAATCATGAAGAACACTTAGCTGAATGAACTTCAAACACCGAATTAGCACTAAACATGAAAATATAAGTGCAGCCAATGGTTATAACTAGATTTTAAAGGGGAAGGCTGACAAGATGGTCTCGATTTGATCACAGAGACCCACATGAAGAAAAGTGACTTCCATAAGTTGTCTTCTCACCTCAACATGCAGGACATGCCAAGCATACACCACACACACACACACACACACACACACACACACACACACACACTACAATTTACTTTTAGTTTAAATTAAAGTAAATGGCTTCACTGATTTTGATTAAATTATTGCAAAATAAATGCCTGATATCAAAATCAAAATAGAAGACTTATTTAAATGCCCCCAAACAAATGTTGCGTCAAAAGCCATCTTACCTAGCTGGAAAACATTGCCTTGCAGTAAGAACCCAACTTTCCTTTATTAATGATCCCCCACAGATGTGTTTATTCCTATGAAAAGAGAAAAGTAAAAAGTAAGATCTTAGCAGAAAAACAAACAAAACAAATATGGCCTGACAATTAGTAAAAAAAAAAAAAACAAAAACAATGGCTTCAATTATCAAAACTAAATGAATTGTCAAGGAAAATGAAAACAATCCAGTCAATTGGGACAAGACACACAGCAGTTCTCTGGCAGTATCTGGTGACTGTGGGGGACATCAATGATTGCTTTAAGGGGATCAAGTTGACAAGAGAAAATGTAGTCACTACACACCAGTATATACTTCCAATGCACATACTTATGCTTCTACCCATCTAAAATACATGCAGAAAATATAGGATAGTTTAAAGGAATAAAACTGTGTAAGTATTTAAATATCAGCACTTGATTATAAAAATAATAATTTGATATTTTATTAAAGAACTCTGAGAAACCATCTGATGGCAGCAATTTTGTTTAGCCTTTACATAATTTCGTTTTTCTTCAAACATTATTTAATAGTTCGGGGTTTTGTTTTGTGTAGGCTGCTGGATATGCTAACGTTCTTGCAGACACTGTTTTCTCCAGTGAAATATCCCCTCAGCCTCGCCATTTAGGTTTGATGCGACAAAGTACAACTGAGTTTGAATAACTTGCCAAGTGTAAGGTCAGTCCTACGGTTCTTCACTAATGAAAGTGAAAATAACTTTGAAAATAAACCGCCTAGGAAATTCTCAAAACATTTTTTTTCTTCAGAAGAATTAAGAACCAGGGAATTTACTTGCTGATTTCCAAAATCTGTAAATTCATTTCTTTTTGGCCCACGTGTCTCCACACGTGGCTACATCTTTCCACAATTTTCATTTCCAAGGAGAGCAGCTGCTCAGGCTGCAGAGGGTGAAGCTAGAGACTTTCCGCAGAAGAGGCAGTTATTTATGGCTTACCACACAGGAGGATGACAGTATATATTGAGTCTTAACCTCTATTCCCTTCAGTGTATGTTTGGAAAAATAACCAAACAGCTGTGGTTACTAAGTACTTGGACTGAAAAGGCTCTGTGGACTAATATACATAGGACATGAACAATGTAAGTCAGATATTTAATTTTTATGACACGATTCTAAGCTTCTCTAGTATATAATTTGCATATTGATTTTACATAGATCATATCAGTAACTCTTAAGAGCTTTCAGAAACAGACCTAAAAAAATTCTATATCCAAGCCAATTACAAAAATCAAAACCACCCAATTATTATAATAGATCATTGACTTCCATAACGGAACACTGTTATTTCAATTTTTCATTTCACTAATGTTGGAAACTAAAAACAAATAAGTCATTTCTATGATTATATATAAACATCTTAGAAGATATAAGTTTAAATTGTTCTAGAATTGACTATTAATATATGTCCCACAGCTAACAAGGTATCATGAAGGCATAAATTGGTCTTTTGTATCATTTTCTTCTACTTCATCAGAAACAGTGTCACATGCAGTCAGTATTAATGGGAGCTTTGTTAAAACTTAGAAAGATTTCCTGCCCTATTATACAGTCCAGTGTGTACAGTTCGGTAAGGACAGAAATCAATCCCCGGTCCCCAGCTTAGTGTCTTGTATGGGACGTAATCTTCTTGCAATCTTAGGCTGGAAAATACAGTTTTGCAAATATTCAGAATGTCATGATTTGTGACCACTCATAACAATTACCTGTATTTCAAACTAACCATCCACCCTACTGTTGTTTGTGTTGGAATGCCATTTACAACTCGCAGTTGTTTTGTTTTGGCACAGGATATTACAGGATCTAAAAAAGAGGACCACATCAAACATTGGTCAGGAGAGTGCTTTTTACTTTTAAGTCCAGTAACTGCTAAACAGATATGACTAGTGTGATTGCGTTAAAACACGAGAAAGAAAGTCCCCAACTGTATATCAAACCCAAGATACTTGCTGTCCTCATCTTTGCTGTGAAGTGATGCAGAATGCCTTATCACCAAGCACCAAGAACGAAGTCTTCAAATTCACCACTAGGGTGTTTCCTTCATGGATCTCTATACACACTGCAACTGTTCAATGGTCCTTATCCTCCCTAATGCTGTGACCCTTCAACATAATTCCTCATGTTGTGCTGACCCTCAAGCATAAATTTCATGGCTGTGTCATGACTGAAATTTTGTTACTCTTTTGATCATAATGTTAGTATCTGATAAGTAGGATGTCTGATACGCAACTCCTGTGAAGGGGTTATACAATCTGTGACAGGATTGTGACTCGCAGATTGATAAGCAATGAAATAGCCAAAGTGTGAAAAGTACTGTAATTGATTACTCTGAATTTGAGAGGTAAGAATTTTAAAATCCCTCCCTACCATTCTATCTGTAGAATTTGTATACTGACAGCATTAGTAACATCAGACCATTATGTTCTAATGAGCTAATTCAGACTCTTTGGAATAGATGTTTTCTTAACACTGTGCTGGGTTCTCTCCCTAGTCTCTTGCACTCTGTCCCTGGTCTAGATTAGATTTCCTCTTGCTTCCTCAGCCTGGGGCATAACAAATGTTTTAATTTTTTTATAAACAACAAAATATTTGAATAACTTCTTTCAGCATAAGAAATATGTGAAAAACAAAAACCAAATGTCCCCACCAGATTCTTTTGGTGAGGATTAGGTGAATATCTTAGATGTGATCATGTCTTATGTAACAGACCACGGAACTGGTGAGGAGTTAAGGTAGGAAAGAAAATAGATATTACGGAGCTGTCCAAAACCTGGCCTCTTTATTTCTGTTGTGAGTATTCTCATGTCTCTTGGAGGTTATATTGCATATGGTCTTCCTCATATTAGAAGGGTATAAATACACTCTTCTAAGTTACGTGAAGCTTTTTTTTATAACTATTTCACATCTACAATCAGGAAACTACATATTTCAAAATGAGGACAAATAGAGGCTGGAGAAATGGTTCAGCAATGAGGAGTGCATTGTAGAGGACCTGAGTTGACCTTCCAACACCTGTATCAGGGGGCTCACTGTGAGGTCCAGGGGATTTGACACCCATCTTCTGAACTCCTTGGGCAACTGCATCAACATGCACGTTCCTCTTACACACACACACACACACACACACACACACACACACACACTTTAAATATGAAATAAAAAACAACACATTGACTTTTGAAGAGGTGTTATGATAGTGTCAAATATTATTCAGAAAACCAGAGATCTACTCATAACTATTTTCTATCTATGAAGACAATACAAAAATCACTTGTGACCCATTGAAAAGAAATTATATTTTATATTTTAAATATTACTCACGGTCCAAATTGACAATTGTAGGTGTAGTATCTCCTTCACCTATAGAAACAAATATTATGATAAAAATATACTTCATGTGTGCAGATTGATCTATATAAAACCAAACCGTGACACCGAAATCTAACCCCTTGTGAAAATTTGCTGAACTTGTTGATATTTCATTTATTTCAAAATGATTTGCTAACATTATTGATATAATTGATATATAAATTATAAAAGTAATAAAACTTTTCTAAGTAATTCTGCTCCTTTTCTTCTTGGTGCTACATAATGTGGGCATAGTCTTGTTTTGCTATTTTGTAGGTTATATGTGAGTCTGGCTTCGTAGCTGTTGACAGACTGAATTCTACACAGAACCAAGAGATTACCTCTCTCTGCAAGGTATTTAGCACTGCTCACCATAGCCGTTCCATATACTAGCATCTATATTATTATTGTTTGAGTGAGGATTCCGTGTAGACTGCTTTATTTTCACTGAAATCTGAACTATTTACTTTTTTCTAAAAGCTGTTTTTATTTATACTTGAGTGAAGATAATTGAAAATACAGATGCTTTCTAAACCTTGCAAGAACTTGGAAAGTAGAAATTAATGTCATCTCTGCTGAAACGGGGTAAATAATTATTTTTGTTGATAGAATACGCCAGACGTTAGCTTTTCCAGATGTTTGAAAAAAAAAAAAAAAAGCTCTACCTGAACTTCCATGACTTATTGCTTTTCCATGAACTTTCTACTGGAGTTTAATTGCTGCATAAAGAAAAGCTTAAAAGATGCTAGGATTTTGGAAGTTCTTGAACAGTAATGAATGAGACACAAGACATTTCCTGAAGCTTTATGTCTCAACTCTTCAGAATTGATGGCATAGAGTTCAGCCAGGCTCAGTTTAGACCCAGCTGGCCGTTAATCCCTGGAAATGCCCTGAGCTCAGATAATCCAGCAACAAAACAATAATGACACATAGACACCTTTGGAATGCAAATGCGATTGTTATTTATGAAGGTACTTGAGAGAATTAATGCACACAAAAGGGTTTTGATTCATGTTCACTTCCAGGTTGAGATATTATAGGTGGATAAAGATATAGGCAAACATAAATTCTGTCCTTTTCCTTTACTTTCTGTGGATGGTATTCCCCTGGGGTCCTCTGAGGACTAGCTTTTCAGTTTATGGCACAAAGATGGACTGAAGCAACATGTAGCCTCTAATTCAGCCAGGATATTCATTGTGTCTACTGGAGTTTGTTACTTGAAATGCTTGAGTAATTTGATATTCATCCCTCACATTTTTACAACAAAGATTCAGATATGTGTTCTATAGTATATTCCACATTAAATATTAGTCCACCTCTGGTTACTCCATGGTTGTGTATTTAGTCTGAAACACTTAATGGAATCTTATATCGGAAGTTTTAATTATTAATGCTCTAGTGATAATTAATAGTTATTTTAATTCTTCTGGTTCAGTATCCTCAAACTTTAAAATAAGCTGACATGTCAGGTAGAACTGGATTTTGGAGTTGTAGTTTTCTGGGTTTGTTTGGCTATTATAGGTTCTTTTGTGCACTGTAAGGAAAACACTGAACAATGGTGTTTGGGGGTGTTTTAGTCTCCCTCAGGAACACTAGCTACATCTCTTCCTTTGCTTTCCTTCCTCTATCTGGTCCACTACTCACATCTGACAAATGAAAACTGGAGCAGCCGGCTGTCCCAGGGTGGGGTGGTACCCAAGGATGGCTTCACCTTCTCCGAGGGAAAGGAGAGAGAGTAAAGGGGAAGAGATTCGTAAGAGTGGGACCAGGAGGAGGGGAGGGAGGGGGACCCAAGCTCGGGATGGAAAGTGAATAAATAAATTTATTAATTAAAAAAAAACAAAAGAGAATCTTGTGTCATGAATCAGTTTAAGTATGAATAAAAAGTCTACAATTTTATCAATTATAAATTTTACTTACAAAAGTTGGAAATAGTGTGTGTGTGTGTGTGTGTGTGTGTGTGTGTGTGTGTGTGTGTGCGTGTGTGTGTTCATGTCTAAACAGCCTCAGACTATAGGGCTTGGGATATTATTGAAAATATGAATAAGCCTCATTTCTCATAGTTCAAATTTCCAGCTGAAACTCAAAATACTAAGAATACAGCTTTTGTCTCCAACCAAACATTTATTTCCCATCATTATTTTATATATTATTATTATTAATATATGTTTACAGCATGGTTGTAGTGCTTCATGACTGTTTGCTTCCTCCATGCTGCAAATTACTTGAGACTAAGAAACAATGTATAAATAATTTTTATAAGTAGCATATTGTATAAGCATTTGTATACAATATCAGCTCAATAAACATTAAAAATAATGAGTAAATAAAGGCCACTTTGTACTTACAGATTATATTCACAGTAGCCTATCAAAATTGTTGCTTTCAATAAAGAATTTTGTAAATACAGAACACAAGTCATAAGTACAGTAAGTAGTTTGACTTACAGACTTCCAGAGCCACGGGTCTGGTTTTTCCACTTAGTTGAGTGGAAATTAACTACTCCATTCTCAGTGACTATAATTTACTCAAGATACATTAAGAGAAGTGTCTCTCTCTCTCTGTCTCTCTCTGTCTCTGTCTCTCTCTCTCTCTCTATCTCTCTCTCTCTCTCTCTCTCTCTCTCTCTCTCTCCCTCTCTCCCTCTCTCTCTCTGTGTGTGTGTGTGTGTGTACATATATAGAGTCAAAACATGTAGCCATTTCTTCGTTATTTCCTCCTATTTGATAAACTCCACGCCATAATATATGCTAGAAACTATTTGGTAATTTTAAAGAACACAAACCTTCACATGTTTTGTGAGAAAAATATATGGTGAAAAAATGATGAATACTGTAACTGAGGTTAAATAAATAACAAGAACTCAAATCTTCTAAAGATAAATTGTATTAGCCTTTCACCAGGGAGAAAATGTAAGTAAATCCTGGCTATAAATATAAGTTGGAAAAATGACAGTGTGAAAATATTTATTGCAATTAATGTTCAGTATACAGTGAAATAAAAATGAGTTATTGGTAACAGTATTTAATCAAACACTAGCAACACACTGACAACTTTCCACAATATCTTGACGATTTTGGTTTGCAAAAGTCGGTTGAATATCTGTTTTTTAAAACTTGAAAATTATGATTTCAGCCTACTTTAAGTTTATAAGTCAAGTCACAAGTCCTTAATTCCTCTGACCTATCCATTTCTTCAAAATTGAGCTAGATTTAACATGGAAATTACTATGACCTATTTTAAAGAACAGATATTTTTCTTTTTTCTTCCATGACTGTACTATATAACCCTCTACCATTCCTAATCATAGAATGTTAACTGAAGGATAGAATAAAGTCAAATGAATGAATGCTCAGAAAATGGAGAGCTAGGACAGATGTTAGTCAAAGAATGATGGTGTATCATGTAAGGCTTGGTTGGAACCCAGAACTACAAAAGATTAACAATTTCGATTATATTAATTTAAAAATACTTTTTTATTCTAACCTCTGGTAAAGTAGATTTGTTTGTTTTGGTGTTGAAGCATGAAAGCTATATTATCTGTGAGAGATTTTTAGGATATAAATCAATAATCAGGAAAAATGATGACTATTAGAAAAGATCAATTATGGAAAAACTAAACCAGAGGACATAAAATTCAATAACAAAAGTATAACTTTTTTCAAATATGAGGTACTTATTTATTATTATAACTAATTTCCCTATATCCTAAAACAAGATTGCATTTCTAGTTTACAGGAGAAAAAAATCATATATTTTATTCATTTACATTTCAAATGTTATACCTTTCCTGGTTTCCCCTCTGCAAACCCTCTATCCCCTTCCCCTCCCCCTGCGTCTATTAGGGTGCTTCTTCACCCACTCCCACCTCACCACCCTGGCATTTCCCTACACAGGAACATCAACTTTCACAGGACCCAGGGCTTTCTCTCCCATTGATAAGGCCATCCTCTGTAACATATGGAGCCGGAACCATGGGTCCCTTCATGTGTACTCTTCGGTTGGTGATTTATTCCCTGGGGACTCCGGAGGGTCTGATTGGTTGATACTGTTGTTCTTCCTATGGGGTTGCAAACCCCTTCAGTTCCTTCAGTCCTTTCCCTAACTCCTCCATTGGGGTCCCCATGTTCACTCAGCCCACTGGTTTGGCTGTGAGCATCTGCATCTGTATCTGTCAGGCTCCGGCAGAGCCTTTTAGGAGACAGCTCTATCAGGCTCCTAGGAAGCACTTCTTGGCATCTCTTTAACTCAACATGAAGTTTTGCAAAATTTAAAGACTAATTTACATTCTTTTTCAAAGTGGCATTATTTCTTCAATGCAATGTTTTTTAAAAAATAATTTAGTGTGTGTGTGTGTGTGTGTGTGTGTGTGTGTGTGTGTGTATGTATCATTGTCCATATACTGTAAACATGTAAACATAAGAGTTGGTTCTGATCTCCCACTATGAGATCTGGAGATTGAACTCAAACTTCCTCAAAAGAGCTTCTAGTACTGATGGCGCTGAAGTATTCTTAATGCAAATATTTTTGCAGATATTCTTAAAATACTTATTTCTGAATTGCCTAACAAGTAAACTATTTTTTTAAAAATAAGGTTCTTACTAATATTACACAGTACAAAAGATTTATTTTCATGACATTTTAAATTTCATATATTTAATTTAATATATTCAAATATGTGAGTTTGTGTGCACAGTTCTGGTGTCTGAATGGGAGAGGCAACAGACCCCCATGGAGCTGAATTTCCAGGTAATCATGAATCACCCACTGTGGCGTGGGTCCTATACAAAAACAGTTTGTTCTTGCAACCACTAAACCATCTCTCCTGCCCTCCAAATGACTTTTTTTTGATGTAGAAGACCCGGTTACTATAAACATAGTTACTGAAAAATTAGAAAAATGGTCTTTTACCACATATTTTCTGAACTGGGTTTTTGACTCAATGATGTATGCATATTTGTTCCAATGCATGTGTGTGCGCATATATGTGTGTGTGTATATGTATGTGTATGCATGGATTTCGTTAGTAAGGATCTCCTTCCTGCTTGTGAGACATTGTTTCTGATTGTCAGGACTGGTAGGGAAAATGTTGCTTCTGGCCACCTAGCAGGTAACCAAGGAAACCAAGTGTCCTGTACTCTGCCTCCCTAAAAGTGTAATAGTGCAAACACATATGTATTATTATTCCTATTGATACATTTATCAAAATTGACCTGTAGACAGGATTCCTTACTACACAAAGGAGTACTGCACTGAAAGACAGTTTTGTCCCTATGTTTACTAATCATTTTTATCATTTGCCAATTGATATTTAAAAATTCTTTCACTTGATATTTCAGTCTTCTCTCTTGTTAGTTGTAAGGTTTTTGCATTTGTTTGTTGACTGTATTCATTGAAAAAGCTGATTTTTATCATTTTCTCCTGAATCCTCATATTTTCATACATTCATATGTTTCATTAAATATGAAATGTACAGCACACACTTTTTATGAAGTACATGATTATTTACACATATCACTGTGACATTAATGCTTTTAAAGGAAGTTATCTCATTGACTTTATTAAAGTTTAATACTAATACCAAAATGCATTTTACAAAGTAAAGTTGAATCTCCATGCAATTTAGTAGTTTGCTAAACATGGTTTCAGGTCTTTTCACAGACTTTGCAAAGTTAGAAAGTTCACCCCATGCTCTGCTGCAGTCAGGGGATGAATAGGGAATATTGGTGCCATGATGAGTCTTTCATCTAACACCAGGATAGTTTATTTCCTAACTGTGAGTAGAAAGATTTTCAGAGTAAGAAAACTTGGAAATAAGTACAATTGATTCTACTTTAGAAAAAAGGAATAGATAAGAGAGGGGAAGAAAGAGAAGGGGAAATAAAGAAAAGAGAGAGAAGGGAAAGGTATAAAAGGGAAGAAAATGTGGGGAGAGAAGGGGAGGGAAACAGTAGGAAGGGAAAGGAAAGGGAGGAGACCAGACAGAGGAGATAGACTGTGACCTGCATTTTTTTTTAATCAATTGCAGAGTTCTACATCATTGTAACCTCTGATTAACAGGTTGTTTTAGTGGAGATATAGTACATTTGAAACATTCCAACTGGAAAAGAACATGGCGTGTACTTACAACGGGAAATAGGGCAATAATCCCAAGGAACGAGAGGATTCCCTGTGTAGCACCAAGGTCCGTGGGCATCATCATCGGGATTCCGGCAGTAATTCTTAGTCAGCTTGCTAGCATCTGGCTCCCAGAAGATATGACTGTAGAAACAAGGTAAACATTGGGACGTGTCTCTTCCAGCCAAGAGAAACAAAATGTCACAAATAGATATGATCTTAACACATCTCTTTTATCATGTGTCCAACACAAGCTTTGGCTGCTATTCTCACAATTTGGAAGTACACCTTCGGTTTAGACGTTTAGGAAATATGGAATAAGGCTCTATAAATACTGTGTTTATATAATTGTGAGGGATTTTCTGACCTAGAGTTTGCATAATGCTTATAGTGCAAAATTTAAAAAAAGTATGCGTAAAATAAGCAAGCACTCTATAAAAACTGAGTATATTGAATTTAAAGATTAAATTATAAAATAGAAAATGCAAACTACTATAAAACATTTTTTATCTTTCAAATTCATAAAAGTCACATGCAACATAACTGTCCTGGTAAGTGAGGAAGTTATTAATAAATTAGTAATTAAATTCTAAATTTTCTTAATTTAACGCTGGCAAAATAGTTTTCTGACAGCTGAGTAACAAATTATCCATAAGTTATGACTTACACATTAACTTTTACCTCAAAAGAAAAAAGTTGTCATCCTATAAGATTATGACCATTCTCGTAAAGTGTTTATTTACATCTGCCTCTGGAATATGAATTAAGCCAAGTCTACATTCAATAACTTGATTCTGATCAAGTCATTAAAAACTACACACAAATGTTTTGTGTTATTATTTACCACTATTTTTGAAGATAATTAAGTGATTTAAAAATAAAACTGGAGAGAGCTTGCAAGGGGAAAATTGGACCACCTTTCCAACTAACTGCAGGTTTACTTTGCAAAACAGCAAATGGCGTGTTTTCCACATGCTTGAGTTTGCGGCCATTGATGCTCTCCTCAGTGGACCGTATGAGAAAAAAACCCTAAGACAATGCTATACTTATGCTTGAGGAAACAAAGAACCCAAGAACAGATTAATTATTGTACATCACATGACTTGTGAATAGTACAGGTGGCACTGGAACCAATGGCTGTTTTCAAAGTCTATTACCATTGTCTACCTCCTTCTAGAGTAATAGCTTCTTAAGTCAAATGCTACTATACAACACAGTAATTCACTAATTTCCTCCATAATGCCAAATGACCTTTAATTGTTCCTCTAAAACTAAAGCTAGTGTCTGTTAACTAAATTTCAAAACTGAGTTGTAAATGATCATGAGCTAAAGGCCAGCTTGGGTTACATAATGACATCCTGTCTAAAAACATTAACTATCCCATTCCTATTCATTTGTGAAATCGATTAATTAAAAAAATATCAACTGCTGTTACATTCAATCTAGAAGAGAACCTTACACTTAAAATAGGACCTGAATTGACGCAACTTCTCTGAATCTATGATTTCTTAGTCACAACAGAAATAAAATAATATGATGATAAAGCAGGTCAAAAATAATAAAAAAGCTGTGTGACGGGCATTTAAATAATCTTAACTTACTTTCCTATGGTTCCTGTGTGTATGTGTGCGAGGGTTTACTCGCAATCTGTTTTAAGTCAAAATTACATGTTAGTCTTCATTTCTGTTTTTGCAAATGCTAACACACACTATTTCCAGTACTACATGGATCCTACATTCTTTAAGAAATTTTCTGGCATAAATATGTATTTTTCAGGAGTATAAATATTTTTAAGTTACAAGTATATTTCCATAATGACTTTAAAGTTTTATACATTACAGCTACCAGAGAGATTGTGTTTCTATAGAATTTAAGGATATTTAATGTAAAATGCATATAAAAAGATCATTTAGTGATTTATTTCACACACTGTTGTTAGCCTTACTTTAATTAACATTATCACCCTTGACCCGGTCACTATATTGTCTTGCTGACTTATATAAAATTTTTGTTAGTGAGATGAGATCCTCAATGAAATTTGGGATCAAAACTACATGTCCACATTTTCTTGTCCCCTACAGCATCTATTATACTTCAGACCTAATATTAAGTGTTTTAAGTGTTCAAAACATATGTACTGGTGAGAATACATGCTTAAAGATTTGCTATAGCAAGAACAATGATTTGAGCTATACAGACAAAATCAATCTATTGTTTCTATTGGCTCCTTGTGTTAAAGATTAGAAGGAAATAACTGTGTATATTTGAATATGCGTATTAGCACTATCATAACACTAAGTAGAAAGAAAAAAACTTATATACCGGTGTAAATCCTCCATATTCTTGTCCCACATGGAACATGTGAGTCCAGACCTTGTTTTGGATAAGTTGCCCATGTAGTTTTTCCCATTGCCACGATAACAATCTAGGCATAAGATACACAAGACTCAGTACTATTGTAAATGATAAAACATAAATATTTTGTAAGCACTTGAAAACATCAAAATCAACATAATAATGAAAATGCAAATGAATATCATTGTGAACTAATGAGAAATAGCTCAGATTGCAACCTCTGTATTCTCAGGTTTTGATTTCAATTATAAATGTTTATATAACACCCCTCACAATAAAAAAAATCAGACAGGCTATTCTTTGGGACACAAGGAAATAAAAAGGTTTAAAAGTAATCTTTGTAATTCCCAGAATTTTTTCTTTTTGAAAGTCTATGTCTGTCGGTCACTTGTGTTTAGATTTTGGCTTCTTGTGACGATGACATACTGAGTGACTCAAGACAGCTGTTGTAAAAATGTTCTTTCCCTTCACTTGGCCTGATTATTTTCTCATTTACGAGATCAAGTTAAAGATACTTGGGAGAAATACTGCACAGGTAAGAGGTTGTCCACTTCAGAGTGTGACAGCTTGGGGACATGACGTCAATTTGGTGAAGCATAGCTGATGCATCTGGTCCATTAGTCATGTAACGGAAGTGAAAAACTTCTCTTTGTATGTTGCAATCACAACAGATCCTAAATCTGCCGGGCTTTGAAAATGAGTAACCATTCTGTTTCTAAACAAATTTCACAAAACGCTATCATGCATTGATGGGTTTTGTGAGTTACTTATTACTGTGTTACATGTAGAATACCTGTTAGTAATTTTTCTTTCTGTATGAATCTTCCATGTAGGAATTAATTGTAGAATTAGCGGTATAGAGAGAGACTTGTAGATTCTATTACTGTTCAAATGAAAATATATGTATGCACATACATATATGAAATACATATATACATATATATAATATATTTCATCCCCCTTATTCCTCCTGATGCACAAAATGCTCAAATAATTGACACATGCCCTTTAAATTGCTCCTGTATCTATGTTGACAGAGTTCACTGAACTGCCTCACAGTGTACTGCAGCCCTGATTCTGCACATAGTACATATTACATACTGCATGCACATTTCTCCCGCATGTCACTGCAGCGCCAACAACTGCTAGAAATACCTCTGCTCAGATCCGCTGTGAACATCCGTTGTGAGTGATGTTGCTTTCACTGTACATACCAAGTGTGTTTTTACGAAAAATGCTCTTATGGAAAGGTTACAGTTAAATGACAGATAAGAAAGTATAAGGAATGTCTCCCATCTCCGTCACTCAGCATATGAGTACAAATCAGAACCTTTGAAGATAAATATCTATTATTTAAATTGTCGTTTGAGTTACTAACTTGAATTGCTTAACGTAGTTAAATGATTTTATTCCTTGAGATTAGAATGGTATTAGTAAAATTAGTAAAGAAGGAGGCTTGTGTTAATTATTTGAGCCTCAATCATACATCTATCTACCTTTTGTAGTGATTATTTATGTGAAGATATTCTCAACATCTAATGTTATAAAACAGAAATATCAACCAGCTCTGACAAACACTGATGTTGCTCTGTGTTTTGCACTATCAAATATTCAATTAAGATTTGACTTTTGTAAAAACAAGCATTCATTTCATTAGTATGTAAAATTCATGTAATATTTAATAAATGGAAAATATATATATATCCAAAATACATTTGAATGATTTTTATGATGTGTTACCTATAAGTGCTTGATTATATATTTCTATATACCCAATACTGTATAAATCTATTTCAGACATCATTGGGGTGAAGGAATAGAATTTTCATTAAAAATTATCTACTGTGACTGTATTTTCAAAGTTTGTGTTTAGGACAGTTTAAAAAGAGTATATTTGTATACTGACTTCTTTACATGTGTGTGCTCTCCAGGAAAAAGAGAAAGGAATTTATAATATTCAATTGGCCTACAATATAGATTTATAATATTTATAGTAGGTAGACTTATAGTAGGTGGATATAAATGATAGATAAGCAGATGGTAGATAAAAGAGAGACAGAGACAGACAGACAGATAGATGGATGATAGACTGACAAATGATAGATAGGTATAGTTTCAGATTGGCAGTAACATATTTAACATAAAGGTCAGCAAATTTCAAGGCTGGCTGTTGAATCGGATGGCAGTATTTCCTGAGTAGAGGCTCTGTGCTTTCTTCACAGAGTGTTCTGGAAAGAGTGTAGCAGACTCTTGCATGTATCAGGTGAATTTATTGCTATCTAATGTGTTTGTAACTAATTAAACAGTGAAAAGATAGGAAGATAGAGAAGTTGTTATAGAGTTTAAGTCAGTCTTGCTTGTACTAGTTGGATAATTTGAGCACCTTACTTTGTTCATTGAAGTAAATTTTTGGTCTTTTATTAGCTATAGTCATTAGACAAGCACTACCATGTACTTGATCACCAAATAAAACATTTATATATTTTATTCCATGATTCTGTTTTAGGCGATCCTGTGTGTATAAAAACAACTCAGTACAGGCAAAAAGTTCTAAAAACAGCTGTGTTCATTTTGTTTTCTACCACAGTTTCAGCAACTGTCCTAATGAATGAGACTTAGATGTGCACAAATGTCCCTTAATTCTTAGTTTTAATGTTATTTCCAGCTGACCTTTAAATCTCACACATAGTGAAATTGACTGAAAGAACCCCTTTCCTCATTCATCCTACAACTGTTTTCAGAGCTACTCTGTAACAGTGGTATTGGAGAAAATATTAAAGGACAAGAGTATATATAGGCCAATGAGTCTAAGAAATGGAACTTTAAGGCAAAAAAGGAACTTTAAGAAAATGGACAGTTTTTTAAATGGCCATCATTCGTGGGTTTGGATGAGTCACAAGGTGATTAAGTACATGTTGACAGGAGCCTGATATAGCTGTCTCCTGAGAGGCTCTGCAAGAGCCTGACAAATACGGAGGCGGATGTACACAGCCAACCATTGGACTGAGAACAGGGTCGCCAATGGAGGAGTTAGAGAAAGGACTGAAGGAGCTGAAGAGGTTTGCAACCCCATAGGAAGAACCACAATATCAAACAACCAGAGCTCCCAGGGACTAAGCTACCAATCAAAGAATACACACGGAGTGACCTATGGCTCCAGCCGCATATGTAGCAGAGGAAGGCAATGTTGAGCATTAATGGGAGGAGAAGCCCTTGGTCCTGTGAAGGCTCGATGCTCCATTGTAAGGGAATGCCACAGCGGGGAGGCGGAAGGAAGTGGGTGAGTGAATGGGTGGCAGGACACTCTTATAGAAGCAGGGGGAGGAGGGATATGATAGGGGGGTTCCTGGAGGGGAAACTGGGAAAGGGGATAACATTTGAAATCTAAATAAAGAAAATATCCAATAAAATAAAAGAAAAAAAACATTAAAAAATTCTATTTTAAAACGTACAAGAGAAAATTACTCGGATCCCTTACTCCTCCTCAAAGGCAATCTTCCTTACCTTAATGTCTAATAATTCTATAAATCCTTAGAAATAAATTATGGTCAGAAAAATGTATAATTCTCAATTTTACTGCACATCAATATGTATGTAGAGTGCAATATTATTATTTACCACTGATTAGTGATTTCCAGAGTGAACTCAATCTGTCTACTACTGCTTCCCGAATAAGCTGTCTTAAGGTACCTATATTTCCAAGTCAATTGCATTTTCCCTTAACCCTGCACTAAAGATCACTAACACCCAGGTCTCAGTAACTTCCTTTTGCAGGATCTGCAGAAACTGCTTCATTGGTCCTTTTATTGATAACCCTCCCCGAGAAGTCTATTTCCTATGATCCAGTTGAATCTCAGATCAGGTCACATACTTTCCCAACTTCACAACGACCCTTCTTCATCAATCCTGAGAGCTCCTGCAAGGCCAATACAATTTATAAACTCACTTACCGGTCATCTTGCTCATCTGGTGACAGCCCGAGTGACAAGATTAATTTCCTGTTCAAATATTTATGTAGTCTCTTGTCTCTTACTTGCATTTATTGTTTCCTAGAATGCTTTATACATGTAGGGGTGGAGGGCACAGCTCTCTGTCCTCCTGGATTTTCTTAAATCACCCTACCCTGTACACAGATGATTCTAACAATGGAAACATAACAGAGTAACACTTCTCACCTCTCATTTCCAGCTCATTTTCTCTCTGGCATTTAGCCACAAATTTACATAATAGTCCGCTAGCATTTACATTTTACAGATTTCTACCCACAAAAAGTAGAAATGCCTCAACTGTTCAAGGCTAGGCTCACAACCAAAAATATAAG
This sequence comes from Rattus rattus, assembly GCF_011064425.1. Taxonomy (NCBI): domain Eukaryota; kingdom Metazoa; phylum Chordata; class Mammalia; order Rodentia; family Muridae; genus Rattus; species Rattus rattus. Next base: position 146,209,945 of record NC_046159.1, on the reverse strand, counting down.
AAAGTAGTTCTATGGAGTCAGGTATTTCATTTTGTGTACTGGAACCAATTTTATTTTGCCAGTCCCTAGAACTATACCCTCCCTTGAATAATGACTAACTAATTACATGATTAAATAAGTATTGAATAAATTTTCAAATGAGTGAATATATAAAATATGCCATTCTGACTCAGTAATCTTCCTTGTAAATCTAAAGACCCGTTCAACAAGAAATAGGTTGTGTCCCCCTCTCCCATTTCCCCCTGGTTTAATCATGCCCATACTACAAAAGGTCAGCTATTACCTTGTCCACTTGACACGTCACATTTGGGAATTTGAGAGCAGTAGCCAACTCGGATGTTTGGATCAGTGGTAAAACACCATGGTGATTCAGCTCCATCCGGATTGCGGCAATAATTTTCTCTAAGGTCCCTATTGAGAGGAAGCACGTTAAGGTAAGTTAGCCCCGCTACATGTCTAGTATTCCAGACGTGTGAATTGTTTGGATTAGAACTGTGATAATAACTTGGGAGTCTGAATACACCACACATGCTCCCCGGGGTAGTGGAATAAACACTGTTCTCCAAACCTCAGCGTTTCCAGGGACCATAGGCAGCAGCCCTCAGTTCTCCTCCCTCACTCTCAAAGTTTGACTCCCACCATATATATTAAACATATACAATAAATATATAAATAATAGGGAAAATATAATTGTCTTTGTAGAAGAAAGCTTACTAATATCTACTTCTCTTACTTAAAATGGAACTTGAAACTATCCAAACAATTATATAAGGTCTTTGTCTTCCTTGGTTTATGTACTTTTGATACATGTAGTTTGGTGCATATATTTCTTCTACTCAAAACATTTTCTCCGAATCACTTATTACCTTAATATATATTACTAAACAATGAAGACTTAATTATAATGCACAAGACTAACAGAAGTTAAGTTGTCAGTGTGTAGGTCAATCTATAGCTTCAATCAGTGGATTAATTAGAAATGTAGAGTTCCCTAGTCTAAGATGTCTATTAAAGCTCTTTATATTTATTTCACTGGTATATTTATCTATGTACTGTGGCGCTGAACACCACAACACAATGTTCAGTTACTCTGCAAGCATTCCATCACTAAGCTGCTTCAGAGGCCATGTCTGTATTTCCTATGGTAAAGTTCATATTAACGAACGTTTAGAAGCATGCGTGCATAATCATCCAGAAAGAATAGGAATTATGTCGATACAATTAAGAGCTCTTCGATTTCATTAATATCCAAATGGAACACAAGAAACAGACAAAGTTCTGAGGCACAAGCTTGGCATGTAGCCAGGAAATCAATAAGTAATGACCATGTCAGACTAGATCTTGGCACAAATTTTAATAAAGTGTCTGAGAAAATATGACCAACATATAACACGGGAAGACTCACATAACAAACCATATCGAATCCTCTATACTTATCAAATTCATCACTGGAAAATATACATTTTTATATCCTTTAAAATAATATAAAATTATATTTAAACTGTTATGCCTATATAAAGTATGTATATTTTTCATCTAATCCAAATAAATTTCTAATATTAAATACATAATTGCTCGGTTATTCTATTTTGCCCTTTCAGTTTAAAGCAAGGTAATTAAGACAATCTAAAACTGCCAAAAGTCTTTATGGGCTTAGTTTTAGAATCAATCCCTAAATTTACCAGATTAATTTTGAGTAGACATGAACAAATATGGAAAATTGCCCAAATTGCCTCCATGTTTTGATACACACAGTTAAGGAGTTGTTTACAATTCCTGAAGCAAATAGATTACTACATAATTCACATGTATTCATCATAAATAGCATTGCTCAGTTACAGTACTGTATGTATGGGGCAAATCAGTTTACTAGAAGCAGAAACATCCAACCACAACTCCTGTTTCTGCTACATTGGAAAGAAAAAAATAGAAAACCAATATCCTGAGCAAAACATTGTGTCACATTTTTGTAGAATTATAGTAGCCCAGACTTTGGAGAGAAATTTATGCCAGGCTACTTTAGTCAAGTAAGTTAATTAAGAAAGACGTATTTAAATCCCAATAAGATGCAGAATTTAATTTTCGATGATTCAGTTTCAAGTAAGCAGTTTGCAAATAAATTCTTATAATGACTTTCTTCTTCCTAGATAAACATGAACTTGGCATTTTCATTTGCTAAGTTTTGCTTAACACTATTTTTAGTTGAGATTGTGCATTTACTTATTTTAACATTTTAAATTAAAATATAATTACATTATTTTTACTCTTCCCTCTCCTCTCTCCAGCCACTCTTCTGTCCTGTCCCTGCATGCCCTCTCTTGACACCACCAAACACTCAAGTTGATGGCCTCTTTTTCTTTGATTATTGTTGTTATGTATGTGCAAATGTAAATATAAGCTGTGGGTCCATTTTGTTGTTTCTGTGAATATGGTTTCAGGCCTGACCATTTTGTATTGGGTAACCAGTCAAGGTTTAAGGGGCTCAGTCATGAGTAATGTTAATTCTCCCTCTCAATGCTCACTAGTTGACTGTAGTTCTCAGCCTAGTAGTGGACCCTATGGGATGTTCCCACGTTAACATGTCTGTAAATTAAGACAATTTCTTATTTGGATTTTGCCAATAAGCAAAAGATAACACAGTGGGATCAGCACCAGCATGGTCTTCATTGTCCTGTCTACTAATCTGCCCTTGCTTTTGCTGCTTTTACTAATCCAATAGTTATTTCTTGCTGAGGTGTGAGATTGTAGATGGGGAAAAGAGGCTACAGTTCTGTGAAGGACATGAGAGAATTTAAACCAGAATGGTATAAATTATGTCCTCATAAAATAACAGCAAAGAATATCCGAACACAAAGTAGTGCATTAACAAATGCTGAGCTTGCAGACCTCAATGGAAGAGTTAGGGACAGGACTGAAGGAGCTGAAGGGGTTTGCAACCCCATAGGAAGAACAACAATATCAATCAAACAGATTCCCCAGAGCTTCCAGGGACTAAACCACCAAACGAAGAGTATACATGGATGAACCCATGGCTCCAGCTGTGTATGTAGCACAAGATAGCCTTGTTTGGCCTCAGTGGGAGGGGAGGCCCTTGGTCTTGTGAAGGTTTGATGCCCCATTATAAAGGAATGCCAGGGTAGGGAGGCAGGAGTGGGTAGGTGGATGGGAGCGCATCCTCATAGAAGCAGGGAGAGGGGAAATGGAATAAGCGGTTTCCAGAAGGGAAACTAGGAAAGGAGATAACATTTGAAAGGTAGATAAAATATCCAATAAAAAATTAAAAAACAGAACAAACAAATTGCTCACAGGCATGTGAACGCACACTTCCACACCTACAAATCCAGTTGGACCACTAGAGTGTAGAGTTCCCCATCCTGTTGTCAGGTTGTCTAATTAAAAACCAGTTATATAAAACCCATAGAGGTTATTTATAGGCACTATCTCAGCAAAGTCACTCTGCAGAGCATGTATGTTATAAATTTCAAAGGAACTTTTAAAAGCTCCTTCCACCAAGGTAAACAATTTAAACACACATGACAGTATTGTTGCAGCTATCCTACAAGACAATTGGTGGGCAAGGGGTTGTTGGGAATATTCATGTCCACAATGTAACTATTACTGCAAGGCAGTTTCTTTGATTTGGCCAATTTACATAATTTTAATTCCCACTATTTGCCTAGAGCCAGAAATAATTGGAAAGACTTACACTACTAAAAATAATTTTGCTTCCAGACTTTTACGGCTGAAAACTTAGCCATTTGAAGGAAGCGTTGTTGGAAATCAAAGAGCGCATCGCTGTAAAAAAAAAAAAAAAAAAAAGAAAGTGTAATACTTGCCTTCGTGCAAACAGGAAAACTTGAAAAGGATGTAGTCTGTAGCCAGTCGCCATGAAAACTTAACTTCTTAAATAAGTCTTTACGAGCAGAATTACAGTGAGGAAGAACCTAGAGATGTGTTTTATAAATCATGGTTTGTCCACCCTCTAGATCAGCACTACCTAGAATGCTCATTTAAAAATGTTTATGTGAGGCGAGAAAAGAAGCCTATCCACCATTTTGCCCTGAAGCACACTAAGGCCGTTAAATCGTAATAACAGAGAGTGAGCAAAAGCAATATTTCCCATTTCCCTGGGATCCGCTGAAGCTTGCAGCATCTCCTGAAACCGACTCACTTGCATTTGAAGTTCTCGGGAGTGATGTCATGCTTGTGGGGGTACTGAGAATCCCAACGCTGACACGGAATTCCATTCCAAATGGTATTGGTGGTTCCCCTGTAACCTTCTCCTTGGCCTTTTATACATTCAGTTGTTTCCATGGGAACATCAGTCTCATTCACAGCACTGTGAGCTGTTGATAGAAGAAAATAGGAGCTCAAAAGGAACTGTTCAGCAAGCCATCACCCTTCCAGTACCCAACACATTTGGGGTGACAGGGACTTTTCAAAATCAATTCTAAAGTTTATAAATTATACAAAAATGGAAAATAAAAAAAATAAATAAAAATAGAAAAATAACATCACTATTTTCATTTCAATTTTTCTTTCATCTCAACTCTAAGTTAATTTTTTTCATGAAGTTTTGTGAAGATACTAACTTCCATATATCTCTGTGAAGTAACATGTTGCAGTGTCATTCCTAAAGACAAGTTTCTTCAGTACATACAAATTGAACAATTTAATCATTGACAGTGTTTTTTTTTTGTATAGTAAATGCTCCGTAGGTTGAAAACCTGCTTTTCAAGCAGATTTTGGGGATTTCAAAAAAATTGAGCTGTTCCTAGTTTTTTCTAACATGCACTTACCATATACATATATACATGTGTATAGATGGTATATATGTTTGTATGTATACATGCATATGGTCTGTGATTGTTTTACTTGTATATTATATACATGTATATATTTCAGTTACTATGTAAAAATAATCACAAAATTAATTTTCCGTAACCCAGACTCAGTCTCTTTGCATTGAATATACCCTCAATTAAGGCTAACTGAAAACAAGCCAGAGTGCGTGTAAGAATGGACACAAAGAATCCCAGTACTCAGAAAGCAGAGGAGGGAAGACCAGGATTTGAGAACAGCATGGACTATGCTCACATCCTGCCTCAAAACAACTCCAAAATTAATGTCTAGAAAACTCTGACTGGTTTAATGAGCTCAGAAGAAAACACCCCAGCTCTTTGGTCATGCAGTAATCTTTAGATAAAAGCCCTTTTGTTTACTGTCTTAAACTGTTTCAGACTTAAGTAAATTTTCTGTGGCCTAACATTGTAGAACTAGGTGGGTTGCATTCACGGATACAGAATGATCTATATGTGTTATCTGTGGGTAGCCGTATGAGATTATTAAAAACAACTTTTTTCCTAAGTTTGTTTCTCTGTTATTTGTACATAGATATTTCATTATAAGTTCTCTGAGCTATGTTTATGCTTAACAAGATAAGTACTGCATAAATTTACCATTATTCAATAAAGCTTTGGAAATATTAACAATAAAGGTAAATGGGACAGTTACAAAAGATCCCACCAATTCTACAAAACCTAGAATTTGTGGGAGATGGGCCTCAGAACATGCCTATGACCTTGATTATTTTAATGAAGATGAAAATCTCCCCACGATAAGAGTGGCAAAATTCCATGGCAGGGACCCAGGAGGGCATGGTTAGAGAAGGGGCAAAGTAGCACTTGTTCATGCTTCCTGTTTCCTGCTTCCTGCTTCCTCTCTGTGAGTGTAAAACCTTTGCCATCTTGACATTCACACCATGTAGATTGTGACTTTCAACTGTAAGCCAGGCAGATTCTCTCACAGTAAGACAATCAATGGGTTTCCTGTAATTTCCCTTAAAACATTAAAATAATAACTTTGCTCTAATTCATTTAAAATACTTAATATTTTATGCATCTTCTTTCGAAAATAGATCTGCAGTTCAGAAATATTCTGATTTATAAAAAAATTTATATGAAGATATAAATGTTCAGACATTGACCTCTGTATTGCTATTTGTGAGCAATACATAAAATGACATATGGTGATATTAGTGATAGGTAGGTAGATGATAGACAGATGAATAGAGGGATGATAGATGACAGCTTCAAAAAATTAAAAAAATATGAACACCTATATAGATAGGTGTTTGTACTGAGCACCCATGATTTAAATTCAATATCACCTCAAAGTCTTTATTATATTGCAAAATAACATAGATTTCATAGGCTTGGTAACTACATTTCATCAAAGTTAAAACTATTAAGTTGGACAATTTAGATTCAAGTTAGTATATATAGTATAAAGGACTATATTTAGGTGGAACATCTTTGAATAAAAATAACTCTAAGATAGGTCAGCCTTGTACTAATAATATATTGATCATATTTCTAAAATACTATGATAAGAATCAGGACAAAAACATGTCTTGAGGAATTTATAAGTTCATTACTTTAAAATTAGAAGAAGGTTTCCACCACTGCTATGATTTCATTATGGCCATTTGCTCTGGATTGCTGGTGAAATACGGTTGCCATTGATTGTGTTGGTACTGGGAGGTAGGACTTTAAATGTGATCAACTCATTAAGAAGCATTCACACCTCCTTCAAAGACTAGGTCCATTCTACTGAAGGTAGATCAATAAAGCACAGCCTCTTTGTATCTACTCTTCTCCTCATATGTCTATTTGCTCTTCTGCCTTCCAAGATGCACAATGCAACATCAATGTTTTGCCACATGCTGTGACTCAGCCTTGAACTTGCAGCCTCTAGAACTGTAAGCTTAGATAAGGCCGTACAATTGACCCATTCTATCGTAGAAACATAAGGGAGACCAAGACACTTAGCTCTTAGGCACAAGTTCTTACATCGAAAACTGGTGACAGCAATAAGAAATTGAGTCCCAAATGTGGAATGGAGTTCACAGTTGGGCATACCAGTAAAAATCCTACTTGTATTAGTATTTTCAAAGTTATATCACCCGCCTTTATCTCCTTACTCCTCTCCTTATTTGTTTGTTTCTATTCTCTGTTTACTGGTATACGGTTCTTCTCGAGCACTCTCCTTGGTATTTTCCTCCTGTTATCCTGTGAACCCAGCTCAGTCTCACTGGACACAAGTCAGAGCCACACTGACTAGATATGAGCTGATATGAGCTGATAATTTCCCTGAGAAGTTATTTCAAAGTTAATTCCAAAGAAATGAACATATTTTTTTTTTCCTTTTCTTTTTTTCGGAGCTGGGGACCGAACCCAGGGCCTTGCGCGTGTTAGGCAAGCGCTCTACCACTGAGCTAAATCCCCAACCCCACATATTTTTACTTAACAGATACTAACCAAGATTATAATAAAAGGATAAGAAGTATTCCGTATTTCAAATCATTATTCAGTATGACAATAATCGACTGAAACCTATGGTAGTTATATCTGAAACACTACATAGAGGTTCCAGTTCAAAGACAAGTTGAAATGTACTTAGTAAAGGAGATTTTATGATAAAGATGACAATAACTCATTAGGAAATCAATATGTGGCCTATGCAAAGAATTGGCTGTAGGCAATAGCATAATAATCAGAAAAACTTGGAGTAAGCAAATTTTAAAAAGCAATAGAAGACATAATTTTCATAGAAATAAGCACGTTTTTAAATTTCAAAAACACCTGCATTATAAAAAGTTCCACCTTAATAAAATCAAAGATAGAAACAACATGAAGTTGGGTGGGTGGGTGTAGAAGTGGGGGGAATTTGGAGAGGGGAAAGAATATGTCAAAATATATTAACGAAAAGGTTCTTTTAAGCAAAGGAAATCAATTGTATAATGATGTTGGAAAAATATCTCACTAATATTTTAGCCACTATTGCAAGTTCAAGCCTCTGTTGCAAGAGTTAACTTTCTCTCAACCAAAGAAGTTTCTAACTAGAGCTAATTAAAGAGCATTCCACTTTTAAATGCAATTACAAAGTACTCATCATTTAGACCATGAAGTTGGCTATTCATCTTAGCATTCACTTACATGTTTCTAAATATTGCATCTTTTATGTCATCATCATCATCATTAATATTATCATAATTATTATTTGAGTTTTTTTTCAACACAGGGTTGTCTTCCTTTTTAGTCTCTTAAATGATTGACTTACAATCATAAACCACCATGCTTAGCACTTCAGAATATTTTAAAGGTTTTGATGGGAGATTATCTTGTAAAGTCACTCTTTACTGAAAAAAGAAATATGGTAGCATGGTAACATTAAACCAAGGTGATGAGGGGCCGTGAAGATGGCTCAGTCAATAAAGTTTCTTTCTCAAAAGCTTGAACATGTGAGTTTAGATTTACAGCACCCACTTAAAAGCTGGGTCTGCCGGGGGATATTGTAATCCAACATAAAGTATATGGTTGGTGATGGTGGGCAGAGACAGGCACATCCATGGAGTTGACTGGATAGATAATCTAGACAATTAATAGGTTATAGGTTCAGAGACCCTAAATCTGAAATTAAAAGGTAAAATAATTGAGGAAGAAAAACCATGTCAAGTTCTGGCCTCCGCAATATATGCCTGCATACAATGTATTTATACACACATGCATATGTACATGTGCACACACAGACACACATACAAACAAATTTCACATATATTAGTATATACATATTACATAGTCACAAAATAGATCACATAAAATATTCTAATTTAGAAGTAGAAAACAAAATAGCGGAAAATGTATATTATACCAAATAGATATATTTTATTAGGCTTCAAAAAGATACAACATATGGAAACAACAATCATCATTTTACCTAATAATTTAATAAGCATTTATAACTATATAGAAACTTAAATATCTTGGTTTCTATTTTTCCTCATTTTAATTTCTTAGAAATGTGTCCTAATTTTAACGACAAAGCTTGTATTTTTGATAAATATCAAATTCAGGGTTAGTATGTCAGTACTGGTTGGGGATTTAGCTCAGTGGTAGAGCGCTTGCCTAGCAAGCGCAAGGCCCTGGGTTCGGTCCTCAGCTCTGAGAGGAAAAAAAAAAATCCCTTTGCAGGGAGACATTTAAGTATGTCAGTACTAACTACTATTCAACTACTAACAGTACTAACAATATTCAACTACTAGAAATGACCTCATCAAGAACTCCATAATTCCGCAGTGCATACAATAAATAATTTAGATGAATGAGGATATATTCCTACAACTACTTTGGTTAACTAAGTAACTTTCATCGGTAAGACTTCTTATGAGACTTTTTGAAGCTGTTCAACAAATATTATCTGATGAATGGTAAATATTATCCATGATCAACGATTTGTCCATAGGCCATTTTACTGTGATAGAAGTGCCTGATGTCACTGCTCACATACTTACTGTTCTAATAAAATAACTTATTTCTGAACTACAATAAAATAGGCTTCTTCTGCTGCCCTACTGTAAAAATACCAAAAGCTGGAGCAAAAGTAAAACAAACTCTTCATGATAATTGATTTGGAAAGGGCTGTCAAATGTTAAGAAAGGCATTCCTTTGTACTTAATCTTTCAGCATGGGACTTGGATTGAGGAAGGCTTGAAAGGGTCTTTAGCAGCCATACTAAGAGTTAAAGAAGAGCAGCAGCATAGCCAAATATCTGTTAAAGCCGATCAGCTCAAGATAAAAACAACACATTTTTAAAATGCATTATCACCACACACGCACATATTTTTGCAAGTATGTCTACTAAATTCACACTGAACATAGCAGGAACCCATTTGAGAGTTTCTCACAAATGCAATATTTTGCCAGGGGGGTCAGTGGTGGCCAGGCTTTGGAAACAGATCGAAAGATATTTAAATATTCCTCACTGGCCTAGGAGAGGAGGAATGTTTGTCCTTGATGATTGACACAAACTTTTCTGTTTGGAAATACTTTTAAGGAACACAACATCCAGTACTGAAATTTCCACTGCCTTGTTTCAAAAGCATCAAACCCGATGGGGCTTCTTGGAACATTTGCTTGTCTTCATTGGGTTGAATGCAGTATGATCTAGTTGCCAGAATATTTGAAGGCATTTTGCATGTTTGAATAGATACATTTAAATAAAGATGATCGATTTGTCTAATTTCTAAAGCAAGCATCTTTTCCCAGACAGGCACAAGTAGAAACAGAACACTAATAACAGATCAATCGAGGCATGTTGGCATACACCTGCAATCCAGCCTTAGTCAGGCTGAAGGGGGTGGCTCATAAGACCAAGGCCAGCTTGCCCTATATAAAAACACCTTATGTTAAACAAATAATTAAGTAAACAATATATTTATTAATGTTCTCTGTGAAAATCTTGCCAGAGAAACTGTATTTGTTGAAATGGATTTCTATGAATGGTGACTACAGAGTAAGAATGTCAAAGAGTCATAAGCTCTATACGATCAAGTAACCCCTTACATTCACAGTCCTTTCCCAAGTAACCATCATTTCCAAAAGCATGCAGATTTTCCATCAGAGGTAAGCAGCCTGACACCCTCCCCTCTGACCATGTACATGTGTGCAGAGACCAGAAAAATACAGCAGGTATTTCAGAGAAAAGAACAGGTGCCCTATTCTTACATGGGTGCTAGGGATACAGATTTGGGTCTCACAATTGCAGAGAAATCATTCCTATTCACTGACCCTGCAAGCCGCATACTCCTATTTTCTCTCTCCCTCTCCCTCTCTATCTCTCTCCTCCCCCCCCTCTGTCCCTCACTGTTAACAGTTAAGAATAAAATTGATTAGCATGCCAAAGGACAAATATCTGATTATGCCCTGGAGTTCGTCCCACCTCATAGCTTCATAAACATAGCTACTGAGGAACAATGAAACCCAGGATTCACCTCGTGATAGGCCCCAGAGACTTGAGTACAGTCCATAAAGCCACCCTCCCGTCAACAGGACTTGTGCTCCTTGGACCACAAAAGGCAGGATCAGACTCACTGTAAATTTAAAGAGCTTCTTGTTTTAAAGTTGACATGGGAAAGTAGTAAAGACCTCCAAAGTACAAACCTCAAATTGCTTGCACGTTTGCTCGCCATGTGAAGCCAGTATTCATACTGAAACATTGCCCTGGACTTTGTCCAAGCCTTTTCTGGTACAAAATACACAGGAGACAAGGCATTCATGAAAGGTCTTCAATTCTATAATATTTTCTTAGAAGATGACTTGGAAAAGCTATCCAAGTGAAAGACTTTTCCCCGGAGAAGGGTATTGATAGCATGATTTTTTTTCCTCACTGAGAATATAATACAATTTTTATTTCTATGAGTCTCTACTCTGGCCTTGAACTTCCAATAAAACTCAGTGAAACAGTCAGAGTTCTTTAAGAGGAAAAGCAATTTGTCATAAATATTTTCCCAGCATCTGAATATTCTGAAGTTTTAAAGATAATGATACTCTCTTTTAAAGAGGCTTATGTTGAGTTTTACCACAAGGAAAGCTGTTTGTATCTGTTATAGATGGCTATTTAGTCATAACAAAATGCCAAGGATACTTTAAACAATGTAATTTATTCTCTCACAGTTCTAGAGACTGGGACGTTCCAGACCAACGTCCTGCTCCACTGGTTCCTAATGAGGGTTCCTTTTGGCTTGCAGATAGTTGGCTTCTTGCCCTGTCTTCACATGATAGAGGAAGAGAGGGGGAAACTCCCTTCTGTTATAAGGCCATCATTCCCACTAGCTTTTGGCCCTTTCTTAGAACTCTACTTAATATTAAATCCCATTTAAAATGCTTATGCCAAAATGTAATCATGTGGGGATTTAAAGCTACAATATTTAAACGTAGGGAATCTTACAATTCGGTCTATTGCAATGCCACAACAGATGCCTGGGTTGTGAAAAACCTGGGCAGCACATACTTCTAAAATGTCTGTGGTCAAATATAAATCGTCTGTAAGTTTAAATAATAAGAAAAAAGAGAAGAAAGACAGTAACAGGCATGAGATGAGGGAAGACCAGAACAAAATCTATTAAGCCAATAAGCAGCAAAACCACAATAACCAACAAACCTTGAAGCCTATGGGTGAGCTTAGTCCATAGCAGAAGAGTGGGGAACGATACATTAGGCCTTATTTATATGTACATTAAGAATAACAAAAACCCACATAAAATGACCATGAAAAACCCTAAGTACCTAAGAATCAACGTTCACTCTTCAACAACTTTATATTAAACTCCTGCAATAGCCAAATGCTCTGCTTAATTAGAGCCTCCAGATTTCAGTAGAGAGGGAAAAGAATAAAAATAACAATTAAAAAATTAAAATACCTGAAATATTCAGGCTAGTTAAGGACATAAAAAGAGAAAGGAGAAATTTAGATGGTGGAAATAAATACTAAGGAATATGAGAAGATATTTAGCTGGGCATTTTGGCACATACTTTAATCCCAGTATGCAGAAGGTCTACATAGAGAGTATTAAGGCAGGCAGAGCAACATAGTAAATCAGTAATTCATAAATAAATGAATAAATAAACATTTGACCAAGTTATGTATAAAATTTGGAAATTAAAATAAAAACAATACTTAATGACATAGACCTGTAGTACCAGCAGTTGGGCAGCAAAGGAAGAAGATTGTCCCAAGTTTAAGCCAACTAGAGCTAGACAATTAGTTGTAGGCTAGCCGGAGCTACATAGTGTCATCCCATCTCAAGAAGAAAAGTGTGGACAAGGAAAAGGAGGATCCAAAAGAGGAGGAAGAGAAGGGAAAGGAGAAAAAAGAATTGGTATTGGTAAAATGATAGCTAAGTTAAAGTTTACACAAGGTATAGCATTAAATTAGACAGGGACAGACAGAAGATGATTATGCAAGGCAGAAGGAACATTAGGGGAAAGGAAATTATCATGAAAATTCAAAATACACGAGATATCAGAAAGAAAATGAAACAAAATAAAACAAAACATTGCACTTGGAAGAGAAAGCAAGAACTCCTAGAAAGAAAGCTGGTACATTATTAGGTCATTCAGGACATTAAGAATGTGGGAAAGGCTTCTTGTCTCTATCTCCAACTGAACCCATGGCAGATGGACTAGCCTGCTCTTCCCACAAGACCTCACAGCCTATCTGTCTGCCATAACCAGGAACACAGATGAGATCACTGCCCCAAAACCCATGAAAGCTGGGAACCCCACAGGGCCCAGAAGACCTGGGATGTAACCTCCCATGCCTGAGCTCCAACATCTTTCCTGTCTGTACCTTCACCTCAACCCATGGCAGATCAATAGCATGCCTGTCTGCTGCAACCCCACAGCCTACTTCTTTCCTAGGAGGTCTTCCATAATGAAAAGCACGGATCAATCTGCCTGTTCCCAGACCTGAAAGCCAGCTTGTCTCTCAGGATGTGGCCCCTAACCAGGGAAACAAAGACACTGGGACACAGAAGACCTGCTCTAGCAAGGGACTTAGGTGGCCTGCTCTAACCAGAGACAGCACTGCCTGCTTCCCAGGAGTCATGCTCTAAACCCAGGTTACACATCTGCCTGCCTCCCAGAAGGCCTGCTCCAGTATAAGAAACCAGAACCAGTTAACACCAGAGATAAAGGACAGTAAAGGGCAAGCACAGTATCATAAGCAACAGAAATCAATGTAATTTGACATGAACAGAACCCAGTTCTTCTAACGCAGCAAGCCCTGTATACAGTATTGCAACTGAAGAGCAAGTTTCTGACCTAAAATCTCACGTCATGGAGATGATAGAAGCCTTTAAGATGGATATAAATAACTCTCTTAAAGAAATATAGGAAAACACAGGCAAACAGATAGAAGCACTTAAAGAGGAAACAAATAAATCACGTAAGGAAATACAGAAAAAAATACAATCTAACAGGTTAAGGAATTGAACAAAATCACCAAAGACCTAAAAATGGAAATAGAAACAATAAGGAAACCACAAATGGAGGCAACCCTGGAGATGGAAAACCTAGGAAAGAGATCAGGAGCTACAGATGCAAGCAGCACCAGCAGAATACAAGAGATAGAAGAGAGAATCTCAGGGGCAGAAGATACCATAGAAGATATTGACATGTTAGTCAAAGAAAATACAAAGAGTAAAACATTTCTAACCCAAAACATCCAGAAAATTCATGATAGAATGAAAAGGTCAAACCTAAAACTAATAGTAATAGAAGAGCATGAAGATTCTCAGTTCAAAGGGCCAGAAGATATCTTCAACAAAAATTATAGAACAAAACTTTCCTAACCTAAAGAAAAAGATGGCTGGGCATACATGTACAAGAAAACTGCAGAAAACAAAATAGATTGGGGTAAAAGAAATTTTTCCACCATATGATAATAAAAGCAATAAATGTGAAAAGCGAAGAAAAATATCTAAAACTGTAAGAGAAAAATGGCAAGTAACATATAAAACAGACATCGGAATTATACCAGATTTCTTGAGAGAGACACTAAAAGCCAGAAGATCTTGGACAGATGTCACACAGATGCTATGAGGCCACAGATCTAGTCCTGGCTACGATACCCAGAACTCTCAATCACCATAGATGTAGAAACCAAGATATTCCATGACAAAACTAAATTTAAATGATATCTTTCTACTAATTCAGTCCTACAGAGGATACTAGAAACAAAAGTCCAATACAAGGAGGTTAACTATACCCCCCCAAAAAAGAAAGAAACGAATCATCTGACAACAAATCCAACGAGAGAGAGAGAGAGAGAGAGAGAGAGAGAGAGAGAGAGAGAGAGAGAGAGAGAATCACATACACACAATACCAGCTCCAATAACAATAATGCAGGAACTAACAATTATTGGTCTTTAATATCTCTTAACATCAATGGTTTCAATTCCCCCAATAAAATGACACAGGCTAACAGACTGAATATGTAAACAGGTTCCAACATTTTCCTGCATATAAGAAACACACCTCACCAACAGACAGGACTACCTCAGAGTAAATGCTAGAAAAAAATGATTTTCAAGCAAATGGTCCCAAGAAACAGGATCGAGTCACAATTCTAATATTTAATAAAATAGACTTTTGACCCAAAGTAATCAAAAGAGATGGGGAGGGACAGTTCAGACTCATCAAAAGAAAAATCAATCAGAATGAAGTCTCAATTCTGAACATCTATGGCACAAATGCAAGGGCACTTATACTCATAAAAATAACCTTACTAAAGCTCAAAACTCGTACAATGGTGGTGGACTTGAGTACCCCACTCTTGCCAATCAACAGGTCATTGAAACAGAAACCAGAGACACAGTAAAACTAAAAGAAGTTGTGAACAAAATGGATATTACAAATATCTACAGGACATTTCACCCTAAAAAAAAATGTATCTTTCTTCTCAGCACCTCAAGGAACTTTCTCAAATATTGGCCATATAATCAGACATAAAACATGTTTCTATAGATACCAGATGATTGAAATGATCCCATACATTCTGGCAGATTACCTTAGACTAAGGTTGTACTTAAATAACAATAAAAACAGACAGCCCACACACTAGTAGAAATTGAACAACTTTCTACTCAGCAATAACTTGATCAGGTAAGAAATAAGGAAAAGAATTAAGGACTTTCTAGAATTCAATAAAAATGAAGGCACAGCATACCCAAATGTATGAGACACAATGAAAGCAGTGTTATAAGAAAAATATATAGCACTAAATGCCTTCATTAAAAAAAATGGAGAGATCCTATACCAGCAACATAAGAATGCACCTGAAAACTCTAGAACAAAAGAAAGCAAACACACCAAAAAGGAGTAGACAGTAGGAGACAGCCAAACCAAGGGCTGAAATCAACTAATTAGAAACAAACAGAATGATACAAAAAAAATAAAAAATCAATGAAACTAAGATCTGATTCTTTGAGAAAATCAACAATATAGATAAATCCTTAGCCAAACTAACTAAAGAGCACAGAAATTGAGGAAATTCAAAACAATCATCATATCTTATTACAAATACCTATATCTGGCAAAACTGGAAAATCTGGATGAAATGGATGATTTGCTAGACAGATACGACATTCAAGATCAGGTAAACTATCTGAACAGTCCAATCAGTCCAATAATCCCTAAGGAAATAGAAGCAACCATTAAAAACTACCCACCAAAAAAAAAAAAAAAAAAAAAAAAACAGAGCCAGATGGGCAAAATTGTACCAGACCTTGAAAAAAGAGATAAAACCAATACTCCTCAAAGTTTTCCACAAAATAGAAACAAAGAAACACCACCTAATTCACTCTATGAAGCCACAGTTACTTTGATACTTAAACCACACATAAATCCAACAAAGAAAGAGAACTTCAGACCAATTTCCCTTATGAATATTGATGCAAAGATACTCAATAAAATTCATGCAAACCAAATCCATGAAACACATCACAACCATCATTCACCGTGATCAAGTAGGTTTTATCCCAGGGATGCTTTAATAAACAAAATCCATCAATGTGTTAAAAGACAAAAATGACATGATCATCTCATTAGATACCCAAATGCCTTTAACAAAATACACCACCCCTTCATGTTAAAAGTCTTGAAGAGATCATGAATGGCACATACCTAACCATAAAAAGCAATATACAGCAAACCAACAGCTAACATCAAATTAAATGGAAATCTTGAAACAATCCCACTAAAATCAGGAACAAAACAAGGCTGCCCACTCTCTTCCTGTCTATTCAATATACTACTTGAAGTTCTATCCAGAGCAATTAGGCAACAAAAGGAGATCAAAGTAATACAAATTGGGAAGGAAGAAGTCAAAGCATCACGATTTGTGGATAATATCATAGTATACATAGGGGAAACTCAAAATTCCACCAGATAGCTCCCACACCTGCTGATAAACAACTCCAGCAAAGTGAGTGGATATAAAATTAACTTCGAGTCCCTGAAGAATGAATGTGAAGACCTCAAAAGGTGGAAAGATCTTTCATGCTCAGGGATCAGTAGGATTGACATAGTAAAAATGGCCCTCTTTCCAAAAGCAGTCAACAGATTCAATGTAATTGCCACCAAAATCCCAATACAATTCTTCACAGACAGAAAGAGTAATTTTTAACTTCATATGGAAAAACAAAAAACCCAGGATAGCAAAAAATTTTTTTTCACAAAAATAAAAGAACTTCTAGGGGAAGCACCATCCCTGAACTGAAGCAATGGTGATAAAAACGGCATGTTATTGGTAAAAGGATACAGGTCAATCAATGGAATAGAACTAAAGACCCAGAAATAAACCCACATACCTATGGACATTTGATCTTTGACAGAAAAGCTAAAACCATAGAGTGAAAAGAGAAAGCATCTTCAACAAATGGTACTTATCTAACTGGTGGTTTGCATGTAGAAGAATGTAAATTGATCTGTACTTATCACATTGTATAAAACTAAAGTCCAAGAGGATCAAACTAAAACCAGATACACTGAATCTAAGAGAAGAGAAAGTAGGAAAGAGCCTCAAACTCATTGGCATGGGAGGGGAGTGGAGAGGGACAAAGATTTCCTAAACAGAACTCCAATGGCTCAGGCTCCAAGACCAAGCATTGATAAATGGTACCTCATGAAACTGCAATGCTTCTGTAAGACAAAGAGCATAGTTAATAGGACAAATTGGCAACCTACAGATTAGGAAAAAATCCTCACTATTCCTGCATCCAATAGAGGGCTTATATCCAAAATATATAAAGAACTCAAGAAGTTAGACTCCAAAAATCAAATAACCCAATCAAGAAATGGGATACAGAGCTAAACAGAGAATTCTCAACAGAAGAATGTTGGAGAAGCTCTTAAAGAAATGTTCAACATCCTTAGTTATCAAGGAAAAGCAAATCAAAACTTTTTGCTCCTTACACGAATCGAAATGGCTAAGATGAAAAACTCAAGTAAAAATATATGCTGGAGAGGATGTAGAGAAAGAGAAACACTCCTCCATTGCTGGTGGGATTGCGTACTGTTGCGACCACTCTGGAAGTCAAGTTGGTGTTTCCGTAGACATTTGGAAATGGCTCGACCTGATGACCAGCTATACCACTCTGGGGCATATATTCAAAAGGTGCTCCACCATACTACAAGGATATTTGATCCACTATGTTCATAGTAGCTTTATTTATAATAGTCAGAAGCTAGAAGCTACCTAGATATCCCTCAACTGAAGACTAGACATAGAAAATTTGGTTCACTTACACAATGGAATACTATTCACCTATTCAGAATGAGGACGTCATGAATTCTGCACACAAATGGGTGGAACTACAAAGTATCATCCTGAGTGAGATAACCCAGATGCAAAAGGACTTCATGGTATATGCTCATTGATAAATGGATTAGCAAAAAGGTACAGAATACCCACAATACCACTTCATAGACCGACAATGTGAAGTTTAACAAGAAGGAAGACCATGTGAGTTGCTTCCCACTTAGAAGGTGGAAGAAAATAATCATGGGTGGCAAAGGAAGGGAGGAAACTAGGTGAGAGAGAGGAGGGGGAAAGAGGGCAGGATGAGGTTAGGGGTCCTGGAGAAGCCCAGAGGACCAAGAGAATGATTGGAAATGTGCAGTTGTGGGGGTGGGGCAGGAGAATCTCTAGAAAGCCAAAGACCTGGGATCTGA
The DNA here is from genome assembly GCF_011064425.1 of Rattus rattus. NCBI lineage: Eukaryota > Metazoa > Chordata > Mammalia > Rodentia > Muridae > Rattus > Rattus rattus. The sequence goes on along the minus strand of NC_046159.1, from coordinate 146,191,373 downwards.
GAGGCTCCCAGGACTCAATGGAGATGATCTTAGCCAAAACGCCCAATGGTGGGGAGATGGATCCTAAAAATAACATCTCCAGTAGGTAGACAGAGTCTTCAGTAAAGGCGTGGGGGAACCCACTTAGCTTCAAAATTTTTGACTCAGAATTGTTCCCATCTAAAAGAAACGCAAGGACAAAAATGGAGGAGAGATTGAAGAAAAAGTTACATTGACTGGCCCAACTTGGGATCCATCCCATGGGCAGGCACCAAACCCTGACACTATTACTGATGCTATGTTGTCCTTGTAGACAGGAGCCTAGCATGACTATCCTCTGGGTGGCTCTACTAGCAGCTGCCTAAGACAGATGGAAATAATTACAGCCAACCATTGGACTGAGGTCAAGGGCTCCTATAGAAAAGTTAGGGGAAGGATTGAAAGAGGCGAAGGGGATGTCATTCACACAGGAAGAGCATCAGTAATAACTAACCTGAACCCCTCAGTGCTCCCAGAGATAAACCTACCAGACAAAGGGCATACATGGGTTGGTCTGTGACCCTCAGCATATATTTAGCAAAGAACTTCCTTGTCTGGCCTCAGTGGGAGAGGAAGTGCCTAATTCTGTAAAGACTTGATGCCCCAGGGAAGATGGATGCTAGACTTGGGGATGAGGGGTTGCAACAGCACCTTTCCAGAGGCAAAGGATAAGGGAAATGGGGTAAAAAACTCTGGGAAGGGAAACCAGGAATGGGGGCAACATTTGGAATGTAAATAAATAAAATAATTTAATAAAAAATTCGAAGTGAAATTAAAGATGCTTGTTTTTTGTCTTGATTTAATATCAAAGAAAATCTTATTTCAATTATTAGTCCCTCCCTCTCTCCTTCTTTTGCCCTTCCCACCTCTCTCTCTCTCTCTCTCTCTCTCTCTCTCTCTCTCTCTCTCTCTGTGTGTGTGTGTGTGTGTGTGTGTGTGTGTGTGTGTACAGTTTAGCTTAAGGATCAGAAATAATGTCACCAGAATTTTGGAAACATCACTGGTTTTGTAGTGAGAAAAAGAAAATGGGAGAGGACAACAGTGAACAGAAAACTGTTCATCCAAACACTGATGATGAACAATACTTTATGACTTTATGAGGAGAGTGATGAGTCAAAATGGCCAATATAGAAATTCAAAGACAACCAGACTGGCATTCCTAGGTGAGGCCTAAAACAGGAAATGTGGAGGAGAGTTCCAGGGCTTGGATTATTCTAGGAATTTAGATTCTGAACTAGATAAATGATTGTAGCAAGCATACAAATAAGTATTTAAATCACAGAACAGGCCCCACTGCAAGATTCATGAAAAAACTCAGAGAAAGCTCTTGAGAGTAGAAGTCACCACATAGGTAAGTTACTTGCCATGAGATCAATGGTGACAGGCAAGAGATCTATTCTAATCCCTGCACTCTAAGGGAACAAATAAACTTTCAGTGATCTAACACAAGAAAAAAGGGCTTTCAGATATACCTGACATTTTAGAGAACCTCTGGTGTTTACAGAATCAAAACTATCGTCCCAATAGTAGTACTCTAAGATAACTTGTGCCCAAAAGACTGAAGGCACTAGCAAACATGCATGGCTGCCTCCTTTTAAGATGGCATTAAGAAACTTAATAAAAACAAAACAAAAATCAAAACACAAAAAATTTTTACTTTACAAAAACAGTACCACAGATTTCTCTATTTCTGAGAATTTCATATTTTCTTATTAAAACTAACTGCATTTTTATCCAATGTTTTCACTACTTCTAATGAATTCACATGCTTTTAATTTCTAATATAAAAAGCACTGGTTCCATAAGCCACAGAGATACATTGAGAATCCCAGTGACAGAGTAGAAGCAGCTTTCCTTCCAAGAAGTTTGTAAATTGACTTAAACAATCAGTGAAGAGTTTTAAGGGATGTTAGTCATAAGGGAGTCTCGCAAGCACCAACAGATTAATGCAGCTGATACAATTAATCTCAACTAATATTATTTCTGACTAATATACAGAACGTACTTATTTAAACTGTAAACTTGCCCCAGAGAAAAGCATAACCCGGAAGTCTATCCAGGCACTGCCCAGGATTTGCAATCTTATCTGTTTGTAGTATCTTAATACACTTGTGACTCTCAAAATATATACAGCTGAAAAGTGTATGGGCTTCTGACGTTCATGGAGATATCCCTTTGTGAAGAATATGTTGTGAACTAAGGTGAACAAGCCCTCTGTAAAACACCTAGGCACAAGTTTACAGACGATGAGCAACATCCATCCTTGACTTCCAGGGATCGACACTGACTCTAGGACAACGCTTAAAAGAAGTGACAGGCCCTTATTTGAAGTTCATTGATCAGAAAAAGAAATACCATTCAAATCGTGACCTTGAGAGTCACAGATTTTCCATCAAGACTGTCAGCCATGCCTGGCAGCTCATACGAAAGCACTGAGGCTTCAGTGTACTCATAGAACTTTGTCTGACTCAAGCTCATTTTCATCCTTTGTGAACAACGAGGTGCATGACACAGAGCAGTTGTTCAGCAAATCCAAACCCACAGAAATGGGCCCAGAGCCTTGTGTTCTCTGCCTGCTGGCTGACACTGCCTCACAGTCAGTATCACTAATGGCATTCTCCAATATCATGCAGAAGAGTGGATTTAGATTCATCCCCTCTAATGTAGGCACTCCTCACCCTCCACCTTAGATGAGTAGCTCTCGTGTGAGCATCTATAGAACCCCCTGGGGAAACTAGGCTGTCTCTTCTTGCCATTTCCAGCTCCTCACAGTGTGGCCTATCTACTGTATGTTATAACCTCTTGAATACTGTTCACATCCTTCACCACTTTGTTATCTCACTGCCTGTTCCTTTCATTTATACTCTATTCCTTCATGGCCTGTAATTCATGTACTTTTTGTGAGAGTGTCTTTACTTTCTCACCTCATTCTATTGCTCTGAAATAACTCTGTATTGAAATCGAATTGTTAAATTCCCTATGATTATAGGATATAATAGCAAGTGCATCTGAGTTCATTATGCACCTGTATGATACCTAGAGATAAATAATTATTAATAATTCACATTGACAAATGTGGTAAATGGGTTTAACATGTTCTCAAATACATTTTATTACTGTCTCTAGTGTTTGTAAACTTCGATGCAATGTGCTGTAGTAAAATTCAAGTTGTGTTAGAGAAGTGCTTGTGTTCCAAATGTAGGAAAGGAAAATAATGACAGTAACATTCTTTATTTCTTATTCCAACCTCCTTTTAAAACGCCCTGATGGTTTGAGTTAGAACCACAGAAGGGAGTGGCACTCAGGTTTCCCACGATACCTGCACCAGTCATAAGTGAATGAGTATACACGGGAAAGTGTATTTATGCAGTGTGAGTACGCGTTTGTGGATTGGTTCTCTGTGCATTCATGTGTGTGTGTTTGCTAGTCCTCGTTCCAGGAAAAGGTTTTAATAGTTCCTAGATCAAAAACAATAAAAGAGAAACAATTGGTGCATTGTATCTAACTGATCTAAAAAGATGAAAAGTTGAGTATGATTAAATAAGTCAATGGGTGGAACTAATCCAGTCTCAACAGAGCAACCCTGGCATAGGAGCCATCTTAGATTTTTTTAAAGGACAAAACAGATGATTCAATCTCCCTGGAACACTGTGTATCATCTGAGAGGTTTCCAGATTCTGTGATCACTTCACATATGCCATGTCCTTACTCGGTACCTTTCTGATTTACCCAAAGGCTATATTTCATTAGTGGGTCTGGAAATTACACTGACAGTTCAGCACTCAGGCTATAAGCCTTATTCAGAAGACATTCCTCATCAAGCTGGTACAGGGAAACATCCAACCATCTATCCATAAACCTCATAATTTCGTATTATGCTGGATGCAGGTACATGGTTTCATAGAAATCATTTCCTTCTATATCCCTATAGCAATGCATAACTTTACATTGTCAAGCTAATTTACAACATTGTACACCTCCATAAATGTATGCCATTCTACCAATCTTAAAGCTGAAAATGTAAAAGCATATCTTTATGCACGGTGAAACTTCAAAGAGGAGAAAAAGACATGGATTAGATATAAGAGAGAGGACCACAGTCACAAATTTAAAGGCATATCACAAGTAAGAAGATATTTAGCTTATATCATGAGCATTTCACCCGGAAGCAGAGCTTAGGAATACAGCAAGTTGAAACAAAATGTGGGCATTAGCTAGAGGGAGGATGCCAACCTCTAGAGTTTAAGGACATCTGTGAGAAGCTTCCATGAGGCATAGTTCTCCCCCATCACAGGCTCTGCCTTTGTCCAAAAGAGGTTGGCTATCAGATGTCAGCTTAAACTCCAACTCAGAGGCCACGGGGAGAGAAAAGATCCAGGAGGAGGTAGTAAACTCTGAAGTGGTTGCAAACATAAGAACTCTGGACTACTGTACATCGTCCCTGCTCATTTTCTCTCTCTTTGAACTTTTGTTTTTTAATTTCTCAGCCTCATTAAACTGCAAGTATATTATCACTGCTCACATATAAATGTGTTTCTTTGTAGACACTTGTGCACGTATCCCTTTCAAAACAACTGCCACGTGAAATCTGTAAAGATTGGATAAGATGACACAACATTGTCTCAAAATATTAAAACTTGTGCCTACTACGATATCAAATACAATAGCTGTTAACCTATCTCCCTAGTAAAGACCGCTTAGATCCAGCCTGTTAGAGGAAAAGGAAGCAATAAATTTGACTCTAACTTACCGCACATTTTAATTGCACAATACTCCCAAGGGGTGTCAGGGTCAAGAGTGTAGCACCATGGCCTCGGCTTGCCATCAGGATTGCGGCAATAATTATCATCAAAGCCCTTGTCGGGATATCTGCAAACCACACCAAGAAAAGTGTCACGTAAATCTGCCTGGAAACACTGCAAGACCCTCAAGTCACAGAATAGTTTTCCACTTAGCTTGGATGCTAGAGTTAGAAAAGAACAAGTTTCCATCCCTTACCTTTATAGGGCCTGCCTGTCCCTAACTGTCCCATTTAACGTACACGAACCATAGATGACACAATAGTGTCCTCATTATTACCATGTTAAGTCCATGTTTGACCTATCTACCAGTTAGGATCTCCAACTGCATCTCTGTTTTACAGAGTGCAATTAAAGACAAACTCCATAAACATGAACTTGTGTAGAAGGCTCATTAAAAGAGCAGGTTCTTTCCTAGGGCAGGCTTAAACTTCAAACTGAATAGCTCTGCTACTGATGACAGCTCAGTGTTAGAAATGGAGCCTCGCTAGGTCATGCCCTCACCTCCACCAGAGCGGAGACAAACTCCATCACACCACTTTCTCCACATCTCACCTCCTATTAAATTAGCAGCGTCCTGAAATGGTGATTGGAATTTAATTGCTACCATATCCTTTCTGTTCTTACTTAAAAGAAATGGCATGAATTCTTGGAAAAAAAAGAGCTTAAATTCTATTTACAAAAAGAAAAAAGGAGAAATAAACAAAAATAGAGAAAAAAATTAAGACACAATTTACACCAATTTCCAAAGGAAGGTGGAAATAGACTACTCTAATTATTTGCATCTTAATTCTTTATTATAAAATGAATTCCATTTTGTTTCTTTTTCTAATTCAAGGTTTTCATATGAAATAAATGTTTCTGTTCACAATTTTAAAACACATGAAGTTAAAGCAGCCAGAAGATTCTTTTGTGTCACCTTTCTTTTCATGGACATGAGCTAGGTTAAGGTATTAGACATGGGACCTAAATATGTGCAAGATGGTAGATGGATCTTGGTTGTACTTAGCGATAGCCTATCTGTTGAGATGCTGGGTCCATCACGTAGCCGTTACTTTATTAGCCACATTGAAGTGTCTTTGCTATGCTTTGTTTTGGTTTTGCTTTGTTTCTGTCTGTTTATTGCTATGGGAAACAAGAGGAGTCTTAGGCTACTGCTGCCAATATGCACCTCACTGGCAGTTCGCTCAAAATCTTCCTGACTTAAGCAACTCAATTAAAAGTGAAGTTACTGCTCTCAAATGTCTGCTATAAATCCTATCACCCCAAAACTATTGTTTGCAAACCTAAAGCCTCCAGCAGTTGTGGCAGAAGCCAGAATATTAAGGCTAATTCCACATTATCTGTCCATGTACCGTAAGAAAAGCACAGAAGATTTCCCATGGTGGTTGGTTACAATGGACAGCAGGTTGTAAAGAAAGAGTTCTATGGGAGCAAGGCCTGGTGACATCTTACCTTTCCGGCAAGAATTTGTGCCGGTGTGGTGTCTGCTGATCCCAGCGCTGACATGTCTTGCCTGATTCTGTGTGATCCATGGGACCTCTGTAGCTTTCACCGTTGCAGGTCATGCATTCAACTAATGAAATTAAAGCATGCTATGTTAATTGTTTCTGGTAGTAAAATCAAGACCACAGCTCTGTTTAAAAAACAATAAATTAATTCATTATTTTAAAAATCATAAGTTGTACATACCATTCTAATTTTAAATTGGAATCTTATGCTCATAAAAAAGAAATATAAAGTAATACCTGTAGAATATATCATGTAATTTAAATATGTTTAAGTTAGTGCCCTACAAATTTAGCATAGGGACAGAATGCTGCCTAATTTCCTATAACTATTTTAAAGTGATCAAAATTGGACATATAAGATAGAATTGTAGAATGTTCCCTTGTGAACTACTGTACAAGATCTCAATGTCTATATCATGAACAACATAGTACTTTTCTGTCAACTGCTATCTGAACACATCCATGATCTCAAGACTTCAACTGAGTATATAATGTATTATGACAGTCCATTAATATGTACATAAGAGACCAAACAATCGGTCTGCTATGACTTAAATAACAGAAGTTTCTATGTATGCATAGTTACATCTCCATTCTGTTAGTAAACATTCATGCTGAGTAGGTGGGCAAGCTTGTATTCTTACCTACCTTAGGACAGAAGATGACCTGCCACTGAACTCCGCGCACCCACTCTTTAAAAAATGTATAAGCTGATCTAATTATGCAGGATCATACTGATGATTCTGTGGGTTAATTAATTGTTCACCTCTGGCTGGTCTCAAGTCACACTGAGAACAGAGTCCCATCAACTAGCTGCAAATGAGATTTCTCAAACAGAAGGTTGATTTGTAGCACAGCAAGCATCCTGCAGAATAAATCAGTGCCTGGCTCGCCTACGAATCCGGCCAACTTCCCCACACACATCATTTGTATCTCGTGAGCTCTGATCGTCTAACTTTCTCTGAAGTGCGGAAAGATATTAATGTTATAATTAATTTATCCACTGGGTTCTTGCCTAATAAATATTGGGGATGTTTTGGTAGGTGGCATGAGAATGATGTTTCTTTTGAAATGTTTACTTTTATAATGTCACGGGACATTAACTATTCACTGTCTGGAATATATAATCCTGGCACTGGATTGGTTCATCCACTTTCTTCTGATATGGGATAGTTTGTGAAGTAAGACAAGGAACCAGTTCAGTTCCATGGTAGTGTGAAGATTGCCCAGGACACAATCAACAGGCACCTGAACTGTAAGTGAGGGTGTAGTGAGAGCTGAAGAAAGGTGTTCAGGTTAACCGTGGTTGTTTCCACGCTGAAAGGCTCCACATAAGTTATGCCTCAACACAGTGCAGCTTTCCATATGAATGGAACAAATTTATTTAGCGATCCCCATTTTTTAAAGGGATGTGAGGTTCGATGTTTTCAATGAAAATGGCGCGGACTTTGTTATTGTTCCTCGCTCCTTTGTGTTTAGTAAAAAAGGACATTACTTAAATTTAGCTTCACATAATACATAAGCCTCCCAAACGTCCAATTTCCATTGTAATGTACTACCCATAACTGGTTTCTGCAGTTTGTAATAATATATCTGCTAATAAAATTGAATATAATTATTTTCTGGGAAGCATTACTATGGGAATTATTATAAAATATTTTCAGACTTAGACTTTTAACAGCATTAGGAAAAAATTGCTACATAGATGAAATTAATGACTACGTAACATGACTACTTTCCAGAACAAATGTGGTAGATCAATGCGTCTCCATATTTAATGTGCATGAAAGTTACCTTTAAAGGTCAAATCCTTGTTCAGCATGTTTGGGCTAGGTTATCAGTAATAGGGTCCCAGAAGATACTGATGTTGTTGGCCCATGGCCTCACTTGGTGATCTATTCTAAACTTCTAAGCATATGAAATAATAGTTTTTAGGAAAGTAGATTTTCTTAGACTTTAAAATCTAGAGAAAGTACATAGGAACAATTTGCAAAAAAAATAATGTTATGTTTTAGAATGTAAGACCATTGTTGATGGGGAAGGAAATGAACAGGTGCTCTGAGAGGCCTGAGAAGTTCCTCTTTTAAATGATAGGAAACAAAATTTTATCATGGAATTTTACAAATATATAAACCTATTTGATAATTACTAATTCATTCTCCATGAGGTAATTTTTCAACTTAGTGTTTAATAAATTAATAAGTTAGACCTAATAACTGAGATGGCCAACTCATCATATTGTCTAAGCAATGGATTTTGAGTTCTTTCTTTTAATTCTATTCTAATTATATGTATGATGGTTTTTATGATTCATAATGTCCCTTTTATGAATAGTTCCGTTGTTCACGGGTGTATCGACAATGCTGCCTACTTTGAATTATCTTCATTAATATACATATAAAACCTGGCTCATCGTACTTCAAATTTAAAACCCCACTGTTCAACTCATGATGCCTGGAATGTGATTACCCCATTGGGCAGGTGTCTATTCACTTCTCCTAAAGGTTTATTCTCTTGTTGTCAGAACTCTGTGCTTATCTGAAACCTTAGTGACAGGGCGACCAAGAATATCACATGTCTTTCATGCTAATGAACAATGTTATCCTCTACAAGATTTTCATGACCTCAAATTATTAAGGATTCTAAGGAATTACATTCTATTAAGGATAACTAAAAATGGGGATGTTTTAAAACACTTCCTTTCCAGAACTGTTTTTTAACATTCCCTCTGAGAATAAATGTCAATGTATTTCACAATAAAGGAGGAGGGTTGAAAATCACAACCCAGTAAGAACTGGGAAGGTAATGGAAGAGTTAGGCTGTATAGTTTTTAAAAACTGAATGCCCTCAAAAATACATTCTCAGACCAAATAAAACTAATAAATAAACTTGCTAAAGATTCTCAGTCTCAGAAAATCATGATTGTGGAGAATTACTTAAAAGTAGGGGTTTATTTTCTTCATGTGTAATTTGAGACAAATACAAATTACAGACTTATTCATACAAAACAGACTTATTCATAATGTTATCACAAATAAGTTTATTATTTTTAAAAGAAAAGAAAACAATGAAGATGTTGAAGGGAACAGAATATGACATGAAATGGAGAGGAAGAAGTTACAGAGACAAACTGTCTGTAGCACATGAGGTCAAGGATTTTAACTTAACCAATGACAAACATATTCACCTTCTCCATGACAATTAGCTAACAATGCTTTGACTGGTTAGGAGATAAATAGAAACATGATATGAAATGGATATTCATGGAGGATATAGAAAATACTTGGTCAATAGACAAGTACGATATCCTACTGTGAAAATGGACAGTTTTCCAGAAGTCTCTTCCCCTCCCCAAGTACTTCAACATCCTAATAAATCTGAAAATGATTTAATCTGTGTTTCATCTGGACTTGTGAAATCATAAAAGTTTCGACAGAACTGAAAAACCCAGATTATTCTACAGCCAAATAATTGAGAAAAATAAAACTGTATACAATGCCAAAATGGTCACTGCCATCTTGCTGGTTATTCAGCTTTCCAATGCACAAGCATATGTAGAACTCTTTCACAGTGAAAACACAGTGCGAGAGGTGAGAACATGGCTCAAGGGCTGGTCTTCAAGACACCTTGGGATGAAAGTCTTAATCTCCTCAGATACTGTTTTGAATGGCACTGTACTCCAGTCATGTCTCACACTTGGTTGTAGTCACATTTCACCAAAATCACATGGAAATGCTGAGTTCCAGTGAACCCTGGCATATATGATCCCTTGAATCTACATAACCTGGGCTGCGATACACCAGAGCTGTTTTAAGCCAATTTCTTCAGGAGCACATGGTATATGAATAGCACCGGAATGGCTAATAAAGGTCTTATTTTATCTAGGTCAGTGGTTCCTCATGTTGTGGTGACCCCCAAACATAAGATTATTAAAGTTTATAACTGTAATTTTCCCATGGTTATGAATTGTAAATATGCAGAATATCTTCTATGTGATCCCCAAAAGTTGACCTAGATTCTAGGTCCTCCCTGGTGGTCTATGGGAGCACAATTAGAGGTAGGCATGCTTAAGTGAACAGGTAAAGGCCCACAGTTCTTTTCCCAGAAACATGGCCCCGGCTGCTAGTGAAATTCACATTGGTAACTGGCTCTATAGCCTTACATGAATCTGCTGAGCACAGATTTGTGACACATTGTGTGATAACACTCCCATAACTAGCCATGCTTGCACTTCAATGAACAGCGTAGTCATTGTAACTGATTCACAGTTGTTAGCCTTTAATACGAGTTACAGTTCTACACATCGGGGTAGCACCCCATGTGATATTCAGGTTCATTTACCTTCTGAACACTGAGGAATGTCACAGACTTCGTAGCGTACCTCTGGATTGCTTGTGAAACACCAGGGTCCCCCTTCTTCCCCTCGAGGATTTCGACAGTAGTTTTCCTGTAGGTCTTTACCGCGATAGCTCGAAGGCAAAAAGCTAGTTTTAAAATGATAATCATCACAGTATAAGAGCATGCAACTTTAGTGTTGACCTATTAATTATACCAGCTACTTTTTCCCCAAAAGTAGAGAAACTCTTCTATCTCATGTAACTGTGTAGTTGTAGTTCGATTTCCCAATATTCTTAAAATACTTGAATATTATTCAAATTTGCCCCAGCACATAATTTAACCCCTTCAAAGCATTAACTCTTTGAGAATGTCTGTATCCCATATCAAATTAGTAATTATTAGTCTCTGAACTTCCTCAAGCTCAAATATCCTGAAACAAAATTGTGTTTTATTAATTACAAGTTTAACAGTCCAATCACAACACATGCTCAGACAAGGCTGCCTAGGAAACACTGAGTCACCTCTGCAGTTGGCTCGCCAGAGCTCATCCTTACACTGCTGATCCAGGGTCCTTTGTTTGCTTGTATACTGCTTTCCTCATGAAGACTCTCTCTCTCTCTCTCTCTCTCTCTCTCTCTCTCTCACACACACACACACACACACACACAATTTTGTTTCTTCACAACTGAGAAAAAGATTGACAGTACAGAATGAATAATTCAGGGTCAAAATAAGCATGAAAACCACTCTCAGCTCTTTGCCGCTATGAATTGTGAGACCCTAGCACATAATTCATCTGCTCCAAAGCATTAGCTTTCTAAGAAAACCCTGAGCTTGTTACATTGTAACAATTTAGACTCCATATAGTTATTTTGAGGTTTAGGAGGTGATTAGTTGTCATTTGAAATATTAACAATATATTAACTATGATTAAGCACGCTCTATCAATCGTCATTGTTATAACAAAGAAACAAATGGCTTGTTTCCTTCAAATTTCTTTTGATAATGATGGCTGAGATTGAGATTTGATATTCTCAGTTTTAGCCCAAGAGTGTATGTCTTTGGGTGTATTGAGATCAATTTAGTAATTGCATGAAGAATATCTGACGATCCAATGTTACTCTGTGGCCCAGAAGTATCCTCCAACAAGAGAAAAGGTGAAAGCCTTTTATTTTTGTAATGTTTGCAATATTGGATCCTATATTTGTCTTCTACAGAACATCATAGGAGAAGACACTCCTCAATAGACCATATAAGTAAAACTTTTCAACCCAATCATATAGTAAGTAGTTAATTGGGCTTTTGCTAGAAGTTGTTTCTACTTTTATTGGTCTCAGAATTCTGCATGAATACAGAGAATAAACATCGAAGTCTCCCAGTAAATATGATTCAAATGTGTTTTCTATCCAGTGACATTGTATTTAGGAAATGGATATGCTAATTATCCTGAGCTGGTCATACGTATGAATCAAAATATCACATGCTAGACTTAAAGTTATTATATATTAATCAAAAAGGAAAATAAGAGGAAAATCTATGTTTTAAAAAAGGTAAAGATGTTAAACCACACAATGAATACTGACATGCATCCTATTCCAAGCAACATTTTGCAAGGGAAAGCTTTTGTCTTAACACTAAAGATTCAGGCCTTCTGAACACATAAATCAGTGATCAAAAATTAAATAGTCTAGTCTACAATATTACTAAACATGTGCAAGAAACCATACTAGTATTGGAATAATTAAGCAGTTACAAAGTATATCCCAACAAAGTGTTTATATCCTTACTTCACCAGCATTTTAAATAGAAGAAATAGAAATAAAGTATTAGGTCATGTGACTGACAGAAACTGTAATATAATTAAAGTTAGTGACAACTTTGAAAGGTGTAAAGAGAATTGATTTTCAAAATATAAGCCATTTGTCTTTTTTTTTTCACCAGAGCCCATAATTCTAGAATTTTGTGCATGCATCTTGTGTTTGCATTATTGCCTGAAATATATTTTATTTCATTTTTGGCACTTCTCCAAATGTTATAATGAATTTATAACAGGATACTTCTCTGGCAGAAATTAAACTGTTATTTGCTTTGTATATTTGACGAAGTAAGTCATCAACCAAACTTATTTAAAAAAATTCTACTGTGACTAAATGTTAGGAAAAAGCAGTTGTAATATTAGGTATTAGTAATCATTGTATCATATATATACATTTCAACTGGCTGGTGTGAAAGTGAAGTTCCCCAGACAACTATTTATTAACAATATTTTATATAAGTCATTAGTGATTTCAGAGACTGGGGCCACATGCACTGGGCCTACACAGATTTGAACCAGGATCTCCTCATATGTAGTTTCAATTTATTGTTTTGTGGGATTCCTGAGTGTGCAGACAAGTAGGTCCCTGATTTGTGCTCTGGTCCTTCTGTTTGTATTCCCTATCCAACTAATTAGATTACCTAATGTGATAGTTTTTGTTTTATCTTATTATATTTCATTTTGTTATTTTTATTATCTCATACAAGCCTGTCTGTTTTACAATGAGAGACAGATAGGATGTGGAACTGGGATTTAAAGGTGAGGCTTAGAGCAGAAAAAAAAATGTTGTGAGAAAGCAACACCATAGTCTTTTTGTTCACTTGTTTGGTTTGTTTGTTTTTTAAGAAAAATATAAGTAGGAAGAGTCAAAGGGAAAAACAGAAATTTAACCTAAAGATAAGCAAAAGAAGAAAAAAATAAATTCTCACTGGAGGTGAAATCAGAAAATGAGAAGAGATGTAGTTGCTTTCCTAATTTTGAATCAATTTCACCTCAAATCCCTCCTTAGGACAAAGAGACTCAAGACCTGCTCGTTTCTTTATTTGGTGCTCTTGACCTTTCCCTCAAACCAGGTGCCTTTCTTTTGTATGCAAGGTTGATTATCTTCAACATCCCATGCTTGGCCAGGGCATGAAGCCTCGCTCACTCTTCCACTTAGGTGCTCGTTAGACAAATGTTTTGAGAATGTGTTACACAAAAGGCCTGTGCCAGGCTGTGGGGCCTGTACTGAGCTGTTACTCACACAGATGCTATTTTTATCTCTGTCCTTGCTCTTAGCAAAGTTTAAGAGAGATAAGTGAAAAAGATATTTAAAACTGGGTTATGTCCAAATATATTCTAAACCATAAACTAGATCTTCTGTGTGCCCCCACTTCTGTCTTTTAATATAAACAGTGTGCGTAGGAAACTTGATCTGTTCTATCATCTGCTTCACTAATGAAGAAGGCTAGAAGGCCACTGAAGGATACAGATGTAGATATCGGGTCACCTGATTTTTCTATTAAGCTTTATACTAATTTCAACATCTATCATCATCTTTCCATTAAGCCATTTGTAAAATATTTCTGTTTAGAAAGTCAACAATAAATCACTCTGCTACACAAAAAAAAAACATGTTTCTTTTCCCATTACCCATAAAATTAATCTTTAGTTAGCACCTAATTTTAAAGTGTTAAGCTATCATGAAGCTATTCCAACACAATTGCTAATTAATGAAAATTAAATATTGCTCTCGTTAAAAAAGGGATTTGAATAATATACAAGATATCTTCCACTGTATACTTCTAAATTGCAAGGAAATGTTCCTTGGCAAAATACCCGATTGGATAGGAAAGCTCGTTCCCAGGGAGATTTATTTCACATTTACTAATAATCTAGCAGAGAATGACAATCCTAGGAAATTTAGGTTGAAATAAATCCTCTGCTAGGGAGACTAGCACATTCTCCTGCTCTGAGGGAGGGTTCATTTTGGTGGTATTCCTTTGCTCATGAAAACTTATGCCTAGCCATTAGACCAACGGGTTTTCTTCAGTATGTACACCCAGAAGGGAGAACAAAACTAATTGTATTATTTACTTTCTAAGCTAGAGACAATTTCATGTTTCAGAGGTATTCCTTTATAATTTTTGTCATAACTTGGAAAAAATTTGTTTCCTATTAATGAAATACGACAGATCTCATTAACTTGGAGAGTTACTAGCTAGGGTACATAAAGCAAAGCCCAGAGGTTTCATTAGAGCATGGAACAACTTAACTTTATATGTGAGTCAGTTGGTTAATTCATATCTGCTTACTAAAAAGAATCAATAATTTTATTAACCATATTTTTTTCAAAAGTAGAAAAGAGTAAATATTATCTTTTTCTATTACAGACAAGTCATACCATATATACTATGGATAGAGCAAAGATCTCATGTAGAAAGTTTGCTGCACACATTGGATTTTTGAAACTGGCCAGATTTGTACTCTAGTAATGCCCCTTACCAACACTGTATGACCCTGAACTAAGGATTTGAAACGGTTCAGTTAGGTGTCTACTCCATCCTTGGACATGGTAAACTAAACCTTCTAGTAAAGTTTCTAACTGGGTAAAACTATTTTAAACTATTTGAGTTCTTACTAAATAGGTCTGGAGATCATGGACACATTTAGTTCTCTAGTTCTTATAAAATGTTTGTGTTTTTCTCCATGATGATTACAATCTCATAAGCCTATGAATATTGTCTTTTTGATCTTCAATACTATTTTTCTAGTGTCCAAGAAAAGAGTTTTTCTCAAGACTTTAGGCAACAGGTAGGATAAAGATGAGGCAACTGGTCAACCTGGATTAAAAGAGCTCTGACTAGTGGGTCTTAGCTTTATTGTTACTTTCGAAGGAATCAAGGAGCCCCAGATATTCTGGAGCCTTGTCCCGATCCCTACTCTAAAGACTGTCATTTCATTTGTCTGTTTGTACCTTGTGTAGTAGGACTTTCCAAGATGTGTAGTGGGCCATCATAACATGCAGCCAAAGCTGAGATCTACCGAGGTTTAAAGACACCCTTTGTGAGATCAGAGGTTCAAATCATGGCTTCCCTATGAAGTCACAGTAAGTACCCTCTCAAAGGCAAAAGTAGAGAGAATCATTTCCAACAACATCTACAAATTGAGTCCTTGAGATTAAAAAAAAAGTTATTCCAGGTATAAGTAATAATTTTTATAAATCTGTTTGTACTAATTAATCCTGAATTCACTGTAAGTTTTGGCCTTATGCGATTCAGCAATATTGAATAAGTGGTGATGGAGTAGTGTTATCCCAGAGGACTAATAAGTGCCTGTTCACAAGCAGACAGGTAAGGTTGGCCCTCTTTTCTTCATGCTGTTCTTACCTGTGTTCATGGGGGATCATGGAATTCCAAGGCTGGCACTTGATGCCACTCTTAGTGATGGATACTGTCCCCTTATAGCTGCCTCCTTTACCAATGATGCAATTTCTAATATAGTCTATTGAATAAGATAGAGAAAAATGTTAGAACTATGTGAAACACATGCTGTACTTACTGGAGAAAAAAATAAGAATACACTTAAGCCTGTAAGTCATTAACTCATGTAAACGGTTTCCAGTAACACTGAAAGTTCTGGCTTAAAGCTTCTCCTAGTATTTTTAACGTAACAGACTTCAGAATAATACAAAACAAACACATCAAATAGACATAAATTCTTATTTTAAATATATGATACAATCTAACTTCAGATTATTCTTCATCCTTAGTTTGGATTAAGTTATGTAATCATCTGGGTAAGGCATGGTGACTTGATTGAATTCATAAACCTAAGAAAATACTAAAAATAAAGCTTAAGTAACTTTCAAAGTCTATTTTAAACTCTGAAAGAAAAAATAAAGGACTGATTTGTCTTATCTAGCTCAGTAGAATTGTGTGGGTTTGTTTTGTCTTTTGTTCTTTTATTCTCCTTTAGTGTATTTTCTCTCTATTTCTCTATATTTTCTGACCTGTCTCTGTCTCTGTATTTCTTTGCTCTGTCTCTTTCTCTGTCTCTCTCTCTTTGTCTCTGTCTCTCTCTCTCTCTCTCTCTCTCTGTGTGTGTGTTTATAGAATAAGTACATTGGGTTAATTATTATTCCCCATATTTTTACTAATAGCCTAGCTTCTAAAACAAGTTTATATGAATTTAACTTTTTTCCCCAAATCTCCCTGCTTTCTTATCATCAACCACCATTACTACATGAATTACACGAAGTCATTATAACTTAGAATACTATCTTAATCCTACAGTTTGCCACATTATAAGGCACCCTGATTTAATAGTTTACATGACACGTTATAATATGAAGAATGTGCAGAAAAGACAAGCTGATGAGGGAGAGGGATCTAACTTAAGGGAAGTCCAGGAAGCACAGCCTTTGTCTAATTTGTGCACTGGCAGTCATCATATTGTCAGGGCTCCACTTGCTTCAATGTGAACCAATGTCTGATTGTGGCACAAATCAGAATCTAACCAAAACAGCCACAGGGAAGGAAGACCTGTGTGACAAGGAATGCCAAATATATTTTATCCTTCATTTCTTTATGGAATGCTTAGGAAGAAGGCAGTTACCTTTGTTTTCATAGAGGTCAAATTCATGGCCAAACCCTTTTTTCACTCCACTTGACATACTATTGAAAGGATACCAGTAGCATCGTTTTCTCGACTTATCAAAAACAAAGGCCCTGAAAAAGAGAGCTGAATGAAAAGAAGGAATACTACAATTTAACAGGTTATTTTTAATGAGCACATGGTTTACCAAGGAAGGCATATAGAATGTGGCATTATTACATATGAAAATACAGTCAGCAAGTGTGTGTGTGTGTGTGTGTGTGTGTGTGTGTGTGTTTCCTATTCTGAAAGAACAAATAAGAAAGTCAAAGCAAAGGTTTTGTAGGTATAGATTAGAAAAGCAAATCAGTATTCTGTGGGAAGTTTTGACATCTCAATGATTTATAGAAAAATAAAGGTTTCAACAGATAAATTATGACATTCAGCAACACCTGGATTATTTCTGAAGGCTTTGATTATTTTTTTAATGTTCCCAGTTAGTTGGAAGTTTTATTTGTATTTATATGCAGATGATTTATTTGAGTTATCATAATTAGCTTCCAACATTTTTAGGTATACAAATTTATCTAAAATGATATATTTTCCTGGCCTGAAGATGTAACCCTGTAATTGCAGCTGTGAGGATGGTGAGATTGGAAAAATGTATTCGAAGACTGTAGAGGCTACAGAGTGAATTCAAGGCAGACATGAACAACTTTCAAGACACCATCTCAAGACAAAATGTAAAATGTCTAAGAATATGGGTCAATGGGAGAGATTTCTTAACATGAATAAGGACTTGGACTCTACCCCCAGTCCTTCAAATAAAATGACTGAAATGGTATTTCTTAATATGCATTAGGATGAGTACCCAGGCTCCAGACACAGTGGTGCTCTCACTCTTATCCAGAGAAGCTTCTTAGTAAAGTAGTCTGTGGTCCACGCATAGACTCAAAAGGATAAAGAATAAGGAACTGCTGGAACCCTGCCCTTCCCCCACAAAGGCTCAAGAAACATCATAAAAAAGGGGGAAGAGTAAGAACTGAAAGCTGAGAAGGAGGTATATGAAAAGCTGTCCTCTGGCCAAAACCTGGCTTGTCCACACAGGAAATCACAGCAGCTCCTGCTCCTGCCTACGCAAGACCAAACCAATTGAGAAGTCCATTGGAATGATAACAGGCGCCTGATGATGTACCCTTACTTGAGGAGCCATGGCCAGTTGGTGGCTGATAAGGGAGAAAGGTTCATTTACCTTTCAGGAGTGTGGTCACTGGAAGATTGATCATGCCTCCAAGGACGTTCCAAAGCCATTCACACAAATAAGTACCACTAATTGACCTCAGTGGGTATTTAAAAAAAAAAGAAGTGAATTTAGCAGGAAGATGACTGGGGACCCTGAGAAGAGTTGGAAGTCCTGGAGCTGGATATGACCAAGATACATGGTAAACATATAAGAAATTTTCAAGAAAAAAATGTATTAGGCAAATCACCACCCCCAGAGTGTCTTAGGAAAGAAAACATGAGATGAAATGTTTGGAAACTGTCACACATGATACCCTTGTTTGGTCAGTCAAAGTATGTAAAAATTACTTAAAAGAGTGGGAATCCAACTGTGAGGATGCTATGTTCCCTAAGTCAGTGTGCCTTAAACAAAGTGTTCATCCGAATACACATTTTATTTCAAAAACTATTATCACTAAAAAATATGCTTTTAATAATGTTCTTATGGAAGATGTCAACATGTGTTGTCCCCACCATTCCTGTAGCTAATATAAGTTACTTTTAGTGACCTAAAGGTACTGACCAAAACAAACTGCTAAATGTCTCAAAGTACTTTACATTTTTAAAGTAATGTCAACCACAAAAGTGGGTCCAATTTCCAGTCTATGGAACTTTTACTTCCCTTGAATCATAAGAGCATCACCTTTCAAAAACTGGGGCATTTTCCCAAAGTATTTACACTTCTATGTGAAGTGTGTGGGACCATCACACTCTCTGTATTCAGATTTTCTCTAAATTTCCCAGTCAGCATTAAAAATTCACAATGAATTGTACTTCTCCTATTGCTTTTCCTTTACCCTTCAACCCAGAGGAGGGAAGTCTCAACTTCAACCCAGTTGCCAACAGAACCTCTCCATAAATTTACACAGCTCAGACGCTGGGTGAGAGTAATTATTCCTGCTTTATGTTCTCCAAACTCAAGGCTTTTAAGCAAAAGTCAGAACGAAACACAATTATCCCAAGGATAAGCTTACAAATCCAATTCCCACTACGGTTGCCAGGAAATGTCTTCCTGAGAGGGGCAGTTTGGATTTAAAAATAGAAAAGAGATAGTCTTTCTTCTGCCTAAGCCTGCCGAAGACCTTCTGTGACCATGTCCTTCCCTACAGACCCATAATCCCCATTTCTTTGAGACAGGGAAGACTAGACGGAAATCTCTCACCACGATATCACTGACTCTGTATCCTCATAAAAAGTCACTGAGATAGTTGAATATGCAAAAACTGAACGTTGATAATGTTTCTACAAAAAGCTCATTTTTAATTCTATGAATAAAATCCAAGGCCTCACGCATTCTGAGAAAGCACCCCATCCCAGCACTGAGTTACATCTCGGCCACATAATCTTTTGTTAACAATGTATTTATTAACCCAAGAGTATGTGTCAGACCATGTGTACACATGCCTTTGCAGGCCTGAAAAGGGCATGAGATACCCTGGAACTGGATACAGGCGGTGATGAGGTCCCTGATGGAACCACATCATGACTCTGCAAAAGCATCAAGTGTTCTTAACCACCAAACCATATCTTTAGCTCTCAGCTACACAATGTTATTTTTTAAGGGTGAAAGAAAATAGAAAATAAACAAAAAATATGTTTGGTGTGTGTGTGTGTGTGTGTGTGTGTGTGTGTGTGTGTTTGTGTGTGTGTGTGTTTGTTTGTGTGTGTGTGTATGTAGCTTTGTAGCCCATGCTAGTCATGAACTCATACTAATTTGCTTACTGTTTGGCATTATATGGTGCGTCACCATACTTTACTCAAGAAACATATGTTCTTATGGCTATTTGAAAGAACACAAGGATGAAATTTTCACCTTGCTACTTCAAACTTGAATGCTTCTACCTCTAAGATCAATGGCAAGGTAATAAGGGGGGTATCAAATGATAAGAACTTCACTTCCTGAAACCACTGAAGCCTCTCAATGACTCCATCACTTCCCAGCAAACCTTTCCCATCACTGTGCCCTAACTTCTTTGAAGCAGTCTCTGCTGCTGACACCAGTCACTCTGGGTTTTTATATAATTCTCTCAACACCTTTTATTGAAATCCCTACAGAGATGATATAAGTTGCAGTAGCTTTTGGCTGCTGCCAAATTCCTACCCAGAAAATATTTGCTCTGCTCTGCTATAGAAGAAAAAAAGAGACACAATATTTTAGAATAATTAATAATAATAACAATAATAATAATAATAAAGAATATAAAAGTCAATCCCATTTGATTTTAGTTCAATGATAATTATTCAAAGTCCATAGCCAAAGCGACTGTCTACTTTGGAAGACAGTTTTCAGAGCCTCCCATACTCATTCAATATTTACATCAGCTGAGAGTTCTATCCTTGTTCTAATAAACTAAAGCTAGACTCAAATTTATTCTAAAGGACTGATTGTGTTTACTACCAAAAAACAAGTGAAAATATGACTGTTACATAATTACTTTATAAACACCGTAAAGTGACTTACTTGCAAGTGAATTGAAAGCCCTTGTTTCTGATGCACCTGTTGGCACACTCATCTGCAGAGTTCACTTTTTTGGTTTTAATCTTCACTAATGGGTCTTCCTTGGTAAGAGTAGTTTTTGCTGACTTTTTGAATTCATGAAGTGTATTTCTTCTCTTCTTCTGTCCTTCTATCAAATACAAAAATTAATGAATTCGATGTAAAAAATGTTTGTGATGTTTACAGAGGAGAAAATTCCTTAAGGAACACCTTCAAAATAATGATTTTATAGGACATAAGACAACACAGCATACCTCTAGGAGGGTAGGGTAGACATAGTGAGGATGTATAAGAGAAAGAGAGAAGAGCATTACAATTACAGATAGTTGCTATGCAAATTCATTAATCTATGTCTTTTTAAATGAAGGATGCATTGAATAATTAGGACAAGGTTTACCCCAAAGAATAAATAACCCTAAAGAATAATTATTTTAAAATTAGGACGAAGCTCACCCTAAAGAAATGATGTTCTCCAGACAACATAGAATCAAGTATCAGTGCCAGAAGCGTGCCGTGCTTTGTAATTAAACTATTCTTTCCCCACAGTGGTTCCTTATGTAAGTTACAGTGCTATCTAGGTAACTCTATTCAAATGAGAACTTATCACTAAAAGCTCTTCACTGGACAAACTCTTCAGACTTGCTCTTCAGATGTATCACACTATACATATTTTAGTCCCTCACCTCTTAGTCTTGTACAAAAATATATTCAGTGTTTGGGACACTATTTCTCAACTTCACGAAACTGTATTGAGATCAGGTCAAACATGGTAAATCAAATGTATGTAAAACTTTATCCTTTAATGTAGCAATATCATTTTTCTTCATGAATGGACAAGACCCTTAGATAGCATGAAACTTACTATTAAAAAAAACCACAGAAGTAAAAAGCCTAAAGTTTTTCAATATATGCATAATTTGAAGATAACAAAACAATTTATTCTCAGTTTCCTTAAAGGTACCCCAGTGTAAAACTATTCAAAATACTAACTAACAATCATCTATTAGACCACAACTATTGTGTAACTAGTATGGAGTCACGCACACCTACACATCAATTTGTATAATGGCCCTGATCACAATGACAATTTAATATATGCATTTTCAACTGGAGGTAACTAAAGTAATAGGAAGAAGTTAATTAACCACTCCAAAGAGTTCGGGTTGGGAAGGCAGAGGCCCAGCTTTGAAGCTAGCACTCAGCACCACTTGCAATGTCGTCGTCTTTTATCTAAGAATTGCTAAGAATGCTTGTGGAAATGTGATTTCTAAACATTTCCTGAAGATTTGCTTCAGAGCGATCAGTTGAAAAGAAGCTTGGATGCTACAGCAGGAAGTGCATTCCTGGTCTTTAAATGTGGTGAAATGTGTCAAGAAAAGAGAACGAAGCTCTCTGTGCAACAAAGTGGGAAATATGGCTACCAGAGTGAAGTACGTACCAAGAATGGCATCATACTCTGTTTGCCAGCAACCACTGGCTCCAGTGAGTTTACTGAGCATGCAGATGCTACTTGTTAATGTCTATCCTAACCTGAAGTCCACAATAAATAGGAGAAAACACGCAGTTCTCCAAATTCCTAATTCTTTGCAAAACTCCAGAATACAGTCTCCAAAAGCCTGGTACTAATCCCTATAGTGGTGCTTTCCCCTGGCCTGTAAGATACAACTCTTATGATGTAAGAGATTATATTTTATAAAAGCCTTGGTATATAAATTCAATCCACTAATCTATGTTATATATGTTATTTAATCTTATTCAGAGTATGTTGTTAATAGTTCTTAGTACGTCATTAAAGATTATTAATAGTGCCTTGTTTAAAGAGTAAGGGATAGCATAGCATGAAAGTCAGCTGAATATGACATATTACTGACTTGCCAAATAACTTTGCTTAATCACATGAAATTTCAAGAAATCGATTGTTCAACTTATAAAAAAATTCAATTAAGAAGGAGTTACTTGAAATTTTAAGGAAATATTGAAAATACAATTAGTAATTGAAATAAAATGGATTTTTAAAGAGTACTGGTATTATTCTTAAAGTTTCATCACTTAACATCTGATATAACTGTTATTCTTATAATGAAAGAAGGCATGATATTTTGAAGATTGACATTTCTGACACAGAATCTTGTTAAAGAGAGAAATAAATTTCTGCCACATGTTTCTCTTTCTGTGACCTTATCTCACTACTTCCTTGGCACTCCTAAATATTTCATAGTATGAAAACAATTTAATTTATTGTAAATACAAATATCTTCTGTGACTAGGAGTGTGCATTGAGAAAAATCTATTTTAAAAACAACTTTATCCAAAATTCACTATATATGTAAATATATATATATATACACATATATATGGGTATGGGTTGTATATATGTATATTGTATAGATATAATATTATATATAATCCATCATGTATACACACACACACACACACACACATATATATATATATATATATATATATATATATATATATATATGAATTCTGCCATTCTGCCAGCTAAGAATATGGCATTGGTCTTATGTATAATGTGGTTTTGTATGTGTCTAAGTGAAAAATAAGAACAAAAATATAATTTCAAAATTACTAATGATAAGCATTGAGTTCCTAAGGCATTTAAGTAATTATCATTCAAAACAGAGCCTCGGGTCAATGCCAATAAAAGGGAGCATGAAGACTGTTCTGTAGGAAAGAGGCCTCTGCAGTTATTGGCTCTGATTAGTTTCACAGATCCTCAGTTGTCCTATTGAAATGTGTTAATGTATGGTTTTCCCTCATAAAACAAGCTACCCTTGCTTGCTAGTAAGTGTTCCATGACTAAAGATCAAAAAGCATTCAGAAAAATAAATAAATCCCTAATCTCCCTTTATTGCACAGTAAGTAGAAACGCCAGCACTTCAGCGCTAATATGAACCAAGCACAACCAGATACTAAGAATCCTGCACACTGGGACATGTGAACTTCCCCTTGTAACTCAGTCCTGTATACTAGATCAGTAACTAATTACTCAAAACTATGATGTTCAAAGTGCCTATAGATAATTTAATTCATGTATCTACAAAACTAATTATTTCTTCAATAAG
Organism: Rattus rattus; assembly: GCF_011064425.1. NCBI lineage: Eukaryota > Metazoa > Chordata > Mammalia > Rodentia > Muridae > Rattus > Rattus rattus. Next base: position 146,167,452 of record NC_046159.1, on the reverse strand, counting down.
AGAAAAAAGTCAAAATGGAAGTCATCCAATCAGCATCTGAAGAAAGGAGATTCCTTTGCTGAAAATAGATTTCACTATCTTTTCAGCCTGTATCAACTGATCCTTGTTTTACTGCAAACAATTAAGAAATTGAGTCTAATTTTCAGGAAAAAAAATCAAAAATGTGTTTGTGCTACATTTGTGTCTCTTATTTTAATGTGTTTGTTAGTACAAGTGTATAAACAAGAATATTAAAATGAAATCAAAGGGTAAGAGAACACTGCAAATCTGTCAAGCTTTCCCATATTTTAAATTATGCTCCTTTCTCTTCTCCCAGCTTAGGAAAATATTCTGGAAGTTATGTTTCTGGAAGAACCTGAAGTCTCTGTTTTAGAACTGAGACCATCAGGATCCTGGTGAAAAGCTATAAACAGAAAACAGGGTCAAGCATACCAAGGTGGTTGAAGACAGATACATTTCTCCCACTGGTCCCTGGGCCTCACACTCGCTTCTCTCAGTACCTCATATATTTTCTTCTGTATGGAAGAACCATGGACTTCAAAGGAAAGTCATGCAAAGCAAGGATTTGCATGGTGTGGAAAGAGCAGGAATCTGGCTCCCCATAACTGAAAAAGCTGCTCCCCATGATTAGTGATTAACAGTTTGAACTGGCAAGACCTTAAGATGAAAGTCTACAAGTAATTGATGGGCAGAGGCAGTGGTTTGAGACTGGAGAATTTTAACTCCTAGAGACAAGCATCCCTAAAAGATGTCCCAGTTTCCACTGTTACCATCTAGGATTCAGACCACTCTCTGACAGCACTGCCTGCCCCCTTTTGGGAGAAGCTAGTCTCCTGGTAAATAAGGACAGTGAGGAGGAGGCCTTGGCAGATTTAGATCAAGTACTGGTAGCTAAGAAGCAACATGGTATCTCTCTCTAGGACACGTGTAGAATGAGTTGGTCATGGTGAGTTTTGAAGTTTCTCCCTTTTCTCCTTTCTTTTCTGGAATTCCTTATTGTAGATACTCCATGTTCTCTGTCTCCACTCTCCTTCTCCACCTGCAACACTCTTCCACACAGGAAGGAGAGCAGCCACATTGAAGTGGAACCGTTAGTGTTCTGTTTCTGCAAATGTCGTCAGCCCCTGCCTCCAACATTCACTGCCGAGACCACTTGGTTCAGCATGACATCCAGCGCTACCATATTCTCCTGTCGTACTTTTCTAACCACAGGCTCTACTCCCACTAGGGACCCAGGACACCCATCCTAAAAGACAACCTTCACCTGCTATCTGTAGATCTTCTAGGAACGTCTCTTGTACTTTCTTACATCTGCATTTCAGGCAACTTGCAATCTCCTGACTAGGTGGCCGTGACTCATCTTCTCATACTTGACTTGGGTACCACACACCTCTTAGCCCTGGCTTGAACACTAAACTAATGAACTCTCAAATATGCTGTAATGACATTTTTACCACTGAAATTTTGTTTTGTTTCACTGTTGATCATGTTGGCTAGTTATCACTTAGCTAAATGAGTTTTCAAAGCTGGGCTTAAGATGACTGCTGGGCTCCTGGCTTCGGTATAAGAAAAAAAATAATGTATTTCATTCACTTAGAATTTAGAGCTTTCAATCCAGTTCCTTAATTAACTGAACTAATTTAGTGCAGTACCAAAGATAAAATTAAGATGTTCAAACCTCAATTTTCATGTGTCAAATAAATCAAAACATGCAGGTCTTACCAGAACTAGGAAATTTTACTTCAGAGCTTATCCCTCAGAACTATATACAGATTGCTCTCCCACTTGTTCAACTTTGTGTTCCTCAAGACTCTTATACATAAGGTAGTCATTTAATTTTTAATTTTCTTTAGCAGAGTATTCAATATTTGTTTAGAGTATTTAGTGTAAGTGAATAGAGAGTAATACTATGTGGCAGATCAACTATCAAAACCACTTGGACCATCCACATCAAATATTTCTCAAAAATTTAATAATGTATTTACATAATATCTTCTATTCATGACTGCCTATCAGCATAATAGAGCTTTTTTTAAACTATATGAAGAATAGCCATGCAAGTAACAACAAACTAACTGTCCAATATTAAACAAAAAAAAAATCAAACAACAAACTCTCATTACATATTCTAAGAAAGCTAACTGCCTCCTTTATGGAAGTTATTTAAAACATGGAAACTGTTAAAACAAGGTTGCAAACACAGCAAATGTGGCGCCTCTTTTGATGACAATTTTAGCATTATCCATTTCAGAAATTATTCATAGCATATATCTGTAATTCCCAATGGGCCTCCCCTGGCCTGCCAACATACTCTCAGGCCACTCTCTCTACACTCAGGAAACACAGTCATTTCAACATTAGCCAAAGTGAAGTATAATTACAAATGTATGTCTCCTGCCAAAACTGTGTGATGCACGCCAGAAACAAATAGACATTGTCTATGGTCGATCTACTGTTTGGGTTTTCCAAACTGAAATCTTGCATTAGCTCAGCTCAGCTCAGGTAATCATACTTCCAGGGAATAGCATTTTAATCATCGAAAAGGGAAACCGGTAAACTGGACCAAGGTTAAAACGTAGGTTAACACCCATAAATAAGATCAACCTTAATGTGACACATCTTTAAGTTCTTTCCCACTTGATCAAGAAACTTTACCTACACAGTTTCAAAGGCCCCTTTCCAAAGTGTCTTTTTTTTTCCCCACAAGGAATCTCTCCCCAGTGCAGAAAAAACAGGTGGGTTCAATATTTTTTATTAGCACTAGCTTCTTCTTGTATTGCATCGGATACTAGATTAGAGGTGTGATGAATGTCATAGTGCGCTTATCTCAAATTATGAGGCTGTTTCTTTGTTTTCTCAGTTTTAAAAGGTCACCTATCTGTTGTTGGCTGTGCATTTCTTACAGCCTTTATTTCCCTGTGCCTACCCTAAAGTTCACTGCCTTCTCCGGCTGGCAACCCAGACAAGCCACTACAATAATAACACAACCAAATGCAGATGCTTCCTCTGCTCTTGATAATAAGAGATAACTTCCTATACCAGCAGATGAGATCCCTAAATGCCCAGGAAATCTGAACAAGTCCCAGAGTCTCCTCCTCAATCTGCAAATCAGAGTAAGACAGGGACAATTCCACTGCATCAATCCAAGTCACATTAGTGTTCCTCCCTGCACTGCAGCATCAGGAGCGATCATGCCTACACCCCCACCCCCATCCCCAGAAGGGGAGCTTGGAGAGGAAAGCTTTCTGTTTCATTTTTATAACATTCATTGTACTCAGAACTTAATCCACCTTCTCCAAGTGAAGACCTGCATAATGTCAAAATTTGGACCCGAAGGGTGAGTGGATGGACCCTTATCGGAAATTCTCCTTTGGGAAATGAGTCCCTGGTTAAATTGACCATCACTCTCCTCTCTTCAATTCAGAATCTGTCTTCGTTTTTAAAACTTGGCCAAACCAGCAAAGTTCCAGCCAGTGTTAGCACTTCATTCCTATCCCATAATTTTGGATTGCTTGGCTAAATGAGGTGGGGCCTGGTGGGGGGATGGGGGTATCACTGAGAGATGTTAATTATTTTTAAATGTTTCTCAAACAGAAAAGGAATGTCCAAAGAAAGCAAAATGAGAGGTTTGGAAGCCCCACACCACCCTTGGAATTAAGAAAAGATGCTGGAAATAGGGTAGAGAGCTTCTTGGAAGGAAAGCGCAAGGTCAGAAGGAGACTTAAAGCAACCACAATCTCCATGAAGCAGAAGTAAACTTACCTGCATAGGGGATGGTGACAGGAAGCAGGAGGAGGTGCAGCAGGACATGCTGCAGCAACAGGACCGGCAGAAGTTTGGTCCCCCACATCATGCTTGCAGTTCGAGCAGGCTGATCCCTCTGCAGGAGATGCCGGGCTGAAAGAATCCTGTTGCAAGCCGGTCGGTTCTGAGCTGCTTTTATTGCGATGAGCTAAGTTTGTTGTGTGATTAACTGGAAAGATCTAGGACTAAACTCCCTCTTACGGTAAGAAACTGTTTAACAACAGCCCTTTACTCTCTTCCAGCCCCTTCCTTTCCTTAACCCCCCCCCCCCAACAAGCAACAGATCCCAGCTCTCCCCACTCCACTCACTCCCCCTCCCAGAAAGAAACTTACAAAGCAAAGGTCACCTGGCCCGAGGCCAGCTGCAATTTAGAAGCCTGAGCTCCAGATCCTTGTGGCTCCTATCCGAGTAGGGAAGGGAGGAGCAAGGCTCAGCCCAATCGCTAAGTCAAGGCACAGGCAGAACACCAATTCGCCCCGTTTGAACAGGAAAATGCATGTGTTTACATATCTATCTGGGAAAAGAGGAAGGGGAAGCAGCATAAGAAGAGAGCGGAGCAGCCCTTCTGCCAAATGAGCCCCAGCTCCTAGTCTGCGAGCTTGCAGTGTTGGAGAGATTCGGGGATGAACACTGACCCCAGTTCCCGGGATTTTAAGGAGAGTAAGAGCGGAGAAAAGGAGTCAGGGGGGCAGAGCCCAGGTAGAAAGAGGGCAGGTAAGAAAAGGGTGTGGTCTTGAGGGATGAGAAGAGATAGCAACAGAAACAAAACACTCAGGGTTTCGGGCCAGAAAATTGCCCTGTCCAGTGGGCTTTCCTCAGAAGAGCTATCCCCAAACCACTGCAAAAGGATCCCTAATACATTTTTCAAATGTCTGTTTTCTGATGTATCTGTTGATAATTTCCCTTAAACCATCTAAGGGACAGTCATGGCCCGTTTCTTATCCCTGCCAAGCAAACAGATACTGGTTTTTCTGACCTTGTACACAATCACATATGTCCACATGTCAGTATGTATGCATGAAGACTTTCACTTGAGACCCATTGGGCTATTTTATTCCTAAATAAGATCTCAACCTCTTTCCTCCTACAAACACCCACAGCATCACGGTCTTCGGGGAGGGAGGGAGCACAGGGGCTCTGATCCCTGAGTATCACGTTTTGGTGAGATCATTGCCCAGACTTCTCCTTTTATTACAACACCAGAAGGGTGCTGTGATGTGTCAGAGAACAGAGTACAGTGTTTCTGAGATGGATACTCAGAAGAACGAATACCTCTTTAGAGAAAGAGAAAGTCAACAGAATGTGAGAGCTTCTCTGGAGTAGCCTGCAACCCTACAGAGGTAACCAAGGGCAAAATTAAAGTCGGTAGCAGGATGGCCTGTCTCCGCCTCCACCAGCAAAGGCAGAGCTCTTCACCCTCCTCCAGCATAACTACAGCTACCTGCAGAGACAAGAGAAAGGGAAGGGGGGGAGGGGGGAGGCAAGAAAAGAGAAAAGGTAGGAAAGAAGGAAGAGAGGTAGGAAAAGGGAAGAGGAAAGAGAACAAGGGGGAGGGAGAAGAAAGGAAAGAAAGAAGCTGGCTGATAGGTCCCTGGGGCTGTGGAGTATCTAGCGATGAAGGAGAATTCCTTTGAAGGACTTTATTTTTTAATTATATGTATATGAGTGTTTTGCCAGCCTTTATATCTGTGTACCGCTTGCATGCCTATTGCCTATGGGAGCCAAAAGAGGGCATCAGATCTCCTGGAACTGGAGTTGCAGATGGCTATCCTTGAACTCGGGGACTTTGGAAGAACCATCAATGCCAAAGGATCTACTTCCTATCACCTGTTTCCCGATGTTCTTTTTTTTTTTTTTTTCACCGCTTCTGCGTATAAAAGCTAATTCAAGCACACTTCTTAAAAGTTTCCCTCCCACGTTCCTATTGTCTATTTTACTTTTAAAGCGGGCATGTGCCTCTTCTAAAAATCTCAGTTTCCATATTATCACCGACCACGACTCTAAGTTGCCCTACCGCATGTCTAGAGCTTTGTTGGAGAGTAAAGGGGATTTTAAGGAAACAGTTTCCCCTGTAAATTTGTAGGTAGAATGAATGGACTGAAGTGATCTATGTTTCTGTTGTTTCTCTTCTCTCATGAGGACCTCGCCCTCCCTGAGGGTCTTCTCATTCTATGGCCAGTTAATAGTTGCTGAAGGAATTACATTTTCTTATGTGGGTGGCCACAGTCTTGTGATCCATCCTAATGACACTCATTGGTCACCCCATCCTTCACAAAATAAAAACCTTTAGAGGTAGAAAGGGGGCTCTCTGGGAAGAGAAAGGGGAACAGTAGAGAAGGACAGGGATGGGAAAATGATGATTTGGCAGTAAATTTGATCAGAATATACTATGTCAAAATGTCATAATGGAAACCATTATATATGTAATTAACATCTGCTAATAAAAGCATTTTTAAAAGATTAGGACTGAATTAATCTGTGATAAAAAACAGAGCAGCAACACAGATATTTTCATAAATTTAATTGTCAGCAAGTACAATAAATACCCTACACCTATTTTAAATTATCAGTTCCTTTTATTTTACTCTGACAAGTTATTGGTTCCTCTTTATTGAAACCGTGGCTAATATTCACTGGTCTTTTAGTACATGCTAAGCATTTTAAGTCCTTATTGTTTCATGTAAACCTTGGGATAAACATAAGAAGGACCACCCATTATAGTCCCCATTTTATGGTCAATAAAACTTAAGAAAGCTGTTTATACTCAGGTGAATTGCCCAAGGTGAGAAAATAGTTAATAATCAGGTGTTTGTTAGTGTCAAGTAGATTGGCCATACTCTATAGGAAATAATAAATGTATTTCATGTGTACCTCATGGGTAGCTAGAATTGCCTAATAAAGTTTGTAATGACCAAAGTCAGTCTAAAACTGAATATATAAGAAATACTCAATAATAAATTACAAGAGGAATATTGATACAGGGCTGTCCTAGTTTCTATTCTCCTCCTGTGTAAAGGCAGAATGACTAAGACAACTCTCCTTTTTTGGGGGAGGGGGTTGGGGCGGCGGGGGGAGGCATTCCAGAAAGGATTTCTCTATGTAGCCTTGATTATTCTGGACTCACTCTGTACACCAGGCTGCCCTAGAACTCAGAGATCCACCTGCCTCTGCCTCCCAAATGCTAGGATTAAAGGTATGTGTTCCCACTAATAATAGACATTTTTTGTCTTTTATAAGAGAACTCTTATTTTAAAAAAAAGGCATTTCATTGAGGACTGGCTAACAGCTTCAGAGGGCTATTCTGTTATCATCATAGCAGGAAGCACACAGTCATGGTGCTGGTGCAGTAGTTGAAAGCCTTAGGTCCAGATAGGCATGCAACTGGCTTGGAGACTCTGGACCTGATGCTTTTGAAGCTTCAGAACCCACCTGCAGTAACACCCCTCCTCCAAAAAGACACATCTACTCCAACAAAGATGCACTTCCTAATCCTTACCAATCAATTCCCTATATATTTGAACATTTGGGGCCATTCTAGACCATGTTAACATCCCAGCCACATGGGATGCTTTGACTTTAAGACAAGCCTGTGAACATAGTAAGATTTCATCTCTAAGAACAATTTCAACACATATATAAATAACTTAAAAGTCTTTAAATCTGTAATGGATTACCTAAATTTAATAAGTTACTAACACTGCCATTTTTCTGCCTGTGGGGCTATTCTCTTTCTAAATCATAAAGCTTTCCCCTTCCCATGCTAACTGCAAAGTGTTAATATTTTTATAAGCCCCTCAAACTTGTTAATTTTTTCTATAAAATGAGAGGTTTTCTAAAAGAGTATTTTGTATGCCATAATTTGTGAAACTATTTAAGCACATCATAGATATCTAGGATTCGAAACCTGTCCTAATATTGAGTTCTCTTGTGTGGCCTGGAATTTAGATGGATTGAAAGAAAAAGTGTGTACTAGTGAACGTTGTACAGGCCGCCTATGCCTTTAGAACACATGCCAGGTAGGGTGCTTTCCTAGCATGTGTGAGGCCCTAATTCAAATTCTTGAAGCATGGGGAATGACGTAGGCTGCTATCTTTTTGAAAGCCCACCTTTGTCAACACTAGTGATTTGCGTATAAAGGTGACACTGAACAAGCTAACATGTGATGTGATGGATCCTGTGGTCTCAGACCTCTCCTGAGTTCCCTGCATAGGAACAAAATCATTCCATTGCGTGAGAGACTGACACACACCATTTTCTGATTGGCCCTCTTTAGATTCAAGTCATTCATATGACCAGTTTCAAATTCTAGTTGGGTCACATATTAAACTTATTCGTGGATAATTACAATTAATACTGAGCCTCTGTATCACCAAAACAGGATACTACTAGTAGGAACTGGCTAACCACTTTCTACTTTTATCTCGGTCTTCCTTCTTTTTAGAGAAAAGAGGGGGGCAGGAGCTATGTATATTTAAGTGTTAATAATGTCGCTAATTTACAAATAATGAAACTGAGGCTTAGTTATGAAAAGTAACTCAGTTTAGGCTAAATAGTTTATAAAGCAGGATTTGAAGCAATACTAACAGAAACTCTATATTAAGAGATTCCCAAAGTTCCTTCCATCCTTAAAGTCTCCCATTGCATGTGTGTGAATTCTTTCCTATGTACACATGCGTGTGGCACTGCTCACCTTTCCTCTGGTTTCTTCACTGTTTGTTTCTGCCTCTTGGAATTGCTTTTCATTTACACCTCACTGTTGGATAATTAATGTTGATTCGCCCTTGCTGTAGAAAACATTACAAAATGCATTGCTACCTGGAATCGCGAAACATGTTTGAGCCAAAAGAGAAACCAGGCACGTGAAATGCTGCATCACTTAGGAATTACTGAAGTGCAGATACAATGGCAGTACAACACGTTGGCTACAGATAGTCTTGTGTGTTTTACACAAGCTATTTTTAGGATTTAAGTTTAAGTTAAGTAGTACCAATTGAGGAAAAAAAGAAAACGCTTCACCCGTGGTGTAGGGTGGCCACATGTTTAGTTAACAATTTCCATAGGAGATAATGAGGATATAGAATTTTCTCTTGTGGTTAAGTTTCTCCTGCTCTGATAGACATAAGAACCAAAGGCAAATTGTGGAAGAAGAGATTTATTTCAGCTTGCAGCTTATAGTCTGTCATCTAAGGAACTCAAGGCAGGAACCAAAGTAGAAATCATAGAGGAAAGCAGCTGACTAATTTGCTCTCCATAGCTGGCTCAGCCTGCGTTCTTATACCACCCAGGACCACCCGCCCAGTGGTGCCTGCCAGCAGTGATCTAGGCCCTTCAACAGCAACCATTAGTTAAGAAAAATGCCCACAAACTTGCCTACGAGCGAATCTAGTAGAGGCAATGTTTCAATTCAGATTCCTCTTCCCAAATATGTGTAAGTTTGTATTAAATTGACAAAAATGAAGCAACACACCCACCATTTCATAGAATCCCTGTATATGAAACTGATTATTCTGGGATGGTTCATTAAATACCATCTAAAGGTGATTATGGGCTCAACCAGCCAATGGCAAGAAATGACAGGAAATAACAGGAAAAATCAAAATAAAAGCAACCCAGAAATACTAACAAGTGTTTGGTAACGTGAAATCCAATACTTACTGTCATATTTTCAGATACTAGGAACAATGATAACTGTTTTACTGAACGCCAAGAAACAAGGACAGAGAAGAACTCATTGTTTGGAAGACATGTCAAGTTCTTCATTTGAGACACAAGCCTTGAGAACACAGTCACAAGAAAAATGTTTCCAAATAACTATTTTTCACAAAACACCTGTCTACTGAGGAATGTGATATAATGCATAGAGCCAAGCAGTCTCTGGGCGTTAAGAACATGGCAAGTCTTTGTGCTTTACAGAAGAAACACTTGACTTAATTGGAAACAAGTGACAGGATTTTAGAACACATTATAGACTTAAGGCAAAGTTGATTTTCTTAATTAGTTCAATATTGATGAATCTCTAAAATAACTCTACTGGTTTCTCAATCAACTCATAGGCTCCCTCACCAACCCCCCCATGACTTTGGCCACACCCTCAGGAAATTTGTTGCAGAATTTGTGGTGAGACCACAATACAACCTCCTGGAAAATGGCAGGAAGAGTTGGAGTACGTCATCAAGGGTAGGAATTGTCATGTTTATAAAAGTGGAAGGGTCACTGTTTCTCTAGAAACCTGCTAAAGAAGCTGAAGCAGGAAAAATTTCATATGGCTCACTAACATCTACAAAGCTGTGATACCATAGTCCATATGGAGAGGTTGTTCTAAAGCAGGCACGGCTTGAGGCCTGCTTGCCTTTGGGAGTCGAGAGAAGACAGGCGTTGAGAGCCCTGGGAAATCTGAGCTGAAACTAAACTCTGATGGTGCTTCTTAGGTTTTGTGTTCTGAGACACGTGGGACTGCTCTCTGGATCCAGAGGGCCTAGTTAACTAACACTCATCACCTTGAGCTTAGAGGCCAGCTTTTATGTATTTCCAGGTGTTGGTTGCTTTGTTAAATCTGAAGTACCCGAATGTTATAAACCCTAAGCACGCCACACCTGGCATGTGAACCCAGGCATATCAGTAAAATACAGGAATTGGGGGAAATCGCCTTCTTTTGTTTGACTTCAGAATTCAGTGAAGATTTGGAGGAGAAGAAAAACATACTTGGTGCACGCTCCCAAAAATGCAGTCTTCGCAGTGAGGGATTTTTCAAAGCAACTGTTTAATCCATTCATCTTGCATCTTAAAAGCCATGTCATAAAATCGAGGTTTCTCTTTCACTATATGTACATGTTGCATGTTTATTGTGGTCTTGGGGATATCTGAGGGCAACTCCATTTGCCAGATGGCACTAGGCACCAGAGTTATGTTTCAAACTTGGGAGAAAAGGCTCCACATACATACAAACATGCATACATATACATACACACATACATACATACATACATACATACATACATACATACATACATACATACATACATACATGCACACACAAACATGTTATATTGTACACAATTCATTTGGTATATTGGCTGCACTTACAATTACTTATGACCTGCTACCTATTCAATGTGATGGTATTGTGGTCCTATATAACATATTAATCTTTGTACGTGTTTGAATGGCTGAGTTTACATTTGATTTATAGTTTGTGGCAGTACTGTAGGTTTATAAAAAGCTTACACAGGGGTCCCTTAATCTTTAATTATTAGAATCCTCATGGTAAGTGGTAGAGTCCTAGGCAGACTTCTTACCTTTTTCTTGAGCTTCAGGTTATTGGCTTTCCTTGGACCTATGGAGACGGTAGAGAACCAAGGGACTATCAAATCCACCAGAAACTTGGCTTTTCTCTAGACATAGAACATTGGATATGAAGAATCAATCCATGGTATCTGAAACTCTTGTGCTTTTTAATTATTTGACTTCGCTATGGTTAAACAATTTAACCATTCACATGGTTTTACAAGTCGCAATGAAGCTATTGGGAAATATCAAAATTCTAGAAAATGTAAAGTGTAAAGGACAGATGAGGTACCTTTCCCAAAGCTTTAATCTAATCCAGAAAGAAAAGAGAAAAAATGAAAAAAGAGCCAAATGTTCTCACACCATACCTCTAAAACAGAATCACGCCTCATATACTGAATAGGCGATGACATTAAGCAGAACACCCACTACGAAGGAGGGTAGATTATAACTTTCTTCAAAAACAAAACAAAACCTTCTTGAGGCGGGAGATGTAGCTCAGTGGTTGAGTGCCTACTTTGACTGTTTTACCTTCAGACACACACCTGCACACACACACACACACACACACACACACACACACACTTGGGTTAAAAAGAAGAAGAAAAAAAACAAAATTTCTTTGCCTGGATAAACAAAATATTTCATTGAATTCGCACAGCCTCTTGGTACATGGTTGATTAAATAAATTTTTTTGATATAAATATGAACATTTGCAGAATTCTCAAGGAGAAACAAGCCATACATTGCTCTAGCATTCCTTACACTGAAAGCTGTGCTAACATTCTTTCATGTGTATTTAATTCTTCAACATTATTACATCTTTCAAGTCCGGATTGTCTTGAGTGTTACTTATCAAAAAAGAGTACTTTACTTAATTTTTTTATATAGGATTTCTCCATGATATAGAGGTTTAATGCCTTGCTGTTAATGGTTCTTGTTGAGAATTTATTTGTTTCTTGGTTAATGAACATACTAAGATAATGTAAAAACCACACTAGATGGTCAGATCATATATATAATTATACCAATTGCTGACTAGAAAATCTAAAAAAATTAATTTGCTGTACTCTTTTGGAAAGTTACACTAACAGCAATTGCAACAGATATGCGTGTTATATTTATAACATTAAAATAGAATTGTAATTCTTTGTTACAAGAATTAGGCACACAAAACACAAACGACACATTTTAGGATTCACTCAGTTTTAGTTATTAGAATTATTTTATATACTAAAATACTTAAGATATCTCAAATAGAAAACACCTAATTTAAAATAAAGAGTGAAGACATGATTTTGGCACAGTGGTATTAGAGAATCCCTTAGAGTTTTACAGTTATTTAATCCAAAATGTCTGCTAATATTATAATAAATTTTATGTGAAACCAAATATGAATTAGGTTTTTCATGTGTCCATATATTAACTCATGTCAAGGAAAAGGAACAGAAATCCATCATATGAAATATTGCCAATGAAAAATTTATTAAGTAGATAATTTAACAACATAAAAACATTTTGACAGTCTTATTAATAATATGCTTGATCCAAAACATTCGTATTGATTAAATTGCTCATTGCTAAAATGTTAGCTTTTTTTTTAATTCAAAAGATAGCAGTTCACTACTGTCTATAGAGTATGTGATTGAATAATTTTTTTATGTTGTAATCAGGAGCCTATCACAGTGTCTAGTATAACTTATTAACTACCAAAAACTACTGTGTTGGTTTGAATGAGAATGGCCAACGTTGGTTCAAAGCCATAAATAAATGGTCAGCAGGCAGTAGCATGTTTTAAAGGATTGGGAGGTGTGGCGTTGTTGGAGAAAGTGTGTCAGTGCAAATGGGCATTGAGAGTTTCAAAAGCAGAAGCCAGGCCCAGAGCTGTGCTCTCTCTCTCTCTCTCTTTCTCCTGCTCCCTCTTTATATCCAGATGAAGAACTCTAAGCTACTTCTCCAGCACCTTGTCAGCCTGCATGCAGCTATGTTTTGCACCATGATTTTAATAGCTGGAGTGAAACTATAAGCAAGCCCCAATTAAATGCTTTTTATAAATAAGAGTTGCCATAGACATGGTGTCTCTTCACAGCAATAGAATGCTAAAACAACTGTGTAGACTCCGAGTAGGCCCTTATTCAGTATTTTGTGTATGACTTTGTTGTGTGATCATGACCCTTTTGATAATCCTCTATCTCCAAAAATAATTTACATTACGACTCATCACAGTAGCAAGAGTACAGTTAAAAAGTACCAATGAAAATAATTTTATGGTTGGGGTCACCACAACGTGAGGAACTGTATTAAAAGAACACAGAATTAGAAAAGTTGAAAACCACTGCTTTAAACTAAACAAGAAATAGCAAATTTACTATTTAGTTTTAGGCAAAATCACACACACACACACACACACACACACACACACACACACACACACAGAGAGAGAGAGAGAGAGAGAGAGAGAGAGAGAGAGAGAGAGAGAGAGAGAGAGAGAGAGAGAGAAATATCATAAAGGATTCCAAGATTGGCCTACTATGAGAGAGAAGACAACTAGGTCTTTAACTTACCTAAGATCTGCCAATTGGCAAAACAAATAAAACCAGAAAGGGTTTGTTTTCTTGAACTCTAAAAGATTCCACTTCTCTAATACTTATCTTCTTATGTAGGTTTGGAACAAAATCCAAGATCCATGTCCACAATAAAAACCATGGAATTCATTGTGTGCTGTCCAGTTACCCCTTGACATGAGTACTTGCCTGGAGTGTAGTTGATACACCCAGTGACAATTCATTGAAAAGACTTTTTTTCTTTGCCTGTGGTTTATAATACTAAAACTTGCAAGATATTAACACTGGACACTAGAATTCGTTTTGATTGTTCCAAAGCCATTCAATAGTATAGATATGCATACGTTACAAATTCTACATCGAGATCATTATATCTTGTGACTTGAAATGGTTTTATGATATTCCTGGAGCCACACATGAGTCAGATGGTTTTATACAAGTATTACAATGTACAAGACCCTAAACACACTCTTCTTATACCCTTATTACTTTACACATCTTTACATTCATTCATTGATTCAAAATATTTATGGAGTACCCTGCCAACTTTTATTGATTACACGGGGATTTTTCCATGTTGTATTAGATGATGCCTACCAAAGGTACCGATGCCCTAATTCCCAAATTATGACACCTTACACAGCAGAAATGACTTTGCATGCATGGGACAAGAAGTGATTGTTTAATATCTCTCTGTGTTTTTCAGCTTTCATTGTCATAACAAAAACACCATAAATAAACAACTTAGGGTGTTTGTTTTGATTGGTAATTTTGAACCTTCCAGTTCATTGACAGGACGGGCACCATTGTTTTGTCCCTAAAAGCAATGGAACACATTGAAGAGGAGAGCATGTCAAAAGCAAAGAAGAGTCAGGCCCCATGACTCCCTCCATCAAAGGAGACATTCCCAGGGAACTAAAGACATTGTACTACACTTCTAAAGATTCTACCATCCCTCCAAAGCACTGGCCTGGTGATGGAGTTTTTAACATAAGACTTTTAGGGTATATTTGGGAACCAAACTCCAGCACCTTTGCAACCAGGTGTGTCCATCCCATGAGGTATTTACATCAAAGAAAATGTCCCAGCCATGTTCAGAGAAATGTGTGATGGCAGAGGGATCAAGTCAAAGTGACTGGCTTTAAAGATCTATTAAGATAGCCACAGACTGAATGCTGTCGGCTTATATAGACTAGAAACGAGTATGAAATTCTCCCCTGGATCCTCCAGGAATGAATTCTCTCTGGAAATCATGTTGTCTTCACCCTGGTAAAAATGATGTCAGACTTAAAAACTTAAAATTTCAAAGATGATGTAGTTGTGTTCCTTTTAGGCACCAAATTTGTTGTAATCTGTACCCACAACATTGGAAATGTAACATGTAGGCTGTACCTCCCTGAGTGGTCCATCTGTTTGAAACTTTTCAGATTTTAAGCTACTTCTATGCTGTGCACTTAGTGTTAAATGTAGTCTTGATTGAGTGATTGCTCTACCAAGGATGCTCCTTCTAAAGAAATAATTTGTCCTCATTAGGTTCTGATGGCAATCTTTGCCTCCCAGCAGTCTCTTCCTTGCCTGTGCAATGATGCATTAACGGCTCTCTGAGAGAAACGTGTTGCAATGTGCTGTTTATTCAAGAGATCTGGAGAAAGCCCCAAAATTACACTTGACTTTGCAAGAAGATTAGCAAACAATAGCACTATTTTGAAAGACAGAGATCTGTATCATTGAAAAGGGAAGTTGCAAAACTAACTTGTCCTTTATCTATTGAGATTCCTTAGGAAGGAGGAATTTACAACTTGTATTATCCTAGCTGGAGACACTTTTATGCTGCTGGCATTTGTCCAGTACAAGTTTATCTGATACCCTAAGGCTTCACAGAGCCTCCTTTGGGATGTAGTTCCAAAGTGCTTGTGCAAAATGTAATAGAAAAGTTGATGTAGCAGAGAAAGAAAAAAAAAAACCACATCATTTATTTAAAAAGAACAGAGAACAGAAAAACTGGTTTTAGAAAATGGATAAAGTCTGGTGTAAAGTAAGTAATTGAACGTATTTTCCCCTCCCCTTTCTTATTGCCCACTTACTATGCCTTCTATGACTATTGTATTTATATATCTTATTACGAATATAAATTATATCCTAAAACAATCTCCAATTTTTGCACCTGCCTGGAAATGACAATTGTATTTACTGTGTACTCTCTATGTACTAATAGATATGAAGTCATTTAAAGACATAGGAGACATTCAAAGAAGAAATTACGTTCTAGGAATAAGTCATGTTAACAATAACCTGAGTATAGTTTTTAAAGTTTATATGCAATATATATGCATATGTACATATTATCATTTCAAGTTTTTTTTTAATTTTGTATTTCTATTTTCTGAACTGCACTGTAATGATTTAACTGATGAGTAATTATAGCTCAGTGTGTATTTCCTTTTTTTTTCTTCAACTTTCCTAGAATTCAAGCATTGTCAGTCAACAATAGCCAAATATCCATATTTTTCCAGTTATTTATATTTATACTGTTTTCCATAGCTAAAAATATCATTTTCACTCATGTAAGAAATATGTATGCAAAATTCTTGGGCTATCTCTCATATTAAGTTTTGGGAAATATTTAGTTGAATCAAATCTAGACCATAAATAAAAATATCCTCAATTCCATTTCTACTCTAAGCCCATTGTGTATCTCACGCTTTCTGATATGGTTTTACTCTCTGTAACAAGGCTTGAGTGATCGTGCTTTTTCCATCTCAATTTAACAGGTGAGTGTTGACTTTGACTAAAAACAGCAAATCTTAGATTATAATGCAAATAAAGTTAGATAAAAGCTCAAATGTCCAAGCTCTGAACCTGTAAAGAAAGGGGAAAAAAACAGCACAGCATCTTAGAGATGGAAGGGAGGGGATCTCTTCAGTTCCAAACTAGAACTGAAAGTAGAAATGTGTCCATTGACAATAAGAAGTTTCCCTCTTAGGTGGTTACTTATCTTAGTCATTTCTGTGGTTGCCAAACCGCTCACATCATTCTATGTCACTTTGAGGTTTTCTCAAGAACTCTGTAAATGATTAAACACATTTCTTAGATATTATAATAAAATATTGATTGTAGCCTCCGAGTTAATCCATTGCTTTTGACAACACCTTCAACCATCATAGTCATTCTCTCTCTCCTATTTCTTCTTCACAGCCAAAAAAAAAAATTCATTATCATTTCATACAATTTTGTGTGCTCTTGACTTGTTGAACCGTTAAAAAATCCTCCCTCATGTTGATCTCAAGTTCCACCATAATTCTGCCTCCCAAAATCAATCAAACAATAAACCTATTCCCAATTATCTAAGGTGGTCATAAGTTATAGGATGTACACAAGAGCAGTCCTGTAACTATTCATTCTTAGCCCAGTGCTGGGGAGGGAAAGACAGGTGGATCTCTGAGTCTTGCTGGACAATCTGTCTGGCTGCACCAAAGAGCTCCAGGTTTGGTAAGAAACCCTATCTCAAAAAAATTAAGTAATGAAGGATTAAGGACTTTGACTTTAGACTTACACACACACACGCACGCACGCACACTGACATGTACACACTTGTGTAAACATGTACACCTACAGACAGGCAGAATAGAACTTACTTTGTCTCTGTATGGACTCAAAACCATAGTGGTGTCAATTAGATTCAATGCTCCCCTATTATCTATTGGCAAGCTATTATATATCAAGAACAATGGAAAGACCATTGTGATAACAGTGTATTGTTTTATCCCCATAACAATGAACTATGCACTGTTGCTGATGCAGCGCACTATTTCCATCCAAATGCAATCATCTCTCCTCCGAATTTTGCCACTGCAGTCTCTTGGTCTCTCACTACTACTTTCTCAGCAGCTTCGTGACCCTCCTTCTACCTACTTGGTGGATATTTATGAGTAATAAAGTATAAATGTGCACAAATATATTTTACAGCAGTATTAAAACTGTGTAGTAAAACCATTCCCACATAATAAATCCTCAGAAATGCAATAATTTTACGGTGTAATTTTTCCATGTAATCTTTTCTTTAACTCGTACTTACAAGGTTATGTCAGCTCATAGATTTACATGTGATTCAGTTACGAAGCTATAACAGGTAAATACTTAATCATACATATTTTGGCTGTTCGTCCAAGATGAACTGTACAATAATTCAGAGAAGATACATATCGTTAAGAGTTTTTTGAAATATGAAAATGAAGGAAAGAACACTACAAAGGCATACATGAAGAAAAATCTTTGAAATATTTATCCACATTCAAAACCAGAGACTCTTTGTTTTTCAACAGGAATACAATTCAATTGCAATAGCATTAGGAGCAAAAAATAACTGTCCAGGAATGTGTTTTAAATTACCGAAGTGACACCTTACACTCTTTTCATATCAGCTTTAGGACCCCCCTGTTCTTCATAGTTCACAAATATATAAACAGACCTGTCAGACCTCGCCAAATTTATTAACATTTGGCAGGTTGCCTCTGCAAAGGCAAAAGAAGAAAGAAGAAAGAAAAAGAAACCCTCCTTTAGAAGGAAGTTTAAAATGAGTAAGAAAAATAACCACTTAAATTCAACCGGCCCAAAGCAGGTTGCAGTTACTGGTGAAACCCTACATTTCCTAATTTTTATCTATCATAAATGTGCAAAGACAAAGAAGCAAAATGACTTTCAAACACACCTGCCTCCTTCCTCTCTTGCCTCCTGCCCCTCTTATCTCCTGTCTCTTAACGGGAGAAAGCAATAGGTAAATCTTTGCCATTCAAATGAACAAGAGACAAAACATCACTCCCCAATGAAACTGCCACATACCCTAATGCTCTGTATTAGTTTCTACCTCTGTCATTTTTATCAGTTCCAAGATTCAAAGGCTTGGTATACTAATACTAGGCAAATGTTGTACTACTGACCTATGCACCCAGCTCTTACTCACAGCTTGAATTAATATGGTAGTTTGTAAATAATTCTTTGGTCATATTGCTCCAGATAATAATATTAGATGGGGAATATTGGACCCAGACCGTTTCATCATGAATAGCTAAACAATCAAGTGCTTTCCAAATTTCGCATACTATGATTTGCATTTATTTACATATAATAAATTAAGAACATATTGATGATAATAAGTATGCATATTGTTATATTTGCACATGTTCAAGATGCATTTAGATAAAGTAAAGTCCATATAATAAATGCAAAAATATTTCTTCAAATAGTCAGTAGTTGGGTATATCATTCTTAGAGTAACCTTGCCAAACTGTGTTTCTTTTGTTTACAAAACTTTTGGCAGCTTACTAAGCATGTCTAGCCTACTAACATTTTTTCAAAACTAAATACCTTAATATTTAACGAAGCAATATGTTTCATTTAAGAATGAGAAATATTGAAGGCTAGGGATAAAAATCACTAGTACCACGCCATGCACAAGGCCTTGAGACTGATTCCTAGCACCTATAACAAAACACCAATTGAAATTCATTCGGTTAAGTCATAAATTACCTCCCCAAAGGCTTGCTAATGCGCTTGCTGTGTTTCTCTATGCCACTGTGGTTTAAACCATGTTATAGAATCCAGTCATAAAACTATGGAACATGAGTTTTCCATAGGGAA
Source organism: Rattus rattus (assembly GCF_011064425.1). Taxonomy (NCBI): domain Eukaryota; kingdom Metazoa; phylum Chordata; class Mammalia; order Rodentia; family Muridae; genus Rattus; species Rattus rattus. The sequence goes on along the minus strand of NC_046159.1, from coordinate 146,148,162 downwards.
GAGACAAAATTGGTATTTAAAAGCTCCTAATCAAAAATTATAAAGCATTGATTTAGGACAAAGTGGGACGACTTTACGGGTCTGTTTTTAAACATATTACTTACTTTCCAGCCTGGAGAGATGACTCAGCAGTTAAGAGCACTGACTGCACTTGCAGAGGTCCTGAGTTCAATTCTCAGAAACCACATGGTGGTCACAACCATCTGTAATGAGATCTGATGCCCTCTTCTGGTGTGTCTGAAGACAGTGACAGTGTACTCAGATGTGTAAAATAAATAAGTTTAAAAAATATTACTTTCTGAAAAAAATGAAAAACAAAAAATAAATTTAATGTTAACATCTATGTGGTCTATACACAACTTAATCAGGAAATGACTAGTTTCTTCAAATCCTCTACCAAAATTACAGCATGCATCATGCTGTCATTCCAAAGTATCATGCTATAATTCTTTTTTCTTTTCCTCTTTTTTTAATTTTATTTTTCTCAGATATTTTATGTATTTATATTTCAAATGTTATCCTCTTCCCACTGCCCTCCCTTATTCCCTCTCCCTTCCCCTTCTTCTATGAAGATGCTCCCACTCCTGCCCACCTACTCCCACCCCAACACCCTGACATTCCCCTACACTGGGGAAACGAGCCTTCATAGGACCAAGGATTTTTCCTCCTATTGATGTTGGACAATGCCACCCTCTGCCATATATGTGGCTGGAGTCATGGGTTCCTCCATGTGTACTCATTGGTTGGTGGTTTAGTCCCTGAGAGTGCTGGTGGGGTTTGGTTGGTAGATATTGTTGTTCTTCCTATGGTGTTGCAAACTCCTTTGGCTCCTTCAGTCTTTTCTCTAACTCCTCCACTAGAGTTCCCTTGTTCAGTCTAATGGTTAGCCGCAAGCATCCTTATTTGAATCAGTAGGGTTCTGGCAGAGCCTATCAGGAGACCCGTATCTCTGTCTTCTGTCAGCAAGCACTTCTTGGCATAAGCAATAGTGACTGGGTTTGGTAGCTTCTTTGTGATGGATCCTTAGGTGGGGCAGTCTCTGACTCTTTCTTCAGGCCGTACTCTACTCTTTGTCCCCACTTCCTGAGTATTTTGTTCTCCCTTCAAAGAAGGACTGAAACATCTACATTTTGGTCTTCCTTCTCCCTGAGTTCATATGATCTGTGAATTTTTTTTCTTAGGTATTCCAAGCTTTTGGACTAATATTCACTTATCAGTAAGTGCATACCATGTGTGTTCTTTTGTGACTGGATTTCCTCACTCAGGATGACATTTTCTACTTCCATCCATTTGCCTAAGAATTTCATAAACTCATTGTTTTTAATAGCTGAGTAGTACTCCATTGTGTAGATGTACCACATTTTCTGTATCTATTCCTCTGTTGAAGGGCATCTGGGTCCTTTCCAGCTTCTGACTGTTTTAAAAAAGGCTGCTATGAACATAGTGGAACATGTGTCCTTGTTATATGTTGGAGTATCTTTTGGGTATATGCCCAAAAAGAGGTATAGCTGGGTCCTCGGGTACTCTTTCCAGTTTTCTGAAGAACCTCCAGACTGATTTCCAGAGTGGTTGTACCAGTGTGCAATCCCACCAACAATGCAGGAGTGTTCCTCTTTCTCCACATCCTTGCTAGCAACTGTTGTCCCTTGAGTTTTTGATCTTAGCACTTCTGACTGCTGTGAGGTAGAATCTCAGGGTTGTTTTGATTTGCATTTCCTTGATGACTAAGAATGTGAAACATTTCTTTAGGTGCTTCTCAGCCATTCAATATTCCTCAGTTGAGGATCCTTTGTTTAGCTCTGTACGCCATTTTTAATAGGATTATTTGATTCTCTGGAGTCTAACTTCTTGAGTTCTTTGTATATTTTGGATATTAGCCCTCTATCAGATGTAGAATTGGTAAAGACATTTTCCCAATCTATTGCCATTTTGTCCTATTGACGGTGTCCTTTGCCTTACAGAAGCTTTGCAATTTTGTGAGGTCCCATTTCTCGATTCTTGTTCTCCAAACATAAAGCCTTGGTGTTCTATTCAGTAAATTTTCCCCAGTGCCCATGTGTTCAAGGTTCTTCCCCACTTTCTCTTCTATTAGTTTCAGTGTACCTGGTTTTATGTGGAGGTCTTTGATCCACTTGGACTTGAGCTTTGTACAAGGAGATAAGCGGATCCCGGCCCGGCAGCTCTCTGCTCCCAGAACCCGTGGGAGAGATACCTCCCGCCTGGTCAGGTGGGCACTCCTGAGGCTGCAGAGCAGAAGAGACCACCAACACTGCCCACCCTGCCCACATCCCTGGCCCAAGAGGAAACTGTATAAGGCCTCTGGGCTCCCGTGGGAGAGGGCCCAGGTGAGGCAGGAGCCCTGCCTGAGACACCGCCGGAACCTGAAGGAAACAGACCGGATAAACAGTTCTCTGCACCCAAATCCCGTGGGAGGGAGAGCTAAACCTTCAGAGAGGCAGACACGCCTGCGAAACCAGAAGAGACTGCTCTCTACACACATTGCTGATTCCAGAGGAAAACACCGGAGGCCATCTGGAACCCTGGTGCACGGAGGCTCCTGGAAGAGGCGGCACAGATCTTCCTGGGTGCTGCCACCTCGGAGAGCCCGTGGGCAGCACCCCGCGAATCTAACTTGAGCCTCGGGACCACAGGTAAGACCAACTTTTCTGCTGCAAGTGACCTGCCTGAACTCAAGACACAGGCCCACAGGAACAGCTGAAGACCTGTGAGGGACAAAACTACACACAAAAAGCAGAACACTCTGTCCCCATAACTGGCTGAAAGAAAACAGTAAAACAGGTCTACAGAACTCCTGACACACAGGCTTATAGGACAGTCTAGCCACTGTCAGAATTAGCAGAACAAAGTAACACTAGAGATAATCTGATGGCGAGAGGCAAGCGCAGGAACACAAGCAACAGAAACCAAGACTACATGGCATCATCGGAGCCCAATTCTCCCACCAAAACAAACATGGAATATCCAAACACACCAGAAAAGCAAGATCTAGTTTCAAAATCAGATTTGATCATGATGCTGGAGGACTTCAAGAAAGACGTGAAGAACTCCATTAGAGAACAAGTAGAAGCCTACAGAGAGGAATCGCAAAAATCCCTGAAAGAATTCCAGGAAAACACAAACAAACAGTTGAAGGAATTAAAAATGGAAATAGAAGCAATCAAGAAAGAACACATGGAAATAACCCTGGATATAGAAAACCAAAAGAAGAGACAAGGAGCTGTAGATACAAGCTTCACCAACAGAATACAAGAGATGGAAGAGAGAATCTCAGGAGCAGAAGATTCCATAGAAATCATTGACTCAACTGTCAAAGATAATGTAAAAAGCGGAAAAGCTACTGGTCCAAAACATACAGGAAATCCAGGACTCAATGAGAAGATCAAACCTAAGGATAATAGGTATAGAAGAGAGTGAAGACTCCCAGCTCAAAGGACCAGTAAATATCTTCAACAAAATCATAGAAGAAAAACTTCCCAACCTAAAAAAGAGATACCCATAGGCATACAAGAAGCCTACAGAACTCCAAATAGATTGACCAGAAAAGAAACACCTCCCGTCACATAATAGTCAAAACACTAAACGCTCAAAATAAAGAAAGAATATTAAAAGCAGTAAGGGAAAAAGGTCAAGTAACATATAAAGGCAGACCTATCAGAATCACACCAGACTTCTCGCCAGAAACTATGAAGGCCAGAAGATCCTGGACTGATGTCATACAGACCCTAAGAGAACACAAATGCCAGCCCAGGCTACTGTATCCTGCAAAACTCTCAATTAACATAGATGGAGAAACCAAGATATTCCATGACAAAACCAAATTTACACAACATCTTTCTACAAATCCAGCACTACAAAGGATAATAAATGGTAAAGCCCAACATAAGGAGGCAAGCTATACCCAAGAAGAGGCAAGAAACTAATCGTCTTGGCAACAAAACAAAGAGAAGAAAAGCACACAAACACAACCTCACATCCAAATATGAATATAACAGGAAGCAATAATCACTATTCCTTAATATCTCTCAACATCAATGGCCTCAACTCCCAATAAAAAGACATAGATTAACAAACTGGATACGAACGAGGACCCTGCATTCTGCTGCCTACAGGAAACACACGTCAGAGAGAAAGACAGACACTACCTCAGAGTGAAAGGCTGGAAAACAACTTTCCAAGCAAATGGTCTGAAGAAGCAAGCTGGCATAGCCATTCTAATATCAAATAAAATCAATTTCCAACTAAAAGTCATCAAAAAGATAAGGAAGGACACTTTATATTCATCAAAGGAAAAATCCACCAAGATGAACTCTCAATCCTAAATATCTATGCCCCCAAATACAAGGGCACCTACATATGTAAAAGAAACCTTACTAAAGCTCAAAACACACATTGCACCTCACACAATAATAGTAGGAGATTTCAACACCCCACTCTCATCAATGGACAGATCATGGAAACAGAAATTAAACAGAGACATAGACAGACTAAGAGAAGTCATGAGCGAAATGGACTTAACGGATATTTATAGAACGCTCTACCCTAAAGCAAAAGGATATACCTTCTTCTCAGCTCCTCATGGTACTTTCTCCAAAATTGACCATATAATTGGTCAAAAAACAGGCCTCAACAGATACAGAAAGATAGAAATAATCCCATGCGTGCTATCGGACCACCACGGCCTAAAGCTGGTCTTCAATAACAATAAGGGAAGAATGCCCACATATACGTGGAAACTGAACAATGCTCTACTCAATGATAACCTGGTCAAGGAAGAAATAAAGAAAGAAATTAAAAACTTTTTAGAATTTAATGAAAATGAAGGTACAACATACCCAAACTTATGGGACACAATGAAAGCTGTGCTAAGAGGAAAACTCATAGCGCTGAGTGCCTGCAGAAAGAAACAGGAAAGAGCATATGTCAGCAGCTTGACAGCACACCTAAAAGCTCTAGAACAAAAAGAAGCAAATACACCCAGGAGGAGTAGAAGGCAGGAAATAATCAAACTCAGAGCTGAAATCAACCAAGTAGAAACAAAAAAGGACCATAGAAAGAATCAACAGAACCAAAAGTTGGTTCTTTGAGAAAATCAACAAGATAGATAAACCCTAGCCAGACTAACGAGAGGACACAGAGAGTGTCCAAATTAACAAAATCAGAAATGAAAAGGGAGACATAACTACAGATTCAGAGGAAATTCAAAAAAATCATTAGATCTTACTATAAAAGCCTATATTCAACAAAACTTGAAAATCTGCAGGAAAAGGACAATTTCCTAGACAGATACCAGGTACTGAAGTTAAATCAGGAACAGATAAACCAGTTAAACAACCCCATAACTCCTAAGGAAATAGAAGAAGTCATTAAAGGTCTCCCAACCAAAAAGAGCCCAGGTCCAGACGGGTTTAGTGCAGAATTCTATCAGACCTTCATAGAAGACCTCATACCAATATTATCCAAACTATTCCACAAAATTGAAACAGATGGAGCACTACCAATTCCTTCTATGAAGCCACAATTTTATACCTAAACCACAAAAGACCCAACAAAGAAAGAGAACTTCAGACCAATTTCCTTATGAACATTGACGCAAAAATACTCAACAAAATTCTGGCAAACCGAATCCAAGAGCACATCAAAACAATCATCCACCATGATCAAGTAGGCTTCATCCCAGGCATGCAGGGATGGTTTAAAATATACGGAAAACCATCAACGTGATCCATTATATAAACAAACTGAAAGCACAAAACCACATGATCATTTCATTAGATGCTGAGAAAGCATTTGACAAAATTCAACACCCCTTCATGATAAAAGTCCTGGAAAGAATAGGAATACAAGGCCCATACCTAAACATAGTAAAAGCCATATACAGCAAACCAGTTGCTAACATTAAACTAAATGGAGAGAAACTTGAAGCAATCCCACTAAAATCAGGGACTAGACAAGGCTGCCCACTCTCTCCCTACTTATTCAATATAGTTCTTGAAGTTCTAGCCAGAGCAATCAGACAACAAAGGAGATCAAGGGGATACAGATCGGAAAAGAAGAAGTCAAAATATCACTATTTGCAGATGATATGATAGTATATTTAAGTGATGCCAAAAGTTCCACCAGAGAACTACTAAAGCTGATAAACAACTTCAGCAAAGTGGCTGGGTATAAAATTAACTCAAATAAATCAGTAGCCTTCCTCTACACAAAAGAGAAAAACAAGCCGAGAAAGAAATTAGGGAAACGACACCCTTCATAATAGACCCAAATAATATAAAAATACCTCGGTGACTTTTTAACCAAGCAAGTAAAAGATCTGTACAATAAGAACTTCAAGACACTGAAGAAAGAAATTGAAGAAGACCTCAGAAGGTGGAAAGATCTCCCATGCTCATGGATTGGCAGGATTAATATAGTAAAAATGGCCATTATACCAAAAGCGATCTACAGATTCAATGCAATCCCATCAAAATACCAATCCAATTCTTCAAAGAGTTAGACAGAACAATTTGCAAATTCATCTGAATAATAAAAACCCAGGATAGCTAAAACTATCCTCAACAATAAAAGGACTTCAGGGGAATCACTATCCCTGAACTCAAGCAGTATTACAGAGCAATAGTGATAAAAACTGCATGGTATTGGTACAGAGACAGACAGATAGACCAATGGAACAGAATTGAAGACCCAGAAATGAATCCACACACCTATGGTCACTTGATTTTTTACAAAGGAGCCAAATCCATCCAATGGAAAAAAGATAGCATTTTCAGCAAATGGTGCTGGTTCAACTGGAGGTCAACATGTAGAAGAATGCAGATCGATCCATGCTTATCACCCTGTACAAAGCTTAAGTCCAAGTGGATCAAGGACCTCCACATCAAACCAGACACACTCAAACTAATAGAAGAAAAACTAGGGAAGCATCTGGAACACATGGGCACTGGAAAAAATTTCCTGAACAAAACACCAATGGCTTATGCTCTAAGATCAAGAATCGACAAATGGGATCTCATAAAACTGCAAAGCTTCTGTAAGGCAAAGGACACTGTGGTTAGGACAAAACGGCAACCAACAGATTGGGAAAAGATCTTTACCAATCCTACAACAGATAGAGGGCTTATATCCAAAATATACAAAGAACTGAAAAAGTTAGACAGCAAGGAGGAAAATAATCCTATTAAAAAATGAGGTTCAGAGCTAAAACAGAGAATTCACAGCTGAGGAATGCCGAATGGCTGAGAAACACCTAAAGAAATGTTCAACATCGTTAGTCATAAGGGAAATGCAAATCAAAACAACCCTGAGATTTCACCTCACACCAGTGAGAATGGCTAAGATCAAAAACTCAGGTGACAGCAAATGCTGGCGAGGATGTGGAGAAAGGGGAACACTCCTCCATTGTTGGTGGGGTTGCAGACTGCTACAACCATTCTGAAAATCAGTCTGGAGGTTCCTCAGAAAATTGGACATTGAACTGCCTGAGGATCCAGCTATACCTCTCCTGGGCATATACCCAAAAGATGCCCCAACATATAAAAAAGACACGTGCTCCACTATGTTCATCGCAGCTTTATTTATAATAGCCAGAAGCTGGAAAAGAACCCAGATGCCCTTCAACAGAGGAATGGATACAGAAAATGTGGTACATCTACACAATGGAATATTACTCAGCTATCAAAAAAACAATGACTTTATGAAATTGTAGGGCAAATGGTTGAACTGGAAAATATCATCCTGAGTGAGCTAACCTAATCACAGAAAGACATACATGGTATGTACTCATTGATAAGTGGCTATTAGCCCAAATGCTTGAGTTACCCTAGATGCCTAGAACAAATGAAACTCAAGACGGATGATCAAAATGTGAGTGCAGATCGCCATGAGAGACACAGCCAGAATACAGCAAATACAGAGGCGTATGCCAGCAGGAAACCACTGAACTGAGAACGGGACCCTGTTGAAGGAATCAGAGAAAGAACTGGAAGAGCTTGAAGGAGCCTGTGACCCCATATGCAGCAATGCCAACCAACCAGAGCTTCCAGGGACTAAGCCACTACCCAAAGACTATACATGGACTGACCCTGGACTCTGACCTCGTGAGGTTGCAATGAATATCCTAGTAAGAGCACCAGTGGAAGGGGAAGCCCTGGGTCCTGCTAAGACTGAACCCCTAGTGAACTAGACTGTTGGGGAGAGGGCAGCAAGGGGGAGGGTTGGGAGGAACACCCATAAGGAAGGAGGGGAGGGGATGTTTGCCGAAACCGAAAGGAATAACATTCAAATGTATATAAGAAATACCCAAGTTAATAATAATAAAAAAAAAAAGAATGGGTTAATTGGCATTTTCCTCTACAAGCACCATTTGTTGAAATGCTGTCTTTAACCATTGGATAGTTTTAGATATTTTATCAAAGATCAAGTGACCATAGGTGTGTGGGTTCATTTCTGGATGTTCAATTCTATTCCATTTATCAACCTGCTAAGTGCGTACCAACACCATGCAGTTTTTATCACGATTACTCTGTAATACAGATTGAGGTCAGGGGTGGTGATTGCCCTAGAAGTTCTTTTATTGTTGAGAATAGTTTCCCCTATCTTGGGTTTTCTGATTTTTTTCAAATGAATTTGCAAATTTCTCTTTCTAATTCTATGAAGAATTGAATTGGAATTTTGATGGGGATTGCATTGAATCTGAAGATTGCTTTTGGCAAGATGGCCATTTTTACTATAATAAGGCTGCCAATCCATGAGCATGGGAGATCTTTCTGTCTTCTGAGATCTTGAAGCCACAATTATGCTTATACCTAAACCACACAAAGACCCTACAAAGAAAGAGAACTTCAGACCAATTTCCCTCACGAATATCGATGCAGAAATATTCAATAAAATCTCACAAACGGACTCCAAGAACACACCAAAATGATCATTCACCATGATCAAGTAGGCTTCATCCCAGGGATGCAGGAGTGGTTCAGTATTCAATAATCCATCAACATAATCTGCTATATAAACAAATTCAAGGGAAAAAACACATGATCATCTCATTAAATGCTGAGAAACCATTTGACAAAATTCAACACCCCTTCATGATAAAAGTCTTGGAAAGATCAGGAATTCAAGGCCCATACCTAAACATAATAAAATCAACTTAAGCAAACCAGTAGCCAACATCAAACTAAAAACTTGGAGCAATTCCACTAAAATCAAGGACTAGACAAGGCTGCCCACTCTCTTCCTACCTATTCAATATAGTACTTGAAGTCCCAGCCAGAGCAATTAGACAACAAAATGAGGTCAAAGGGATACAAATTGGAAAGGAAGAAATCAAAATATCACTATTTGCAGATGATATGATAGTATACATAAGTGACCCAAAAAATTCCACCAGAGAATTCCTACAGCTGATAAAGAACTTCAGCAAAATGGCTGGATATAAAATTAACTCAAACAAATTAGTAGCCTTCCTTTACTCAAAGAGTAAAAAAGGCAGAGAAAGAAATTAGGGAAATGACATCCTTCACAATAGCCACAAATAATATAAAATATCTTGATGTGACTCTAACCAAGCAAATGAAATATTTGTATGACAAGAACTTCAAGACTCTGAAAAATGAAATTGAAGAAGATCTCAGAAAATGGAAAGATCTCCCATGCTATTTTATTTTCCTATCTGCTATTTCCTTATCATTCTCTGGATCAGTTTTGTTCCTGTGAACTGGCTCTTAGACTGTGTTCTAGATGTTGGTTTCTTATCCTGATACTCAAATGCTTTCCCTGTCAGAGCTCCTCATGAAAAGTCATTGTGCTTCATTACATTTGACTCCTTCCTGCTTAATCAGAGAGCAATTTACTCCAGCCCTTGTGTGCATGCATTTCTTTTTTTCCTGTTTATTTTTACCTATTTAATTTTTAATAATTATTTTATTTATTTACATTTCAAATGTTGTTCCCCTTCCCAGTCTTCTGTCTGTAAATCCTCTCCCTATCCCCTACCCCCTTTGCCTCTAAGAGGGTACTTCCCCACACACACGCTCACTCTCCATGCACCCCTCCAGCCTCCCCTTCTCTGGAGCAACCAAATTAAAAAATGGGATAAAGAACTGAATAAAGAATTTTCAATTGAGAAATCTCGAAAGGCCAAGAAGCACCTAAAGAAATGTCCCGTATCCTTAGTAACCAGAAACACAATCAAAATGACCCTGAGATTCTACCTTACACCAATCAGAATGGCTAAGATCAAATTCTCAGGTGACAGCAGACGCTGGTGAGGATGTGGAGAAAGAAGAACTGCTGGTGGGATTGAAAACTGATACAACCACCTTGGAAATCAATCTGGTGGTTCCTCAGAAAACTGGAATTAGTTCTACCTGAACACCCAGTCATACCACTCCTAGGCATATACCCAAAAGATGCTCCTACATATAACAAGGACATGTGCTCCAGCCTTTATTATAAAAGTCAGAACCTGGAAATAACCCAGATGTTTTTCAATGGAAAAATGGATACAGAAAATGTGATATATTTCTTTTCCTTTTTATAGAGAGCACATCTAGGAGCTTCTAGTGATGGTTTCATACTTTCACAAAACTCTCATAACAGTATTCAGTCAGATATCCAGTATCTAGAGAAGACATTTTTAGTTTGATGAGGCATCAGATATTTAAATCAATAGTGAATAAAATGATTTCAGATAGTAAGTCTTATAACTGGTAGAAAGCATGATAGTTTGGAAGTCCAGCAGGATAGAAAAATTAAATTAGGCTTATGAAGCTAAGGCAAGATATTAAGTTAGTACTGTTTTGTGATTATGAAATGATTGTAGGTGAAATGAAATTTTCTGGTTTCTTTGAAAACTCAGTTGTGTCGTGTGATGTTTTTCTTGAAATTGTCTTATGATAGGATGTTTTTTGCTGAAGCAGACACATGGGAGGATGTTTTCCTAAGAACAGGCACGTGGTGTTTTTTAAAAGCAGCCTGGAATAGGCCATGTGATGTTTTGCTGGAGCAGATGCTTGAGAGAACACATGGTATTTGGAAAGGATATAAATATAACCCAACACAGTGGAAGTGGATGGTGCTGGATGACATTGCTATGCCTTACCACTCTTTCCTGGTCATCACTGGGCTTTGTTGACCTTGGTCATCACTGACAAGGCTGGGTGGTATTGGTACATCTTACCATTCTTTGCTGGTCACCATTTGTCATGACTTCATAGAGAGAAAAGCAACAGGAAATTTCTGGTGGTGTTCTGGGGATTCTTGCCGCTTCTGCAGACTCAGTCATTGCTGATTCCTAAATGGTGTTTGAGAGTGAATCAGTGCTCCTGATTTCTATGAACTGAACTGCTACTACCCTGACAACACAGATTGGATTTTCTCCCAGATAAAACCCTATTTCTAGACAGGTCTGCATCTACCTTTCCTCTAGTAAGTCCACTTAAAGAAAGGTTAAAGCATTTAAGAACTTTTAATAAAAGTAGGTTTTTAAATAATCTAAGCCTACAATCAGGTAGAAGAAATTCCTGGCAGAGCAAACATAGTTTAAAAGCTGCACTTCCAGGATGTACCTGTTATCTGATCTGACCTTTCCACTGTCTTCATCCTTATTCATCATTGTAGAAAGCATTTTCATGTCAGACTAACACACCCCAACTGTAAGTTCCCCTTTAAAATAGATAAGACTCTGTAATATCTTCAGTGACAGACATTTTTTGAATCATTAGCATCAGATACTTCAATTAGCCAAGATCCATTTTTAAAATGCAAAGCTTTTTTTTTTAATAATTAAGATATTTAAAATTGTTCACATGTCACTTTCTTCTTAATCCTTTAGATGTGCCAGCCTAGGTCAATAGCATGACCTCCTTAAAACAGTTTCTCATGTGAAAAACATAGCTAGTATTTCTTCCGGAAGCTCAGTGCTAGTGGAAAGGGACAAATGGATTTAATGTGGATTTACAAATGGCTCACTACTTGACTGGCCTCAGAATGAAACAATTTAACCTGTTTCCTTGAATCAACACAATGTTCATTAACAAAAAATGTACTTGCTCAATGGTTTTGTAAATAGTAAGGAAATTCTCACACATAGAAGAACCAGTGGGGCTGGAGAGATGGCTCAGCGGATAAGAGCGTTGACTGATCTTCCAGAGGTCCTGAGTTCAATTCCGAGCAAACACATGGTGGCTCACAAACATCTGCATGGATCCAATGCACTCTTTTGGTGTGTCTGAAGACAGCTACAGTGTAGTTATATAAATAAAAGTAAATAAATCTGAAAAAAAGAGTTTACTTCTAATACTAGTTTCATATGTATGCGTATATTCAAATATGTGTGTGTGTGTGTGTGTGTGTGTGTGTGTGTGTGTGTAACCATAAAATTTAAAAAAAAAGAACCAGTGCACACATAAGAATATGCTACATTTGTATTTCTGGGACTGGATTACCTCACTGGGTAAATTTTTTCCAGTTTTGTCCATTTACCTAAAACTTTCATTTTCCTTTATAGTTGAATTTTTAAAAATCCTATAGGATATATGAATTATATTTTCCTTAGTCATTCGTTGCCTAATGGACACTCTAGGTTGATTCTATTTCCCAGCATGTATTAATATAACAGTCGTGAACATGGTTGTACAAGCATCTCTGTTGTAGACAAAAAGTCTTTTAGTTGTATGCACAAAAGTGGTGTACATGGGTCATATGGTAATTCTATTTCTAGTTTTATTTTTAAAAAAACTTCTAGAATGGTAAGTATAACTTGGACTATATGTAGAAGTCTGGAAACAAGAAAGGAGCCATTGCGGGGGGGGGGCGCTGCATTCATCAACAAACAGTTGTAAGTAGACCATAAATAAAGAAGAGAGGGAAAGTAGTTGGGGTGGAGAGGTTTAAGCAGAATCCATTTGGGGATAAAGGAAAGAGGAAAGTGAAGGAGAGGTAATTGAAGTGAAGATGTGGCCATATGTAAGCCTACCACTTTTCAATGCACTTAAGGCATCATTTGAGAAGATAGTAGAACACACATGATATGAAAGAAAAGGGAATAAATACTGGGTGTTAAAAATTGACGGTGGATAAAGACAGGGCCCCTAAGGAACATAAGAGGATTGCAGGTAGCATAACCAGACTAAAAATGTGTGAAGAAGCCTTAACAGAAGCAAGCTAGTCAATGTTTAAAAGGATTTTAACAGAAACAAAATGATGGGCCTAGGACTCATCAGCTATTCAACAAACAAGCAACAACAAGGAGAACAACAAAAATCCCCAGTGTCAGGCAAGGGATTTGTTCCGCTGTGTTATTAGTCAGGTTAGTCTCAGAGGTCCCCAAAACAACAAAAGCTATTGCTATTGCTCTTGATTTTCTACATTAGTTAGTTAAAGGACCCAGAAAACCCCATTTCTAACCGACCTAGAAACTTCTTCCATGACTGGATATATTTAATTGTACTAGAAAGAGTTATGGAGGCCTCTGATAAAGAAAAGGCATTAGCTAGCACTGAACCCTACATACTACGATACACACCTACCAGGAAAGCTGTGCCCAGTAATACAATCGTGCCATGACTACTATGGGGTAAACAATTGCTTTCTGGTCACATTTAGTGTCTTCTATACACTGATGTAGAGGATTGTAGGAAACTGATGACTGGAATAATAAACTTCATCAAAAGCTCATGACTAGAGAGATAATAGGTCATGCGGGGAAACCTCTTAACTACTGTTCGCAAAATGGTGACGTTATGAAACTGACTTCAAAATGTCTGTGCTTAAACTGTTAATCGCCTTGCCCCCAATTGTTGTCTCTAAATCATAATCCCAAAGTGATTAGTGATTCTGTTGTGACAGGGCTTTAGAAGTATTAGATTGTGGGGGGGGGGAGCCATTCATATGATTTGGGTTAATGTGCTTGTAAAAGACACATAGTACCACACGGTACCTGGAGAGCACACATTAACAAAGTGTCCTCAACAGACACTAAATCTACAGCATTTGGAGTTTCTAGTCTTTAATACCGTTAGAAATACATCTCTATGATTTATAAGTTAGACATTTTAAGACATTTTGTTACAGCAGACCAAATGAACAGACTCTAAGTGAAGAGTTCACAGTTCCTCTGCCTTGAATTCTGTCATATTAAGAACAATGAAGTGAACCATATGCATCAAAAAATAAATAGAGGCTGGAGAGATGGCTCAGTGGGTACAGGAAGTTGCTGCTCTTGCAGAAGGCCTGAATTCAGTTTGTACTATGTCTCTTATAGGTGGTAACCCATAAGCACCTATAACTCCAGCTTCAGATCTTATACCTTCTTCTCGATTCTGAAACTACATGCAATTGTGTGCATGTGAGCGCGCATACACACACACACACACACACACACACACACAGAGCAAGAGAGAAAGAAGGAGGGAGGGAGGGAGGGAGGGAGGGAGGGAGGGGGGGGGAGGAAGAGCAAGAGAGAGAGAAGATGAATAAATTGAAGGTGTGGAACCTGCAGCCCAACTTCTAAACTGTGTGTCAAGTCCTGAAAGCAGGTATGGCAATAATTTTCTTTTGATTCTAACAATAAAAGTTTTTGAACATGAAATGGGACCAAAAAACATTTTTAAATCAAATTCGTAATGAATCCACACAACTTCTGGGAGTGCTGGCCTGTGTCGCGTATCACACAGCTTTACTGTAGGCGTGGTCCAGAACAGCGAAAGCATTATGTCCCACTATACCCTATAACCCCTACAAATGCTGCCTCAGTCACCTCAGCTGAAATGTGGGGGACTGCATGCTGAGAGCAACAGTGTCTTTCTGTACATACACATCTTTATGCTCCTCTTTCAAAATGGTCAATGATGGCAAAAATGGTTTGTGTTTCCCTACTTTATTTCTTACAATTAAGTTGATTTATCTTTGGATTGAATTTTGGTTATATCATTTTTGTTTGGTAGGTTGATTGGTTCATTTGGTTTTGATTTGATGGCTGCTTGAGTTCTTGAGGTTGATAAAAACATTTTAAATAATTTTTCATTAAGACAAATATTATAACAATTTACAAAAGTGCTAAATACACTTCAGCTATTTTATACTACATATTTATGAAAAGAGGCATTTTTAACACTACCAATTATAAAAACAAGATGTTGATCAATTCTGAAAAACTTTAATGAAGTTTAATTTAAAACCCTGTGATATAAAATATTCAGCAATATTTAATTCTTCACTTAAAATTTGTGGGCATATCCATTTCATTAATGTGCACATTTGTGTGTCTGTAATAAGTGGTAAAATAACACACACACACACACACATACACACACACACACACACACATATATCTTGAAAATTAATGTCTGTATAATTTAGTACTGGTAAATGTTGATTTTCATATCCTATTATATACCATTATATTAGTATATTGAGGGCACATAAAAATTTCTTAACTGAATTTTTTTAAGTAGCTCTAGCTAAGGATAGGTTCAAGAATTCAGAAGCTGAACCAACAAATGTATCATCGGTTAAAAGATTGACTTTGCCAGGCATAGCAAATATTTGATCCCCAGATTTTGCGTCTGAAAAGAGAAATGACTCTTTTAAGGTCATTTGAGTTGTGACTTATACATTTCTACACATATCTACGCAGATAATAGATCGATGACAGACAGACAGACAGATGCAAGAAATGTTTAGCTTCAGAAGCCGCTATGGAGAGCAGACTTTTACCAGTCACCTTACTTAGTCTTACCCTGGGAATGAATGCCTGAGCCCAGTGTAAAGGAGAGAGGCTTCTAATCATCATGCATGGAGAAAAGACCCTTCTTCTTAAGCTATGACCTCCTAGAGGACAAGTCCAGGCTTCATGTACCTCGGTGCCATCAATGTGTGGTTCGCATTCTGCAGGTCGTGGGTGCTTAACACAGATGTGTGTATATTTTTTTCCTAAGATGCTGACATACTTTCAAGTGCTTAAATTAAATAAGGCTATCAACAGAACATGAAACCACCAAAATCTCATTATCTTGCTCATGACTGGGTTTCTAAGGGTGCAGAGGTTCACACGGAGAAGTCTATGACCCCTGGCACCATGTTGCTTGAGTGACTGGCCATTCTGAAAAGACAGCCATCACTGAGCCAATTGGGGCAGGAGTCCTCAGTTTAGTCCTGCAAACCCCTCACCACCCATGGTCAGAAGCCTGGCAACTTCCCCTGGCCACTTTGCCAACAGACTAATGATAATACACTAGAGCAGGTCGTTGCCCTCAAAGACGCAGACAATCTCTTTTGTAATATCCCGGGTCCCTGTGTTATACGTTCCAGCAAAGGGGGAAGGAGTTCCTATGGATGCTTTGTTCGGGGATGCTTTATGGTTCAGTATTTTGTTATATTTATTTATTTTTGCTTTTTGCTTTGTTTTGTTTTGTTCCCCTTCAAGTTCGAGGCCAGAGAAGTGTATCACCCATAAAGTAACCCCAGCCCTTTGTGCCAGAGGAATTTCTGACAAAATGAATGGTTTCAAATGCAATAGCTTGCTGACCAAGTTCCCAGCTTGCAATCTCCCTGGAATTTGCAGTCTTGGATTGAACCTCCACAGAAAGCTCCTTTCTGTGACGCCTTTGCCATCTCCATTGTCCTTGCTAATCCTAGGAGACTACTACGCAGGGCTAGCTAATTTGGGTAACTCAATGTGTGGTCATCTTTAAGAGTTATGTTATTCTGTTTCCCTCAGTTGTGTCTAAGAATGTAAAGAAAATGTCCCAAAGTGTCTTTAAAATCCTAAATTTAAGGCAGAGCTGAAAGAACACAGGAAGTTTTCCCTGAGTAATTGAAGTGATTACATGCAAAGCGCTTTCCCATAATCAGTGAGTTTCAAAGGAGGGTACAGAGTGATTGACAGTGTTGGCCACCCTTGAAACTACCTCCTGATTGGAGAGAATAATTATAAGCAAGGAAAAAGAAACCCAGTTCTCTCTTTTCTCCTTTCTCTCCTCTCTCTCTCTCTCTCTCTCTCTCTCTCTCTCTCTCTCTCTCTCTCTCTCTCTCTCCTCTCCTCCACATTTAAAAAAGATTATAAATAGCAATTAAATTTTTGACCAATTAGAAATCTCATTGGGGGGACTTAAAAAGCAGGCATCCTTGTTATACCAACCATGAGAGTTTTTCCTCTGATTTTTTCCCCCCAATTCATTATTTACTGAGCACCTTTTTACTCCAGACTGTGGGAAAGAGCAGAAGATCGAACATTATAGAGTCAGTGGTGTGAACTGCTAAGCCTATCAATAGATGGGCTCTGTTCTCGGGGCTCTTGATTTTTCAAGAAAAACCACAAGGGCCAAATGTCAAGTTATGATTCCAGTTCCTGCTTACTCTCTACCAAAGTGCACATCCATGCACAATGTGTGCCAAAAGAGCAGCAATTCCAGGTGGGGCTGGCATGGTGCTGTTTGGCTCCATAAGCAGAAGAGTTCAGAAAAGCCCCTGAAAAGGCGCTGTTCATGCATCCCTGTGTACCATGGGGGTGGGTGCCCTGGCCTGTCAGAAGAAGCTGGGTGATTTTATACTGTCACTGAAATGCTTCTGAAACCATCTTGAAAGGAGAAAGGGCTTCTAAAGAGACCCTTGCGTCCTTCTCCTCAAATGCCAGACTCTGGAAATAACAGATCCCAAAGAAAAACTTCCCACAAGAAAAACAGATCTCATGCAAGGTAAAGGGAGAAACAGAAATCCTGACATGACTCAAAGAGAGGACTGGTCTCCCAGGAAGAGATATCTCTCCCACAGTCCTTATAATTTATACACCACCCTGTAGGACAGACCAAGTAAGACCAGTAATGGGTGGAACCACACCTTGACCAGGACTACTTAATAGTGCATAAACCATTAGTGCTCCATTTATACACAAACTTCATATCAGTACTCCAAAAATGACTTGGAGTCACTGGATCCCTTTATTTGATCCTGTTTTCAGAGTGAAATACCTCTCCTTGTTCTGCTCGATCATTTGTTTTCTAGTTTATGTATTGGAGGCAAGTGTCTGAGCTTTCCCAAGATGCCAGAGCTCAGCCTTGTACGCCACGGACTATGAGAGTTTTTCCTTCCTTTCTAACACCTGTCTCTCCCCCTCTAAAAGTCTTAATGAACTTTTGACTTAAAAAAGAAGCAAAAAAAAAACCAAGCTTTCAACTTTCTGGAAAATTCCCAAATTCTTTTTGCTTCTTCCAAACGACCGTCACAACTCTTGGAAGTATACTTTGCAATTGTATGATAGATTTGTACTACTCCCTCCGTGCTCGTGTTTCTCCTAAGTCCTTTGAAGTTCAAACGAGAATAGCTAGTTCTCCAGAATCATCCGCTGACACTGAGACATGAACGCGGATTCGACCACTAAGCTGTTACATGGTGAAATGAAGTCATTTATGACCACTCTCCTACAGTCTTCAAATGTCAGTAGATACTACAGGGTTCAGAATAAGTGTTTTAAGAGCTGACTAAAATGGCAAATCCTTGATGATTAGCAAAGCTGTGCCTTGTGCATATTGGGTACACATTCAGCTACATTACTCTTAGGAGTATTATGATTCTTTCCGCAGGAAAGTCTAACGGAATGAAATTCTGCTAAATAAAAACTAAATTAGGCCTATGTCCTGCATTCTTTTTCAGTAAAAAAAAAAATGGAAACTTTCAGGATGTCCACCCATTCACAGGAATGCACCACAAGAGCCAGATGGGGGGGGAATTAGAAAATCTTGAATGGAACCGACAAAGCAGAAAGTCTATCAGACTAAACAACAGGCTGGATGGCTGATCCAGGCAAATAGAGCGTTAATATGAAAGCATTGGCTTTAAAACTCTTGGTCACCCATGGTCAAGTTGGATGAGCAGAAAGTGATATAGCCCAGCTGACTTCCTTACACTGTTCCTTGCAAACATTTTCCTAGGATAGGCCTCATGTCAACAATATTTGACCTACACATAAATATTCAGTTCTATTTTGTGAACAAATCATTTTCAGACATCATTGGTAAGCTATATGTGTTAACTATAGGTAGTAGAATTTAAGCAGTCTAGAATCAAGCACAGAAACTTCGTATGTTTAGAAGCAAAAATGCCTAGCTATTCTCAGAATAGAGACCAGACTATTCATTTCCTTGCAGCTCACTGTTATGGTAACACAGTGATGAACTGTGAAACCCTGACCCAAATTTTAGGTTGCTACCAAACAAAAAACAAAGATGACATATTCCACAAAAATATGTAGGTATACACCACAAAAAGTCTTAAAAATATTGTCCTCTTTTGATTATGCTTTTTTAAACTTTGTAATGTCTTATAACTCAGTTGAACCAACAATCTTGCTAATTAAAAAAATTGTTGGCCATTTGTCTGACACCATCTTATATGTAAAACTTATGACTTTATCAAGAAGTAATATTCTAACAATTCTATCCTATATAGGCTCATATAAGATACAACCAAAATACAAAAGATCCCTTTAATTAAAGGTGCTTATAAATTATATAAAGTACTAAAAACACATTGTAATTCCAAAAGTAACTATACTTTTCCCATACTCACTGTACATTGGACATAAATGGTGGCAGAGAGGGAAAACCATTAACTCTCCACATTTCACTTTTTTTAGAAGTCATAGGGTCACAGGACAGATTAACATCATAGTTCTTTTTAACTCCTTCAATGACCTTGAACAATTATAATGCAAAAAGAATATTCCTATCATCCACATCATCCACCAGCCATGGGATGTTTTTTTTGTGTGAGTTTTCAGTTTTTTGTGACGGGATTTTGCTGTATAGTTCTCCCTGTCTTGGAACTCACTCTGTAGACCAGAGTGGCTTCAAACTCAGAGATCAGCCTGTCTCTGCTTCCTTAATACTGGGATTAAAGACTTGAAAGTTCACAACCACTGCCCATCTTTCATAGAGTGCTTCTGTTTCGAGATTTTTGTTTTGTTTTATCAGAAAACATGCAAAGCAATCCATACGTTTAACAATCCAAATAAGATAATTAAATGTAGAGTACCTCCCATTGACAGATGAGTAGACAGAGGCTCAGTAACGATTTTTCTAAAGTCACAGTGACTAAATGGTCGTGAGTCTAGACAATTGGTTTTGGCAGCCCTTTTTACTATGAAGAAAGGCAAAGAGAACTGCTTATGTGCTTGTGACTTTCTTAGTTGTTTGATGGCTAATAAAAGAAGTTTCTCATCTTCAGATCTTGAACAATTATTACTTTTATTTAAGAAGAACCCTGACACTGTCTCAGGATGCCATAAGAGGAAGACGATGTTTCTATTCTGCTCAGTTCTCTCCTTATCCACAAGGGAGTTTCACTTTTAGAATCTAGCATCTGAGAATCTCTGGCACAGCTCTTCTTTGCAGGTATCCGTCTGAGATAGAGACTTTGTGCAGTTAGGTCTCTCCATGTCCTGTCTTCTCCTTCACAATTGTCTTGATCAATAAGTCATACCTGAATCTTCATCACAGTTTAGATCTGTAGAACTTTGTCAAAGACCGTGTTTTCTGAATATAACTAATACTAACTACTATAATAACCAACACTTTGCTCTTCCACCAGTCTCAGGATACTCCAACGCTCTGTCTTTGATACATCCCAACCTCCTCCTGGTACCTGGATTTAGATTGGCAGTCAGTAAGCACAGCCCACATGGATCGTTTCACTGTCACTGTAAGTTCCAAAGGAGAATTCATTTTAGTTTTCAATGTATTTGTTATGTTTTAATTATATGTAGGGGCTCTGTGCACCTGAGGTCAGGTGCTCAACTCTGACAGACAAGTGCACCAAATCCCCTGGAGCTGTAGTTAAGGATAGTTAAAAGTTGTATATATAGTACAAGAAATGAGCGGAGGTCCTCTTCAACAAGAGTACTCTCTCCTAATCACTGCACCATCTTTCCAGACCCAAAGTCTGTTTGCCTCTTTAATATACTTCCCTGCCTGTCTACATCTCTGTAGGAATTCCTTTCCTTTTTAAGATTGATTTTTAAAGTATGTATCTGTTTGTGGTGAAGGAGGAGTATGTTCACATGATCCTGGATGCACACAAGTGTGCGTGTCCACAGCAGCTAGAGGGTTCAGAGCCCTTTAGCTAGAGTTATAGGAAGTTGTGCATGTGTCACTTAAGTGAGTACTGAGAATCCATCATGACTCCTTTGTCAACTCCTGACCTATCCCTATTGCCTTTAGAAATGTCTTTAAAAGTCCAGAGCTCTATTTTCCTTCCTTCACATTAAAACACACCAGTACCTTTTTTTAAATAGATTTTGTTTTGCAAGTAGTTACAATTATTTTCATTACCACGAATACTATATTATTTTTATCCTGTCAAATATTTCTAATGCTACATAATCTACGTTTTCCCATTGGTTCCATTAATTACACTCAGCATTAGCCTATGGCAGAATTTTTTAATCTTGAAATATGACCATGTGATAATATTTTCTTGATGAATTCTTATAATTTCCACTGTCTAGGACATAAATCTCTTCCCAATAAAACCGGTTCCAATCAGAATGTCTAACCTTCATGACTCAAGACAATGGCAAAGCTAAGTAAAACTACTGAAAAACTTTATGAGGGTGACTTGTACTTCACATGTAAGTGTTTCTGGGTTCTTTGCTGTGTTGGAAGAAACACACTGGGTTCTGGCTCATCATTATAATCAATCACCTCCCATGTGTTATCATTCCTTCTAGGCTTTACACAACAGTTAGCAAGCAACAGCCAGGTGGGCCTGGCTTGCCATAAAAGGGACTTTGGCCTTTCCTTGTTCTCTCTGCCTCTTTTCCTTCTTTGATCACCTTCTCTCTCTGATGCCTTTTTCCCTGTCTCCCCCATCCCCTCCCTCCCCTCTCTTCACATGTTGGTCCTTTCTTTCCCTCTCCCCTACCTCTTTCCTCTCTCTTTCTCTGACACTATTCCCTTCTCAACTCTCCTTGACATGCACCCAAATAAACTCTATTCTATTCTATACTAGACCTGTCTTATGGCTGGTACCTCAGGAGGGATGATTTAGCATGGGATCAGTAAGGTAGCCCCTCCCAATGCACTATACTGCCCTCTATAAAACATATCCTTGGCTGTATAAAACATATTTCATTGTATGATTATTTCTTTCTTCTCAAGAGAAAAATACCATTCTGGGGATAACCCTGACCTTGAATTCATAGTATCGTCTAAATTATTTTCTTGAATTAAAAAATTTGTCCAATCATTGTCATTTCAAGGAACCCCTTTAATAATGTCCCTAATATGGTTCACCTACAATCTATTTGGGTACAATAGTCTGAGATTAACCTCTTTCCACAAATGGAAGCATTTGTGTCTATTTCCCAGGTAATATCTCAAAACAAGAAAAAAGATAACAAAAAAACAACAAAACAAAAGAGAAAATTGTCAGGGTGCTGTAATGGTCAAAATACTGGAAAATAAGAAAGCCTCATGGGAAAGTATGGTAGTGGCCTTTGGGTTTGTCTCTATTTAAAAACAATAGCAACAACAATAACAACAACAACAACAACAACCTTGCAACTGTGTTTTAAGACCCCTCAGCTGGAAAATTCCAGGGAGTGGTACTGACCAAAGCCCATCTCTTGGTCAGCATTTAATATTTAATAAAGCTTACTTCAAAATTGGCCCAAAATGGTGGAATTGACTTTTGCTGACTAATCTCAGGATTAATAGTACCACCAAAAACAAACACAACAAAATGAGAAAAAAAATAACAGAGAATGTTAGCAATATCTTCAGGCAGATATTTAGAGCACTAAATAGACAACAGGAGAAATGTGTACCTTGAGTTTATGGCCACTACAAGAAATGTCTGAGAAGCAACTGTAACACATTATCTGTTTTTGTTTTGTTTTCTTAGCTCTAAGCCCAGATTTGACTTAACAGTCCTCATCTAAACTTGCAAGGTAAATGCAGAAGCCACAGTCATCTTACCCAGGAGGAAGGTGGGATCTTCAGTAACAAATAACTCTCAAACCTTACATTCCAGTAGGTAACCTAGTGGTTACCCTCGATTACGATTACTCTCTTTGTTTCTAGATCTATTGTTAACTAAATATGGATCTGGCCAACACTTAACCTTCTAAAACAATATTTTGCCACCAAGGAATAAATTAAACATTGGATAGGTGCTAGGCCTTGGAATTAATTTATAAATGAAGGAATTTCTTCTGCTGTCTTGGTTTTGTGAATTTTTTTAGCTCACCTGATAATACAGAAATATCTCCATGCATATTTGTAATAGTCCTGAGCCATTCCCTAGTCCTCTAAACAATGATTTCAACCTTACAAAGGATGACTTTAAAAAAAAAACACTTAAACTTTCTATATTTAATTGCTAACTTAGTTAGCCATACATCCAGATTCATCCTGTTACCATTTTTATTTCCAAAAATTTAGAAAGTATACATTGTGACAAGTTTTACCCACAACAGATTTGGATCTCTCTAAGTAACACTACAAGCCCCACCCCCCAATCTGTTATAATAAAGTGAAAAATTCTTTTCCAATGCCATGCAAAATATCCTGTTAAGTTCATGAAACAGTACACAAAGAATACATTTTATTTAAGCTACTCTCAGTGGAAATAGAAATTAGTAGACAGAGATCACGCAATAGCAAATCCCTTCTCTGTAGGAAATTGTGTTTATTTTTCTTATGGCTAGAAAGCATAAAGATATTTAGTTCACTGTGTTACAACCCTTCCTTGAAAGGATTAATAACAGTTTCTCCATGTATCAGATGGTGGCTAAACCCAACCTTTGTAGGATACTCTGAATCCATTTAGCTAAGATTGGTTAAGAACACTCATCTAGCACCAAAACAGGAAACCAACATGTAAATAAAAGATCAAAGGCTTCACACAGCTGGCCAAGGTGGCTGCTCAATTCACACCTGGCCTTATGGAGCAGTTAGAAAAACCACGTTTAGTAGCTGTGCTGAGTGTCAACGTCACCCTGAAAGCAGCAGGGATCTGCAGTAGAGAGAAAGGAAATGGAGAAGAGGCTGGGAAGGAGACAAACTAAACAAAGCGACAATGTATTTGCCCAGTGGAGAAGAATGATGGTTTAAAACTTGTCTGATCCTTAGTAGGCAAACTGATCGTACTGATTGTGGCTCTAAACTGTTTCCTGTTTCCAGATATTTTTGAGTGTTTAATAAATAAGAACCACTGAACATCATCAAACAACCTTAAATAAGATTTTACACCAAGCATAAACCCTACATGCCTCACTTATCCAGGCATGTAAAATTGGGTCACTCGCTAGAGATCACAAAATGAATCCTGTCTTACTTTCATTAAGTTACTGGACTCTTCATTCATGGAATTATTTCAAAGAACATGATGATACATGAACTGGATTCTTCTACAGTGAGAATATTATGCAGGGTGATACTCTGTGCATCCCACCATTTGAAAAATGAACTGCAGTCTCTTTATATGCTCTTTAAAGCCTGTCCACGATACATCTGGTGTTTGTTCTCCTAGACTGAAAATAACTAGTGGACCACCAGTAATTTAAATTGTACCCTGCTCCAAGGATCTCTGACATGTGGTCCCTTTGGAAAAACTAATGGGGAGGGAAAAAAAAAACTGGCTCTAACCCTGGAAATAAGGTTACCACAGACTAACAGAAGGTTACAATTAACTAATATCAAGAAGGTTAACCTGCAAATTTCTCTCTCAAATTTATACTAATCTCATTTGTAAGCCATTTTATGCAGTTACAGAGAATGAAATAATAAGGGGCCTAGTGTTTACTTTTAAGTTCGATTCTTTTCTCTGGAAAGAAAGTAAGAAGGAAATGTCACATTAAGTTAATAGTTACCAGTCTCCCAAAGAACACACAGTGAATTTATCTAATGCTTAAATTTTATAGATAGATTATAAAGAAACACAAATAGCATTTTTTTTTGTTCTGAAGACCCATATTAAAAAAAAATAAAACATTACATTTCGAAGCCTTTCTGTCTCATTCTTTAGTATTGCAATTTTCTAGTAAAAGCAACAACAACAACAACAAAAAGCAGATATTAGGTAGAGGACAGGTGATTGGTCTAAGCTTAACCGGAAGAGCTCTTCATGAGTCAGAAATTCACTTGCTTTGTGTGCACAGCCAGCCACTGCTGAATGTGAACTACGAATCTATTTATCTGATGCAAGTTCACAGAACTTAAAAACAAAAACAAACAAACAAACAAAAAACCCAGAAAAAACAATGACATGGTTTTTCTCATGGATTTCTGCATGTATTTGTATAAGTCATAAATCTGGGCATACGCAATGGAAGGTAAAAGAATTGCACATAAGATGTGACGACTATTTTGTATTATTTGAAAAGCTTCCACTTTTTTCGTATTTTTGATAAAGAGACGAAATGTTCTACTAGAACAAAGTAGAAGCTCTTTGTTGCTATTATTGAGAAGCAGCTTACCTCGTGAGATTTTCTATTTTGGCTAGGTGTTTCTGCTGCAGTACTAGGAACTGAACCTAGGACTCTCCATACATTGGCCACCGTCTGATATGAGGAGAGCCTGTTGTTAATGCTTTCAACACAGGGCTGTAGCACCAGGAAGTACATAGCTTATACTTTTTAGCCATAATATCTGTTTCGATTCCTTTGCTGTTGCTGCTGTTTTGTTTTGCTGCAGCACTAACTACTGAGCTTAGCACCCCACATACACGAGGCAAGAAGATTTTCTTCAACTGAGCAACCCTGCTGCTGAGATTTGATCTATTGCTGTGTATTGGTTTTTTGTTTGTTTGTTTGTTTCTTTTTTTTAATCTTTATTAACTTAGGTATTTCTTATTTACATTTCGATTGTTATTCCCTTTCCCGGTTTCCGGGCCAACATCCCCCTAACCCGTCCCTCCCCTTCTATATAGGTGTTCCCCTCCCCATCCTCTCCCCATTACCATCCTCCCCCCAACAATCACGTTCCCTGGGGGTTCAGTCTTGGCAGGACCAAGGGCTTCTCCTTCCACTGGTGCTCTTACTAGGCTATTCATTGCTACCTATGAGGTTGGAGCCCAGGGTCAGTTCATGTATAGTTCTTGGGTAGTGGCTTAGTCCCTGGAAGCTCTGGTTGGTTGGCATTGTTGTTCCTATGGGGTCTCAAGCCCCTTCTTATTGCTGTGTATTGTAATGCTAAACCTATACCGGAAGGAGTAAACCAATGAGAGAGACTTAGGTATGCAAGCTTTTATTGAGCAAACCTTCTTCCTTGATTTAAA
The DNA here is from genome assembly GCF_011064425.1 of Rattus rattus. Lineage (NCBI taxonomy): Eukaryota > Metazoa > Chordata > Mammalia > Rodentia > Muridae > Rattus > Rattus rattus. The sequence goes on along the minus strand of NC_046159.1, from coordinate 146,121,867 downwards.
AATTTTGGTTAGGTAAAATTGGCTACAGCCAGTTACTGGAGGAGTTAGAGGTAGGTGGGTTTGGAGTGACCTGGTTGGAGAAGAAGAGAAACCAGAGGAGAGAGGAAGCCGCCATGAGGGAAGATGGACGATGAGCATGTGACCAAAAGAAACGGCAAGTTTTTGGGGTACACCACTGGGGAGATAGTTAGGCCAGCAATTAGAAGAATAGATTAGGGGTTACCCCCTAGTAATCATCACAGACAAACTAAATAACCATAGTTTAAGTCTCATGTTAATTTATAAGCTAGTTGGGAAAAAGCTTAAATTGGTTGCACTTCACACTCCTGGCCCAAGAAAGTAATGATTTGTGCTTTAAAAAATGTAGTATTTAACATTTTTCAATCACTTAAACAAACTAATTCAATTCCTGCTCTTCTATTATTTAATATGCATGATTCTATGTGACATCTTGAACCAAGTCCATGAACTAGATAGAACAGGAAGGGACAGCTTGTTATAAGTTTATATGATGTAAAGTACTGCCCACTCCAATGGAACAGGTTCAGCAGAAATCAATGTGACATTCACTTTTCTTCCTTCCTTATTTGTGTGAACACTGCAGAACTGTTAAAGTAAAAGATAACACATTCAATTACATTTAAACCTGACCAAAGGAATTAATTTATAAAGATAAAATTTATTTATAACCTAACAAATATATTATGGTAAACTTTTTGTGATTTCTATTCATTTCAATACTCCTGTAATATAGTTCCGTCATTTACCCATTACCTGGCTTTCTCAATGCCTTCCAATTCTATTTTTAGTTGGTTCCCTTTTTAAAGATTTATTTACTTACTTTATGTATGTGAGTACACTGCAGCTGTCTTCAGACACACCAGAAGAGAACAATGGATCCCATTACAGATGGTTGTGAGCCACCATGTGGTTGCTGGGAATTGAACTGAGGACCTCTGGAAGAGCAGTCAGTGCTCTTAACTGCTAAGCCCCTTTCTGGCCCCTTTTTCTTGGTTCTTAAAGGAAGAAATATTATCTGTCTTTAGAAGACTGCATTCATTCATTCATTTCCTTCTCCCAAGTAAATGCTAAATCCTGAAGGCATTAATCTCAGGATTCTATCTGATATGAAGTCCTAGGAAAGTTTTACCTTGTAATCATAAGTTTTGGCATAATATTGAGAAAAATATCACTGTAGGAGAGTGTATCTTGAAAACTATCAAAAATCAGAAAAGAAATAGGAGGGAAAACAGTCTTTAGACATCTTTATGTATACAATGAGTTTAAACTCCAAGTAGATCTAAGCTGCTTCGGTTTTGTGAATCACTATAAGAAGAATACAACAAGTTAAATCAAGTTTTTTCTTCGAGGTCTTTAGAGACCTTTCCTGGAAGCCTTGATATAGGAACCATGAAACCAGAGAGAATATTGATGTGATTCATTTCAATTGTCTGAACCATACTGTTTTCATCTCTAAGCTTTGGAAGCAATAAAGATCTCTCAGAATTGTGTCGAATCAGAAGACAAATAATTTCTTTAAACTGCCTCCAATGCTGAAGGAATTTAATAAGTGACAGCTAACATTATTAGTATGATTGGAGAACGTAGACTGAAGGTACCATGGAACAGAAGGCATCACATTCTGCCAGGTTTGCCTCTATTAAACACTGACTTGGCAAGAAGAAATCCTTCCCAAGTGCAGTATTTTGCTCATGCAGGTGCAAACACATGATTTATATGTCTATAAATCAATCTAGCTTTACACATGGTGGACTGTATAAAATGGATTTTTTTCCTTTGGGAACTTTTGGTCATGTATATGTATACAGAGAAAGAGGAATTACTGAGAACCAATAACAATAGAGGTTTGAAAATGCCAGGAACCATTTAAAGTCTTCAAAACTTGGTAGTACTTTTTACATTCTCTCTCTCTCTCTCTCTCTCTCTCTCTCTCTCTCTCTCTCTCTCTCTCTCTCTGTGTGTGTGTGTGTGTGTGTGTGTGTGTGTGTGTGTGTGTGGGTGTGTTGGGGACATGTGTGCATTTGTGTGTTAAATCCAGAGGTCAATTCTAGTGTTTCTTTTATTACTCACTACCTTACTTTTTCACTACCTTGTTTTACACAGATTTTCTCCCTGGTCCTAGACCTTTATGTGCAGCTAGACTAGTGTGCCAGATAGGTCTGGCAATATGCCCATGATGCACCAACCAAAGCACTAGGAATATAGATGCACATGACTCTACCCAATGTTTCTATGTGGGTACTTGTTCTAGTTTGCTTTTGTTGTGATAAAATACTGGCTAATACCAACTTGGTAAGGAGGGGGTTCATTTCCACTTAAAGTTTACAATTCATCATGGAGGGAAGCTAGAAATGAAGCTCTAGAGGAACCTGGAAGCAGCAAACATGAAGGAATGTTGTTTATTTGTTTGTTTTCCAGGGATCCAATTAGAAGCCATGCAGTCCAGGTCAACCTTCTTAGGAATGGTACTGCACACAGTGGACTGGGCTCTTCTAGATCAATTAGCAATCAGGAAAACGCCTCCCAGAGACTTGTTTGTCTACAAGCTATTCTGATAGACAGGATCACTCAATTGATATTCCCTTTGCCAGGTATGCCAAGTTGACAGCTCAAGCTAGCTCACTGTTGTAGTGCTGGGAATCTGAACTCAGAACTTCATGCTTGTGTGGCAGCCTTTTACCATTTGAGCCATCTTCTCAACCCCTGAGAGTCAGTTTTTAAGAATATACCCAAGGACCTTTGGCACAGCAGGTAAAAACACTTGCTACCAAGTCTGATAACCTGAGTTTCGAACGCAAGACCCAGCATGACTTGTAAAAAGAAAACTGACTTGTACAACTTTTTCTTCGCTCTCCCAAATGTATACACACATACACACATGCATGCACGCACACACACACACACATTCACACTCACACATACACATACATGTGTGTATATATGTACATGTATATGTAAATGTGTACATACACACATATATAATATATATACACATACATATATACATACAAAATCATGGTCATTGTTTTTTTAACATTGATATTACTATTTAATACAAGGCAATTGACAAACATGGAAAAATTACCCAAGATATTATGTTGCTAAAATGAAAACTAAATCTAAAATCGAACTTAGCTATATGCTAACAAAGGTCTGCAATGACCCACAGGGTGGAATTTCAGCCATTTCATCCCTCTGCCCTCAGTAGCAAGAAGCCACACAACACTCCTCAGTTATGACGAACTACCTTCCTCAATGTGTTTCTTTCCCATCATGTTTTACTTTATTTTTCAGGTTATAGTTTGGAAGCCTTCTTTCAAACATAGCTTGTTGCCATTCCTACTCTTTGGGACCCACAAAGCTCCCTCTTCTCTGAAGCACAGACAAGAGCTTGGCAGTTTTCCAGCTGCCGCCGTTGACTGACACTTGCACTCCAGTGATACTGGTATGCTCTAGAATCCAGGTCGGAATTACCTTCTCGGGATTGGTTTCTGTTTTTTTTTTTTTTTTTCATAGTAAAATACATTCTATTCAAACAATGGTTCATATACAAGTGCTCCAGTTTCTTTAAAAATATCATTTGGGATTTTTAAAAAACAATACAATTACTTCCTCCAAGTGATTCAAAACAAAAAAAAAAAAGAATACTGACAGTAACTGAAAATTTTTGTGAGAAGGTAACATGGTGTAAAGTATGGAACAGAGTTTTCAGCAACCAATTTTGTTTTGTTTTGTGGTTTTTATCTCTGCAATTTGGCTGACTATAGATATTAATTGACCGCTCTGAACTGCAGAAATCTAGGTATGTAGTAAGCACACGGCTCTCTACCTACTTCGGTGGATGGTTTCACAAAGCATCGTGGCATTCACATTCTATACTGAAACCTGATTTCCTAGAGCAATGAAACCTTGCCCAACTTCCATTTAATAGTTGAAGTAATCATTGACTTTGCAGTTTAAATTTTTAAACGACCTACACTGTATATAGTGTACAACTTACAGTGTCATCATGAAATGCTGTAGAACTTTATAGTTGCAATAATACATGATTTTTGTACTGATAGAGCACTAGCATTTACTGAGGTTCTTTCAACTGAAGGGGACTAAATATGGAAAATTAAACCCAAGTTACCCTTCTACTCCTCTTGCTGGCGTCAAGGTAACCATTGTACTTCATGGGGACTCTTCACTCTTCTCACACATGCTTGGGAGTGCCATTATGCCATGTGAAAGCATGGCAGCATCCAGGCTGGCATGATGGGGAAGGAACTGAGAGTTCTGCCTCTTGATCCCAAGGCAGACAGAAGACTACTCCAGGCATCAAGGAGGAGGGTCTCAAAGCCCGCTCCTACAGTTACACACTTCCTCCAACAAGGCCATACTTCCTAACAGTGCCACTCCCTGGGACAAGCATATATAACCACTACAAGCACCTCAGTGGCTTGAGATTTTAGGGTTTCTATTGCTGGAATGAAACACCATGACCAAAAGCCAGATCGGGAGGGAAACTATTTGTTGAATTAAACTTCTGTATCCCTGTCCATCATTGAAGGAAGTCATGGCAGGAACTCAAACAAGACAGGAACCTGGAGGCAGGAGCTGATACAGAGGCCATGAAGCTGTGTTGCTCACTGGCTTGTTCTCCATTGCTTCCTCAGTCTGCTTTCTCATAGAATCCAGAACCACCAGCCAGGGATAGCACTGCCCACAATGGACTGGGCCCTCCCCCCATTAATCATTAATAATAATAATAATAATAAAATAATGCTCTATAGACTTGCCCACCACCCAGTCTTATGGAGACGTTTTCTTAATTGCAATTCCCTCCTCTCAAATGACTGTAGTTTTTGCAAGTTGGCATAAAACTATTCAGCATAATCGACCCCTTGTCATGTTGACGTACAAGCAAACCACTGATACATCGATATCACAGTATATAACATTTTAAATTTTTGAAAAGTCCTACAGTCTTTAAAAAAAAATCCAACACTTTAAAGTCAGTCTTTTTTTTAAATTAGTAGATATTAGCCATAAAGTACAGAATTCCCATGATACACCTGACAGACCCAGAGAAGTTAAACAAGAAGGAAGGTCCATACAAGGATGCTTGAGTCACACTTAGAAGAGGGGACAAAATCATCATAGGAAGCAGAGGGAGGGAAGGAGGGAAATAGATGGGAAAGGGCAGGGGGACGTGAGGGAGGGCAGGATCAGGTGTGGGGAGAGAGGAGAGAAACCCAGAGGGCCAGGAAAACGAATGGAAACTGCAGCTGCCTGGAGGCAGGAGGGGGATCTTTAGATAATCCCAGAGACCTGACGTGGAGGAGGCTCCCAGGAATCAATGCGGGTGACCTTAGCGGAGATGCGGATTCCATGGAAACATGGAACCTTTAAAAGCCACCTCCTGTGGGCATGAAAGATCCCCGCCACAGAAATAAGAACGCATCAACACACCCATAAACGTTCCACCCCAAAGTTGTCCTGTCTAAAAGAAATGCAGGGACAAAGATGAAGCAGAGAATGAAGGATAACTGGCCCAACTGGGAACGGAGGTGGGGGACTCTTATTAAAGTGTGGAGTGAAGGATTAAAATTCGAAGCTTGTTTTAAACTAAAAATATCTCTTGACTATGGGCTCCTCTAAAATCCAAAATAAATTAAATATATTCTTACTCTAAGAGAGAAGAACCAGGGAACACTCACATTCTGAACAATTCAAAATTAAATTCCAACAGTATAAATAACTCAATGTCCAATTATCTGGGATGGACTAATGATCTGGGCTCCTCCTAGGGGCTTGGGTCATGTCTCCAGCTCTGTCCTCTGCAGCATATGGAACGTGTCTTCTATCTTTTTTTTTCCTGGAGCTGAGGACCTAACCCAGGGCCTTGCGCTTGCTAGACAAGAGCTCTACCACTGAGCTAAATCCCCAACCCCTATCTTCTATCTTTTGGCTGAATCCACACCACTGTTGTTTCTGCTCTTGGTAGTCATCCCATGACACTGGCACCTTCAAAACTGCTAGGGTCCTTTGCTGCAACTGGGTTGCACTTTTGCAAATAGCCTCTCCTGGACTCTATTCAGGGACTCCATCGCTGCCACACAGTACTAAGCTTCAGCTGCTTTTGATGACTCCTTCATTCATTCAAAACCACTGCAACCTGGGTGACTCTTTTTTTTTTTCCTTTTTTTTTTTTTTTTTTTTTTTTCGGGGCTGGGGACCGAACCCAGGGCCTTGCGCTTCCTAGGCAAGCGCCCTACCACTGAGCTAAACCCCCAACCCCAACCTGGGTGACTCTTAATACTACCAAGTTTGGCTGCCAGCACAAGGTACAACCTCGACAACAGTTTCTGTGGGCTGATGTTGAGGAAACTCGTCCAAGAATTTATCCCAATGTCGGTGATTTCTTAAGTCCAGCTAACCAGCATCAATCGTCCTAGTAACACAAAGATTTCAGTTCAATGGTCCTATGATCTTGTCAATCATGTTGACTCTTTATCTCTAGCTGACCAAAAAGATAGATTCTTGATGCAAAATAGCAAATGATCTTGACTGAGTCTTTAAATTTGCCTTTAACGCTTCAAAAGCCAGGCCTCCATCTTCTACACTGCCCTTAACACTCTTATCTTCCAAGCTCCCACTGAGCACTCAATGTTGTACAAACTTTTCTAGTTCATAGATCGAAGTCCCTCCAGAATCCTTCCAAAAACATGGTCAGGTCTGTCACTTCAATGCCCCCACTATGCTGATACCAACTTGTCATAGCTAGAATTACTATTGCTATGATGAAAGACCATAAATGAAAAAAAAGTGGGGGAGGAAAGAGTTTATTTGGCTTACACTTCAAGATGGCTGTTTATCATCAAAGGCAGCAATTCAAACAGGTGAGGATCCTGGAGACAGGAGCCGATGCAAATGCCATGGAAAACCGCTGCTTACTGGCTTGCTCATCATGGTTTGCTTAGCCTATATTCTTTTAGAATGCAGTACCACCAGTCCAGAGATGGCTTTACCCACAATGGGCTGCCCCAGCCCCTGCCATCAGTGCCCTACAGGTTTGCCCACAGCCTGATACTATGGAGGAGACATTTCCTTAACTGTGGTTCCCTTCTCTCAAATGACTTTAATTTATATCAAGTTGACATAAAACTATCCTTCACAATCATCAATAAACACCCAAGTTCCTCCCTAAGCTTATGTGTGATAGATACACACACACACACACACACACACACACAAAATATCTCACACCTATATATTAATGTATTTAATAATTATATGTGTACATGTCAAACACAAATGCATATGTATTATGCAATTCGTTCCTAATAGTAGCAAAGAGAGTCTCGAAGGTCTTCTGAAATTCTAATTTTTCCATAAATCAGAACATTAACAATTTTTTAATTGTTTCTTTTTAAGAAGGTAAGAATAGGAGGGTCTCACTGAAACTAGCTGAAGTCAATGAAAATTTTCTCTGAGTTTATTATCCTCACCATTCCTGTAATTTTGTTACATTGACTGGAAAAATCTAAGACATTCAAGACTTAAACATACAAAAGTTCAATCAACTGACAGCTTTTCCTATTATTAGGTTATTGTACTAAGTTGAGTGGAAATAGTCCACAGAGGTCAAAAAGTCAGCCTACTTTTATAAAAAGAGCTTTTAAATTTTGTTTTGTTCTCTTGTAGTTTATTTTGATTTGGGGTGGCATAGCTTCTCCCTACTTAGTTCTGACTATACAAAACTTACTACATAGACCAGGCTGACTCAGAACTCAAAGAAATCCTTCTGCCTCTGCCCCTGCCTCTGCCTCTCTGCCTCTGCCTCTCTGCCTCTGCCTCTACCTCTGCCTCTGCCTCTGCCTCTCTGCCTCTGCCTCTCTGCCTCTGCCTCTGCCTCTGCCTCTGCCTCTGCCTCTGCCTCTGCCTCTGCCTCTGCCTCTGCCTCTGCCTCTGCCTCTGCCTCTGCCTCTGCCTCTGCCTCTGCCTCCCAAGTGCTGCTATCAAAGGTATGTTTCATCATGTCCTGTTTTGAAAGGGAGGTCTTTAACATCTAGAGTAGGTCTGGCAGAAGATTTTGGCATGAGTGACTTGTGTTATTAGTATTTCAATGTCTGGGGCTGGAGAACTGGCTGAGATTAAGAGCAGCTCATAACAGTCTGTTTTGCCATCTTGTGAGAATATAGTGTCTCTGGTTTCCAGGAGCATTTGAACTTACATGAACACACACACACACACACACACACACACACACATTTTCAAGTAATTAAATATGTATGTATGTATATATATGTGAATATATATGCAAAGAGACCTATGAAGCAAACTGGTCTAGCATTTCAATATTTGATAAAAATATAATTCCAACCAAAACTGATCAGTAGAGCTAAGAAAGAATTACTCTTTTCTCAGCTATCAAGTGTAGAAAATTTTAATTAGCTATTGCAAAAAGAAAGGTAGGTGTATCAAAAGTTTCAGAGAAGGCAAATTTAAACTTTCCTCTTAAAACATTTTAGCTTCTCTAAAATGGCATCAGTCTAAATCTATTGCCTTATCTATTAAGCTTTCTTCGTTTGAATTTGATTCCAAAGATTAAGTATCATATATAAGCATATACATACATATACATATATGTATACATGTATCTTCAAAATGCATTTCAGTGTATACTTATTCTAGAGGGAGCTCTGCTTTTGCTATTCTCTTTATGAGAAGCAGCTGTGTGAGCAGGGTTTCTGTGTCTATTTTAAAGCATTAACTGGATGTCTTTTCAATAATTGAGGTGTTAAGGCCTAAACTCAGTTCTCTTTTCCACCACTGATCCTCTGAGATATTGTGACAACTTTGTCAATTAAATCACACTTTCAGTGAGTGCTGTGATTCTCGAGAGCTAGTGAGGATTGCTAAATGCAAACCTGGCACATAAGCCCTCCCTTTCTATCAGGGAAGATACTGTCACTACACTGTGCCCATTGCCACCATGAAGACTCTGGACTGATTGCCTAGCAGTCTTCTCTCCCTCCTCCTTCCCCTCCCCCTCTCTGAATCCTACAGTAATTTCCGTCTGGAGAATGGCCATTCTTTACATTGTGTTGCATTGATAGAACTATAAATTCCACTGCCTGCTTTTTTACTAGGGGAGATAGTGAGGTCCCTGGAGGTAATCTACCTCAGAGATGTTCTTTCGTAGGTGAGACTCCTGTGCCCTCCACACTCAGTCCATTATTCTCTTCCAACTTTAAAGCCTAAGAGTTGTACAGATGTGCAGCCATTTAAAAATATCCTGTGTGCCACTTTTCTACTAAGAGTGGATCTTTTTTCTTTCTTTTTTTTTAAGCATGCAAAACTTGGCTTTTGTTCATCTTGTTGCTGTTATTTTAGTTCTGAGTGATGTCTCTATCATGGATCTGGTATTCGTGTAGACTCTTTGCTTTAGGTTTCAGATCTCTGAGACGGGAGAACATACATCAGGCACAACCTGTGGCTCTTCGTATTGATTCCCCTTTCTCTGGTCTGAGGGCAGGAGAAAGAAATGAAGAGTGAGGTGCCCAGTGGCCACATTACATTCTCTTCTGAGAAACTTTGTTCTGTATGGGGATATATTTACTTTTATTAGATCACCAATATTTTTCTCTCAGTTCAAGAGTTCTTCCCACCTCAGCGGAGTCAAATTATCTTTTTCTGACTACATTTATTCTAGCCTCAGGGAGATCTACATTCCCCTACGTGTTGACATGGAGCATGGAGGAGTGGTGGGTGACAAGAGGGAAAAAATTCAGTTCCAGAGGAACTTCATGTGGTACAGGTGACATCAACAGAAGAAAATTAAACTAGTATAGAGTACTAGAACCCAAGACACACCCTAAACTCTCTACTACAGTGACACAAGTCACCTTGTTCTAGTGTCACCAAAGCACTGCTAATGTGGGCATGGCCATCATTGTCCTAGTAACAAAGACTGAAATAGTCTGGTTGTTAGAGAATTCTTTAGCTTATTTTACTCAGTTCCTTCATACCCTCCCGTGATGTCTGCACAAATTTCCTGTTTTCTGAAGCTGAACTCTGGGAAGCACCACTTTTACCATACAGGAGAGGTTAGAGGGGGTAAAAAGAAGGGGGAAAATGTTGCAATTAAATTACAATCTCAGAAATAAAATGGAAGAGAAAAGAAATGCCCCCAAATATCGACAATCTCCAAAACGTGAATAAAAACCATAAAAGCAACATCCCCATTCCCTCCTATTTGCCCCTTTCAGTGTCATTTCAGTCTAGGATGACAAAATTATCTTTAACTATAATTTGCTTCTTCTGTAATGTAGAGAAATATATAACCAAAATTTTTATCGAAGAGACCCAATAAGAGAAAAGATCATACTTCAGACAGCTAAGACCCTTACTAATTTTCAATTTCCTCTGCTTTTTTTCTGATTCAGACCCAAAGAATTAAGTATAAAAACATAAAATTCTATTCAATAAAATAAGTTGTAAAACTTGTTTTATCAGATTCCCTTTAAGTTTGATATTTGCGTGTATTTTAAATATGAAGCAATACTGTAAGTCAGACAGATTATCACACACATTTACACAATTCTTTCTCCCTCTGGGAGTCGCTGTCGTTGGGCCCTTTTCTTTCTACTTTACCTCTTCAGTGACACTCACTAATGATAAATGACCCACTGACTTGTGCCGGCTTCTAACATGAAAGTCACCAAAATGCCTTTTCCCTAGAGAGCAATTATTCTATGGAACAATATCCCCTACCTGGTGCAATGAAGTCCCAAAGGTTGGCTGTTAAACGTGCAGTTGTAATTTGTGAAAAAGTCCAGAATGCCAACGTTTGAGCTGCTGGAGATTTTATGCAGTTTCATTTTACTAAAAACAACCCGTTTCTTTTCTGGCTTGGCTAACAAAGGTTTGAGTAAGTAACAGAAAAATCACAAGCTTGAAATAATCACATTCTTATTTAAATCCAAGGACACTTAACTATGAGTTGTGCGTCTTCCTGTTCTTTTAGTTTGTGAGGTTATACCCCTGATGGTAGTCAATAAGAAAATTAAAGTGTATATATAAACTCAAATGTGCATCTATTTTGGTTTTTCAATAGAGCAAGAGTATTACTGAGGAGATGAAGCACACTTCAGAATTAATCTTGATACATATATATAATCAAGATTATATCTATAGATAGATAGATAGATAGATAGATAGATAGATAGATAGATAGATAGATAAACTCTTTCAAGCAAGCTCTTTCCTATTAGCATATCCCCCTTGACTGAAGGATATTCTGAATATTTAGGTCAGGATAAGAATATAAATAAACCAAACTCATTAAACATATGAAATATAAAGGAGTCAGTAGTCATAAAATATTTAACATTGAGGAAAATCTTGGCCACTTTTCATATGTATTTATAAATGTAATGCTGCTTGCTTAATAAGTAAAATTATTGCTTTTATGCTTACAAAAACTGTTGAGGACAGAAGCAACACTAATGTTACAAATTATATGCTTCTTTTTAGTAAGATACACATACGAATACCCTAGAGAGTAATGAAGGACCAAAGCAAATGATAGATATGAAAATCATGATTTAAGAAGATAGATAATTTCTGTCAACATGCAACCCAAAAATATAGGAGACACTAACTTTGAAATGAGTTTCCAATAATGAGTACAATATGAATGAGGAAGAGAGAGAGAGAGAGAGAATAACTTAAGACAAGAATTTGAAGCAGATACATAATGATCTGTGTAAGAAAAGGTGGGAAATGGGCTCACGGGAGTTTAGAGTCAATGCTGGGCTAGCTTAGAAAGCAGACTTAGATGAGAAGAACCCAGACATCCCAGAAGAAGTGTTTGGACTAGCTAGTGGCTGTGGAACTGACAGGCCCCTGATCTGAGGCCAAAGCAGAGGTGATGGAGTGGAGGCAAGGGAATGAGCCTGAAGGCTTTCTCAGTAATTTACGTCTGAGGTGATGAAAGCTGGAGGGACTGAGAAGGCTGAGAGAATGAAGTGGGGGCAAAGATGAGGGAATGGTAAGTCTTGGAGACAGGTCATAATTAGAAGATGAAAGAGGAAAGAAAGCAAAAGATGTCTCCAAGACTTCTAGTCTGAATTCACATGGCTGGAAGAATAATAACGTCTAGGAGAAATATAGTGCAGTGAAGACGCGATAAGCATTCCGTAATAGAAAGACAGAACGGTGGCAATACCTTGCAAGCAGCTAGGAGTATATCTCAAGAGGACCCCTGACAGTCCAAGACATATATATGTGTGCTTATATATGTGTATATACATACATTTGACAATCATCAAAGAATTTCAAATGTGTATGTAGCTTCTGAATATATGTATGTGTGAAATAAACTGAAAAGCAGACAACCTAAATTAATTTTAATTTTGGTATAAGTAAAAACAAAATGCTGTACTTACACATTTCACTTATAAAAACGCAACTACTCTGGATTCACATTTGAGCCCCGGATACATCAATCTCATTCCTAAATGGGAAATAATTACTTGGCCTTTTCTCACTAAAAATAAAATAAACCTTTTATGCTAATTAGTCACTTTTTCTGTTAATCAGTCACTAGGTGTAAAATATTACCAGTTAGTGGTTCAGTCACTACGTGAAAATCTTTTTTGTATGTTTGTATGTCATATTAACTCTGTTACAATGAGAAGCATGCAGTATGCAAACCCTATATGACAATTTCTGACCAATGCTGGGTCAACATTTGCATTCTGCCCTTATCGTTAAAATCTTCATCTAGTCAGCTGTTTGGACTTCCGGCTGAGAATTGCAGAGCACATCCTGGACCTCAATATTTGTTTGAACTGGAATACAGTGCAGCTCAATGCTTTCTCATCTGCTTCTCATATTATGGCAAGCAAAGCAGTAGAATGGAGTAGGTTGGCACTAAGAGCTCTGTGGAGAGGGACGGGAATGAGATGAGTGTGCATTTCTTCCCTATCAACTCAGATTTTAGCCACATAGTATGCATTGATTCTTCTGCCACAGCGGAGAAGTTTTAGAGTGCAAAACAGTGATGGAAAAGTCAGAGAGAAAAGTGAAGAAGAATAAATCATAGGGAAACTGAAACATCTCTTTCCATTCTCATAGAGTGCTTGTATTTGTTTTATTACTACTACTATTATTTTATGTTATGCTATTTTTTCTCTACTAGGAACTGAATCTAGGGTCTCCTATGACATATACTAGGCAAACACCCTACCACACACACACTTATATGTCCAGTTCAAGGAATCCTCTAAGATTGCTCCCTACCCTTTGATATGCTGCTCCAATTAATTACCCCACAGTCTTTGATTCTTATGTTCTGTTGTATCTACTCTATCTAGGGCACTTCTTCCAATCTAGATGTTAGCTTCTTAAACTGTGTATTCGATACAAGAATCTACACCTGAAAGTTACACCAATGACAAAAATTCAGCCAAAAGCAACTGTGTAATAATAAATCAGAGGTCTCCCTGGCCATGCTGTGGTATACCATGTGACATAACAGTAGCTTTGGCTCAGATCACAGTGACATGACACAGCACTCTGGACCACTACCCAGAATATCTCAAATCATATTCAAGACTACTGTATGTTATGAAGTATATACAGCTTTATGTTCTTATAGAAACATGATGGTTTAATTATATGAACCAAAGAATCCTAACACATTCCTACTGTTATCCAATAGCATGTAAATATCAAATTCTTTGCTCCTTGGATTATATTATGCTACAACATTAGATTTCAAATTTGCTGATTGAGTTGCTTGAGTGTCATTTTAAAAGAATCATTAGATAAATTTTGATTTGGAAGTAGAGCAGAGATTCCAAGAATTTCTTAAATAGTCATAAACATACTCGTGGCGTTTTATACTACATTTTTGTGTGAAGTGGAATTCTCAGCGTTGGTGATCATAACACAAAACTATCCATCAATTCATGAAATCTTGAGGATTCCCTGCATCCAGAAGTATTAAATCCGGAGCCAAGATTTAACTTACTAGCTGTAGAGAAATTTTAATCTAGCAATATGGCATCAATATGGCAAAGAATCATAGCCAAAGACCTTCTAGGTCTGTGTGATCCGGTTAGAATGATATACCTCTAGTTCCTTTGACTGGAATGCACATGTATCCTTAATACCTTTAATCCCAAACAATGGAGGTAAGGCTAGTTTGCAGAAGGAAGTAACCATCTGTAAAAGTGATGTCTAATTAAGCGTCAGACAAAGTAATGAATCCGAGAAAGATTTGACAGAATGAGTTAGAGACAGGATAGCTCAACTCCTAGAACAGGCAGAAAAGAAAGGACTTAAGAGAGCAGCAGCAGGCAAGAGCAGTTTTACTAGGACAGTTTTATAGAGACAGGTTGCATTAGAACGATAGCCAGAGTTAATTTGAGTACAAGCAGAGCAATTCAGTGAGAAGCTGAGAGAAGCCAGTTGGAATCAGTCAGCTTGGAGAGGAATCTGTGCCTGAACAGCTGAATTGAACAGGACAGAGCATGAGAAAGAACTAGAAAGAGCGATTTTATTCAGCAGTAAGCCTCCTTGACAACAATTTATAAGAGTTCCTTTTACAGCTATTAATAATAGCAAAGCAAGTCTGACTCATTAATATGAAATTTTATATTAATTTTTGTAAATGGTAAAATTATATGCATTCCAAAGAATTGTCTTAAACAGTTCATTATGAATATTCCTAGTATATGTGTGTTTTGCATACCTGTTTTATATCTTCATAACCCAGGTCTCATTTAAAAAAAAGTCTTTGGGCAACAATGAGAAGAAAATATTTAAGAAATATTGGCCTAGAGAAAAAGGCAGTCTTTTGATTTTGTAATTACAATTTTTCACCATCTAATAGGACATGGAGCTATAAAATAGTAAGAAATAAATGAGAGAGACTAATGAGACCACTCAGGAGGTAAAAGCATTTGAAACACAGTCCTAGTGACCTGAGTTCAAAATCTGGAACCCACATAAAGATAGAAGGAGAAAACTGATTCCACAAAGTTATCCTATGATTCCCACATGTATGCTGTGGCATGTGAGTCTAAGGACACACGCACGCGCACACACACACACAGATACACACACACACGCCTACAAACATTGTTACATACGTTCTAAAGATTTTTAGCATTTAAAACAGGAATAGTTTATTATCATTCTTATTTTCAGGTGTTATATGTGAAAGTCTATAGAATTAGTCATTAGTGATTTTTTTTCTTTTCTAAATTTTTTATTTTAACATCATTTTCTCTCTAGTTGTGTGTGGTCAATAGTGATGAACCACAATGGAAAAAAACTTGACTTGAATCTCATCTTTGCCACAGTAACAGGGGAAACTGTTTTTTTTTTTTTTTAATGGATCTTTTACGATTATGCCTTTCCTGAAAGTCCACTGCCTTATTGTAAACTGACGGTAATAATATTTATATTACTAAGCTCATAGGAACATGAGATTGAGCAATATACTTACCCAAGATGATACTCATCATTATTAGATAGAAATCTTTAAAATTATGTATTCAATGACATTTTCATTTGATAATAACAAATGATTATGGGATATGGGATGTTCTCAATAGTAGATGATTTAGTATTAGGAAATCGAACCTCAAACATTATGACATAAATATTATTTTTGAATTAAGAGACTCCTGATTCTGTAAAGATTAAACAAACTTTGAGTATTGAGAAAGGTATTTGTAGATTTTTATTTGGAGGCCACATGACTTAATATTTTGAACTGTTAATTCTACATAAGAATGGAATAATAAATTTCATCAGAATTTGAAACGTAAAACTTTAATAATTGAACAATACTTATGTTTCTTTTTAATAAATTTCACCACAGTTTTACCATAAATTCCATATTTGACAAAAAGGATACATGACTTTATGCTTATTCATTTGTATTAGTATTATTTTTCTCTATTTAGTATCATCCTGAAGGAAATAAAACCTGACTTTGAACTCTGATTTCTCTCATACAATATTTTATACAAATTATTCATGAATATCTCACTATATTCTCCAGCTTTCAACACCATGAAGCCTAAAGTTTTAAACTTCCTCTTTTTCACACACTTGCATATGTAATTTCTTTCATGTAGTATTAATTACAAAAGCAACATTTGTGACATTCTGAGATTGTACAGAAATTGTCTAGTCACTGGAATAGAACAGCTACTCAAATATCAGTTTTCCTCCCAGACTAATCACCTGGTTCCCTGTGGCTTTACTATGAAATCAAATTAATGATGCCATACTGACCAAAATGAACTGTTAGGAACAATAAAACAGGCAATTCGTGTGAAGAGGTAGCACATGACTGAGTGAAACTATCTTAAGCACTCACAACAGATGGGACTGCTATGAAAAGAAGAGGTTGAAAGCAGGTATACACACACACACACACACACACACACACACACACACACACTCAACACCACCACCTCTACCATAACCATGACCATTTCCTCTTCTTCTTACCACAATGATACATGAAATCACAGTTTAAGACACATATAAGTTGAAGAGCTATAGAGTTGAATTTATGTTATCTTTAGATTTCCCACAGCCTACAGAGCCACTCACAGCTCAGGTTGCATGGCAGGGACAAGGATTCCTTCCCAAACCCTGCCTACAGAGTAAGAGAAAGGAATCACAACAGATTCTGATCAGATGGTTTGTGACAACCTCCACTTGGGTCTCATTTAGAAGAGAGCAGGCTCCAAGGAGAAGCCAGTCTGTTTGGGACACTTCCCAAACATGAAATTGAACATTAGAGAAGAGAAATCCTGGGACGCCAGCCTGCATGCCTCTTTACCACACTGTCGTGAGGTTATTGGCAGGCTTCAAGCTCACTAGAGGGGCCTCTCAGACTTTTGAAAATAGTTTCATCTAGCACTGGGATGAAACAAATTGACACTTAACTCTCTCAGAAATAAGCAGAGTGTGTGTTGGGGGGTGGCTCCCTATGTTGTCACACCAGAAAGACTGATGGTATTTTGGGAAACTTAGCACACATTTATGACAAAATATATTTGCAATGCCATACTCATATTATTTTTGTATTTTCTGAAGTTGGAATTGCCATGTAGGAAAAAGAAATATGGCATAAACTAGAACCAGTGTAAGGGGCTTTGCTGTTTGTTTTCCAAATGAATAGAAAAACATACAGTACTATACTAAGAACTCCCTTAGTATAGTGTCTCCCTGAGTTCAGGGTAAAACACTTGCTTACAGAAGCCAGTGCAAGACACTGAGCTTAACCCCCTACCAGTTTCTACTGATCATGTGATGACCCAGCTCTTATGATTGGCACAGGAATTGCTTGTGGATGCAGTAGAGTGTTTCGTTTTTCGTTTTTTTAAGTATTAGCCTTCAGTCTGTTTCTAATCAAGGAGGAAAAGCAGCAGGTTAAAGGGAGAATTACTCTTTCTTTCACAAGTAAATATACATATATATATATATATATGTTTCACAAGTAAATATACATATATTACATATACATATGTATGTGTATATATATATGTATGTATATGTACATACACATATATATGTTCAACTTCTCATCAAGGCCCAAGGCAGTGACATACAATAAATGCAATGTAATTGTCATTAACAGGTTGCTATGGATTAGGCAAAGATAACTTTAGGGACAACATAACAATAAACAATGTATTATGAGTCAAAGCTGAAAATTTAGGAGGGAAAGAAGAGACTGAATGACTCATCACATCTGTTCACTCTGTATTTATGACTGCTAACACTAATTACAAAATGCATCATGTAAATATAAGCACTAGACATGAGTCATTACAAGCAGTACTCCTGACTGCAACCTCCAGGCAGGGTCCCACTAGTAAGATGACTTCTCAGAGTCTTTGTCATAGGGCATGACTCTTCGAGCTCACATTATTGCATTTTCATTTTATTTTTTTAATTGCTCTCAGAAAAAACCTTTTCCCCCAAAATTGTGCTCTGCTTAAATTTGGCTATTTTAACAAACTAGAATCAGCCCCTCAGAGTTGTAGCTGAGCACTGGTTCCCTAAGCTGTGTAAGTTTCATTCTTACCTCCCCTGACTGCTATAAAACCTGCAGTCTTCTCACAAGTCTCCAAATACAGTCATGTAAGGGAATAAGGCTGTAAGACAGCCTAATAGAATTCAATGTATGCCTACCTGTCCTGATTACTCCTCTTGGTGCTACTTTCTTTTCTTTCTTTCTTTTCTATTGGATATTTTTTATTTACATTTCAAATGTGATTCCCTTTCCAGGTTTCCCGTCCATAAGCCCCCTATCCCCTCTCCCTTCTTCTATAAGGGTATTCCCCTTCCCCAATCACCCCCCCTTCCCACCTTACCGCCTTGACATTCTCCTACACTGGAGAGTCCATCCTTGGCAGGACCAAGAGCTTCTCCTCCCATCGGTGCCCAACAAGGCCATCCTCTGCTACATATGCAACTAGAGCCAAGGGTCTGTCGGTGTGTACTCTTTGGGTAGTGGTTTAGTCCCTGGGAGCTCTGGTTGGTTGGTTTTGTTGTTCTCATGGGGTTGCAAGACCCTTCAGCTCCTTCAGACGTTCCTCTAACTTCTCCAATGGGGACTCCATTCTCAGTTCAATGTTGGCTGCTAACATTTGCCTCTGTATTTGACATGCTCTGGCTGAGCCTCTGAGGAGACGGCTATATCAGGCTTCTGTCACCATGCACTTCTTAACTTCATCAATATTTTCTAGTTTTGCTCTCTCTCTCTCTCTCTATATATATATATATATATATATATATATATATATATATATATACACACACACACACACACACACACACACACACATACATATGGGCTGGATCCCCAAGTGGTGCAGACCCTGAATGGCCATTCCTTCAGTCCCGGTTCCAAACTTTTTCTCCATATCTCCTCCTATGAATATTTTTGTTCCCCCTTTTAAGAAGGAGTGAAGCATCCTCACTTTGGTCATCCTTCTTGAGCTTCATGTGGTCTGTGGATTGTATCTTGGGTAATTTGAGTTTTGGGGCTAATATCCACTTACCAGTGAGTGCATACCATGTGTGTTTTTTGTGAATGGTTTACCTCATTCAGGATGATATTGTCTAGTTCATTCCATTTGCCTATGAATTTCGTGAAGTCATTGTTTTTGATAGCTAAGTAGTACTCCATTGTGTAGATGTACCACATTTTCTGTATCCATTCCTCTGTTGAAGGGCATTTGGGTTCTTTCCATCTTCTGGCTATTATAAATAAGGCTGCTATGAACATAGTGGAGCATGTGTCTTTGTTGTACGTTGGAACATCTTTTGGGTATATGCCCAGGAGAGGAGTAGCTGGGTCCTCAGTTAGTACAATGTGCAATTTCCTGAGGAATTTCCAGACTGATTTCCAGAGTGGTTGTATCAGTTTGCAATCCCACCAATAATGGAGGAGTGTTCCTTTTTCTCCACATCCTCACCAGCATCTGTTGTCACCTGAGTGTTTTATCTTAGCCATTCTGACTGGTGTGAGGTAGAATCTCAGGGTTGTTTTGATTTGCATTTCTCTAATGACTAAGGATGTTGAGCATTTCTTTAGGTACTTCTCAGCCATTCGATAATCCTCAGCTGAAAATTCTTTCTTTAGCTTTGTACCCCATTTTTTAAATTGGGTTATTTGGCTCTCTGGAGTCTAACTTCTTTAGTTCTTTGTATATAGTGGTTATTAGCCCTCTATCGGATGTAGGATTGGTAGTGATTTTTTCCCAATCTGTTGGCTGCCATTTTGTTCTGACAGTGTCCTTTGCCTTACAGAAGCTTTTCAGTTTTCTGAGGTCCGATTTGTACATTATTACATTTTCATGAAGGAAAATTCCAGTAACATTATTTGGTCAACATTACAAATGCAAGTTCTCCATGGAAAATATATCTGTCTGGTTCAAAATAAACTTTTGCCCTTTTGCACAGGGCAAAATGACAGTCACACCTGTGCTGTAGTCACACTGGATCTTGAAAGCATTGTACCATAAGATTGTAGGGTAGAAGGAAGGTGGGGATGGGGCTCCCTGTCCACTCTGTTTTAGGGCTCTGCTGCTTGGGGAGGCAGGATGAGGGAAGTTTTGACCTCACTTACCCCATGCTGTCACTCAGCGGGTGTCAGACTGGGATGCAGAAGCACAGCCTAAGGCGTGGGACAGTCTGGGGTTCAGGCCTGCAAGAGGCTGATGTTGTCTGGTTTTCAGCCTCTCAGACACCCACGGAAGCCACAGAAGAGCTGAGAACAGAGTAGGGGGTCATGGCTGAATGTAGCCTGGGAAAGAAGGTAGTGTTGGGGGTTCTCTGGCTGGTGGTGGTGTGGGGGCGAGTTCTTGGCTTGGTGGGCAGCAATCTTGGTCTTGGTGGCTGCAGTGGCCTGGAGCACACAGAGGCCTTCTATGGGAGATTAGAAGGCAGCTCTGTAGGTGAAGGCCTTCTCCATGGCTCCCCATGGGGATCCCAGTGAAAAGAGGCAGTCCATGGTTTTAAGGCATTTATTGTCATGGCCGAAAGTGGATGTGTAGAACCATAACCCACTTCTCAGAGTGGGCCTGAGATTAAATACCTTTTGCAGGAGGAGTGTCCGGGAAGAAAAGTTTATTGGCTAAGCCTCCAGGCCTTTAAGTACCTCATTAAATTGGAGATTTTTCTTGAGCCTATGTGACTGAGAGTCACATTCTCTACCTGTGGAGGAGCTTAGGGCATTGCTCTTACATGACTGATGGCCACAGCTAATGACAGGGACCTGATGCCCAGGAATCTGGTGAAGTACCTATGGTCCCTTCAGGTCACTGGGGTTTCTAGCCTTAGCTCAATCAGGAACCAGGCTGCCTCTCACGGACCCACATCTCCCTCTTTTACTTCTTTTTTTAATGATAACAAGATAAACTGACTTGGTTTCTGTTGACCGCTGTCATGTAGACCAAACCGTAAGTTTTTCCAAACATTTAACAAATAAAAAGGTAATCGAGGCAGCTTTTGTACTGAATGACTGAAAAATCATTTAGTGTATGCATGTTGCCATTAGGAGGGAAAAAAATAATTGCGTTTGCCCACAAAACAAGGTTGAAACAGTCACCTGACTGAACAGTTTACAAACTTAACTCAGACTCCCCCGGACTCCATGAATGTTCACTATGGAGACTTTATCTAGTAGTTTATCTACAGCTCACTAGCATTTTGCAGTAATTTGAATATGTATGCTAGAGTGATCGATCCATCTATTTAAGACTCGCTCACCAGCTGCTAGGGTCATTGAGAGGCGGTGCAATCTTTGGAAGTTAGTTCATTGGGCCCGCGCCCATCCCCCTTCTTTTCTCGTCCCTTCCTTTATCTCTTCATTTTCACCTAATGAAATGTGTCAGCACAAAGTCAGAGCAACAGAGCCAGCTGACAGTGAAATAAAATCTCCGAAGCTGTGGGTTCATAAATTAAGTCTTTCAGGTATTTTGTTACACCTGAGAAGCTGACTGTTACACTTATTATCTTCGAATAATACTGTCTTTGTGAATAGGCGTTGTTTGCCCATTTGATTTTGTGTGCTCTCATCTATTTTGCCACCTCAAAGGATGATTTCTTGCATAATAGTACGACTTATAAAGCAATATCTTATTATTTATAAAAACAAATGACACATTTCCGGCCTGTATAATTTTTCATGGTTTAATCACAAGTACTTTGAAAAGCTATTCTTATTTTACTGACTTAAAAAACAATATGTTTCAGTGAAGTTCAATGATGTGCCCAAAGTCAAATTGAGTTTCAAAAACAAAAACAAAAAAATTATCTACTTTGAGTCAATTAAAAGCAGCACAACATCTAGGAATTATGTTGTCTTATATGTTATTTTATAAATTTGTATATAATAACCAATATGTCTTATATATAATTATCAATATATTATTTATTATATTGATTTTACATTTCAACACCCAAAGGACTCTGTTAATTATAAAATGTTCTACATCCTATTAGTTTCTCTTTGTCTTCATGATTTGCCACATCCTGACTAGATATTCCTGTGAGTCTTTTAATACAGTTGTCTGGTCTAAATCAGGATTCAAACTTTAACACTTGCTGAATATTGAAAGCATCACACGATACATTTATCAGAAAAGTACACATTATATGAAAGATGGGGTTGGAAATTACACATAAGCATCGTAGTATAGATGCTCACACATTATCATAGTTTATAGAACACAGAAAAGTATTTTAATCTGAAAATGAAAGAAGTAAGATTTCCACTTTAGTAATTTTAGTTCCCTGTTTTCTTCACTCACGATAAAAAAAAAAAAAAAAAAAAGACAGATTACTGAAAGTGTCCTTAGTAAGAGGTTGGCACTTTACAAACAGAAAGTTAATTTATCTTTGTGATTCTCTAGTTGAAAATAGATTGGGGTTGGGAATTTAACTCAGTGGTAGAGCGCTTGCCTAGCAAATGCAAGGCCCTGGGTTCAATCCCCAGCTCAGAAAAAAAAAATAGATTAAGATGTCTATTTTAGTTTGTCAACTTTTAAAACTAAATGTATTTATTAGGAGATAGAGATGTACACGAATGGTCCACATATGGATGGATTTCTGAGAACAACTGCCAGGTCGCTGCATCCTCTTATAGCTTGCAGGTTCTTCAGATTAAGCTCACTTAATTCACCAATTCACCAGTCTTGGTGGTAAGCACCCCCATCCTCCAAGCCATTCTGGTGATCCACATATAGAACATTAAACATTTTTTTCTAGGAAGAAAAGTAAGACATAACCCACCTATGAAGAACATTATCAAATATCTCCACCGTTTTATGAATGCTTCCCCTAAGACTAAGTCATGATTTGAAAGACTTGGAAGAAAACAGGAAAGCAAGGATGTCATGATAGAAAGAATCATGATAACAAGGGAAACGTTTCAAAAGAACCCCCCACCCAAGAAAAACTACTTCAGAGTTTTATAAAAAGGACTCTCGCTGCATCGGTCCAATGGGAAAAGCCGATAAATATTTGTCACCATTTAGCAATCTCTAGACGTCACTGATACTGGTTATCATCTAAAGTAATCATTTCGCCAGGCTTAGGGACATGCACTTAGTACTTCAGAGATGGAGGCAAAGAATCAGGAACTCAAGACCAGCCTCTTCTACATAATGAGTTTTTAACAAGCTTAGGCTGCAAGAAAACCCATCCATAAATTTAAGTAAATATAAAATATGTTTATTCTGTAAAAACTGAGAGTATGACTTCATGTCCTGCATAATACTGATGATGTAGCTAACAGGTTAATTTCTATTATCCACCATGTCTGGGAGCTAGGCTGGCAATAAAAGCAGTACCACAAACCTTCACATTCTGTCCAGTTCTTACTAATTTTGTAACAAGCATCAGTGGAACTCCTCTGGTGAGGGGGACATTGGTTTTTTCATTGGTTAACTTCATACTTGGTTTTTCTTCCCAATTTGATTCGAAAAGTTGCTGAACTTTTGCTCAACAAATCATGTCACTAGGATTCAGACACAAATGATCTCTCAACCATCGGATTAGCATTTTATCGCTCGACGACTCTATAACAACACAGTTTGCTCTTCAGTCTGGTGCCTCTGTTTTTAATTCCGAGGGTCTTTGATGTAGGGCTCATATGCATTCCAGAGACTGGCTCTGAAGTACATTCTACCTGAAGCTTAGGTCCAAAATCAGAAGAAAACAAAAGCTAACTTTATACAAATCAATTCAAGAGATCTTTAAGCTATCCATGATGGTCCAGCATGATGGTGTTGTGGATTGCTGTTTACATTTTCTGCTCCCTCAAGAGGGGTGCCCCAACGAGAAGTAGATCACATACTCAGGTGAGGTCAGGTGAGGCTAGATTGGTCAGTTAAGGCTACAGCCTGTGATTGGGCAATGGAAGCAAAAGGCAAAGCTGAAAGAGTTAGAGAGCAGAAAAAGGAAGATGAAGATGTACAAGACCGAGGACGGAGGGAGAAGGAGCCTGAAGGAGCCACATGTAACTAGGGATTTCATAGATCGGCAATAGAGTAGTGTAGCCCAATCTAGGTGTGCAGCTTGTATTTCTATCAATTGAGTTTTGTTTCTTTGCGTGGGCGGGCATTTGGGGGTTGGAGACTTACTGTTATAAATCTGGCTGCTATATTATAAGTCTCTAGTGTTTTCATTTCACAGGGCTAAGAGGATCTGAGAGTTCTAAGTAACTGGCTCTTTGCAGGCCAACCACAGTGGGTGGACGGCCTGAGAAGTGAGAGGCGGCTCCAGGCATTTCAGGAAAGGTTGGTTCGGTGAGCTTTGCAAACAGATAGAGAGCTAGCTTGTGTTTTTTGGTTTGTTTGTTGTTTGTTTGTTTGACCAGAGCAGGATGGCAACAGGCTGTCTGAGGGAACCAGGGCAAGAAGGCTGCTTGGGGCTGGCCATCAGGGTGGGAGAAACAACCAATACCAGTGATTAGCCGAATTTAGCATGGTCCACACTACTTGGTGGTGCATACTCTTAATCCTGCCTCTCTGAAGCAGAGGCAGACAGATCTCTGTGCCTTTGATACTACCCTGGTGTATATAGCCAGTTGTAGTACACCGAGCACTACATAGAGATCCCGTCTCAACAAACAAGCAAACACAAAATAAGAATATCCGTCATGGAAATTTTTAGGGAGTCTCTTTGTGTAACTCTGGCATGAAGACAAATAAACTTAATCAGAACACAAAGGAAGTTGTGTTCAATATACTAAGGAAATGAAAGGGTCAAGAAAGACTTAAGGTAACACTGAAGTAATAGCAAAACAAGCTACTTCGAATCCTGAAATATTTAATTGGGTGAGCATAGCTGAGGCTAAAGCTACTTCTATAATCCTTAGCTATAAGCTTTTTTTTTTTTTTTTTTGTTAGTGGATATAAATGTCAATTTTATTTTCTCAGATGAAGAGATACGACGAGAGCCATACCCAAACTACACAAATGCACTGCTTGGGCTGAGTCCAGAGCCTTTCTCTCTCTGTCCTAAGTGGTATCCCTAGGCTGAGGCCTGGATGCTTCTCTGTACAATCTTATCTTCCAAGATGGCTGATTACATCGGCTTCTCTAGGTTTCTGACTGAATGTCTTTGCCTGGACTCATATGTTTGGCAAAATGTCGAATCTTCTGGGTCCTTCTTATTCTCCAGCTCATTCTTTCTTTGCCTGTGTCTACCTTGTTCTCTCCACAACTTATCTCTGTAAAACTGTTCAAGTAAAGCTACTGCACGTGTTGTACATGCACCTTCTCTCTCTCTCTCTCTCTCTCTCTCTCTCTCTCTCTCTCTCTCTCTCTGTGTGTGTTTGTGTGTGTGTGTGTGTGTGTGTGTGTGTGTGTGTGTTTCTGTTTGTGTGTGTCTTCAGCACTCTTTTCTGTGATGTTCTTGTAAAAGCTGGGTGTTGCCTATCCCTGATTCAGTGTGTCAAATATTTCGTTTTTTTTTTTTTTTCACTTCAATTAGGAGTAGCAGTTAAATATGGCTTCTTCTACAAACTGACTTTACCTTCATTGTTAGGGATTAAAGGTGTGTACTAAGGGCAAGTCTGCATTCCAGCCAAATCATACTGTAATCCAGGGTGTGTCTGCAACATGGCCGAGCCTAATAGACCTAGAAGGTCGTTGGAAGTGATCCCTTGCCAGAACAGCTGTACTGCTCTACTAAAATGTCTCTACAATTGGATATGTCTGAATAAACTAACTTGAGCTGGGACTACATCATTTGGACCCATCTGGGTCTGGATTAATAGACTAACCCTCAGAATATGGGTTAATTTCTACTGCTACATTGTAATACAAACTGCCATCTGTGTTCTGTGACAGGACTTGGAATAACATGCATCCCCAATTTCATGTACGATTAAAAAAGAAATAAATGGTGTGCGGATTGCTTCGAATCAACTTGAAATAAGCAAAAAATCATCCGAGAGAGGGGAAAACACATTGAAGAAAAAGTTCTCATAGAAATGGGCTGCAGGCAAGCCTGTGAGGGAATTTTCTTAATTATTGATGGCGGGGAGCCCAGTCTAATGTGGGGGTGCCATCCCTGGGCTGGTGGTCCTAGATTCTATAGGCTAAGCAAGCCATGTAGAAGCAAGCGACTAAGCAGCACCCCTCTCTGCCTTCGGTTGCATCAGCTTCTGCACGAGGGCTCCTGTCCAGTTGGCTTCTTTCACTACTTGACTATGGTGTGGATGTGTAAGCCAAATAAACCCTTTTCTCCCCAACTTTCTTCTGGAAGGTGTTTCATTGCAGCAATAGAAACTTTGACTGAGACAAATTGGTTACTGGGTGGATGGAGAGATGGGTGGAGGATGACTGAATGAAGATACAAATTAAAAGAAAAAAACACTGGGTAACGGTTTTTCTAGTACATGAAAACAACAATCTATTGTCTTTGGGCTACAAGAAACAAATCTCCCATGGAAGAATCCCTGGTTACCTTCAAATTACTGTGTTTTACTATACTGCTCACAGCAAGGAATAAGCCCTCGGGACTGTTAGGCCAAGTCACAAACGTTGGGAGGACTTAGCAAACATCTCAGGATAGTCAAGCTCTCTATTTACTCCTTGACACCAAATGCTATCCTTCAGGCCCGAAAGTGATCTTAAATGGCGTCTGCAGTGGTAGTTCTGTCTGTTTCCCCAGGATCTAGTTTCACGTTCTAATCAAACTCCCCATTAACAATCGTTCCCTGGACAGCGCAGAGCTAACACAGTGTGATGAGAGTGTCGGCTGCTGGCACGAGCAGGTCTGCAGGTCTGCACATGTGGATCCTATTTTCAGACCCATGATTGATTTACTTCCCTACCACAGCTAGTGCTCTACTCTCCCATATGATGCTTATCAACAAAACGGTGTCTGCTTAACTCATTCATTAGGAAAGGTAACTGTATTTCAGAGATTTAAAGTTACTTCTCATGGACAGCCTTCGCTTATTTTTAGCACGGTATGGTTCTGCAGAATAAAATGTGAGATATTCTACAGGACCAGAGTATTTAAATTTAGAGAATTACTTAGCATTTTAAAAATTCAAGACTAGTTTTTATTAAAGGAACCAACCATATATATATATATATATATTAATTTCAAGTACCATAATTTATTGTATCTATCATTGAAAAGTATCTTTTCAGGATAAAGTGTTCAAAAATATATCCAGAGTTTTGTGGGTTTTTTTTTTTTTTGGAGTGGACCCTTACCAAACAGAAATGAATGTTTAAAATTTACTAATGTCTTACTAACTCTTGGATTTGATCCTATAATTATCAGTTTGACATAGTCATGTAAATTATATATAGGAATGTATTTCATACGTGTAATATAAATGTATGAGTGTATGCAAAGTACCAGAGAAAAGAATACTCATCAGGACTTACTTTTATTCGTATACAAATATCCATTAGCCTGTGGTAGGAAGAAATGGTAGGGACTGTGAGACTTCGTTAAAAAGTTTTGATCGGCAGCGGACTTCAAAGCCCATATGAGGTATAAGTAATGTTAGGGAATGTTTGTAAGTGACTATACTATCGGAACACTGGAATTAGGTAATATAAGAAATCACAGAAAACTTGAGCACCCAGAAATATTCTTTTAAAATCTATGTATCGCTGTATAGTGTGTGGAATGGCTATGATAATAGTTTCTTCTCCTTTCACATTACAGGGCCACACACTAATATTAGCACTGTTTATTCTGGCGTTAACTAGGAGATAGCCTTGGCCTGGCATGCTGAGAAGTGCATTAGTTCAATGAACTGGTGGGATTGCTTCCACAGCCCTTAAGTTGGTGTTTATTTCTCTGTATCATCTTGTTCTTCTGGTGTTTTTTTTTTTTTTTATTGATAACTCCAGCTTTTACCTTAAGATGTTTTCCATGTCTTCTACATACTTATATGTTCATGTAAATACATGAAAATATTGACATTACCTCTGTCTCTGTAATTTTATTCTTTATACTTAACAATTACGTGATATTTTTTTCTCATTCACTTTG
The DNA here is from genome assembly GCF_011064425.1 of Rattus rattus. Classification (NCBI taxonomy): domain Eukaryota; kingdom Metazoa; phylum Chordata; class Mammalia; order Rodentia; family Muridae; genus Rattus; species Rattus rattus. The sequence continues at coordinate 146,093,781 of NC_046159.1, read as the reverse complement.
TTATTTGCCAGTGTTGCCTGTTTTGTTGATTTGTTACTTTTCTCCTTTTACATTAGATGCAGTCTGCATATAAATCTATATAAAACTTTTAACTTCTTACTATGTATCAAGTAGCAAAAAACGAAAGACCATGGATTTTTTATCAGTCACTTTAGCTCTCATGTGTTTTTATTAGGGGCGTTAGCTTCTTTTAAAACATTTATACTTATTCTACATATGTTTCTTTCATATATATACTGAAGTGGTCACCATTGGTCTTACATAAGGGTATAAAATAACTTTAAGCAACTAATAAAACTATAATAAGGGAAAATATGAAAAATATCTACATTAAATATGAAGAGTAGATACATCCATATATTCATATACACACCTATACATACATATATACTCATGTTTTATATATAAATATTGATTTTATAATTTATTTTGATGCTATTTGCTTTGTATCATTTTGGAATGTTCTGTCTAAAAATGCCATTATTTGAAAATCTTCTGAAGCAATCTGAGAAGTGTTAACTCTAGTGAATACATTTATTCCCTCTTGTATATGTGATTTTTTTCTTTGAGAATACAACTTTTTCTTGGTTAAGTTTCATGTTTCTGCTGTTAACAGATGCTTCTGACTGCTGCATCGTTCATGATTTACTTTCTAATTTCTGAATAATCATTTTTATAAGTAAAATATTGATTCTGCATTTAATATGTGATCTTTTTTTCTGCCTGCCTTGAGGATGTCACTGTGCCTTTGGCTTTCAGACATGAATATTTCTTTCCTGCTAATTCTGTATGGATAGGAGTTTTGGCCTCTCTGTATTTCCTTCCATGTATAGGCTCTAATGCCTGTTCTATTATTTCAGCCTTGGTTTATCGTTGAGTTCTTTTATTTCATGCTCCATTTGCATTTCCTTTGTGTTTGATGATATTTCTGGAGAAAGCAGTTTTGATATCTTGCATAAATTCTACAAAAAGTCGATTTTACACTTAAGGTCTTAAAGTTATGGCATCATTTTTCATAGGTATCAGGTGAGTTTTTACCTTTGCGATCAATACTGGGGGCAAATTATGTTCGGATATTTTTGCCAGGTTTGACTTATAAAGGTCTCCACAGTTCTGAAAGTACATTATTACAGAATTGTTAGCGTCAGCTTCAAGACTCTTGTTTTTAGGCCTGGGTGCTAGTCTGTCTGCATTTTCACAATCATACTTGATAGAAAAGCATGTTTTATTTTGTTTGGTTTTTCAGACCAGTTGTGTATTGACATAACTGGTCAATTTGGATCCCTGATTTCTGCTAAGTGAAGTTTTAAACCAAGTATTAGGCTTTCCTAGTTCAAAAGGGGATTCCTTTGAATATATTTAAGCTTAATATCAAAATTAAATCAAGAAGGCTTCATTTTTCCGTGGTTTCTGATAGAAACCGTCTCAAATCTTTCTGCGCAGTCTCCCACCGTCAGAGGACGTCTGCGTGAGCCATGCGCAGTCTCCTACCGTCAGAGAATGTCTGCTTGAGCCACTTTCTTACTTTTTTTCTGCCTGGCCATTGCATCTTTGCTCCTGACCATTTCTGTTCCCTGCTGTCATGATCCACAAGGAAACAGATTTGTTTTCCTTTGGTAAAGAACTCTCTTTTCCCTTCAGCGCTCTGCTTGCAGACAGAGCTAACCATCTTAGAAATAATGCTTTCCAATTTTTTAACCCAAAACAATCTTATTTTGCACAGTTCAGTCAAAGCCCTGGGAGATAAAACTTTTGAAATAAAATTTCCCGTTATACACAAAGACCAATTCACCAGAATACTCATTTTCTTCTGAACATACCTAATTTTATTTTTGATACATTCAAGACATTGAAGACAGAAAATAAAATCAGCCTTGTATTGTGAAATGTCTATAGGCTATAATTTCTGCAATGCCAAACACAGGCTATTTTTTTTTAAAGCTTTTCCAACTCATTTGTCCTGGTCAAGCCAAAATATCATTTTAGTTCATGTGGTATTTAATTGTGAACAGCAATGGCCAGAGGACTTTTAGGGTCACCAGGTCCAGATGTTTGGTCATTAGTCACCACCACATAACCCTCCTTCAATATTATAAATATGGATAAAATAAGGAAACACTTCAGCCGTCAATAAGATTAGTGTTCAAGACTAATAGGAGCCTGATTCCTGCTTTTCAACTTTGTTAACATTTAACCCTTTGAGGGCAGAGGATTTCACTTGAAGTAAATCTCTCCTTGCCAACGCGCTCTTGTTTTCTGAAGTTTATATACCTTCATTAATGGCGTGTCCCTTCACCAAAGAAGTGCAGGCGTGCTTTTAAGTATTTTAATACTTTACATCACACTTCATATCTTTTTCTTAACAACATATTGGAATGTTTAAGAAGGTGTTTTTGCTGGACAGTCGGGTAATTGTCCGATAAAGTGATGAATGTCTGTGGCTACGGAGCAACCTCCTTAGGAGGATTTAGTGAACATGTCGGGCTGATCTGCACTCCGTAAACACTGGAAAAAACATTTCAAAACGCTTTTAGTGCATTTCTTTCCTCCTTAATTATTCATGTACTGTAGAAGTAAAACAAGTATACCCTAAAATCTTATTTCTAGAAGGTAGTATTTCTTACATAGTAAAACAGAAATAAAATTGTGTGACTGTCCATTGCCAACTTTGGAATCCAGCAGCACCAACGACCCATTTCTGTGACTACATGATCGTCTACCGTACAGAAGACGAGAATGACACCGGTCAGATAGAATCCTTGGGCTTAATGAGATTGTGTTGTCTTCAATCAATGCTGACTTCCTTTATGTTATTTGTACAGATTTTGAAGAATGATCTGGCACAGGTCTGAAAATCAAGTATTTACTTGAAAACTGCATGAACCACACTTGGCAAGAGAGTGCTGAATAACTATTTTTGCTAATTGTTCTGCTAATATTTTGACTTGATGTACTAGAGCTGTGCTTACTATTTTAATCTTACTTTTAGTAGAAATTAATATCATTATTATTATTAAATTAAGGGTCATCTTGGTCCTATGTGAACTAGTTAATTAATTTTATTTTTTTAATATTTTGATATGTAATTATATCTCTTCTTTTTCCTCCCTCTAAAACTTCCCATATATCTTTCTCTGCTCTCCAAAGTCATGGTCTTTTCTTTCACGAATTGTTACTGCATGTCTACGTGTAAATGTGCATGTATATATGTGAATATTTATTTGCAAATGTATATATCATATATATTCATATATACGTGCAGTCTGTGTAGTGTTTTTTTATTACTGCATCTACTTTATTTCTTATCCAGTGCCTCTTGATCCCTCCCCACAAACTATATTTCAAAATTTATATATATATATATATATATATATATATATTCAATCCACGTAATGCTATTTGTATGTATGCCTTCACTAGACAACTGCTTGGCACTGGACAATGTTTTGATGGGTTCTTCCTTTATGAGGAACAGTTTTCCTCAGTTACCTGAAGTTCTTTGTGTAAGATCGATGCCTGGTCAGCCCTTCTCCATCCATTTTGACATGACCATTGGTGTAGCGCTTGTTCAGTTCACATTTGGGCAGTTGTGTCAGTGACACTTTCTGAGTAAAGCATCTGACATTCCTGAGAGACACAATTAAATCTCACAAATCTCAGAGCAAACTCCCAGGGTCTTATAACCATTTTTTTCTGCTTCCATTCTAGGATTCTTCCCTCTCCCTCTTCTTCTCCCTCTCCCTCTCCCTCTCCTTCTCCCTCTCCCTCTCCCCTCTCCCCTCTCCCTCTCCCCTCTTCCTTCCCCTTCTCCTCCCCCTCCACTCCCTCTCCCCCTCCCCTTCCTATTCCTCCTCATCTTCTTCTTCCTCTTCCTCCACCTCCTCCTCTTCTTTTTCTTCTTTTTAAATAGGGTCTCACTAGGTGGCCCTGCAAGGTCTGGAACTCACTTCATAGCCCAGAGTGGTCAGTTCCCCATGATCCAGCTGCCTCTGCCTTCTGAAGTCTGGATTGAAGGTATATGCCATCATGGCCACCAGGGAACTGCTTTTCCTGTTCTGTGATTTTGTAAAAATAATTGAATTCTAACTTTTACTTCAAAATAAACATTCCAAGTTCTGAATAGACATGTGAGTATATGGTATGAATGTTATATACAACACATATAAATGCATATGATACCTAATCATAGTTTATTAGAAATATCAAATGTGAATATGAACATATATGTAATTACATATTACAATTAGCTTTCTGAAAACATTTTCTTTGTACCATTATTAATATTGACCCATCATGGTGGCCAATGCCTTTAATCTCAGCCCTTGATTGCCAGAAGGATGCATGTAGGTCTTTGTGAGTTCCAGACCATCCAGAGCTAGCTAATGAAACTTTGTGCCATTTTTTCTTTTTTCTTTTTATTAAGAATTTCATACATGAGCACACTGCATTTACTTAATTTCCTGAACGATTCTTCCTGAGTCTTCCCCATATGACTCCCTCTCGAATATGAGTCTATAATTCTACAGTCACTTTATTATAATAAGATATACAACATATACAGAATTCTGTAATCATCTCATTCAAATTCTATAAAAATATTTTACATATATAAAACCCCTGAGTTCATTTAGTGTTGCTCCAATATACATTTATTCAAGGCTAAACACTTGGAATTAAATAAAAACTGATTCCTCCCCCATAGATTCTTTATAGCAGGCTGAGGGCCTTGTGAGAGATCACCTATCATATTGACTGGTGTGAGAGTTATGCAGCTCTTGCTGAGGTTTCGTGAGTGGAGCATCCCTGCAGGAGCAGATTCTTCTCTAGGGTTTATTGTCTCTCTAATCATTTAAATCTAGCTTTCACTTTGCACCTAGCTAAGGATACTGATTACCTTTCACCTTGACAATAAGCACAGGATCTCCTACCTCCATGAAATCTAGTCCTTAGGGAAGGTTTCCAGACCACAGCCAGTTCATTCGAGTCTGGATCAAATTGTATGGTGACTTCAGAAATGGGGTGTGTCTTACCTTCAAGTGCCACAAGGTAACCAGAGGCAATGGCAAGTAGCCTATATTGTTCTGTGTGTCTCCTGGATGCCCTGACCAACAAGAAGAAAAGTTCCCTTGTATATCTCTGGGGTTTTTATTTTTCACTTCAGAATATGTTTTTAATGGAAGTCAAATTTTAACATCCTTCTCCCTCCCTATTCATGAGAACAAGGACAGAATCTTCAGGCCCTAATGAGAGGAATGAATTTGGTAAAGAATGTCTCACCTGCTGTTTTGTGCCAAGTGAGATTTCGAAAATATTTTTTTCCCATTTAGTTCTACATTGAGCATATGAGATAATAGCTCAGGGATTAAAAAACACAACACCAAGATAGAAGAAGAGTATGCAGCAGCTATGAAGAGCTCAATTTAATTGAACGACGAGTTAGTTATGTAAGAAATAACATCATTGCCTTTCCTCTATGGTGGGAAGGAAAACATAAACTTATATTGTAACAATAGTTTTCCTAGATAGCAAAGGAATGTTCAATCAAGAAATGTTAGCTTCTGTAGACTGAGCTCTACTTTCTGACATAGTTTATGCAAATATTAGTTAATTTAATTTTACCATTAAAATAAAGAATTATTTCTGTTCAGTAAAAATTGGGAAATTTTATACAAGTACTGGTAGAAACATTTTTTTACTTCTTTATTTTAAGAAAATATAAAATATAAATATAAAAATATAAATATAAAATATAAAAAAATACCTAGAATGCAAAGTGTATATCCAATTGTTTCCTAAATCAGGTCATACAAAATGAAAACATCTTTCTTTTTTTTTAAAGTTATAACAAATTCAAGAACTTTAAAAATACAAGTAAATGGTTAAAATATCAAATCGTATTTATATATGTGACATGTATGGAGAAATACAGTGTCTATTTTTACTATGTTTCTCTGACTTTTGACTTGTAGCCTAACATGGAAAGCGTTTGGAGGGCATCATCGTGATCTGATGATGAAAACTGGGGAAGCACTGTTAGATATCATCTTTCTTGTACTAGCAGGACACCAAATTGCTGCCTTCCAAACGTTTCTGTTGGACAAGTTCTCTGCATGTTTTGGCAGATCTGAAGAATCATCTCACCTAGATTAGAATCTTATATGAATGGTAATATCTTAAATTAGAATTGATAAAGTCCCATAGCGAAATGTAAAGTAATTTGAGTTAAGAACTCAGGCCAGGTCAGTTTTAGAGGAACCTCCCACATTTCTTTGACTTTTCCTTAGAAATGTCTCATCACATTCTCTATGTAAATTTGTAAATTTGACAAACAATAACTTCGTATTTTATCAGTGGGAGGGATAGAGAAGTCAATTTTAATGTGCCGAAAAGATGTTTGTTTCCTTAGAAATGCTTGGTCACAAGGAAGTTATTTTAGCAGAAGCTAATGCACAGAATTTTATCCAACCTTCACCAACGTGACCAACTGGAAACACCCTACCTAGAATCTCTAAAATATTGAGATCTTGTCAATTCACCTCCAAAACAATCCTCCTCTCTAACCATAGAACTAAGGTGCAATTAAATTTTCAAAATACATCTAAAAGTACTAAAAAATTCAAATCCTATTCAAATGGTTTCCAGAAAACCTGAAAGAAATCCCATAGGAGACAAAAATGTGAACACTGAAACTTTAGTCTTTAACACTGTAGTTACAGGAAACATAATCACAGAGAGACCCTAGACACAAAACCCTAAACACAAAAGACAGCATGCCATAGGCCTCTCAGTAATCAGCTCCTATTTCCTAACTATCTTGTAATGTTTTCAAGTCAAAGTTAGAGCATGTGCTAAAAAAGCAAGAATCACACTCTGAGGTGGGAAAACAACCATTAGCAACATCAGGTGGTGCACAGCCTTTAAGGTAAGCAAACTTGAACTAAAATAACTATAATAAAATGTGGGTAGAGACCTAATTGAACAAGAGAGTACAAATGAACACTGGGAATAGAAAGATTGAGATTCTCAAAGAAGTAGAAAGGAAAGGATAGAAATGAAGAATGCTAGTGAAAATAGTAATTTCAATGGGTTTGTCTGCAGGCTGTTCCCAAATAGACTCAATAAGCTTTGGTGAATATTGTATAAACCTCTAAAATAAAAGAGAAACATGAAAAAGAACAGGGGTTGGAGGGATGCCTCAGCTTATAAAGTCTATGCTCAAAACCAAAAGTATGAAAAGAACAGAACATCCCACATTTAAGATTATCATAAAATGAATAATATGTAAAAATGGAAATAATAGAGGAGTCAAAGAAAGAACATGAAGTACTTTTTAAAAAACCCAATGGCTGAGAATAAACAGATACAAAACCAGGATCTTGAAAGCTAACCAAATACCAATAAAAGTAAATTTCACAAAATCTACCCAGAAATGAACCCACACACCTATGGTCACTTGATCTTTGACAAAGGAGCTAAAACCATCCAATGGAAAAAAGATAGCATTTTCAACAAATGGTGCTGGTTCAACTGGAGGTCAACATGTAGAAGAATGAAAATTTATTCATTCTTATTGCCCTGTACAAAGCTTAAATCCAAATGAATCAAGGCAGATACTCACATCAAATCAGATACTCTCAAACTAATAGAAGAAAAAGTGGGAAAGACTCTCAATCACATGGGCACTGGAGAAAATTTCCTGAACAGAACACCAATGGCTTTTGCTTTAAGATCAAGAATCGATAATTGAGACCTCATAAAACTGCAAAGTTTCTGTAAAACCAAGGACACTGTCATTAGGACAAAACAGCAACCAACAGATTGGGAAAAGATCTTTACCAATCCTACATCTGACAGAGGGCTAATATCCCAAATATACAAAGAACTCAAGAAGTTAGACTCCAAAGATCCAAATAACCCTATTAAAAATGGGGTACAGTGCTAAACAAAGAATTCTAAGCTGAGGAATATTGAATGGCTGAGAAGTACCTAAAGAAATGTTCAACATCCTTAGTCATCAGGGAAATGAAATCAAAACAACTCTGAGAATCCATCTCAAACCAGTCAGAATGGCTAAGATGAAAAACTCAGGTGACAACAGATGCAGGCAAGGATGTGCAGAAAGAACAGTTCTCCATTGTTTGTTGGATTGCAAACTGGTTCAACCACTCTGGAAATCAGTCTGGAGGTTCTTCAGAAAGTTGGACATTGTGCTACCTGAGGATGCAGCTACTCCTCTCCTGAAAGAGATGTTCCAGGAGATGTACCCAAAAGATGTTCCAGGATACAACAAAGAAATATGCTCCACTATGTTCATAGCAGCCTTATTTATAATAGCCAGGAGCTGGAAAGAACCCACATACCCTTCAACAGAGGAATGGGTATAGAAAAAGTGGTACATCTACACAATGGAGTACTACTCGGCTATCAAAAACAATGACTTCATGAAATTCATAAACAGATGGATTGAACTAGAAAATATCATCCTTAGTGAGGTAACCCAATCACAGAAATAGACACATCATGTGTTTTCACCTATAAGTGGATATTAGCCCAAAAGCTCAAATTACTCAAGATACAATCCACAGACCACATGAAGCTCAAGAAGAAGAATGACCAAAGTGCAGATGTTTCACTCCTTCTTAAAAGGGGGAACAAAAATATTCATAGGAGAGGATATGGAGGCAAAGTTTGGAGCAGAGACTGAAGGAATGGCCATTCAGAGCCGGCACCACATGGGTATACCAAAACTAGATAAGATCGATCAAGCTAAGAAGTGCATACTGAAAGGAACCAGATATAGGTGTCTCCTGAGAGACACAGCCAGAGCGTGTCAAATAGAGAGGCGAATGCTAGCAGCAAACCATTGAACTGAGAACAGGATCCTGATTGGAGGAATTAGAGAAAGGATTGAAAGAGCTGAAGGGGCTTGCAACCCCATAAGAACAACATTGCCAACCAACCAGAGCTTCCAGGAACTAAACCACTACCCAAAGACTATACATGGACTGACCCAGGGCTCCAACTGCATATGTAGCACAGGATGGCCTTGTTGGACACCAATGGAAGGAAAATCCTTGGTCCTGCCAAGGCTGGACCCTCCCCCAGTGTAGGGGAATGTTGAGGGGCAGGAAGAGGGGGTCATTTGGGAGGGGAACACCTTTATAGAAGAAAGGGAAGAGGATGGGATAGGGGGCTTATATCTGGAAAACTGGGGAAGGGAACATTTGAAATATATATAAAAATTCCAATAAAAAAACATTTCACAAAATCTCTACCTTGAGAGATTATTTTCCAACTGTAGAAAATAAAAAAAATTTTTTTCAAAGAAGTCATAGGAGTAGAAACTATTTTATGATTTGGAAAACAAAGATTTAAATTATAGTTTACAAGCTATTGACCCCAAATCTCTAGTTCTGGCCCAGAATATACTCCCATATTTCATCTACTAAAAGCTGGTTTCCAAGTAGGTACCCTTGGTTAGTGGGGGAGTCTTGAGAGGCAGGCATTGTGGGAGATTTTAGGTCACTGGACAAATGAAAGGTTTTGAAATCTAAAGACTTTCCAGTTTTGTTGTTTTGTTTTGTTTTTGTTTCCTTCCCAAGGGTCAAGTAACAGCACTTCCACTCTCCTACTTGCTCCTCACCAGTGTACTGATTCAACATAGGACCACAATTGGAAGAACCAAGAGATCATGGACTAACACAAAGAAAATTACACAGCAGTATAAAATTTTCTTCTGGTATTTGTTACAGTAATAGAAAGTCAACTAACACACTATCCATCTAAAAAAAGGAAAAATATTGAAACCTTAAGAAAAGAAAGAAAAAGAAAAATCAAAAGGAAGAAAGAAAACACCCATCCACAAAGCTTTCTAATCTACAAAATTGTTCTTTAAGACTTCTCAGACAAACAGAAATAATGGAATTTTCCATAGTAAATATATCATGTTTAGTTTTAAAAAGAAATTCTTTAGAGAGAAAAAAAATGCATGGACCAGAAATGAGAGAAGGAATAATAATAATAAAATAAAATAAAATCTTTTTACATTTCTGACTCCTAATTTATCTCATAGGTTTGTGGTGGTGGTGGTGGTTGTTGTTGTTGAATGTATTTTGTGATCATAGGAAATGAAATGAATAAGAAGAATGTTATAAGTTATGGAAAGAGGGAAGCAAAATTGGAAATATTCTGTTGCATGGGCTTGCCTTACCCATGAAGCAGCATAGAATTATTTGAAAAAGAATTTTTATTCTTTGTGAATATATATTAAAAACTCAAGGTCAATTGGAACTTTATCATTTTACATAATTTAGCTTTTACAATGTCTTTAATTCATTTTTCTCATTATTTATTTATAGATTTATTCACTTTACATTGCAATCATCCCACCCTGTCCCTCCTCTCCTACCAGTCCCACCCTTATAAGTCCCTCCTCCATTACCTCCTACCCTTCTCCTCAGAGAAGGGGATGACCCCCTTGGGTAACACCTCACCCTGGGACACAGAGTTGACATAGCCCTAAGAATATCCTCTCTCACTGAGGCCCAACTAGGTTATGGGAAGGGAGATCCAATTTTAGGCAACTGAATCAGAAGCAGCCTCTACTCCAATTGTTAGGAGAACCTCATGAAGACCAAACTGCTTATCTGCTACAAATATGTTGAGGGCCTACGTCCAGCCCCTCCATGCTCTTCGGTGACTCAGTCAGTCTTTGTGAGCCCCCATGGGTCCAAGTTAGTTGACTCTTCATGTTTTTTGTTTTTTTTGTGGTGTCCTTGACCCCTCTAGCTCATTCACTTCCATCCCCCACTCAACCACAAATTTTTGTGAAAACCACCTAATGTTTAACTGTAGTTCTGTGCATCTGTTTCTACCCACTCCTGGATGAAACCTCTCAGGAGACAGTTATGCTAGGCTCCTGTCTGCAAAAACAGAAGAGTATCATTAATCCATGTAAGATAGACAATCAATGGAATGTGTTTCAATTTGGCTCAGTCATTGGTTTCCCATTTCCTCAATCTCTGCTCCATCTTTATCCCTGTGCATCTTGTAGGCATCATAAATTTTAAGTTAAAGGGTTTGTGTATGGGTTGATGCCACCCTCCTGCACTAGAAGTTCTACTTGGCTACAGAGGGTAACCACTTCAGTCTCTATATTCCCCACTTAACTTATTCAATTCTATACAGTGGGTATCTATGGGTATCTACTTTAGATATGAAACTAAGTAAAGTTTGTTATAGAAAACTAAACAAAAATTTTATGAATGAAAAACTTGGACACATGGAGATTAGTAGAAGAAGAAACTTTTGAAGATAAGATTTCATTCTCTATATCTGGCTGCCCTTCAACTTGTTATATAGTGTATGTAGGCTGACATCTAACTTCTCACCCTCCTGTCTCCACCTATGTGAAAATGAATAGCTTTTGTGTTAAGTACAAGGTTTTCTTCTCTGTAGACAGGCCAAACTTCAACTTGATATGTAACTCCAGATGACCTCTATCTTATGATCCCCCAACTGCAACTTTGTAAATTCTAGAATTATTGGTTAGTGCTACAGTACCAGGTTTAATTTCAACCTGTCACTCTCAGATTTTACCACAAATTCATGGACTTCTTGTTTTTCTTAAATTTTTATTGTATGTGTGTGGGTGGTTTACCTGCATGTAAGTTTGTATACCATGGGAAATCAGTGACCACAGAGGTATAAAAACAGAATCAGGTACCTTGGAACTAGAGTAACAAATGGTTGATAACTATCATGAAGATGCTGGGAATTGAACCCTAGTCCTCTAGAAGAACAGGCAGTGCTCTTAACCACTGAACCATCTCTAGAGACCTCTGTTTTTCTTTGAATTAACATACAGAGTTGCTTGGAGAATTGTAACACTTTGCTTTGTTTGATCCCTTGCCCTGTTCCTTTCCCACAGCTCCCTAAGATACCTTCCCATTCATATCCTTCTCCCTCCATATTCCTCTCTAACATTACACCCTCTTCTCAAAGACTCTCTTTTCCTCTCCTGGGCCTCATAGCTTTATAATTTCTACCCGCAGTGACTTCTATAAACACACATATATACAAAAATCAGAAACTAGGACCACACATGAGAGAAACATGAGTATTATGCTTTTTGGAGCCAAAGTTACTCCACTTAATATAATATTTTTCAGTTCCAACCATTTCTTACAAATTTTGTTTATTTTGGGCTTTTTGTGGCTGAATCTAGTCTTTCAATATATGACATTTCATTCATTTGTTGTCTTAGTTTGGGTTTCTATTGCTGTGATAAAACGTCATGACCCAAAGCAAGCTGGGTGGGAAAGTGTTTATTTGGATTATACTTTCACACCCATAGTCTAGCACTGTAGGAAGTCGGGACAGGAACCTAAATTGAAGAGAAACTTGAAAGCAGGAGTGGATACAGAGGTCATGGAAGGGTGCTGCTTATTGGCTTGCTCAGGTGCTCTCTTATAGAATACCAGCCCAGGGCTAATCTCACACTACAATGGACTGGGTTCTCACACATTAATCACTAACTAAGAAAATGCCCTACGGGTTTGCCTACAGCCCAATTTTATGAAAGCATTTTCTCAATTAGGGTTCCTCCACTCAGATGACCTTATGTCAATTTGATATAAAATTAGCAAGCACATCTGTTAATTGTCATCTGGGCTGATTCCACCCCCCCCCCTTGTCATTATATATACAGCAGCAATAAATGAAAGAAGTATCCCTCACTATAGCGGACAACATGCTGCAACATGCTTATGAACATGGAGACAAAAATTCTCAATAAAATATTTCCAAAGTGGGTATAAAAACACATCAGAAAAATCACCCACCATGATTAAGTAGGCTTCATCCCAAACATGCAGGGACAGATCAATATACAAAACTCTGTTAATAAAATTCACCATATAAAAAAATTAAAAGAAAAAAACACATGTTTATCTCATTAGATGCAAAAAATAGGCTTTGCTATAATGTAGAACCTCTTCATTTTAAATGTCCTGGAGAGATTAGGGATACAAGAGATACACCTCAACAAAATAAATGGAGTTTGCAACAAACCCATAGCCTATGCCAACTTAAGTTGAGAGAAACTCAAAACAATTCTCCTAAAATTAGGAACAAGACAAAGATTTCCACTCAATGTCTTACGAGAACAGTAAGATGACCTAAGGAGATCACAGTTATATAAAGTATCATTATTAGAAGACATGATCATATACCTAAGTGACAAAAATAAATAAATAAATCCACCAAGAAACTCCTACAGCTGAGAAACACGTTGAGCAAAGTAACTTGATATAAAATTGCCTTACAAAGATTAGTAGCTCTCCTACATACAATGAGAAATAAACTGAGAAAGAAATCAGAGAAGCAACACCTTTCAATAATATCAATTACTATATTATTTATAATATATCAAAATAATATATTAAAATCAAATAATATAAAAAGGCTTGAATAACTAACCAAAACCAGCAAATGAAAAGCTTGTATGATAAAAATATAAGATAATAAAGTAAAACATTGAAAAAAGATGTCAGAAGAGACCTCCCATGTTTGTGAATCTGTATGATTAATACTTTTAAAATGTTATTTTGCCAAAAACCAATCTACAGATTCAATGAAAAGTCCTCAAGAAAATTCTAACACAATGTCCCACAGATCTTGAAAGAACATTTTCAGCTTCATATGAAAACATACACACACACACACACACACACACACACACACACACACACACATACACACACACACGAACACACAAAGGACAGCTAAAACAATTCTTAATAATAAAAAAATAGCAGGAGGTATCACTACGTCTGACCTTGAATTATACTACAGAATTACAGTAATAAAAACAGTATGGTAGAGGCACAAAAACCGACATATCCACCAATGGAATCAAATTGAAGACAGAAATGAATCTACAGACTTAAGAACATCTGTTTTTTGAAAAAGAAGTCAGAAATAAGTAGTGAAAGAAAAGACAATATCTTCAACAAATTATGCTGGTCAAACTGGACAGCTGTATCTACAAAATTACAAATAGATCCATTCTTATTACCCTCTACAAAACTCAACTCCAAGTGGACCAAAGGCATCAACATAAAACACAAAATCCACTGACTGACAGAAAAGAAATGGGAAGTAGCCTTGACCTCACTGATACAGGAAAATATTTTCTGAATAGAACACTGATTTCACAGACACTAAGATCAACAAATAATAAATGGAACCTCATGAAACTGAAAAGCTTCTATATGTTGAAGGACAGCAACATTGGATAAAGAAGCAGTCTACAGAATGGAAAAGTATTTTTACAAACAAATGGAATAGAGGACTAATATTTAAAATATATAAGGAACTCAATAAACTATATATATATATATATATATATATATATATATAAACTGCAGTGCAGATTGAAACAGAAGTATCAGAAGAGGAAATTCAAATAACTGATAAATACTTAAAGACATGGTCAACATCCTTAACCAGCAGGAAACAGCAAATCAAAATGACTTTAAGATTCCATGTTACACAAGTCAGAATGGTTATGATCAATAACACACATAACAGCTCATACTGGTCAGGATGTAGAGGAGGGGGATTTGTCATTGCTGGTGGGAGTACGAACTTTTACAGCCACTATAGAAAACAAAGTGGCAAATCCTTAGTAAGATGAACATCGATCTAACTCAAGATGAAGGTATACCGCTTTGGTGCATGTACCCAAAGGACACTTTATGCTACCACAGATGCATTGACTAACTCATGTTCATTGCTGCTCTATTTATAATTTGGAAACAACCTAGATTCTGCTTAAACAAAGAAAGGAGAAAAAATGTGGTACATTTATACAATGGAATACAACTGAGCTGTTAAAAAGAATGTCAGCTTGAAGTTTCTAGGCAAATGGGTAGAAATAGAAAACAACACTGTAAGTGAGGTAACCCATACCCAGAAAGACAAATATGGTATGTATTGACTCATGTTGATATTAGCTTTTAAATCAATGATTTCCAAGGTACAATACTTAGAATCTCAAAGGTTAGGTATAGAGGAAGGGACATGGGGGTTACCTATAGACCTCCCTAGGAAAGTTAAACAGTATAGATAGTTTCAGTTGTATAGGAGGACTAGAATAGGAGGATCAAACTGAGGGAAAGAAGGGGAATGACAGAGGGAATGTAGGAAGATAAGTAAAATTAAGGGCCATTTGAGGTGTAATATGGAAACACTATAGTAGAAATGTTTTTAAAAATATATACATATCTGAAGAGGATCTAAATTAAATCACCAGGTAATGAAGAAAGGAGAGTCCCAATTGAACATATCTTGTCACCAAATGATGCTTACAGTACCAGGGTTGTTACAACTAATTGAGTTGTTGACCAAAGGAGTCCATAGAAACCCCCAACATCTCAAGCTATATAGTAGTTCTAAGACTACTGATTGCTCTACACTAACTGACAAGACCCCATTGCTAAAGACAACAACTATACAATTCAATGAACAGAAAAGTGGAACTGATGTCTACATAAATCATTTACCATTATATGCTAGCATCTTGGTACAGGAAAATACTCTATTGCCAAAGTAGAAATGTACCAACCCACCCATAAACTCACTGATTTACAATGGTGTCCAGTCTCCAAGATATGCTAGGACAACGATGGCATGTGTAAAAATAACCAAGCAATGTCTGATTTGACTTAAGACCTACTCTAAAAGACTAAACCCACACCCAACACTTCTTGGGTGGCCAAGAAGCAGAGCCTAGATAACCAAGTGCTTAGGATAAAAACACATGTATGTAATGTTTTAAAAATAGATAAAATGAATCTTAAATAATAATGTAATGACGAAATGACTGCTAGTGACATTTGCTATATTCATAGCATCAACTCATGGCTTGTGCAGACATCACCAGAGAAGTTTCTACTGCATGACCAGTGAATAGTAGATGGACAATAGAAAACAAACTCATTGATATCATTGGAAGTTCCTTGTCTGACAATGCAATGTCAGGAAGTTTTTTAATTTTATTTTTTATATGTATTTTCCTCTTTTTATCATACAGATCCTTTGCATACATACTATGGCTTCCAGCTTAGTTTTACATGGGAGTCCTGAGTATGTGCATGGGTGGGTTTCTGCATCTATGTGTTTCATGTGCCTTTTTTTGGCCTCTTCTGTTTGTTGTGTCCTATCCTGATGGATTAGTTTTTGTTGCATCTTCATTATTTCACTTCATTTTATTTTAGTTCTTAGAAGCCTGTTTGTTTTCTGAAAGACACAAAGAGATTGGATCTTGATTTTGGGTGTGGGTCCTGTAAGATATAGGGAGGGGCTACTGTAATGAGGATATATTATGTGATGGGAAAAAAGGTATTTTCATTTTCATGTGCTGTCTAACACTGAAGTGACCACTTAGTGCTCTAAGGGGGTGGGGGAGAGAGAGAGAGAGAGAGAGAGAGAGAGAGAGAGAGAGAGAGAGAGAGAGAGAGAGTTTATTTTGGTCACCCCATCAGCTATATGTCATCTTTACAGTCTGTGGCTTGGGACTGTGCTTGTCTTTGTAAGTTTCCCCACCCAATTAGCATTTTTAAATGGTTCCTATGATGTATGTTAGGTACACGACCTGCAACTTATTTTATTTTTGCTCTCCTGTGTTGTAGCCTCTTTGGGTCAATTTGAGAGAAAAAGAACTTTGTGGTACAACTGCTTTGATACCAAATATCAAGGTATCTTTTTGAAATAAAGAACCAGCATCCCCCAACACAAATTGTACGCCATTAGCTATTAGCTTCTGGAATATGTATTCTGTCCCAATGGTCTATATGATAGTGGTTGTGGTTGGTAGTGGTGATAATGGTGTGTGTGTGTGTGTGTGTGTGTGTGTGTGTGTGTGTGTGTGTGTGTGTGTGTGTGTGTGTGCTGTTCTCTCATTGTCACCATGGTTCTATAGTGTGGTTTGAGGTCAGGTATTGTGATTCTTCCAACAGAACAGTGTTTTGCATTCCTTTGATTATCCCTGGTTTTGTGTTTCCCTCTGAATTTTAGGATTTATTTTCCGGTTCTATGAAGAATGTCACTGGAATGTCGATGGAATTACATTGAAGCTGTGTGTTGCTTTTGGGAGGATAGACATTTTCATAAAATCAATTTTGACAGTACAGAGATGATTCCTACTTGTAAAATATCTTTGAACGTAGAACGAGGAAAAACAAAGTCATCAAAGAAAATCAAAGCAAACATGATGACAGTTTTTATGTTAAAATCATATCAATATAAATGACATATCTAGGAATAGCAAAGATAGTGAACAGATCAACTTTACATGATGTAATATATATACATATATATACATATGACATGTTTAATTATTTATGTGGTGATGATTAAAATAATGCTCTAATATACTACTTTAGAGGTACAAAATTTCATAATTTGGTAAACTAAAGGCCTCAAGTTTCCTAAAATGGCAGGCCTTCGTTTATTCTTTCAACACACTTTTATCCACTAGGTGTAGTGCTACCTTGCACAGCAAGATTGAATATTTCTCTGCCTCTGTTATTGTATGCCCATGAATATTTGATAATTTTCAAATAGCTAAAGTTTTAGATATTTCATTTTTATACTGTTGAAAAATTTCCATCATTAGTCCTAATTTTGTTACTTGACATAAAATACATAGAGCTTATACCAATCTCCTAAGTATATGAATTTTGCCTCATCATTTCCCCAGGATGAATAATTCCTATCATTTTTCATTAGAAGGAAAAGTTATGACTGATATTTTCTATCCTTGATTCTGAAAAATGCTTTCAGAACGACAGTCTGACGTTGCAGAGTGTTTCTCTTGGCTAAGACATAGTTAAAAGAAATAAACTGCCAGGACTGCCTATCTGGAAATGTCACATAAGAATACATTGTTTCCATCAGACATTTGTCACTGTGACAAATACCTGACAGAAATAATTATAAAAACAGAAAAATTTATTTTGGCTTAGTTTCAGAATTTTCAGTCCATGGTGACTTGGTCCATTTCTGTTGCTCTAGAGGGAAGTAAGACTTCATAGTAATGAAGCCATCAGAACAGGATAACTAGATCATGGCAACTTGGAAGTGGAGAGAGACTTTAAGATGAAAGGTTCAGGAACCCAATATAACCTTCTAGAACATAACCCTCACAGAGGGTACCTCACAGAGTCATCTCCCAGCCTCAGAATTTTCATCACCTTCCTAACACGACATTAAATCATAGATCCAACAAGAGATTAACTCACCCATGAAATCAAGGCATACATAATGTAATTATCTCTGAATGCTTGAATCATCCTGATAAGAACCAAATCTTTAGCATATAAGCCTTTTGAGTGTCTCTTCCTCTTCAAACTGTAACACATATACTTCATATTTTTAGAAAATATTTGAAGGTCCTTAAAACAAAGCATGCATGTGCACACACACACACACACTATATATATATGGAGGAGTCACCTCTTAGCTTTGGAACTATCCAGTTCATTCTTCTTCCTTACAGTTTCTATTGCTTCTCTAGTTCTGAAGTTGGAAATCCATGTGACAGTTGCAGATTGACATTATAGTAGTTTCGGGAGCATGTCTTCGTTTCTTCCCTTTGCCCTACCTCTGTTTCTTATCCTTACTTGTCTCTTTTTTCACTTTTCTCTTTCTTGCCCTTTGATGCTTATTCTGTCTCTCTGTTGCTATCTTGCTTTCTTGGTTAAATCTGCCTTCCTCCTTTATGTTATGTGTGACACTAGACACTTGATAGTCCATGGGTTATATGTCTCCATGCCTGACAAACTCATCTATGAGGATTCAAAAGAGAAGAGTACAGCCATGAAAGAAGAGGAGGAAGAGGAGGAGGAGAAATAGGGGGAGGAAGAGGACGAGTAAGGGGAGAGGTGGGAGGGAAGATGTGTGTGTGTGTGTGTGTGTGTGAGAGAGAGAGAGAGAGAGAGAGAGAGAGAGAGAGAGAGAGAGGAGAGAGAGGAAGGAAGGAAGGAAGGAGGAAGGAAGGAAGAGAAAGAACCTTTATGTCAAAGCCTTCTGAAGGTATATGAGTTGCATTTTTTGGCATCTAAAATACATTTATATCGTATTCATATTCAAGTGAAAAATCTCAAGCTGAAGCTGAGTATTCTCCTCACAACTTGAATTCCTTAAAAACCACCTCCGATTCAATATCCTTCCACAACCTAGTGGAATACTTGTACTTTGGCTATAAGGCTAAATGTAAGTCACCACATGACTCTGTTCTAACAACTCAGTGGTTGCCTTCTCATTTGATCTTTATTCTGGGCCCCTGCTGACTTACATGGCCTGAATCTCATGCTGGCTAACTCAATACTTCAGCACGAAAGCCTGACCCCAAGTTCTAGCAGAGTTTCTGGATTCAGAGTACAGGTTTGCCTGTATTTCAGATGAATCTTGCAGCTGGAGTTCTCTCTCACATCAGCAGTACCTTTACTAAGGTTTCTCTTCTCCCTGATTAGCTGGATATGCCAGCCTCTGCTCATTTTTCCCACTTCCTATTGCGGAGTGAAAATATATCAAGGTCACAGGCCATACAAGCAGTTACTTCCCTTAAGTCAATCAGTTACTTTTGTTTTATGCTATTGTCTTTCTCTTTAACAACTTGAATCTATCTTAGTCTTTATAGGTAGTAACACTTACTGGATTAATAATACAAGTATATAACTATTCTACATTGTTATTATATTCTAAAATATTCATAAACAGAAACAATTACTATATTCATATTTTCCAATCCCTTTTTCCTGCCAGTTGTCATGAAGCCTACACTATCCATTTTAACACCATAGTTTATCACAAAAAATTTCAATTGGCAAAAAAAAATTATGCATATTTATCAGGTGCCTCGTGATAATTATGTATAGAGAGTTATATTCAAGATAAGCATATTTACATTTTGAACAAAACATAATCCTGTATTCTAGCTTTTAAGAATCTATAGTACATTATTATTCTCTCTATATATAGTCTTCAAAATATTAAGCCTTTTATCTGTACTGTGTAAACCATTTTTCAGTCTTGATTTAGTATATTACACACACACACACACACACACACACACACATGCTAGTGTTAAATTTTATGAAACTGTAACTAACCCTGTAAATGATATAATTGTTATCTTGAGGGTTACTGCTGAATAAGCTCACCTTTTCTAGTTCTTTCTCAACTCTGGCTGGCTGGTTCAACTCAGCTCTTCTGGATCAAACTGAGGAGAGGTCCAAGCTGAATGATTCAAATTGGCTTCTCTCAGCTTCTCACTGATTGCTCTGTTTGGCCTCAAAATAAATCTGGCAAATTGTTGTAATCTTATGGCTCCATCCTCTGCGTGTTGCTCTCTTAAGTCACCTCTCTTTCCTATGCTGTTCTTGTGAGAGTTGGTGGGATCCTTTCCTAACATATTCTGTCAAATCTTTCTCTGATTTGTCATTTTGTCTGCCCTACAATTAGACATCACTTTCAAAATGGCTGCTTCCACTACAAACTAACCTTGCCTACATCGTTTGGGATTAAAGTGTGTACTAAGTTGTGTCTAGATTGCAGCCATATCACATAGACCTAAAAGGTCTTTGGATGTATTCCCTTGCCATAGCAGCCATGTTGCTGGATTAAAATCCCTCTCTGCAACCCCCTTGTTATCAGAAAAATAAGGAAAACTTTCATTGGGCAAAGGTAGAGACTTGTAACTTCATCTACAGATAAAACTCGAGTTAATAAACTTCTTAATGTCTGTGTCAATAGGTCTTTATTTTCTTAATTTCTGTACCTTTTATCTTCTTACCACAGCATTTTTTGCTTTGATATAGAACAATTATTAAATACTGATTATGTCCTTTAAAACTTATGATTCCTTCATCAATATAAAGTAAGTGTTTTAAACAGATATTCTAGAATCCTACTGTAGTGCTATAACAAAATGCTTGCATTATAAATCCTTATAACTTCCTAATCCATGCTATTTCATGAAAAAAAAAAAAGCCCTATCTGTAGGATACCAGAAAACTTTGACAAACATGAAACTATTGCTACAACACACAACAGATTTTAGCCAGAAGCTATTTTTTCTTTGCTAGCAGACATTTGCCAATATCTGGAAAGTTTTGATGCTCACCCTTGGGCCAAGGAGGTAGATTTGACTTCTTCCCTCATGTGGGAATCTAGCTCAACATTCCGTCATTTACAGAATAAGCCCAGAGCAAAAAAACTATTGATCCAATATATTAGAAATGTCAGAGTAGACATTATTGTCAGGAAAAATAAATAGGAAGATTGTTTTAGTTTATTCAAAACGAAATAAATTTCTGAAACTAAAGTATACCAAAATAGGCACAATAAAATTATAAACATAGTTTGCTTATAATACTGAGCCAAACACAGCAGTTGAATATGAATACAACCAATGACCTTACTAAATCTTCTTAATAAGGAAGACTTTATCTCCAGAGTACATGGGTAATTTACTAAAAATAAAAATACTGTGATAATGGTATACAATGTCATAAATAAGGAAAAATCCACTCTCAATATACTGCAAACATTTCATAACATGCAAAATCTATTAATAAATTCGAAATTTAAAATAAACTTGAATCTCAGCATTTAATCCTAATTTTAAAATAGTAATTCAAAGCGGTTTCCAACCTCATTGTAAGAACAACAACATCAACCAACCAGATTCCCCCAAAGCTCCCAGGGACTAAACCACCAACTAAAGAGTACACATGGAGCGACCCATGGTTCCAGCCACATACGTAGCAGAGGATGGCCTTGTCGGGCATCAATTAGAGAAAAAGCACATGCTCCTGTGAGGGCTTGATCCCCTAGTGTAGGGGAATGCCAGGAGGAGGAGTTGGAGTGGAGTAGATGGGTGGGTGGGGAAGCACCCTCATAGAAGCAGGGGGAGAAAGGGTGGGATGGGGAGTTTCCAAAGGGGAAACTGAGAAAGGGATAACATTTAAATGTAAATAAGTAAAATATCCAATAAAAATACATTTTAATGTGTAAAACGATAAAAAATAGTAACTCGAGTCTAGTGACAAAAGAATATTTCTAAGTATGATAAAACATATATATTAGATTATAACAATCATTACATAATGAACAATGTGTTACCAAACAAAAATTAAAATTAGAAACAAGAAAATTGTGATAATTATGTGTTTACTAGTCATTCTATAATGTAATAAGTTATTCGAGGATGAAAACTATAAATGTTAGAGGAAGAAAACAAAATGTTAATGAATCTCTAGAGAATTTAAGAAAACAATATAAAGTCGAAGAAAAATATCAAAATTGTATTACATTTCATGAAAGCAACATTTTTAAAATTATTTTATTTAATACCAAGAACATTGAGCTACCATAACCGGAATACATCATGTTAACATAATGATGAGAATAAGATTAAATGACAGTGTTAATATGCAAGTTTTGAATTAAATATGATTATTTAATATTTAAATAATATTTATTAAATGTAAAAAATTCATTATTAATTAAACATAAATATAGAATTTAATACAAATAAATTTTATGTATACTCTATATAAAATATCACATATATTATTTATACCAAATAATCTATAACTACAATTAAATATTATTTAAAATATGATGACTACATCTTCCTTCTCCTCCTTCAAACCCCACACATTTCTCCTTAGCCCCCAAACTACTCCCTTTCAAGTTCATGACTTTGTAGTTGGTTCCTTTTTTGTCCCTCCTTCAAATCCTCCAAATTAGGTAGGGGAAACTACAATTGTCCTTCTTCTTCTCTCTTATTGAACTTCTCAGCTAGTCAGGCCATCTGCTTTTTCTGAGCCCATTATTTTTGTTGTCTTCAGAAATACCCTATAAAAGTTCAAATGATTTAAAATTGTTTGTTAGAGTAGTTTTATTGCTTTCAATGGTAGAACTAGAAAACTGATGTGCGGAAGATCAAAAGATATAAAAGTTCAATCACAAAAGCTAAAGAAAATGTAGATGATTAGATCTTATTCTTTCTGGAGAGACCTAATCAGTAAAGATGAAAGTTCAAGCTTGAAACATGACGATGACAATTCCGTCAACATAGTCACACCAGCAGCGTGTGGTCCCCAGTGAATTAACCCTGCAGTTTGCTTCAGAAACAAGTGCAAAACAGTAAGATGTTATATCCACCCATTGGATAGCGAAAAGAGAATAAGTAAGCCTGCTCATTATAGGATAGAACAGGAATAACCATGTAGATGAACAGACTTGAAAGGAATTGTCTCACCAAATTCCCCCAGTGACTTCTAATAAAATACTAGTAAAGAAATATTGAAACAAATGAAGTTGTATCTCTTCTCCCTATCAGAGAGGGAAGTACAGACAGAAAGAGACAGAGGCAGAAGTAGAGACTGTTCTAGTATCAAGGTTATTTAAAAAAAAATTAAGCACTGTTTTGATCGTGCTTCTGTAGTGTTGTATAACAGATAACAGGATGGGAGATCTGTTTACAAGAAATACAAAAATCAAAA
Organism: Rattus rattus; assembly: GCF_011064425.1. Taxonomy (NCBI): domain Eukaryota; kingdom Metazoa; phylum Chordata; class Mammalia; order Rodentia; family Muridae; genus Rattus; species Rattus rattus. Next base: position 146,070,202 of record NC_046159.1, on the reverse strand, counting down.
TTGCTACAAACAAAATCACTACAAAGTTATCAAATATGACTGACCAATGAAAGTGTATGTTGATCCACAGAACTGCTCTTTTAAAAAACCTAATGGAACATTTTTGATGTTTGATTTGACTTGATGTGTAGACTTGAAATCCTGATTATGCTAATACATTTCTGAAACAATGTAGTAAAAGGTTTAACTTCAATCTGGAATTTAAAGAGAAGTAATTTAAGATATGCAGATCAAAGCATGATTATTTGTTTTTTTTTCATCCCAAACACTAACATCCCCAATCTGCCCCTTACAAAATCCCTCCCCCATTCCTCATTCTCTTCTCCTCAGAGCCATTGACAAAACCCCTTTACATTAAAAATCTTTGAGAAATCAGGGATTCGACGCATATACCTAACTATTATAAAAGCAATTTTATAATAATACAGCAAACCAATAGTCAACATCAAATTAAATGGAGAGATAAAGCAATCCCACCAAAATAAGGGCTAAGACTAAGCTGCCCATTTTCTCCTTTCCTAGTCAATATAGTACTTGAAGTTCTAGCTACAGCAACAAGAAAACAAAGAGTATCGGGGAGATATGAATTGGAAAGGTAGAAGTCAGGGTATCACTATTTGCAGATGATATGATAGCATACATAAGCAGTCCCCAAAATTCTACCAGAGAACTCTTACAGCTGATAAACAACTTCAGCAACAAAGCTGGATATAAAAATAAAGAAATCAATAGCCCTCCTTTATGCAAATGATAAATGGGCTTAAAAAGAAATTAGGGCAACAACACTCTTCACAGTAGTCATAAATAATATAAAATATCGGTGTAACTCTAACCAAGCAAGTAAAAGATCTGTATGACAAGAACTTCAAGTCTCTGAAGGAAGAATTGAAGAAGAGAAAGATCTTCTATGCTCATGGATCAGTAGGATTAACACAGCAAAATGGCTATCTTACCAAAAGCAATCTATGTATTCAATGCAATTCCCATCAAAACTCCAACACTATTTTTTTTTACAGACCTTGAAAGAGCAATTCTCAACTTTATATGGAAGAACATGTTTGATTCTTATAACCAGGTAGTGACTATAGAGAAATAGCCTGGATAGTCTTCAGTGGTGAGTAGCTATCAAAATATAGCACAGGAATGAAGGACTAAATAGTCATTAAATGTTTGAATTATAGCTATAGTTAATATGCAGATGTTCACAAACCAGAATAGCAAATTGCTATTTCAAGTATAAGGGAACTATATAATGAAACGTAATGCCAAATTGTTAAAATTAATATCTGGAATAACATATAATTACTAGCATAATCATTAGGTAATATAGAATTGGATTTATCCTTTCATGCATGAATTAGTTAAATTTCACATAAAGTATTATTTTCATAATTATAGTACATATAAATATTAGTTTAAACTTTAAGAGAAAATTTTGGCCAGAAAAAAATCACATGCTTTATGATAAACCTTATCATATTTGAATCAAAAAAGGAATTAAAAAGAGAAAAGTCTTTTACAAAATAAACTAAAACACAAAAACTCAAAAGAACTATTTTGTTGAGTCATAATGTACAGTTATATATATCCAACAGTAGGAGAATATCCATGTTGATGTAATAGTGTAAAGCTGGTGATTGAGCCATTAATTAATTATTCAAATTTATGAGAACTTGAACCAAAACATTTGATATAAACTAGTAAGCCACAAAACAAGAAGATCTCTTGTGTGTGTAAGCATTACAACCGTGTATAGTGTAACACACTTACAAAGGATAATAAGGAGATTCTCATCACCTTGTCCGTGCATGTAACCTTGAAACTTTCTGTGATATCCCTTAGCTTTATCTCATAGAAACCTTGGATAGTCAATGAACTCCCACAGGATAATGAATTCTTCCATTCATGTCTCATTCATTACCAAGTCATATCATCAAACTAATCTTATTCACATGTTCTTTTGCTTCTCATTTCACCAAATAGATTTCTTTGTTCTATTTTCTATTATTCTTCCTGATGTATTTCTAAATAGTACAAATTTATCAGACAAAAAACAAAACAAAACAAAAAACAAAACCACCGAGATGAAAGAAATATATTAGGAAGATTGAAGAATGATATACTGGAGAAAAATAAAGCCATATCAAAACAGAGAACACTCTTATTTCTTTTGTTAGTTTTCTGAGAGCATCAGAAACAATTTCCCTGTCTTTAATCTTCATAATAACTACAACACAGGGAACACTGATAGACTGTACTTTATAGGCCCAGGCAGAGGAGTCCAGGCAACCTGGAAGATTCTTAATTTATCTAAAATGGTCCTTTAAATTTCAATTAATATGGGGCCAGAGAGATGACTTAGCAGGTAAAAGCACTGACTGCTCTTCCAAAGGTCCCGAGTTCAATTCCCAGCACCCACATGGTGGCTTACAACCATAGGTAACAGAATCCAATGTTCTCTTCTGGTGTGTCTGAAGACAATTAACAGTGTACTCACATACATAATATCTTTTAAAAATGTTTTCAATTAAAATTATAGCTAGGTACAATGAACAAGGCAATTTTTAAAAGTTCAAAATCCTACCTTTACACAATGCATTTTAATTCGATGTTATACTACCTAGAATTTTGTGGTATGATCCCATATACCTGAAGAATTGTTAGTACTTTAGGTGTTAAGCTTAATCATTAAAAAGTTATTTTTCAAAAAATAAAAAATAAAAACCAGTATCAGATAATTTTTTTCTACTTCCAAAATATATCTCGCTTATACAAAATCTGTTTCCATATATCATTCATTAGTCCTCTTCAATAACCTAGTCAATAAGACTTGCAATTACAGAATATGACTGACTTGATTTTTCAAGAATTGAGTCAAAGACTTGTTGACTGTAAAGCAAGAATTTCACGGAAGGAAGCTTGCATGATTTTTATCTAAAGCTAAACGAAGAAGATATGGGTCAAAAATCAACAATATCACGAAAGGACTTCAAACAGACAAATTGTTTTTCTGGGTGTGGTACTTTCACCTCACAGAAAGTCTGCTCTTCCCTTTGCCTGTTATGCATTTAACTTCAAGCTTTACAATTTAGGATTTCGACTCTGTGCCAATGCCTTAAATGGCAAGGTGTGAACCTTCTCGGGACCCAATCAGTTAAGTTATATAGCTCAGAGGAAATGGGTCACAAGCTGAATTTCATAAGGTCTTTCCCATTTCAAAATTGCTTGTGATTTTCCGGTAGCAAGGCACAAGATGACCCTATCTAATTTGATAATGTTTCATTGAAAACAAAGAATAGAGTTATCTTTTCAACAGTCTTCCTGTTGGCCAGTGGGTGACATCACTAATCTGCAAAATACTAGCCACACCAACCGACTTCTTTAGATTAATGAAAGGGATGGTGTTGTTTGGTCGGCTTGCCTTATGTAAGTTAGTGATTCGTAATAGGCCTGTGCATTTTATAATGAATAGACCTATGTCTCAGAAACTATTGCATTTTTTTGAAAAGATTAAAAACATATAACAAAGATATTCAAAATGTAAATTGTGTAAGAGAAATCATCATTCTTCTGATTCTTATTGCAGCCCAAGCTGGCTAGTTCACTATGAGTCTCACAGTGTCCTTGTGATCCTTCTGCCTCGGTCTCCTAAATGTTGACATTACAAGTACATACCACCATTCCCACCTTAAAATGTATAAGAGCTCAAATACAAGAATAATAACAAATGAACATATAAGAGGTTAGGGCGGGAAGATGATGAATTCAGGGCAGCCTGGTCTGCATAAGTCCAGCCTATGCTACAATCGCATCTAAACACCATCTCCAAAGACAAGTAAATAACAAATTCTTCCAAATAAATAAATAAATTATTTTGTTGTTGTTATTGTTGTTTGTTTTTTTATTTGATTTGTTTTGTTGAAACAGGGTTTCCTGCAGAGCCCTGGCTGTCCTGGAACTCGCTCTGTAGACCAGGCTGGCCTCAAACTAAGAAATCCGTCTGCCTCTGCCTCCCAAGTGCTAGGACTAAAGCCACCACACCCAGCTTATCTTCTTATTTATTAAAAATGAGAAGATATGAGTTATTGTCTTGCCATATTGTCATGTTAAAACTAAACATGCCCAGTTCAAGCATATGTGATTTGTATGGACACCATTTTTTTTTGTCTTTTAAGGCCTATCCCCATTTTATTAGCCACAAGTCAAGTTAGAGTCACAGCAGGAAATGTCACAAAGATAAAGTATCCTTTAAGGTCAAACAGAATTTAGTTGTAGCCTTTATTCTTCCCCGTTACATATTTGCATCATCCTCGAATTTCTTAAACTTCTTAAACATCTGTTTTCTTACCTTCAAGAGGCCACAGTGTCATTATGAAACACATTGTACTAATAAAAATCTAAGGTATTTAATAAACTCTATATAAGGCTTATGCTGTTTAAAAAAAATAAATTTAACTCCTTTTTAACTAAGAAGTTTTACAGAGACTTAGTCTTTTCTTAATGGTACCTACAGCAAGCAACCAGCTTGTCACCGTCTGTCTTGAGTGACCAGATTGATTCCATGTAAGCCAAATGTTTATGAAGGTTCCGGAAGAGAGGGTATTTGTTTGAGGTTTATATGGGTCTTTTAGACTAATTTGGACTTTGGATGTTTACTCTCGTCCTTTATTCTGCTTGCAACAAGATAACTGAACGGAGATAGAAGGAATGTTTGGAGTTTGGTTTACCCTCTCATGGTCTTCATTAATGCTCTGTGGGTGTTGTTCCTTGCAGAGGCCAAAGTTCGTGGTTCTGTTTTATAATTGCAGCTCGCTCTTTCCGACTTTTGTCCAGAAGCATCAGCTTTATCACTGCTTGTGAGATTTACAGCGCTTCCTTCCATCCTCGGCTTGCTAATAGGCAGTTGTTGAACTCCCCGGAGTCCCGGCTAGGAAATATGAGCAGTATGTAATTGCTACAGCTGGAATCGCATTCCACTTCAGAAGCTTCTTAACAGCATTCTCAGATGTGTGAATATCCATTAGTGACCCAGGGGGATTTCTCCCTGGCACCAAGTGTACCTTTATGAGGGGCCTGGATGATGAGACCGTCCCTCCCATGAGCCGAAAGGGAGGCAAAAGGCTCTGGGTTTGGAGGTTGGTGAGTTCAAAACGAAAATGTGTGGGAACACAGAGTGCTCACTGAAGAGAAATTTCAAAAGGAAAATCATAAAACTTGGCCCTGGGGTATGTTCAGTTTAAATTTATACTGAGTAACTAGCTAATATGTTTATCAAAACATCCAAGGGCAACAGGGCCAAGCAACATGATTTGATCTTCCTGTGTCTGTTTATGTGGACAGTAATTGACAGTAAGCAACGCTGAACTTTCACTTCCTGTTCACTGCAACTAGGACAGACAATACTGGGGCAATGACTCAGTCCCCCCTGCAGCAACTGCACACGAGAGAAAGCTTCCTGATTTCACCAGGCTCGTTTTCAGCCTTTCTAACACTGACTCCACACCACAAGTGTCCATAGCTTCTGCTTTTGCAGCAACACTGATAGCTGCTCCTCTCCAGACGAACTAGAATTAACAAGGTACCCTTCAGTTGTCAGATGACAATAGAAATAGATGCGGTGGTTATGTCTGTCACACAAGGGAGGTGCCGTGATGCTTTTGCACACACAGAGCTGACACTTGTACATTTGTACCCTTGGAGGAAAAGACTGCATGTTCACAGGGCACACAAAGACAATTCTCCAGTCAGGTTTGTCAAACCCATTACATTAAGCAAGTGAGGAAGGATTTTCAATCAGAATCTCAGCTGTATCTGGTGGCTACATAGTTTACCTTTCAGGGCTCCTAACAGAAACCTCTGTTTCTACGGGCATTATGTATCATAACGAAGATCAGAATTACCAATACATGGCTTTAAGTAACCGCTATGAGACATAAATAAATACACAGACAATAAAGTAATAAAACAGGCATATAATTAAAATTAGAAATGTAATAGGCCAAGAGTCCTGGTTCGTATGGCTTGTGGAGAGACAGGTATTCTGATTTCATCCAGGAAAGCGTGTTTCACAATCCTGGATACACATTAGAATCACCTAGGGAGCTTTTTAAAAAACTGTTGCTGGAGTCCCACCTCCAGAAATGCTGATTTAATGGGTTTGTGGTGAACCTGAGTATAGGCATTTATTAAAAGCTCCCCAGATAATTTTAACAGCCCCTAAGGTCAAGAATCACTGTGCTTTAATCTCGTGAGTAGCTTCTCGAAATGGCAAGCAGATGATAAGAGTGGTTATCTTTGTGACCGGTTGGGGACGTGGGGACTACCAAATAGTGAGAAATAAAAGAAACATATTCTGAGTATCATATACTTATTAAATCATTGATGAAATGCATTGGGTTCAGAGTATGAGAATGGGGCATACTCTGGTGTATATGGATGCTATTAGCAAGCAGCAGTCTACTGTGGTGCTCAGTCTTCTGAAAGAAAGCAGGCGTTGGTCAAATAAGACAGAAATACCTAGCGTAGAACTCTGATGAAAGCCATGAAACAAAAACACCAAAAGAAATGGGGTCTTTTATACTCCTTGTGTGGTATGAGGGATGCAAACTGAGATCTAACCTGCAAACAAAGATGAGAGACTAACGTGATGTAAGACAGAGAAAGTGCATGTGCAAAGGCCCAGAGCCTCCAGGGACTGAAGGCTAACTGAAGAAAGCCAGCAAGGTTGTCATGGAGAGATGAAAAGAAAGGTTAGTTTGAGGTGTGCCTGGGGAAATACACATGCTACCTCATGCTTATTGGCTGGGTAATTCTGGCTTTGGGGATACATTTAGGCTTTTGATTATTACTCTAAAGGGAAAAAAATCTATGGAGGATTTTATAGACATGAAGTATTTTTAGACTTGGATTTGTAAAGAATGTCTAGGAAGCAGCATGTATAGGGAGCAGATAAGAGGAAGGAAATATTAGCAAATTAGACCAACCAAAAAAATAAATGTGGGCAGACAAGATGGCTCAACTTGGAAAGATGCTTTCTGCTTGGCCTGACAACCTGAGGCCATTCCCTAAATCCCACTCCTCAACGTTGTCCCTTGGCCTCCACAGGTGTGAGTAGTGCCACACACATTCAGAACGAAGACAGTACAATGCGGTCTGCATCCCATATATACCCTAACCCTTCAATGTTCTGGAATTTATACATAATGACTCAGAAATTTCTGTAAAGTTGGGTACAGTTGAACCAAAGCATATTTATTCATTTCTTTGTTATCAATCAATACTTCCAACTATAAATTCACAAGTTCGACAGCAGTGTTAGACTGAGAAAGACCATTCATTGACAAAGGAAAACACAGGTGTTTTTTAAAAGGTATAAGGGGTAGGGGGCTCAAAATTATTATACTATCCAAAATATTGTAAGCAACGTGCTTGTAGTTCCCGCTATACGAGGAATTGTAGATGAGTTGGTTTTGGTTTCCCAAAAGCCTGAAAGGGAACTTTAAGTTTTCTCAAGGATGCTATTGGATACCACATTGCCTACACAAATGATCATATATTAGAAGCCATGAAAATCACTACAGCCTTTCTGTGTTTTTCTTCCACCCCAAATGATAACACTGTTACTGGCTTGGCTAGGAACACTTTCTGCTACTGCACAGAACCTGTGTTCAGGTCCCGGTCATTCATATTCAGCCACTCTCAACCACATGTAACTGCAGCTCCAGCAGATCCAATAAGCTCTTTAGGCTTTTGTGAAATACACATACTTGTCCTACACACCGAAATGCACATTTAAACACATTGCATGCACAAATCCATTCAGGCACACACATTCACATTGATGATAATAAGTAGGTAAGTAAATAAATAAATAAATAAATCTTTATTTAAAAATCCAACTTAAGACAACTCTATCCCAGTAAAATCTAGCATGGATGAAAAAATAAAATTCTTCAGAGACCCTCATCCTTGTTTTGGTCCTGGTCTTGGGAAATGATCATCTGAGGGCCTAGCTATTCTTGTCCTATGGTGACATTTGCTCGCATTATGCAAAGAAAAGTGGCTCTCAAAGCGTGGGCCTGAGACGTCTGGTCTTAGCAGTATTATGAAATTCTGAGAAATGCAAACTCATGGGTTTCTTCTCAGAGTTAGACAATCGGGAGGAAGTAGGACCCAGCAATGGTGCTATGTGTTTATGTGCACTCCTCCAGATGTTTTTTAAAACATACCAAAGCTTGACAGACACACACCTAAACAGTATGACTACACGAGGTTTTGAAACACTTGACAGGATTCAACGAGTTACTGTCCTTGCAGTTATTTCTTCTTTCTATCAGCCTTAACTTTAAAAACATCCTCCTAGGGACATCAACCGGGCAGATCTGGTAAAGAGAATTTGCTACTTTTAGAAGTTCTGATTTACTATACTAACTGAATTGAGAAAAAAAAAAAGTAGTCCTGTGGCAGGATCTGTAGCTATGGGACTGTGGTGATTTGAATATGCCTGGCCTGTGAGAAGTGGACTATCAGGAGATGCAGCCTTGTTGAGGAGGTGTGGCCTTGTTGGAGGAAGTACGTCACTATGTAGGTGGGCTTTGAGACTTCCTGTGCCCAAGCTCCACCCAGTGAGGAAGAAAGCCTCCTCCTAACTGCCTTCAGAAGGGACTTTTTTGTCTGCGTTCAAATCGAGAATTTCTAGGCTTCTCCAGCACCATGACTGTCTGCAGGCTGTCATGCTTCCTGCCTTGATAGTAAGACTCCATTAAATGTTTTCTTTTATAAGAGTTACCTTGGTCGCGGTGTCTCTCCACAGCAATAAAACCCAAACTAAGATAGGCATCTTGTTGCATGGCATGGCTGAAGGAACAGGCCTTCAAAATTTAATTAAAACCGTTGCTCACAAGCCCCTCCTGGCTTTTCTCAGTGGTTGTTCCTCTTTTTAGTGCACTCATAACTTAATAAGAATGTGGTACATCACATGGTCACCTTAATAAACTTTTTAAGCACTCCATTTCAGACAAGAGAACTTTAATCATCCCCTGCAAATCCAGGCAGAATGGCCTGTATGTTAGGAAGAACTGATAACAGAACTAGGTTGAAAGAAACTTAAAGGGAATCTACAGATGAACCAAACTTCATAAAACACTAAAGTGGCATTATACATACATGAATTTCATTTAACTAAAATCTGTAATTCCGTATGTAATTGGAGAAGAATTTTAAGTAAAAATAACTAATAAAAAATAAATCAGTGAACTACATTTTTCTGGATTCTTTTGTTTCATTTGTTTCTTTGTTCTCTCTCTCTCTCTCTCTCCCTCCTTCTTTCTCTCTCTCCCTCCCTCTCTCTCTCTCTCTCTCTCTCTCTCTCTCTCTCTCTCTTTGAAAACCTTGATCCTCAAGTACAAAACTCTCTAGATTCTATAAACACACTTTTACAGCTTCAGTGATTTCCAGTAAAGACAAAGTTCCCAGAAAGGGATAAAATGTAAGGTAACATAGCTTCCTCCTTGTAACAAACAGATATGGTCTGCTTGTATATACAGACAAAAGGGACTTTCATGGAAATAAAATATAGTACATGGTAATGCATGGCAGTTGTACTCTTTGCAGTCAAAAATATATAATAATCTAGTTAATTCTGAAAACTACATAATTTGCTGAAAATCTACTCATATCATAAAAGATCCAAAAAGTCATGCTTCTTGCTGGTCCTCCCTGGCCTCTGGCTCTACTATGTCCGTTTAGACGAATAATAGTAGAAAGTTTACCCCTGGGGCCTGCGTATACCACAATCATGGACTCTTGTTCAAATAAACAATATCAGGAATGTGCTTTTCAGTCTGGAGAGGGCCTTAAAAATCTAACCAGAAACCAATTAGTTACCTCCATAGTATGTATACCATTATTGACCTCTTGCCCATATTATTATTTCTGTTGTCACAGTTTACAACTGGACCTGCTGATGACTATCCCACCTTAGCCCATGCCTGGGTAAAGTGCATAGCACCTTATACTACTATGAAAATTAACAAGTAGGGAGGAAGCTTGTAGGTCAGTACCAACTTTAGTTCTCACTATCTTGTAACCAATGTGTGTGGTGTCTTCAGTACTGTGCTTTTACCACCAAGTTCTGGTGGGTAATCAAGAGGAAAGACTATATCCTATGTTATTTTGTAGGGAAGTATGGGACATTGATAACCAGTGGTTTTTGACTATAACATGACTGTGGCATTTATGAACTCAAAGCAGCTATGACTGCCTTTGAAGACTGGCACAAGATCAAGTCAGTCAACATTTTAGCCTGAGGAGGAAAGAAGTCCATGGGCCCTACCCCTAATAGAAGTGTGCTAATTGTTTGTGGTGGGAAGAATGATCAGTTTTCTTTAAGGCTCTGATTCCTGGAAGAGCAACTATACTCTAATAAATGATTCCACTCCTATAAACTTGCAGCATCAATGGACATTGATGAGTTATTAGAAAGGAAGGAAGGAAGGAAGGAAGGAAGGAAGGAAGGAAGGAAGGAAGGAAGGAAGGGACATGAAGTTGAGTGGTCATAGAAGGGGGAGGAGTTACAAATAATTGTGAATAAAGTGTATGAATTTCAAAGAATTAACAAAAATATTTTTAAAGCTGTCCAGGAATAAGTCAATCCAATGTAAAATTCTTTCAGTACTGAAATAAACCAAATAGCAGCCATAAAACAAACATACCAAGTTTCCAATTACCCTGAATATTTTTCCCAATCTTTGTAAAACTGTGCTCATGTAAACTTCCTATTTAAGCAATGTGTTCCATGAGAGCCAAAGAGCCTGTGCACTCTGATTTTTCTTTAACCCTGCCAAATCCTGTGTAATTGATATAAAAATTATGTCAGTTTTTAAAATAAGTATATTTGAAGACTAAATCTATTAATTAAATCTGAAGACTAAATGGATTTATTTAAAATCTAATTTATAAAATCTGTCGCTGACTAGATTTTCATTACCTTTATTGGGAAAAGGCTGTTTTGATCTCGTAAACAGTTCATGGATTTTGTCTTTTTCTCTGTGGTAAAGCAGTGCTTCATTTTCAAAGCCTTTTTGTGATAAGGGGGTATTTCACTTCAAAGTCAAGTCCCTTTTAAAATGATTTTGGTAACTGATGTGTTTTAAATAGACACACTCTTACAAATGCCCTAAAAGGTCCAAATTTTTAACTTTATCTTTTACAAATATATGACTTTCTGACAACCAGACACTGGTAATTAAATATAGGTCTAATGTAAACATGAGAAGCTATAAATCATAGTATCTTTCTCAGATGACTTTCATGTATTATGTATTTCAGAAAACCTGGACCATGTTAATCTTGTTCAAAACAAAGCCAATCAAGCTTTCTCCTCCACAGGACCTGTGGCATCATGTTATTACTACAGCTATCATGGTGGCTATTTAATTAAGGGACTGAATATCTATTGGAAGCACCACAGTTTTCTAATTTATAAAAGCTGAAACTAAAAAGCAAAAATACTTCTTTCTGTAGCCCTCAAATTAACTTATCAACTTATCATCTAATCTTAATAATGAAACTAAAAGAAAAGCAGTCATCTTTTTAAAAGGAAATGTTAAGCCAAGCAATGCTGTTAATATGTATATTTTATCCATCTTCTTTTTTTTTTTTTTTTTTTTTTTTTTTTTCGGGGCTGGGGACCTAAGGACCTTCATTCCCCTAGGCAAGCGCTCTACCACTGAGCCAAATCCCCAACCCCTTTATCCATCTTCTTGAGTCTAAGTTCATTCATACAGATTCCATGGTGACATTGTTTGCCCAAACAGTTGTTTACATACAACTTGATACATTTTCAAAGAATATTTCAAGAAACCACACAAGGTTATCATTTTTGGACCTTATATTCTTAGTTTATGATGAGCTTTACAACTTCAAGTATTTTCTTCTATTGTTAAGGAAAAATAATGATTTATGAAAGGATTTAAATCTGTCCACACTAGGACTATTGAAAAAAGTAATAACTGAGCATTTACCATAGCTTCCTTACGGAATGTCACTCACCATGCGTGATAACCCTTGACTGTTGTTGTGCTGTTGAGTGGTAGGCTGGACAAATGAGTGGCCTTCAATCGATGTGTCCCATCCCCTCTCAGCTGGCTTTAGACAGCATTGGTATAAAGTTACATTCCATTCATCATGATGACACAAGTACACATGGAGCAGTTCAGGATTCAAACTTCTGAACCCAGTAGTTTTCCTTTACGGTGAGGTTTTCTGGATCTTTATTGTTGTTGTTGCTGTTTTGTTTTGTTTTTTGGGTTTTGTTTTGTTTTTTTTTTTGGGTTTTGTTTTGTTTTGGGGGTTTTTTGTTTATTTTTTCTTTGCATTGATACTAGTATCTTCTCTTGTACAATGAACTCTGACCATAATTACTCCTGCCTCCACTTCTACCAGCTTCAAAGCCTCACCTCCACTCTCCCCCGAGATCAACGCCCCCTCTGTTTTCTCCTCAGCAAAGAACAGGACTCTAAGAGATAACAGCTAAAAAGACAAAGCAAGACACAGTAAGAAAAGGTGACCCAACAAAGCAGAGTCCTAAGGAACAGGCAAATAAGTTAAAGGAACACCGGCTCCACTGTTAGAAATCTCACAAAACCTCCAAGCTAAGAGTCACAACATGCACACAGATGATCCAGTGCAGACTCATGCAGGCCTTGTGTTGCTCCTTCAGTCTCTGTGAGCCCAAATGTGTCCTACTTACTTGATTGGGTGGACCATGTTCTCCTCATATCCTCCATCCCTCTGCCTCCAATAATCTTTTCTCCCCCTCTTCCAATGAACTACCCACGTTTTGAGGGAATGGATCTGATGGAAATCTCCCATTTAATTTCTTTCTCTGTGTCATGCCTGGCTGAAGTTCTCTACACTGCTTCCTATGCTGCCAGAGAAAGTCTCTCTGATAACAAGAGGACAAGGCACTAATCCATGAATATATCAGAATACCATTAGGAATCATTTTACACACACACACACAATTTGAATTGGAAACTTTCCATTTCTTTGGGATATTAGTTGTGTCAAGTGATGTTTTCCTGGGGCACATAGGTGAAATGATGGTTTTCTGGAGCAGATAGGGGAAAGAAGGTTTTCCTGAAGTGGACACAGGTGTGTGGGTTGATGCCCATATGCAGGTGAGGGCAGGCACAAGATAAGGCAATGCCTAGGATTGGGCAATGAAAGAGAAAGGTGAGCTGAGAATTTTAGAGATGGAACAGAAAGGGGAGAAGGAAGGAAGATGTAGAAAAAGAAGGATGACCCAGATCCGTGTGGCTTTAAATAGCCACAGGTAGCTATAAATATATTATAAGGGATGGATAATTATAGGACAATTTGTCTTATCTAGTTGGGCAGTTATATCAATATCAATTGGCTCTGAGATTATCATGTGGACTTTTGTGGGGTGAGAATTTACTGATATAAATCTGATTGATAACTTACAAACCACTAGAGTTTTGATTTTGCCAGGGTACAAGGATTTGTGACAGCTAACCATGAGATGGGTGGTCATTACATGGGGCTGGCATTACATGGGGCTGGCATGGCAGCAACCTGCCCTGGGAACTTAGTGAGATGGGCGGTCACTGCTGGAGCTAGCCATAGAGGCAATGAGACGGCTGCTGGGGCCAGAGAGTAGCCGATGCTAGCATAGGATGGAAAATCTGCTTTTAATATTTCCCACTTAGTTAATGTCCACGTTTCTCTTTCAGTAGCCTGCAGAGAACCTTCCCACACCAAAGCGACTAGAACTTAAGGGTGAAGGCTTCATGCAAGCACCTGATCAACCCTTCTACATTCAATGAGCTGTGTAGATATTCTGCTTAGCAATAGGGCCCCACTATCAATTTTCAGAAAAATGTCCTTGTTGTTGGGGATCATCACACGACTCCCTCTAACACCAACTCAACTAAATGCAATACCAATCCCACTACTAGAAGTCTTGCCTAGCTATAAGAGATGGCCAGTTGAAACACTACATCCCCAATTACTAGGAGTTCTCACTAGGTTCATTCTCATAGATTGCAGGAATTCTCCAAAATTCTTCCTAATTCCAACATTGTCTCCCTAGCCCTATCCCTCCATCCCATCTCTACACCCCACCACTCCAGTATTTGATCTCACTCACTCACTTCCACACCTGCCGAGTCTACCTACAAATGTAAAACTATCATGATTGATAAAGCAAAGCAAACAAAACAAATGAAAACCATCCAAATAAATTATTCTGACAAACAAGTATTTATTGTTAAATCATTCTGGGGGCTGGGGATTTAGCTCAGCGGTAGAGCGCTTACCTAGGAAGCGCAAGGCCCTGGGTTCGGTGCCCAGCTCCAAAAAAAAGAACCAAAAAAAAAAAAAAATCATTCTGCCACTGAAGCTTATATCTTGTTAAAAAGTTATAACAAATGTTATCAGGTAACTAGGCTTTTACTTATTCTTTGTCTCATTGCTAAAGGAGTTGTAGATTGACTAAGAAGAAGCTTGAGGAATATTTCATTAGATTTTGAGAGAAAAAACATGCAAAGAGAAGGGAAAGGGACAAGAGAAAGAGAGAAGTCACGTGTTTTGAGATAAAATCTAAGAAAATAGGCAGGTTCTGCAATGGAGGGTCAGCAGACAGCATCAAATAGGGAATTAATATCTAGAATATGTAAAGAGCTTTAAAAAGTAGAAACTACAACCATGGATCATCCCATCAAAAAATGCTCTGAGAGACTGAACAGACATTTCTGAAAAGCAGAGGCAATTGCCAATTAGTACTTGAAAAAAAGTGTTAAATATCTTTAGCCATCAGAGAAATCCCAACTAAAACCTCTTGGCAGACCAAGGAGATGGTTCAGTGGATAAAGGTGCTTGATGATAGGTCTGAGGACCTGAGGTCAACCCCTGAAACTCATGGGGGTGGAAGAAGAGAACGAACTCTGGTAGGTTGTCTTCTGACTTCCATATGCAAGCCCAGGAACACACACACACACACACACACAGAGAGAGAGAGAGAGAGAGAGAGAGAGAGAGAGAGAGAGAGAGAGAGAGAGAATAAATATAAAAATGAAACAGCTTTAGACAGGCATGATGGCTCATGCCTTTAATCCTAACACTCAGTAGGCAGAGGAATGTGGATCTCTGTGAGTTTAAGGCCATCCTGGTCTACACAGTGCATTCCAGCACAGTCGGAGCTATACAGAGAAAGCTTGTCTTGAAAAAAAAAAAACAAAAACAAAAACACAAACATAAAAATGAAAATAGTACTTAGACATGCTATCTCGCTGCAGTGTGAGAACATCTACCATCCAAGAGCAAGTTATTTACTATTTCTATCTGGGAAACTGGAGCCTAAAAATGAGGTGGCCTAATGCTTCATGCAATACCCAACTTTATTCAGAGCATCAGACAACTTTACTCTGAGGGTTAAAAGTCAGGACAATAAAGTGTCCAATCACAAGCATAAGTTGCATGCAGTAGTCAAGACACACAAGCAATAACATGTTTCTCCACAGAGGTATATAAATCAATGACAATAGTTAATTGTAATAAAAATGTAAAGAAAACTCCTTGGCAGGAGCACAAAAACACATTCCAAGAACAATTCCATATTCTGAAGAAACGAGGTCACAGAATTTTTGTCTTGTTTTCTTGGAGTTCTGACTGGCAATGGCACCTAATGCCAAGTTTGAAGTGGGGAAGAGTAGTTCTTATTATAGTAATGTGCAGTCACTACAGAAGCCAGTATGGATGGTGCCCCAAAACTGAAAATGGAACTTCCATATAACCCAACTATACACTTTTGGAAACAGGCCACAGAGATGACTGCATGCGTACGATTACCTTTGTATTATTCGTGATAGACAGGCAATGGAACCAATTAGATGTCCATCAACAGACGAACATCTTCCAGTGCTGTATACACATGGTGTGTAAGCCCAGTGGAACTGGCTGAAGCCAAAAGAAAAACAAAATCTTGACATTTGTAGGAAAATACCTGCAACGGGAAATCATTGTGTTACATAAGACAAGCTAAGGAAGAAAAACACGGTGTGTTTTCCCTTATATAAAGCTTAGGATTAAAAGTATATGTGCACATATATTAAAAGGTTGTGAAGCCAGAACAGGGATTGTGATGTGGAGACGGTGATTTTAAGAGAGCTTGGAAAACATGGTAACGGAATACATAAAATAGAAAAACAGAGGGAGCTAACTAGGGAAAGGAAACCAGCTGAAGTAGAGAAAGAGGCCTGGGGGAAACCAGTCCTGGAGGAGAATGAGCAAGAGCAAGACATATTTCCACATGTGAATGAAAATATCAAGATGAAATTCACAACTCTGTATTCCAAATTAAGCCTTAACTGAAATGGAAAAGGATCTGGCTATGGCTATGTTTGGTTCATAATGAAACATATGGTTAATTCAAGTGTAAGGCAGTGATTGGTAGACCTGTAAACCATTCATACACAGGGCTGTGATTGGTAAAATTACAACCAAACATGATTGTGATGTGCCCTTTTCCTAACTATATTAGCAGACAGTATCTTGGCCTTGTTTGTCTGGTGAAGCACTCTCTTATGTTTTAACCACCACACACACATTCTGTGTGCTACATCAGTGGGAACAGGAGCAGTGGTCTAGAACAGGCTGGAAGGTTCCAGAGAACTAAGGTCCTCTTTCCTCCAAGTTCTGAATTGTTGAGTTTTGTGTTGTTTTTCAAATGGTCACTGACTTTCATGCCCATACAGCTGTGTTTTGTACAGCACAGGTCCCTGCCTCATATGATGCCAAGCCACAACAGATTGTTTCTTCAAAGGAAGAAGAAAACAAAAGTCTTCCCTTCCCTATGTTTTTGTGCCCTGATTGTTCTTTGCTTTGGCTAACTAGCATTAATTAAGGTAATGTAATTTTTTTCCTTTATGTTAATTTCAGTATATTTTCACAGTTTCATGGAAATTCAAGTAATACTCAGACAGAAATGTCCAAAACCGAAAGTGGTTTCGGTGTCTCCTCGAAGCTGGTCCATCACAGACATGGTTCTTCCACAGAAAGACTGTGGTCAGCACTGGCATGCACCTACTGGCCAGGCATGTCAGCTCTGACCCTGGGACCAGAAAGAAGCTAATCAAAGCACTGACTTGGACTTCTGGAATAGCTGCAAATAACCACAACTGGTCAGCCAGACAAAATGACTAACTTCAAGCTTCAGTTTGACTGTTTACCTCTCAAAGCAAGAACTACAGCGTCACGTCAGGATGCTGGGATACTATGAAGGAGCTCTCAGATGAAGGGTGAAGTCTCTCAAGAGAAATGTGCTCAGAGGATATTGCACCCTAGCCTGCCTTTATTAGAGTGAGCAAAACATCAGAACATCTTATTACTGGTGACCGAGGCTTGCTAGGTGCGCTCTCCGTCCTCTTCCTTCTGAGGACGCCAGAACCAACCAGCATTGCCCTGTTTACCTTCCAGACTGTGACCGCGTGACAGACATTATCATCTCTCAATGTTTGAACATCATTTCAGCAGAAGGCACTTTTGCCAAAGGCACTGAATTTAGTGAGCTGGTGTTCTCAGTAAAGAAGAGAGCTTTTGTTTCTGGTTTTTAATCTGCTTGGTTTTTTTTTTCCCTAGAAATCTTCGAACTGGCTTCAATGGTTTTGCAAAAGACTCAGTTCATAAATATTATACAATTTTTGAAAGACAGTGTCTTCCATTGGAACTCGTTTCATGAGAACATTCGATCCCCTCCACCTGAGATGGCACTTTTAGCCTCTAGAATCACCCACAGTCACAGTTGGCCACTGTCCAACATCAGGTGATGTGCAAGCAGAGTGCCGAGGAGGTCAGAGAGAGTACACTTAGTTTACACTGCAGAACTCACTGGAGAGGGAACAGCTCCGGACCTCGCTCCATGTGGTCCATTGTTCTGAGAAGCGTCCCGTGCTCAGCAGCCCCATAGCAGCAGCAGCAGCACTGAAACAGTGGTACTCACTTTCCTTCTTGCCTCCATCTGTGCTCAGGAGCAATGGGGACCTTTGACCTCCAAGCAATTAGGCAAACAAGGCCTGGCCCCAGCACTTAGTTGGAGGAGGTAAAGAACTCCAGAGAGGAACTGAATGTAGGAACTTCAAGGAACGAAGACTGTAAAGGAAGACAGAAAACGGACAAACTGAAGGCATAGGGAGATCAGAAGATGCAGACTGTGATTGCAACAACTGAGGACCTGGACACAAGTGTTTGAAGAGCTGAGAAAACTGACATCTAACTCTTAGAAAACTGGACCTAGACACTAGCTGCTAAGACTCTTATCTAGAGCCAAAAGCTTTGCTTTGAACACCTTGAATATATAAGCTTCCGGTTTTGAGAGAGTGGCACCAGAGCCATGCCCTTAGTTTCTTTAGCTAAGATATGTCAACACTGAAATATGTTTTAAAGATAATAAAAAGTACAACAATAAAGATGTCAAGGGGTGTGCCTTCTTACTACCTGTGTGGAGGGGGAGGAAGACAAAAAGGAGAGAGAGAAAGAGAGAGAAGAGAGAAGGAGAAAGAGAGCCAGCCAAACCAAGTTTTGCAGCCTAATTTTAAAGGTAGAAAGAAATTATTGATAAATAGAGCAGCATGTTTAATAAGTATGTCCCTGTTGCTCTTTATCTAGTTAGGCAGGAAGTTACAAACTATGAGATAACAAATGAATATTTTAAGTTATAGAAAGTCATTGTTTTATATTAGAGAATTAAGAGCTCTAATAGATGGCAAACAAGGCACAGGCAGGCAGGTCCTGCTCTCTACTGCCCTCTCCTTTGCTAAATCCTTAGATTCCCTTCTTTAGACATATCTATATTCCTAAAGCTTTAGAACACTTAGCCATAAAAGAGCAACCATGATCCATTCTCACCATTTATTGAAAATAAAAGCATGTCCACATGCTTCTGCCTGGCTTTCATCCCATCCTTCTCAAGACTTCCTAGATTAATTCTTATCTGACTACTTTCTCCTTTCTTTCTTTCTTTCTTTCTTTCTTTCTTTCTTTCTTTCTTTCTTTCTTCCTTTCCCTTCCTTCCTCCCTTCCTTCCTTCCTTCCTTCCTTCCTCCTTCCTTTCTCTTCCTTCCTTCTTCCTCCTTCCTTTCTTTCTCTTCCTTCCTTTCCCTTCCTTCCTTCCTTCCTTCCTTTCTTTCTTTCTTTCTTTCTTTCTTTCTTTCTTTCTTTCTTCCTTTCATTCTTTCTTTTCCTTTCTTTGTTTCTTTCTTTCTCTTTCTTTTTGTTCCCCTTTCTTCCTTCTGTCCTTCCTTCCTTTCTTTTTCTACATTGTTGTTGTTGTTTGTGATTTGGTTTCCCTGTGTGGCCCTGCTTGTCCTGGAACTCACCGTGTACACCAAGCTGGCCTCAAATTCATAGATATTTTCCTTCCTCTGCCTCCCAACTTCTGGGATTTAAGCCATCCACCAAAACTGGCCGGCTTGACTACTTTTTGTGGCTGATACATTATATGATTCATCAATGAGATTAATCATTAAGGCCCAATTATCAAGACATTGAAGTACAATGAACAAAATTCCCATTTTGCCATCCTAATAAATATGGACACTCAGAAGCTACCAGTCAAACCTAGCTCACTCTAACATAGACTTCCCCTTTCTAACCTCTTAAAATTAGACCTTGTCTCTTTGCTGTGTTTCATAATCATTTTCTGTTGGAAATTGGTGTTTGGGTGTGTTCTGTGACTCACATAGGTAGAGAGGGGAGCATCCTTCACAGTCATTTCCCTTCATACTGCACTTCATAACATAACATATTTTATAATATTTTCCTTCTGTATGTATTGCAAAAGACATGAAAATAATGTTAGAATATGCTGTTTTCTACATGGCTTAGAGCAAAAACCAGTTATAAAAAACTGTTCCTTTAAAACTTTTTCTTTGGTCACAGAACAGTATACATTTAAACGGACAGATAAACATAAGGCTGTCTTCCAGAATATTTAATTATTCTTAGTACCATATATCCAAGAACCTTACAGCTTTGACCACTGAAAATTAGATTCACTGTCATTAGAAATAAATTAAAGTGAAGTCCCATGGGAGAGAGAGCTGAACTCACAAAAGTGCAGACAATCTTGAGAGCTCAGGGGAAAACACCACTTCTGCCCACTTCTGCTCAGATTCCTGGCCCAAGAGAAACCTGCATAGTGGCCTCTGGATACAGGAATATAGGAGCAGTCAGCGTCAGGAACCTGCTGGTTTCTTTCTGCATCTGGAAGTGAACTGAACCAGTTTCACAGCTCCCTGCACCCAAATCCTATGGGGGAGAGAGCTGGACCCTCAGAAGTAAAGACAATCCTGAGAACTCAGAGGACACAACTACTTTCTGCCCACATTCCTGACCCAAGAGGAAATCACCTAGTGCCATCTGTGCCCACTGGGCACAGGGACCTAGAAGCAGCCAGAGACAGGACTCTTTGGGTTTCTGCCTGTGCCAAGAGCTGAAAGCCAGTCTGCAGGAGCACCTACACACCTGAGAGCAGAGGCAAGACCAACTCTTCTGCTCCAAGCAAACCACCTGGAGGCTACAGGCCACACAAACCCAAGAGCAGCTCTCTGTTCCCAGATCAGGCTGAAAGAAAACAGGTCTACAGGAGTTCTAACATACAGGCCCACAGGAGGGCCAAGCCACTGTCGGAGACAGCAAGACAAGCTAACACCAGAGACAACCTCATGGCAAGAGGCAAGCACAGGAACATAAGCAACAGAAGCCAAGACTACTTGGCATCCTCAGAGTCCAGTTCTCCCACCAAAGCAAATATTGGATATTCAAATACACCAGAAAAGCAATATTTGGATTTAAAAATCATATTTTATGATGGTGATAGAGAACATTAAGAAGGACATAAATATAGGATAACACAGGTAAACAAATAGAAGCCCTTAAAGAAGAAACACAAAAATCTATAAAGAATTACAGGAAAACACAACCAAACAGGTGAAGGAATTGAACAAAACCATCCAGGATTTATAAAAGGAAATAGAAACAATAAAGAAAGCCCAAAGGGAGACAACCCTGGAGATAGAAAACCTAGGGAAGAGATCAGGAGTCACAGATGCAAGCATCACCGACAGAATATAAGGGATAGAAGAATCTCAAGAAGAAAATACCATAGAAAACATTGACATAACCATCAAAGATAATGTAAAACACAAAAAGCTCCTAACCCAAAACATCCAAAAAATCCAGGACAAAATGAGAAGATCAAACCTAAAGAAAATAGGTATAGAAGAGAGTGAAGACTCCCAAAAGGAAGAACCAGAAAATATCTTCAACAATATTAGAGAAAGAAAACTTCCCTAATATAAAGAAAGAGATACCAATAAATATACAAGAAGCTTACAACACTCTAAAAAGACTGAACCAGAAAAGAAATTCCTCCCATGTCGGTAGATCAGTCAAATAGAATTGAAGACTCAGAAATGAATGCACACACCTATAGACACTTGATCTTTGACAAAAGGAGCTAAAACCATCGAATGGAAGAAAGATAGCATTTTCAGCAAATGGTGCTAGTTCAACTGGAGCTCAGCATGTAGAAGATGCAAATCAACCCATTCTTTTTGGCCTATACAAAGCTTAAGTCCAAGTGGATCAACGACCTCCAAATAAAACCAGATACACTCAAACTAATAGAAGAAAGAGTGGGGAAGAGTCTCGCTCACATGGACACTGGGGAAAATTTCCTGAACAAAACACCAATGACTTATGCTCTAAGATCAAGAATTGACAAATAGGACCTCATAAAACTGCAACGCTTCTGTAAGGCAAAGGACACTGTAATTAGGACAAAATGGCAACCAACAGATTGGGAAAAGATCTTTAAAAATACTACATCTGATAGAGGACTACTATCCAAAATATACAAAGAACTCAAGAAGTTAAACTCCAGAGAGCCAAATCACCCCATTAAAAATGGGGTACAGAGCTAAACAAAGAATTCACAGCTGAGGAATGCCGAATGGCTAAGAAGTACCTAAAGAAATGTTCAACATCTTTAGTCATAAGGGAAATGCAAATCAAAACAACCCTGTGATTCCACCTCATACCAGTCAGAATGTCTAAGACCAAAATTCAGGTGACAGCAGATGCTGGCAAGGATATGAAGAAAGAGGAACATTCTTCCACTGTTGGTGGCATTGCAAACTAGTACAACCACTCTGGAAATCAGTCTGTAGGTTCCTCAGAAAATTGGACATTGCAATACTTCAGGACCCAGCTATACCTCACCTGGGCATATACCCAAATGATGCTCCAACATACAGCAAAGACACATACTCCACTATGTTCATAGCAGCCTTATGTGTAATAGCCAGAAGCTGGAAAGAAACCAGATGCCCTTCAACAGAGGAATGGATACCAAAAATGTGCTACATCTACACAATGGAGTACTACTCAGCTATCAAAAACAATGACTTCGCGAAATTCATAGGCAAATAGATTGAAGTAGAAATATCATTCTGAGTAAGTTAAACCAATCATAGAAAAACACACATGGTATTCTCTCACTGATAACGGAATTAGCCCAAAAGCTTGAATTACCCAAGATACAATACACGGACCACATGAAGCTCAAGAAAAAGAATGACCAAAGTGCAGATGCTTTACTCCTTCTTAAAAGGGGGAACAAAAATATTCATAGGAGGGGCTATGGAGGCAAACTTTGGAGCAGAGACTGAAGGAACGGCCATTCAGAGTCTGCCCCACCTGTGTATACAGCATATAAATATATATATATATATACACACACACATATATATACATATATATATATATATGTATATATGTATGTAAATACAGCCACCAAAACTAGATAAGATTGATGAAGCTAAGAAGTGCATGCTGACAGGAACCAGATATAGCTGTCTCCTGAGAGGCACAGCCAGAGCATATCAAATACAGAGGCAAAGGCTAGCAGCAAACCACTGATCTGAGAACAGGATTTAGAGAAAAGACTGAAAGAATTTAAGGGCCTTGCAACCTCATAAGAACAACAATGCCAAACAACCAGAGCTCCCAGGAAATAAACCTCTACCCAAAGACTGACACATGGCTCCATTTGCATATGTAGCAAAGGATGGCCTTGTTGGGCACCAATGGAAGGAGAAGCTCTTGGTCCTGCCAAGGCTGGACCCCTAAGTGTAGGGGAATGTCAGTGGGGAGTGAAAAGGGGGGATGATTGGTGAGGGGACCACCCTTATAGAAGAAGGGGAAAGGGATGGGATCGGGGGCCTATGTCCTGGAAACTGGGAAA
This sequence comes from Rattus rattus, assembly GCF_011064425.1. Taxonomy (NCBI): domain Eukaryota; kingdom Metazoa; phylum Chordata; class Mammalia; order Rodentia; family Muridae; genus Rattus; species Rattus rattus. The sequence continues at coordinate 146,046,876 of NC_046159.1, read as the reverse complement.
GGTAATAACATTTAAAATCTAAATAAAATAATATCCAAAAAAAGAAAAAGAGATAAATTAAAGCACTATAATTTGTGAAACATTCATTTTACATTTTGTCCTGTAAATGAGTTCAGACATACAAAGATGAGACACCTTGCATTCATTAATATGTTTGAGTGCCTACTGCAACTGTCACTGCATTTGATGAGGCCCCAAATATGTGAGCTCATATATGTGTTTAGCCACTGGTCAAAAATTATACCTGGGAAGTTCTTTTTATTAAATTTGAACAATTGTGAATAATATTGGTTTTGGAGAGCTTCCACAGATTTTTGCCTTATATCATTTATGTCCCTATACTTTTAGAGCCAAGAATTTAGAAATGAAGCTACTGGCAGAACTAAACCCCTTCTAGTGTCCCTGGAGGGTGTCCCTCTTTCCTGTAACAACTCCTAGAACATCTAGCCATTCTTTGGATTGTGGCTGCATAACTAACGTGTGATTTTATCTTCCCTTGAGTATCTCCCCTGATTCCATACACGACTCTCTTTGTAAGGATTCTTGTCATTGGCTTTGGGACCCACTCTGGTAGTCCAGTGTGATCTTAGATCTTCAATATCAATATCATATTCAAAACAACTTTGCATGGATTTTTATTCTCTACCAGAGAGTGTGTGTCAAATATTCATCTTCTAAAAGGGAGAGAACTTTATGAGCTGACCCTTTGTAATAGCTATTGCCTCTGAAAGTCTCCGTGAATATTCAAAGGGAATTATTATTCATGCCTTAGGTGATACTGGAAAGCATTCATAGAGAATGATGTAAAATAATATGTAATGAAAAAACTGTAATCGATAATATTATAAGAAAATCATTAGTCATGTCATATTGAAATAACTATAAAATATATTCCACTGTCACACTGACTGGGTCATCAAAATGCAATAAGTACAAATTGTTTTATAACAATTTTGCAACCCTTTAGGCTACAGATGTTGAGAACTGGGTAACATAACATGTGCCTTCAGACTTATCTCCTTATGAATTATAACAATAGTGGGTTTAATCATCCTTGTGATGGTCAATTTTATTGCACTATTTTTGTAAAAACAATACTCTTAAGATAGCAATAAGTGGTCAGAAAGTTGAATCGTTATGTACATGTGCCTGCCGCCAAGCTTGATGACCTCAGTTTGAAGAATGTGGAAGGAAAATGGTGATTCTGATTTAAATAGGTTGCTCTTTGACCTTCAGACAAGCGCAATGAAGTGTGTGTATGGCTATGTAAGTAAATGTAATGAAGTTCTTTTTAAAGCAGCAATGTAGTTCATACATATTGTTCTCCCTTGTATTGAACACTGAAAAAGATTTAGAAACCATTTGTCATTTTCTGTATTCTAAAATAAAACAAGCAATACACTGTGTCTCTTACCAGTGGTAAAAACACTTTCTTCAAGACCTACATAAACTAAAGTTTTAGAGAGAGCATATAGAAAACTTAGAACTGGCAACATACTGGGTATCTGAGGCATATGTGTTTGTGCATTTTGAGGGACAAAAGGGAATACTGGTGATAAAATGCATCTGCTTAGTTAAAGTTTCTCTGAAATCCCAAATAAGTTATCAAAGTATTTGGAGAGGTATGTATGGGTTAACTCTGAATTCTTCCAAGTTAAAATATATACTTTTTCTAGTTCTTTACATTTGAATGGTTTATAACTACTGGAGTAAAGACATTTGGATATCATTTTCTTTGACAAATGCATCCAAGAAGTACAGGATTTATGTTTCAGTCAACTTTCTATTTATTATAAGAATGTGCTTCAATTCTAGTGTGTACAAGAGCAAAATTGGGGGAAAGGAAGAACAATACATAGTGTAAAATAGAAACTTTTGATGTGCATTTATAGATAGGATGTATGTAAAATATTTTCAGGTTTGTTGGGCCTGTCAGCCAAATTAAAGTTATATTATGATTCCAAGCAGATCACATTTCTCTGTAGATATGAAAGGGCACTATATACTCATGAAGAAGAACAAGGAGGAGGAGGGAGGAGGAGGAGGAGGAGGAGGAGGAGGAGGAGGAGGAGGAGGAGGAGGAGGAAAAGAAAGATCCATCATCATGATTAGAAAAGATATTCCAAGGAAAGGGTACTAAAAAACAAGATGGTAAAGCCACTTTAATATCTAACAAAACAGACTTCAAAACAAAACTTATTTTAAAAAAAACCCATAAAGTAAGACATTAAACGTTCATCAAAGGAAAAATCTACCAAGATGACATTTTAGCTCTTAACAACTATGCCCATAAATATAAGGGAACCCAAGTATAAAAGTAACTTTTATTCATCAAATGTAATTTTCACTCTAAGGTTTACATCTGAATATACTTACCCTTTCAAGCTCTTTCTGAAATTGGCTGGATGGTCCAAAGCCCTCTCCAAGCTGACTGATTTAAACTGGCTTCTCTCAGCTTCTCACTGAATTGCTCTCCTTTGCTTCAACTCTAGCAATCTGTTCAAATCTGGCTCCTCATCTTTCTTTGACTTGTTCTGTATTCAATTGCAATCTCTCTCTGTAAAACTGTTCCATTAAAATTGCATCCTCCTCCTCCTGCTCCTCCCCCATCTCTGTGCTGTTCTTTTAAGTCACTCCTCTTTCCTGTGCTATTCTCTTAAGTAGTCTGTTTCCTGTGCTTTTCTAGTGAGATTTGGGCATATCCTACCTCTGACTAATTCTGTCCCATCTTATTCTGATTTGCATTTTGTCTGCCCTTGGATTAGACATCACTTTCAAACATGACTGTGTTCTTCTACAAATCAACTTTACCTTCACTGTTTGAAGATAAAGGTGTGTGCTAAGAGCATGTCTGTATTCCGGCCAAATCACACATACCTTGAAGGTCTTTGGATGTTATCCCTTGCCAGAGCAGCCATCTTGCTGGATTAAAATTTCTTTACACTCAAGTTTGGAAAACAAAACAAACAAACATACAAAATAAATCATATCAACTACACTCCCACAGCTTAAATTATATATTGTACTTCATGGACTGATAGTGGAAGACTTCAATACTTCACTCTCACCAACAGACAGGTTATCTAAACAATAACTAAATAGAGAAATACTGGATCTAACAGATATTATAAACCAAATTGACATAATAAATATTGATACAATATTTTTCCCAAACACAAAAGAATATGCCTTCTTGTTGTCTCCTCATGGAACTTTCTCCAAAAAGTTCTGCATACTGACACATATATTACTGGATAAAAGAAAATTTAAATAATCTCCCTGCATCCTATCAGACAACCACATATTAAAACTGGATATCAACCACAGAAGAAAGATTACAAACTCATGGAAACTGATCAACTTTCTGCTGCATGAAAAATAGGTCAAGACAGAAATAAGGAAGACATTAAAGACTTTCAAGAATTGAAGGGAAATTAATATACAGTATATGTAAACTTATGGGACACAATAAAAGTAGTACTAAAAGGAAAGTCCATAATATTAAGTGCCTACATAAAAATCTTGTAGAGCTCTAATAATAGTAACTTAACAGCACAACTGAAACATCTAGAATAAAGACAACTAAGCATACCCAAGAAGAGGAGACAGTACAAAATAATCAAACTCAAGACTGAAATCAATAAAGTAGAAATAAAGACTTCTTGTCAGAGAACAGTACAAAAATCAATGAAGCAAAGAGTTGGTTCTTTTAGAAAATCAGCAAGATAGACAAGCTCCGTCAACTGGACAAAATGTCAGCCTACAAATGGAAAAATATTATCACCAACTTCACATCAGAGGACTGATATCTATATGTATGAAGAATTCAAGAAACTGGACATCAACAAACCAAATAATATAATTATCAAATTAGATTCAGCAGTAAGCTGAATTCTCAATAGAGTAATCTCAAATAGCTAAGAAACAAACAAACAAAATGTTCAACATCCTTAGTCATCAGAGAAATTTGAATTAAAATAACTCTGAGATTCCATCAGATTACCTGTCAGAATGGCTAAGATCAAAAGCACAAATGACACCTCATGCGGGCAAGGATGTGGAGTGAGGGAACACTCCTTCATTGCTGGTGGGAGTGTAAACTTGTCCAGACACTATAGAAATAAATCAATTCCTCAGAAAACTGGGAATTGATCTACCTCCATACACAACTATAAGACTACTGGGCATATACCCAAAGGACACTCCATTCCAGCACAAAGACACTTGCTCAACTATGTTCATACCAACTTTATTCATAATATCTAAAACCTGGAAACAACCTACATGTCCCTCAACTGAAGAATAAATAAAGAAAATGTGGTACACTTACACAATGCAATATTACTCAGCTATTAAAAACAATGAGTCATGAAATTTGCAGACAAATGGATAGAACGAGAAAAAATAATCATGAATGAGGTAACCCAGACCCAGAAGAAAAACAAAACAAGATTCTTACTCATTTATAAATGTACATTTGCTTTTAAGCAAAGGATAATCATGCTACAGTCCTCAGACCCAGAGATGCTAAGTAACAAGGAGGGCTTGAGGGTAGATACATGGATTTCTAGGAAGAACAAATAGAATAGATTTTGCAAGTGGATAGGGGTTGAGTGAGAAATGGGAAGAGGAGAAATGAGGCAAATTGGGGTTGATGTTGTGATGACTTGGAGAAATCACTGGAATTGAAGACAATTAGGGGCAATATGGAAACCTAGTGCAGTAAAAATATTTTGGAATCTTTGGGAGTAACCTTAGCAAATATCCATAAGATTAGCAATATGGAGCCTGAACAAGTCATCTCTTAAAACTAGGAAAGGCTTCTAGTAGTGGAACTAGGTCACCAACCCAGCCACAAAATCTTTGACCTATAATCAGTCCTAACTCCAAGATGTGCTGGGTAGTACAGAACTTGTTGAGTGGCCAAACAACAATTGGTCCAAATTGAGACCTCTGACACAAAAGGGAGCCCATAGCCTGCTGGATGGCCAAGAGCCAGAGGTTGGATGACCCAGTGTAGAACCAAACCTGACTAGAAAAAAATTTTCAATAAAATGATTCCTAGCCCTTCTGCCTGGTCCTTTTGGCTGGGACAGACTGCTAGCTAGTCTGTTCCCCAGAAGAGACTATATCCTGAAGCATACCAGAGGATCCACTATACTCAGCTTTGAAAAGAACCCCCTGCCCCAAGACCCACAGCTGCCCCTGAGGACCAGTGGACTTGTGGACCCACCATCCCCCCAAACACTCCACCCACTGAATATCAATCCCCTTCTGCCTGGTCCTTTATGCTAAGACAGACTGCTAGCTAGTCTGCTTCCCAGAAGATACTATATCCTGAGGCATACCAAAAGATCCACTGCACACAGAACATTTGATACCACATCCTAAGGCATCCCAGGAGATCCTCTAAACCCACAACACCACAGCTTGAAGGCATCCCAGGAGTTCCTATGTACACAGGGCAACTGAGCAATTGACACCACAGTCTGAAAACCTCCCACGGGTTCTGGGGCATGCAGGGCAACTGACCCAAAAGACTAAAAGTCTCCCTGGAGTATGGCTGCACACAAAGAAACAGAAACCACAGTCCATTGACCTTCCCCACCCTACCCACATGGGAACAGCTTCACACAGGACAACAATTTGACTGCTCCTCTGAAGACCCAACAGTCTGAAGGCCTCCCAGGAGCTCTACTGCAAATGACAAATCAGCAGCTTCTCTGCCCCTCTAAATACCCTCCAGATGGAAGGCTCCACAAGAGGTCTGCTATATCCAGGGCCACAGGCCTACCAGGAGACCTGAAGCAACCCAAAAACAAAAGAGTCAGACTCCAGACAGAATCACCCAGACCACCAAACACTAGGGATAACCAGATGGAGAAAGGCAAGTGCAAGGCCATAAGCATCCAAAGCCAATATACATTGCATCATCAGAACCCAGTTTTCCCACCACAGGGAGCCCTGAATACACCAACACAGATGAAAATCAGGAAGCTGACCTAAAATCTTATCTCATGAAGACAATAGCGTCTTTTAAGAAAGATATAAATAACTCATGGAAAGAAATACAGGAAAACACAAGTAAACAGGTAGAAATCCTTAAAGAGGAAACGAATCCCTTAAAGAAATAGAGGAAAACACAATCAAACAGGTGAGGGAATTGCATAAAGCAGTTCAAGACCTAAAGGCAGAAGTAGAAACAATAAAGAAAACACAAATGGAGGAAAACCTGGAAATGGAAAACCTAGGAAAGAGGTCAGAAATTGCAGATGTAAGAATTACCAACAGAATACGAGAGATAGAAGACAGACTCTCAGGTATAGAAGATACTGTAGAAGAAATTGACACAACAGTCAAAGAAAATTCAAAACATGAAGAACTCCTAATCCAAAACACCCAGGAAATTTTGGACACAAGGAAAAGACCAAATCTAAGAATAATTGGAATAGAAGAGAACGAAGATTCCCAGATCAAAGGACCTGAAAACGTCTTCAACGAAATCATAGATGAAAATGTCCCCAACCTAAAGAAAGAGATGGCTATAAAGCTACAAGAAGCCTACAGAACACCAAACAGAAAAGAAAGTCATCACATAACAATCAAAATACTAAATGGACATAACAAAGAAAGAGTATTAAAAGCTGCAAGAGAAAAGGGCCAAGCGACATACAAAGATAGACCTATCAGAATTACACCAGACTTCTCAACAGACTATGAAATTCACAAGAGCCTGATCAGAAGTCACGTAGACTCTAAGAGCACACAAATGCCAATCTAGGCTACTATATCGAGCAAAACTCTCAATAAATATGCTTGGAGAAACCAAAATATTCCAGGACAAAACCAAATTCAAGCAGTATCTATCCACCAATCTAGCCCTACAGAGGATTGCAGTAGGAAAACTCCAATACAAGGAAGTTACCTACACCAAAGAAAAGACAAAGATATTAAGCATCTCATAACAAAGCCAAAAGGAGAGAACCACAAGCACATAAAGTTACCTACAAAAACACATATAACAGGAAGCAACAGTCATCTGTCTTTAATATGTCTCAATATTAATATACTCAACTCACAAATAAAAAGGCATAAGCTAACAGATTGGATACACAAACAAGATCCAGCATTTTTCTGCATATGAGAAACACAGTTCAATAACAAAGACAGACACTATCTCCAAGGATGGAAAAAGATCTTGCAAGCAAATGGTCCCAAGAAACAAGCTGGAGTAGCCATCCTAATATCCAATAAAATAGACTTTCAACCAAGAATTATTGAGCATGATGAGGAAAGACACTTCATATTCATCAAAAGGGAAATTCACCAAGAGAAAGTCTCAATTCTGAATATCTATGCCCCAAATACAAGAACACCCACATTCATAAAAGAAACTTTACTAAAGCTCAAAACACACATTGAACTCTATACAATAATAGTGGGGGACTTCAACACCCCACTCTCACCAACGGACAGGTCATTGAAACAGAAACATAACAGAGACACAGTGAAACTAATAGAGGTTGTGAACCAAATGGATTTAACGGATATCTACAGAACATTTCATGCTAAAACAAAAGAATACACCTTCTTCTCAGAACTTTAAGGTACCTTCTCCAAAATCTACCATAAAATTGGTCACAAAACAAACCCCAATCGATATAAGAAGATTGAAATAATCCCATGCATTCTATCAGACCCACACAGCCTAAAGCTGGTCTTCAATAACAGCAAAAGCAACAGAAACCTCACACACATGGGGAAACTGAACAACTCTCCACTCAGTGATAATTTGGTCAGGGAAGAAATAAAGAAAGAAATTAAAGAATGTCAGGAATTTAATGAAAATGGTGACACATCATATACAAACTTATGAGACACAATGAAGAGAAAAATTCATAACACTAAGTGCACTGGTTAAAAAAAAAACTGGAGAGCTCTTACAGTAGCAACTTAACAGCACACCTGAGAGCTCTAGAGCAAAAAGAGGCAAACACACCCAAGAGGAGTAATTGGCAGGAAATGGTTAATCTCAGGGTTGGAATCAACCAAATAGAAACAAAGAGAACAATATAAAGAATCAGCAAACCAAAAGCTGGTTCTTTGAGAGAATCAACAAGATAGATGAACCCCTATTCAAACTAACTAAAGGCTCAGAGGCAGTATCCAAATTAACAAAATCAGAAATGAAAAGATAGACATAGCAAAAGAAATGGAGGAAATTCAAAAAAATCATCAAATCCTACTACAAAAGCCTATATTCCACAAAGCTGGAAAATCTAGATGAAATGGATGGTTTTCTAGACAGATACCACATACCAATGTTAAATCAAGGTCAGGTAAACTTTCTAAACAGTCCCATTTTCCATAAGGAAATAGAAGTCATTTAAACTTCCCAACCAAAACCAGCCTAGGACCAGATGGATTTAGTTCAGAATTCTACAAGACCTTCAAAGAAGACTTGATACCAATATTTTTTAAACTATTTCATAGAATAGAAACAGAAGGGACACTGCCTAATTCATTCTATGAAGCCACAATTACTCTGACACCTAAATGACACAAGGACCCTACCAAAAAAGAGAACTTCAGACCAATCTTGCTTATGAATATCAATGCAAAAATACTCAATAAAATTGTTGCAAACTGAATCCAAGAACAAAACAAAACTACCATTCACCACGATCAAGTAAGCTTCATCTCAAGGATACAAGATTGGTTCAATATATGAAAATCCATTAACATAATCCACCAAACTAAAAAAAAAAAAAAAACACACATGATCATCTCCTTAGAAGCAGAAAAAGCAATTGAAAAAATACAACACCCCTTCATGTTAAAAGTATTGGAGAGATCAGGAATTCAAGGCCGATAACTAAACGTAATAAAAGCAATTTACTGCAAACCAACAGTCAATATCAAACTAAATGGAGAGATACTTGAAGAAATCCCACTAAAATCAGGGACAAGACAAAGATGTCCACTCTCCCCAAATCTATTCAATATAGTATCCAAGTGCTAGCTAGAACAATAAGACAACAATAAGAGACCAAGGGGATACAAATTGGCAAAGAAGAATTAAATGTATCACTATTTGCAGATGATTTGTTAGTATATATAAGCAACCCCAAAAATTCTACCAGAGAACTTCTCCTGCTGATATAAAAACTTCAGCAAAGTGGCCAGATATAAAATTAACTCAAATAAATCAGTAACCTTGCTTTATATAAATAATAAACAGGCTGAGAAAGAAATTACGGCAACAATGCCCTTCACAGGAGCTACAACTAATATAAAATATCTTGGGGTAACTCTAACCAAACAAGTGAAAGATCCGTAAGATAAGAACTTCAGGTCTCTCAAGAAAGAAATCAAAGATCTCAGAAAATGGAGAGACGTCCCATGCTCATGGATTGGCAGGATTAACATAGTAAAAATAGTCATCCTACCAAAGGCAATCTACAGATTCAATGCAATCCTCATCAAAATCCCAACACAATTCTTTAAAGACATGGAAAGAGAAATTTTCAAATTCATCTGGAACTCAGAATAGTGAAAACAATTCTTAAACAATAAAAGAACGGCTGGGGGAATCACCATCCCTGACCTCAAGCTCTACTACAGAGTAATAGTGATAAAAATTTCATGGTATTTAGTACAGAGACAGAGAGTTTGATCAATGGAATAAAATTGAAGACCCAGGAATAAAACTACACACTTAGACACACATGATCTTTGACAAATAAGGCAAAAATATACAACAGAAAAATGAAAGCATCTTCAATAAATGGTGCTGGTCTAACTGGCAGTCTACACATAGAAAAATGGAATTAGATCAATATTTGTCACCTAGCACAAAGCTCAAGTCCAAGTGGATCAAGGACCTAAACTTAAAACCTGATGCACCGAATCTAATAGAAGAGAAAGTGGGGAAAGAGCCTTGAACTCATTGTCACAGGGGGAAATTTCCTAAACAGAATTCCAGTGACTCAAACTTTAAGATCAAGAATTGATAAATAGGACCTCATGAAACTGGAAAGCTTCTGTAAGGCAAAGGATATAGTCAATAAGATAAATCGGCATCCTACAGGTTGGGAAAAAAAATCTTCACTAACCTCACATATGATAAAGGGCTAATATTCAAAATATATGAAGAACTCAAGAAGCATACCACCAATAAACCAAAGAACCCAACCAAAAAATGGGGTATAGAACTAAATAAATCTTGAATGGCTGAGAAGCACCTAAAGAGATGTTCAAAATCCTTAGTGATCAGAGAAATGCAAATCAAAATGACCCTGAGATTCTACCTTATACCAATCAGAATGTCTAAGATCAAAACCTCAGGTGATAACACATGTTGGCGAAGATGTGGAGAAAGAGGAGCACTCCTCCATTCCTGGTGGGATTGCAAACTGGTACAACCATTCTGGAAATCAATTTGGAGGTTCCTCAGAAAATTGGAAATAGACCTACCTAAAAACCCAGAAATGCCACTCTTGTGAATATACCCAAAAGATGCCCCACCATGTCACAGGGGCATGTGTTCTATTATGTTCATAGCAGCCTAATTTGTGATAGCCAAAAGCTGGTACCAACCTGGGTATTCCATGGCAAAAGAATGGATACATAAAATGTGGTTAATTTACACAGTGGAATACTACTCAGCTATTAAGAACAAGGACAACCTGAATTTTGCAGGCAAATGGGTGGAACTGGAAAATATCATCCTGAGTGAGATAACTCAGACCCAAAAGGACACGCATGGTATGTTCTCACTAATGAGTGGATATTAGCCAAAAATAAAAAAGTACAGAATACCCAAAATTCAAAAGGACAACAAGCTGAAAGGCCCAAGTGAGGATGCTTCAGTCCCACTTGGGAGAGAGAAGAAAGCAACCACAAAGAGGGTGGAGGAAGGGACAGCAGAGCAAAAGTGGATAGGGATGGGAGAGAGGGGAACATGATCTGGTTGGGGAAAGGAACTGAAACCCTCAGGGCCAGCAGCAAGAATGGAAACAGGCAACCTCGGGAGGAAGGAGATTAGGAGGACCCTCCAGAATGTACCAGAGACCTGGGAAGTGAGAGATTCTCAGGATGCAAAGGAGACCCTAGGTGAAATGCCCTACACTGGGGAGAGGGACCTTGTTGAGCCCACTTCCAGCAGAAAGACAGGGCATCTAGTGAGAGATGGGGTTGCTATCCCACAAAGCTCTTACCTATAATTCTTCCTGTCTGAAAGAAAAGCAGGGATGAAAAGGAAGAAGAGCCTGAGGAAAACAAGGTCCAATGACAGACACAAAGAGGGATCCACCTCAAGGGTAGGCCCCAAGACCTGACACCATTACAGAGGCTATGGGCAATGAGTGACTGTCCTCCAAAAGATCCAACAAGCAGCTGAAAGAGTCAGATGCAGATATGTGCACTCAAATGATGAACAGAATCTGCTGACCTCTGTGGTTGAATTAGGGAAAAGATGGAGGAAGTTGAGGAGGAGGGCAACCCTGCAGGATGACCAGCAATCTCAATTAACCTGGACACCTGAGATCTCTCACACTGGATCACCAACCAGACAGCATACACCAGCTGAGATGTGGCCCTCAACACATAGATACACAGGACTGCCAGTCTGGGTTCAGTCAGAGAAATACACCTAACCCTCGAAAGATTAGAGGCCCCAGGAAGTTTAGAGGTCTGGTGGGGGTGGTTGGGGTGGGGACAGGGGCATGTATGGAAGGAAGGGCAATAAAATCTGGAGTGTAAAAATAAATAAATAAATAAATAAATAAATAAATAAATAAATAAATAAAATTCCTAATGATATTTTGCTATATTCATAGATCAATGCCTATCCCAATAGTCATCTAAGAAGCATTATCCAGGAAATAATGGGAGCAGAATCAAAAACCCATAATCAAACACTAGACGGAGTCAGGGGGATTGTACAGAAGAGGGCAGGAGCCAGCACTGCAGGAATCAGAGGGGTTGAGGGCATTGGATAACATAGCCTACAGAATCCTCTAAGCAAATCTCATATGGTATAGAGAGACTGAGCTTACAATGTATGCTACAACATACCCTCTATGTGTCTAAGCCTCCATATATACATTATAGTTGTGTGTGTTCTTGTAAAACTCCTAACAATGGATGTTGTGGGTGTCTCTGACTCTTGTGCCTGCTCTTGGAACTCTTTTCCTCTTAATAGTTTCCCTTGTCCTGCCTTGATACCTAGTTTTATACACAGTTTCATTGCAACTTGTTAGGCCATGTTTGGTAGCTATCCCTGGGAGGCCTGTTCTTTATTTGAAGGGGAATGGAGAGAGAGTAGATCTGGGGGAGGGGAGCGAGAACTGGGAAGAGTGGAAGGAGGAAAAACCTCAGTGGGGATGTAATGTATGAAAGAAAACTAAAAGGAAGAGAATTATGATCTATAAGCTGTCTCAAATAAAAATGTCAGAATTAATAAGACTTGAAAAATGGCAGTATCACTGAACATGCTAACATGGAAGGGGAAAGATATTAGGGAGTCACCCCTTAAACAAAGAACTGTGGATAACTCCAAGGCTCTAGGCTGTCCAGTGTGGGCAAGAAACCATATTAACACAACTATTAAACATTGACTCAGCTGGTTGTATTTATTTTTATTTGTGAATACACACATGCATATACACACATATGTAACAATAACAGTTAAAGAAAAAGAGGCTATAAACATGAGAGTTGGAGGCATGGGAAGAATTTGAGGGAGGGTACATGAGAGGGTAGGGAAGGAAAGAAAAAAGGGAAAGTAATATAATTCTATTTCAATTAAAAACATATCCTTAAAAAGAAAATAGTCATATATACATATGTAAAACAGTATAAAACATGATAAACATAATTTACCTTGAATGAAAGTTATTTTTAAAAATTTCCAACCAACAGAAAGGTGAAGATTTGTACAGTGAGTACATTTAACCATCATTACGCATGACTTATATTAATGTTTCCACCATCATTTTAGGTATTAACAATACTGGAATTTCCCAAATGTCCTCATTGACATATTGACTTGGAGTATAACTTCAGTGATGTTGAGAAGCATCAGAGTTTCTCAGCTTCAGCTGCTCTTCATTTTCAGAGCCAGCTTCCAGGGATATGACTATTTCCTGACATTACACAACTTCTATGGCTCCAGGATGTCAGCACTTAGAACCACCCAAAGTAATTCAGGTTATTACTTCATACAGTACTGGGAATTTGAGCTGCGTTTATCACATCTTCTTTCTAACTATTCCTTGCTCAACTTATGTCAAAGAGTAAAGATACCAATATTCATAATGAGAATTATCTAGTCTTCTTTGCTACTTGTATACCCACAAACACTATTCATTGAAAGCAAACAATGGGGAAAAAAAAACAAAAACAAAAAACACCAAAACAAAAGTAGTGTGGGATCCATGGCTTTACCATGGACTTGGTTGGAAACATCTTGTATTAATATAAAAACTGAGCCTTTAATCCAAGCACCGAACAGACGGGCAGACATATCTCTGCAGTGTGATCTGCACAGTGAGTTCCAGGACAGCATGGGTGGTGTGGGAAAAATAAACAACAACAAAAAAAGGGTGGGGAGAAAAGGGAGAGTGGAAGAATGGGGTGAAAGACAAGGAGGAAGAGAAGGAAAAGACAGAGCCTGAGGAAGAGTAGGAGGAGGAAGGAGGAGAAGGAAACGAAGGAGAAGAAAATTAAATCTTTATCATAGTTCTATATGTATTTGAAGCAGTAGGTAGGGGTAGGTGAGGATCTCACAACCATAACTTATAGGGCAACGATAAGAGAAGTATTTTCTACCAGTCAAGGAGGATCTGGGCATACAGGTAGAGCAAGCATGTCTACAGTGTCCTCCATTCTGCTGCAGCATCAGAAGGAAAGCCCTCCAAATCACTGAGAGACATCCATCTTGAACACACAGTGAAATAAATAAGGACTGACATTATTTTCTTTTTTATGGATATTCTGTTTGTTTCCCAAGGTTGTGTAACTAACCAACACCAAAAAGTTTGTTCTCTCAGAGTTCTAAAGACAAATGTAATATTACGTTTTTAGAAGGGTTATTCATTTTTCATCTAAAGGTTATGAAAGAGTCCTACTTGTGACTCCTTTGCCTTACCTGATTTATAGCCAACTAACTCTAATTTCTATGGTTGTCTCCCTAATGTCAGCAAGAAAGGACCAGACACACAGCCGGGTGCTGCCATTCTCAGCAGCCTGTGGTGTTCCCTTAATCTCTCAGTGAGCTTGGCTGAAACTAAACAAGAATTTGTGACTTCTGTTATGAATAGTATAACGTGACGGGAGTAAGGAGGTGCCAAGGTACCATGACATGTGACAGGCCTATTATAAAGATTTATTGATGGAGAAGGGAGCCGAGTGGGGTCTGGGGAAGGGTAGAGCAAGAGGACAGAGAGGAAGAGAGTCTGCACCCAGGAACACTTGGGAACCGAGAGAGAGAGAGAGTGAAAGCACAGAGCTGAGGTAACAAGCAGTCTTTTATTATTATTATTATTATTATTATTATTATTATTATTATTATTATTATTATTATTACCATCATCACCACCACCACCACCACCACCATCATCATCATCATCATCATCATCATCATCATCATTTTTCACTTTACAACACAATATCAGCCCTCCCTCTCCTCTCAGTACACCCTCTCACGCAAGTCCTTCCTCAATTCTACCTTCCCCTTCCAAAGAGAACGGGAAGCCCCGCTCTGGGAGTCAAACCCCATACATATATCACTTTGCAAGACTAAGCTCATCTTCTCCCACTGAGGCCAGAAAAGGCAGTTCATTTAAGGGCATAGGATCCACGCGCAGGAAGCCAGCAGGCACAGGAACAATGTCTGCTCCAGTTGATAGGGAACCCGCATGATCACTATGCTGCTCATCTGCTACATATGGGCAGTAGCCCAGGTCCAGCCCGTGCTTATTCTTTGGTTGGTGATTCCGTCTCTGGGAGCCCCCAAGGGTTCAGGTTAGTTGACTCTGTTAGTCTTCCTGTAGAGTCCCCGTCCTTTTTGGGTCCTTGAATCATCCTCTCATCTCCTCTGTAAGATTCCCAGAGCTCCAGCTAAGGTTTGAGTGTGAGTCTTTGCATCTCTTTCCATTGGTTGCTAGGTGAAGCCTCTCAGAGAACAGTTATGCCAGGTTCCTGTCTGCAAGCATAATACTAATAGTGGCAGGGCTTGGTTCTTGCCCATGGGATAGGTTTCAATTTGGAGTATTCATTGGTTGGTCACCCTCTCAGTATCTGCTCTATCTTTGTCCCTGCACATCTTGTAGGCAGAACACATTTTGGGTCAAAGACTTTGTGGGTGGGTTACTGTCCTTATTCTTCCACCTGGAGTCTTGCCTGGGTACAAGAATTGGCCATTTCAGGATAGATATGCCCCACCGATAGGAATCTCAGCCCCTCTGGGGCTTCTCTCCATCCCATGAATTTAAAAAAAAATGTGGTATATCTACATGATGGAATATTACTCTGCCATTAAAAAAACAAGAACATCATAAATTCCACAGGCAAATGGATAGAACTAGAAAATACCATCCTGAGTGAGGTAACCCAGACTCAAAAGGATATACATAGTACATATTCACTAATAAGTAGATATTAGCCATAAAGTATAGGATAACCTGCTACAGTCAACAGACACAAAGAAGCCAAATAAGAAGGGCCCGGAGGAGGGTGGTTGAATCTTTCTCAGGAGAAACAAAATGGATTGATAGAAGGAGGAAACTGAGTGGAAGAGAGAATGAGGAGGGGAACAGGATGGGTGGAAGATCAATGTAGAGAGAGCAGGGAGAGAGAAGGGAGAATGGCTCGGGGTAGGTAGGGGACAATCCTCTTTATAGGCCTGCAGCTCCCACACGTAGCTCTTAAGCACAGATGGTGGGCAATGTCACAAGCTATTCCTAGGTAGTTGTTGAGTGGAGCCTAGAGGAATTGTCTCTAATCCAATAACTTCAATACAGAAAAGAATTTTGTTAGACTGAATTGGAGATTTTATTAAAGATAATTTTAACATAGGCTTTAAGTCTAAGGTTTAAGGGATAGGCACTTAGAAAAAAAAGACACCTGTGTGTGAGTATGAGATTTTCAACAGAATCAACAATGTGTACATATGTTCCCCATCCAGTTGTTCTACCTGAAACCCAACTTCTCTCTTGATGTGTGTGATAAATGAAGTGGATGGAATTATAATCTGATAAAGTAAGAAAAAGAAAAGCCCACCATGATTGCATGAGGGCTTTAAAACACATTTTTTCAACACCTTGGCAAATGTTGCCCCTTTAAGTTCTCCCTCTAGTCTGGAATCTCTCTG
Source organism: Rattus rattus (assembly GCF_011064425.1). NCBI lineage: Eukaryota > Metazoa > Chordata > Mammalia > Rodentia > Muridae > Rattus > Rattus rattus. The sequence goes on along the minus strand of NC_046159.1, from coordinate 146,030,501 downwards.
AGGTGGTTATCTGTCTGGGGCAATGCATCTTGCCTCAGGGATAAAGACGTTATATTAATTTGGCTCAATTAGGAAAACCTTGTAATTGCTTCCTCTGGGCCTTCAAACTGCTTGTATTTTATTTGTGTTGTAGAAAGCCCTAAAAATTAGATGTAGAAACTAACTTGTAATGTCTGTTTCTTTTGATTTCTCCTTATGGCTGACCATCTTGGCTGGTGAAAGAGCTGTATACAGCATCTGATATTAGGAGACTTTCATGAAAATAATCTGTCATCATTGTTTAAGTATGTCTCCCATAAGCCTTTTGTTCATAATTTACTTAGAATTCCTCTGATGTGCTTAAGCATTGGGTTTCTTTACTTTAAAGATGGAGTATTATTTTTATTTCAGGAAAAAAAAACCAAGCAAACAAAACCTCTTTTAACTTTTAAATCTGAAAACATTCTTTTTTTCTGGTTAGCCTTTCTACAATGTGATGGTTAGCTTTCAATGTCAACTGGACACAATGTAGAATCCTTTGGAAAGGGAATCTCCATAAGGAGTTGTCTGACTGAGGTTGTCTGTTGGCAAATCAATGAAGAATTCTCTTAATTAATTTATGTGGGAAGACCAACTTCATAGTGGGTAACACCTTCCCTTTGGTTTGGGCCTTGGACTGTATAAGAGAGGTAAAGATCAGACGAGGAATCCTGTACACATTCACCTCTCCTTACTTTTGATGTGGCAAGATGAATAGGTTTAATGCTTGAATTACCCTAGATGCACAGAACACATGAAACTCAAGAAGGATAACCAAAATGCGAATGTTTCACTCCTTCTTAAAAGGGGAACAAGAATACCCTTGGCAGGGAATAGGGAGGCAAAGATTAAAACAGACACAGAAAGAACACCCATTCAGAGCCTGCCCCACATGTGGCCCATGCATATACAGCCATCCAATTAGACAAGATGGATGAAGCAAAGAAGTGCAGGCCGACAGGAACCGGATGTAGATCTCTCCTGAGAGACACAGCCAGAATACAGCAAACACAGAGACGAATGCCAGCAGCAAACCACTGAAATGAGAATAGGACCCCCGTTGAAGGAATCAGAGAAAGAACTGGAAGAGCTTGAAGGGGCTCGAGACCCCATATGTACAACAATACCAAGCAACCAGAGCTTCCAGGGACTAAGCCACTCCCAAAGACTATACATGGACTGACCCTGGGCTCCAACCTCATAGGTAGCAATGAATAGCCTAGTAAGAGCACCAGTGGAGAAAGGAAGCCCTTGGTCCTGCCAAGACCCCAGACCCCAGAGGACAGTAATGGGGAGGATGGGGAGGAACACCCATTCAGAAGGGGAGGGGGGGGTTGGGGATTTAGCTCAGTGGTAATTGCCTAGGAGCGCAAAGGCCCTGGGGGTCCCCAACTCCAAAAAAGAACCAAAAAAAAAAAAAAAAGGGGAGGGGAGGGACTAGAGGAATGTTGGCGGGGACAGGAAGGGAATAACAATCGAAATGTAAATAAAAATACTCAAGTTAATAAAGAAGGAAAAAATAAAAAATAAAAATAAAAATAAAAAAAAGATAGGTTTAAGTTACTGATGTCTTACTTTGCCTGATATGGTAGAACCTGGACACGTGACCCAAAATAAATGCTTTATCTTCTGAAGCTTGTTTTTTGGTTTGTTAATTGTTTGTCTTGGGGGAGTTGTAGTATATTTTGTCACAGGATCCAAAATATAACTAACGCAATTTTAAAAATACGTTTTATATCTGTATTTTTTTTGCTCTTTCATTATTTTTATTAGTTTTTCTACAAAATTTAGAAAAGTTTTTAACAAGTAACCTATGTCTTAATGAAACACTGGAAACTATATCTAAAGTACAACGAAGCCAAGGTAATACTCTTCCCCTACCAGTAAGGTTTTGCTGCTGCTCGTGTTGTTTTGGTTGGGTATTTTAATGTGTGTAGGTGCTTTGCCTGCATGCCTGAATGTCTGTGGACCAATTGTGTTTCTGGTACATGTTTTAACACTAAATGTAAGTCTTTTACATCAAGTACTATAAAACTTGTTTCCACAATATTTATATTAGATCTGTCATATTATATTTAATTATATTTAATTTCTATAATAGAAGAAGCCATCTTTCAGCTTTGGATCCTTGTTTGTTTGTTTGTCCTTGAATTATCAGGTATCTATGCCAGGAAGCATACTAATTACTCAGGAAAAGTTGAAAGTATACAGTCAAGTTATTCTCCTAGTCTTTGGATTCTAGAACAGTGGAACCTAGATTAAAGCCAGCATCCATGAGACAAGGTTGCATCTTAGTGATCATTTTTTGAAAACTTCCATCTACTTGTACTTGGGGATATCTCAGACCATCTTGCAGAACTCTAATACAATTATAAGTGAAGTATTATCACCAGAACTACCCATATCTCTTGCTTTTGTTTTAATCCTTGTCTGTTTAAATGTAAAGCTTTTGTTTGAAATCCAAAGATATATCTGGAGCCACAGATTTTCCTATTTGCTTTCCAACATGACCATATTGAACAAATGTCTTTTCTCTGTCCCTGGCCTTCATTTGTCTTTGGAACTGGTGTACTGGGAGAGGTAGCCAAGTGTAGCTGGCTGAAGCTATTGTAACTGTCTTTTGTTTGTTTGTTTCTTAAAATTTAGTTAACATGACTGCCATGCCACACTTAGCTGGCAAGGAATGGTGCCTAGAGACTTGTCTGTCACTCATGGCTAGAGCTAAGCTGTAGCACAGAAGCTCTGGAGTAGGGAAATTTCCATAGACCCTCCCACTGCCATGTCACAATGGTGGGCTGTAGACATCTAGAAGCCCACTTGGTGCCACTCCACGTAGTGCAAGCAGAGTAAGTCATCCAAAGGCCCAGCCTCCTGTGGGATCCAGTACAATGTGCTGTTACCTAGATGGGATGTGTTTCATATCCATGGCAAAGGGAGCTGTCTATCCGGACCTTCTGGCTGTCCACAGATACACCTGATGCTAACATTCCGCTTGTTATCTTATCAAAAGGAGAGGGGGAAAGTGGGGAGAGGGTAATAGTGAGTCAGGTATAGGGGCATCAGATATCTTAAACTGCTTACTACTGTCTAGCAGCAGCATCAATTTTAAGGTGTAGCTGACTTTCACTTTTGGGGTCCATTTCATAGTCATTCACACCAAGATTCTCTGTGGACAGTAAAAGGAACTGATTGTTTGTTTAGAAAATTTCTGAATTTGTCATTGCAGGAATGTGGAGACAAGATTAATGAGGCAGGGAGCAAATAGTAACTCAAGAAAAATGAGGAGAGGTGTTAGGAAGGGCAGTATTCATTTTCATATAGGGTTTCTGGAGACCCTGGAATTAGAGGCCTCAAACTGTTCTCTGTGTCTGATTGTAGCTGCTGGATTTTGTTTCTCACTATCCCAGAGTCTTGGCATAGAAGCAGTATTCTTCTTGGAAAAAGAGGGAAAGACCACTTTCCTTCATTGTAAGAGCTTCTAGTCCCCATCAGTTCTGAAGCACCACTGCTGCTAAAGAATCGATCTGACTTTGGACGGAGGGCATGGTTTGGGTCACCTCTTGAAGATTATTGTCAAGCAGAAAAGAGAACTTATTGTATAGGGCTAGAAAAGTAGTCAGCCCTGCTGTTCCAGCACCAACACCTCTAGTTATTCCCACAGTGATCAGAAATGGTATAACTTGAACTGCCCTCTTGTTATGTTGGGCAGGTATTGTGTCTACAGCAAGGATTGGTAGAGGCTCTTTTCCATGATGGATTACTCCTAATTCAAGGAAAAGGAATGTCAGTGTGCAAACTCCTGACCAGCTTGCAGGTAGACGATGCTATACCTGAGTGTCACAGAGAATTGACATGATTTGGACTGAAAAGCACTGTGACAGAGATGAGGTATCAAGGGCTATGGTTTTGTTGCAGTCTAGAGAGCTTAGCATTCCTACAGAATGTGTCCCAGATGTCTGAAAATATTCTGCCATGACAAAAAGAGTGATAGAGAAAAGGTATGGGGTCATGGCAACATTAGAGTTGGGGAAGATAAGGTGAGATTGCTAGGCAGGATCACTGGAGAAGCTGTAAGTGGCAATTGTGTGTTAGTTCCAGGGGTACACATAGCCAGCAATCTTTAAAGTAGCCAGGTCATGTGACATTAAGGAGTTGGTAGGCAGAGGTCAAGGTCTGAAACAGAAGGTGAAATGCCAGGTTAGTGCCATTTATGAGGGGGGATGTCAAGGAATTAAGGACCTTGGAGGAGTGTTTGATTACCTCTCCTATTTTTCTAATATCTAGAGGTTGGGAAATTGAGACATATTTTCTCTGGATATGAATAGTACTTACTGGAGACTCAGCTTGGCTTTTATAATAAAGCTTACCAACAATGCCTATTTCCCACCTGGGATTCCAGGAGTCTTGAATATAGATGAAGAGGGTCTTGAATTATTGATAGAAGAAGTGATTGGCCCATGAACCTAACATATGTATCTGGCAAGACCAATATAGGCAACCCCCATATTCGTCTGGCCATTTTTTATGATCATCTTTCATCTGGTAAAAGAAGAAGCAAACAAAGCGGTCATATTATTTAGATGGAATGGTGGATATAGGGATGACAGCAATTTGGATGGATTCCTAACATTCAGCTATGAAGCAGTTTCCTGGCCCTATTTGGAAAGACTCTTATTAGTGGAGGTTTCATGGACTATGAATCTCCAAACATAAGGGCTACTCTGGAAGGAAATAAACAGCAGAGGGAGGATGAGAAGCCCATATCTAATCCAGTAGGGTTGAGTACAGCTGCCAAAGTAGAGTCTCATTTTATGGGATTGGGGTCAAGATGGGTGGTGTTTATGTCTTCTTGAACTTAAGAGAGCAGGGTCCTATTGGGGTTGATGTGTAGGGAGAAGAATCATTTTGAGGTGGAGGTGTGAAAGGTTTGAAGTGAGACAGATGGACACAATGAGAGAGTCCATTGAGTTTAGCAGTTGTAGGAGTCATGAGAATTGCTTTGAAGGAACACTGCCATTTAGGCGAGAAAGGTGAGAAACAATGATCTAGAGAGGTGAGAAGAACTTGGTTTCTGCTGTTGACAGGCAGTGGTCAGGGGAAAGTGTGTGACATTGGTAGATGGTGGTCAGCACAGTTCCATAGGAGAGAGCAAAGGTGGCAAAGTAATGGGTAAATAGGTAATCCGGGAGCAGGGAACATTCAGGTGAAAGACCAGGAGTTAGGACTGGACATACATACATGAGTTCGAAAGGTGAAATGAAAAGAGGTCGCTTGAGGAGAGCTTGTAGCAGAAAAAGAGCCAGAGGTAGAAGTTTTACCCAACCAACGTGACGTTTCTGTGGCAGTATGACAAGAGTGGTCTTTAGGGAGCTGTCAGTTCTTTCTATCATTCCTGAAGACTGGGGGTGATTGGGAATATGAAAATGCCAAGGAATGTTGAGGGCTTTCGATTGAGTTTGAATAGTGAATTTGGGAGAATTTGGGAGGTGAATGCAGGGCCATTGTCTGACTGGAAGGAGACTGGGACACCAAATTGGAGAATGACTATCTGAGCCCTTTTGTTGGTGGTGAGAATTCCTCCACCCACCCTGAGAAGGTGTCCAACAAGACCAAGATGTACTTGATATGTTTGAGAGTGGGCATGTGGGTAAAGTCAAACTGCCATTCAGTTCTAGGAAGAGAACCTCTAGCCTGGTGGGTACATGAAATTGGAGTCTGACATCTGATAGATTTTGCAAGAGGTAGTGATATATTTTAAGAAACGTAAGTTCTCAGGAGTAGGCTATAGATGGGTTTTTAACAAAATAAGACACCGCTTGGCTGTTAAGAAGAAAGAGCTAGTGAAGATATGACAAAGTTTGGTCAGTGTCAGGGAGTGAGAGAAGGGATATGGGTTGTAGTATAAGAATATCCTGAGGTGGGTAAGACAAGTCTAGGCCCCTAAGGGTCTAGCTGCCTCATCAACTCACTTGTTTCCCTTGGAAACAATAGACTCATCTGTCTGATGGGATTTTCAGTGGACAGTTCCAATAGCTGTGGGGAGATGGGATGCCTTTAGCATGGCCATAATTTCGTTTGCATTAGTTAATGATCCTCCTTTTGTAGTAAGTAACCTGCGCTCCTTCTAGATAGCAGTGTAGGACAGAGAGATCTGGAAAGCATTTTTAGAGTCTATATAGATGTTTAGGGGTTGTCCCCGTGCCAGTTGAAAGGCAGGAATAAAGAGTATTATTCAGCCTGTTGATTGGTGATATTGTTAGGAAAGGCCTGTGCCTCAACCACCCTGGTGTCTGTCACTATAGTTCAGCCAGCTCTTCTGGCTCCTTCTTGTTGAAAGGAGCTGCCATCTGTATACCAGGTATAGAAGGCCTGAGGCAATGTGCCCTCCTTTCTGTGTGAAGGATGAGGTAATAGCTCCTCTAAGCTTTCAGTGCAGGAGTGAGATAGGCAGTGGGTAGTATTTGGTCAAGGAAAAAGATTGGAAATACTGAGTGGTGGGCATGATTGGAAAGTAAGTTTGGAGTCTTCTGTTAGTGCCATCTGAAGAGAAAGAACCCTGGAGAAAGGTAGAGTTTGTAAGAGAAACAGTAATAGGAGACCCAGAGGTTAGTTTTTTAAACTCTCGAATAAGGAGTTCAGCAGCTGCTAAGGTACAAATACAAGGTACCCATCCCTGGATAACTTTTTTGACAAGTATGCTACAGGTACAAAAGAGGGTCCCACTTGGTGGCTGAGAACTCCAATGGCAAAACACTCCTTTTCTGTTACATAGAGGGAGAAAGGACAAGTCAGGTCAGAGAGGTGTAAGACTAGGGCCTGAAGGAAAGTTGTTGGAGTCTTTGAAAAGGCTTGGTAAGAGGTTTGAGAAAAGGTTCATGGGTGGGGCTAAATGTTGCTTCATATAAGGGAAAAGAAAGGAAGTCAGGAATGTAAAAAAACTAGCTATTTCTAGAAATGATAAAATCTCTTCCTTTGTAGAAGGAACAGTTAGAGACTGAGTCAGTTTCTTTCCATCTAAGGTAATAACTTTGTAATTGTTAGCCCTAAAGAGTGGACAGTTGGACTTTAGAAGGTAAGATTCTGTAACTTCTACTGCACAGAAAATTTAGAAGAGCAAAGGTATCAGCTTGACTAATTTATAGAGAGGGACTGTGTAGGCCCACAAACCCACCCTGCCACAGGGCACAGCCAGGGAGGCAGAATTCAGGGAGTTTGACTGAGCTTACATACACCAATGCTAAAGGGAGTGGGCTGTAGGGAAGCAGCTGGTCCTGGGTGGGAAAGGACAGTCTTAGGTGTGGGAAAGCTGAAGTGGGCAGGGGCTCCCCAGGTCTGCCACTGGGATTCTCAGACATCCAGGCACCAATAGGAGTTACAGAAGACCTGAGAGCAGAGTCAGAGGAAGGGCAGGGCGTGTGCTAGAGGAAAAGGGGAGGTCCAGCTTATCCCATAGGAGATTGTTCTTGGCTTGATGGAGGAGACTTGGGGGTGGTTGTGGCTGGGAACACAAAGAGGCCTTCTCCAGGAGATTAGGCTCCAGCTCTGTAAGTGAATGCCTACTTCATGGCTCCCCACAGCAGATCTTGATGAAAAGAGCCTGAGATCTTGAACCAGGCAATAGGTTCTATTAGGTTTCTTAATAGGGTTGTTAAAGAGGGAAGAGGTAGGACAGAGGTTTTTCCAAAGGAGGTCAGAGTTGATAGGATTAAGTCTCCTGTGTATCTGGTGAGAAAGATGGTGTTGAGCTTGGGTGATGAACCTGGTAGGATTCTGTAATTGGATAACAACAAAATAATGATGTTTAGCAACAGAGAGGTTCTGGACACCCCAGACTCGGGGTTCTACCTGAGAGGCTGGCAAAGGAAACAACATGTAGTTAGTAGGTTGGGTACTGGTAAGTTTGGGTTAGGTAAATGGGTGGACCAAAAGAAATAGAGGCTCCCAATTTAGCTAGAAGATACCTTCTCAATTAGGGGACAGAACACATTGGCACTACCAAAAAGAAATAGGTGAGAGGAACACACCAGAACTGCAACTAAATGGTGGGGTTTGGTGAGGTAGGTAAGGTCATCTCCCTACTCTGACAATAAGGAAATGAGGAGAGGTGGGTTCCCAAAACTCCATCATGACTGAGGAAGCAGCCAGAGTGTCCAAGAGGAAGGAGATGGGCCTCCCAAAAGCCATGATGACTACCTGGGGCTCCCTGCTGGTAATGGAAGTAGTCAAGGGAGCTCAGGTCCCTTCAGTTGTCCATGGCCAAACCTAGGAGTTCAGCTGGTTGGTGACCTGGGAGTGATGTCCTTCTGTCATGAGTGGCATATGGGCAACTGACAACCTAATATCTTTCCTGATGACACTTTTGGCATTAACGTGGTGGCTTGTAGGGGTTAGGGGAAGCCCTTGCCCAATGACCTTTTTGATCACATTTATATCAGGGACCTAGTGGTTCCCAAGCCTTAGAATGCCAGCAAGTCTAGGCAGTAGCTGGGGCTGGTTGCACAGCCTTTGTCAGCATATGATATTTTTGTCCACAGGCCTTTTCATCAATTTGATGGTACACTTTAAAGGCCAGTGCCAAGACTTCTGCCTGTGGAGTTAGGGGCTCCCTCTACAAATATCTAAGTTCATCCTTCATATTTGGGTAGCTTTGGGGAGAGATGTAGATTATAAGGAGTTGCTTGCCTTCTGTGTTTTCAGGATTTAAATTAGTATAGTGTAATAGGACCTTTGCAAAGTGCTCTAAAATCTGAGATGGATTTTCTTGTTTATCCTGAATGACCTCTCAGAGTTTTTCAAAATTGACTGGTTTTAAGGCTGTCCTATAGAGATCAGTCAGGAAGCAGGTTTTGAATTGGTCTCTGGCTAGAATATCATTTGGGGAATTATAGTTCTATTGAGGATTCTGGTCCGGTACTATCTCAGATCTGATTGGATATGCTGGGTCTGTCTGATGATTCTCATCTGCCTGTATTCTAGCTTCTAGCCTGTTTCCAAACTCGCTGTGCTCATCAGGAAGTAAATCGTTATTGAGAATCAAATGTATATCATGGAAAGTCAAGATATAAGATGGAGTAATATGAAATATGAAATTCTTTAGTGAAGGCAGAAGAATTAGGTATAGGATCCCAGTCCTTTTGTATTTGAGAAAGTTCATTTAGTGAGAATGAGACATCTACCCCAGCAAGTTCTCTTAAAGGAAGGACTAATGCTGAGTTAGGCTGGGTGAGGGCTTGACTGTAGATTTAGAGCAAGTGGTAGGAGGATTGAAAGTAGGTGCCGGAGTAGGAGGACTGGAATAGCTGGCACCGAAGAGGAGGAGTCTGAAGATGTTGAGTAAGGAGGCTCTGGGGAAGTCTGGTGAGAAGAAGAAGCTGTGGGAGTAGGAGAGGTTATAGAGACAAGTTAGAGGTGGTAAGGGGTAGGGTTCATTAGCTAGATCAAGAATTGTAGAAGTTTCATCTGGTTGCGGTGTCATAGCTAGAAGGAGTTGACTTGGTGCACAGAAAGAGCAAAGAGAGGATTTGGAGCCAAGATAGGTATAAGCTTGGGCATAGAGGACCTTCTTCTACTTACTGGCTGGCAGTGTATATGGAGATCTTTTAGAATGGTAGGATCAAAAGTGCCATTTTGTGGCCACTTGGAGTCATTATTGAAATGGTACTGAGGCCAGACCTTATTATGAAGGTGCGTAAGTTTGGCTGCCTTTAAATTAGGTGATAGTTTTAGAGATTTAAGATTTTCCTGAAGACATAACAGAGGGGAATCTGGAGGCAGAGTTGAAGATGACAAGATGCCCACTGGGTGAGTGATGTTATTAAAATATTCCTATCAATGTCCTGAGAATAAGTTAATAACTACTGAACATCCAGCCAAGTCCAGACTTACTGGGTCATCACACAGAAGCTTGTGGCTGAGTAGGTCCAGGGCCCAAGGAAGAATGATTTACCTAAGCTTAGGATTTTTTTCAGCAGTGAGAGCAAACCTCTTCTGAGAGGAGGGGTCACCCAACAGTGAAGTATGAAAGAAGAATAGCCTGTTGTAAGTAGACAGCCCTGCCACCTGAAACCATAGTAAAGTCCCAGCCTGTGCTGCATCTGAGGGCCATTGTCTGGTCCCACAGTCATATAGCAGCAGGGGTTAGTTGGTGTCCTTGGCTCATATTACCGATAGAAACCATGAGGACTTCCTGGTCTACGCAGCTGTCTAGGACCATGCAGATGTCCAAAGGCTGTGCAGAACTGACCCCTCCCTTCACTAGCTGTAGCACTCTGCAGAGCCTGCACATACCTCTTACCTGAGGAGAGTGAAGCCATGCAGTACAGTAGAGCTGGCCCTGATGACTTCAGGTGAGTCAGCTTCAAGGTCATGAGTACTGGGGAGCTGACTCCTATCACCAACACTTGTCTACTATAAGGTGGAGTGGGCACAGGAGTGATACCCTCCCCCTCATTGACCCCTCACCACCTATGGTACTCATGAGAGTGGGCCTGAGGTGATGAGAGCAAAGAGAAATGATTCTACCTCCTTCCCATGGCAGCATTCCCTGACCTAGATGGACAGTGCTGGAGAGTTTGCTCTGGTAGTGCCAGCAGGGTGAGTAGCTCAACTACCAGTGAGGCCAAGATCCTGGGCTTTGAGTTGTCCCACCCCAAAATTGCACACCATCTGTGAACTGTTAAAATGCCTGAAAGGCCAAATCTTGCTGATCCATGCCATCAAGATCTTCATAACACAGGGAAACAACCAGTGAGGATCCTATATTGGTGATGTGACAGGGCCCAAGACCTCAAACCAGACCAATTACTCATTGCAATGGACATTTTCAACTGAAGATTTGTGGGTAGAGGGGTATTCTGTGGGACACACTACAGCTTCCAAGATAAGATATTTTCTGTTGTGTTTTGTTCCTTTTGCTGGTTGTGTTTTATTTCCTTTTGGGGAGGAGGGTATAAGGGCATAAGACAGATATGAGGGATCATGAGATGATTGGGACTAGGGTGCGTGGTGTGAAGTTCATATACATACAAAAAATACAAAGTCTAGAAAATTCAGTTAAGAGTGTAAGTTTAAAGAAATTAGGCTAATTTAACAACTGATTTACATGTGAATTTCACTCATAAATAATTTGGATAGCAAGAAAATGGTGTAAAGACAATGCAGATATAAGCAGAGTTATACACAAATGCTGATTTTAAAAATGAAAGATTCTATTACTTTTGATTAAATTTCTTATGATAATTTTTAAATTTGACTGGTGATCTGATTATTGCTACCTGCACCCTTCTCAGATATGTGCTTTAATGACATGATGTTTCTTAGGAACAAGGTAGTGAACTTCAATTTTAAAGACTAGGATCTAACTTAATCATTGATAGGGCTCAAGTTTCAAGCATACACCAGGAAAAGCAGAAAAGCATGAAGTTAGCCATGCAGACTTAAAGCAATATGCTCTTCTATTTTTAGAGCTAAACCCCAGAGGAGATGTCTTTGCTAATAAATTCCTTTGTCAATGTTGTTTTCAGATGAAGCATTTTATTCTTTGTATTCCTAATGAAGCTGTATCTTCTTTATGCATCTAACAGAGAAGAAATAAATGAAGTATAGATCCCTGGATGTGTCACCATCTGTCTATCCAGCTCTAATCTAGGAAAAGATTCTTTCTCCAGATCAGGAGAAATCTATCCACTCTGGCATCATCTAGGCAGGGAATGGCTTCCATAGTTCAGGTGGCCACCTCAACCCCCTCTCCCTCTGGATCCAATACCATGATCATTCTAGTATAAATCTGGAGAACACATGCTAAATTCATTGTCCAGTGTAAAGTATAAAGACATAGATACATACAACAGATATGCGTTTTTAACTTCTTATAAGAAGAAAAACTAAAAGCTATAAATTCCCATATTTCGCCTTTGAAATTTATAGAGGTCCCTTCCTCATCATGCAGACAGAGGACTGGAGAAGGTTAGCAGAGTTGCTTGTAGGTGTCAACAAAACAGGTAAAACTGCTCTAAGAAGGGAAATAGCCCTCTTTGCTTAAGGCTGTTTGTCTTAGAAAGACTAGAAGGAGTGGATCTTTTGGGCACAGAGAAACAACAGCACCTTGACTGTTTCCATGTTGAGGGAGAGCATGGAAGTGGTCATTCCTGTGTACTGTGGATCAAGAATGTATTTGGAGCAGCGGTCAAGCAGGGGTGGGGCAGGAGTCGGGGGGCAGGGCAGGGGGAGAAGGAAACTCTCCCCTAATGTATCAGACAACTCTCTTGCCTTGCTGCCAATATCCCCACAGAAGAGTCATGCAGAGTTCCTTCTGTCCCAGAAGTAGGTTCCGGTGTGTCTAGGGATTTCTATCTTTGATGCCAGTGGCACTTATCAAATGTTAAGTGGGTCTCTAGACAGAAAAAGGGGGGTGGTGGTAAAGTAACCAAGGTTGCATGCAAAGTCATGCTTAATAGAACAGAAGAGCCAAGCGACAGTCAGGGAAATGCACAAATATTGCTTCAGGTCCTGGCTGACTCTAAAATGTCCACAGTATGAGGGCAGAAGCACTGTTCCATTCTCACCATTAGCAACCTAAGGACTCGAGCTAAAGGCGTAGACATGGAAGAGAATTTCCAGGACTAGCCAGTGTAAAAGAGATGGAGATTGCTGTTCTTATGGGGTTGCAAGCCCAGTCAGCTCCTTCAACCCTTTCTCTAACTCCTCCAATGGGGACCCTGTTCTCAGTTCAATGGTTGGCTGCTAGCATTCAGGGTAGGTAGTTGATGAGGGGGAACACCCTCATAGGAGAAGGGGGAGAGGGAGGGACTAGAGGATTTGTGAACAGGAAACAGGGAAAGGGGATAACATTTGAAATGTAAATTTAAAAACATCCAATATAAACATTTTAAAAAAGAAGTTGGAGATTCAATGAAAGCTAATTTTAATGTATGCTTTAAGGATGAGGAATAGAGGAGAAAAGGAGTTACAAAGAAAGGATGTCAAGCAAGTATGGATCCCTGCTTCCTGAAGGAGAGCAGAATAAACTAATACATACCCACTTATGGGTATGGACTCCTCAAAGGCAAGTCAAATTTGTCTCAGCAGAAGCTACATCAACCGGCTGGCTCTCAAGTTACAGCTCAAAAGGTTGATGAGAAAAACACTCCTCCCTTTTCCTCTTCGGATTTGAGAGATAAGTGAAGTGCCCCAGAGTTGCCTGGGATAGAATTACAATCTGATAAGGTAAAGCCGGGAAGCACTAATTGCACAAAGGACACCTCCTTTCCCTGTGGGTGTGTTTCTGGTGAGATTCCTAGGAAACTGTAGCTGTACACCTGGGAGGGAGAGAAGCCTTAAGAAGTGGTTAACTCTGTTGGAATTCTTTCTTCTTGCAGATGAAAGGCTTCAACCAGGGGATAAGATTTTTTTCTAATGTCCAGGTAAACTTCTATATCTTTCTGTCCTGCTTTCCAGTTTCTGGTCTGTGCACGTCTACAGACTTTCCTCTCCTTATATGGACACCCACACTGGATTTTTTTCTTTCTCTTCTCTTCACTTTACTTCCCTTCTCTTCCCTTCCCTCACCTCCCTTCCTTCTTTTTTGTAGAACAGTGTATTTCTGTGTAGCCCTGACTGGCCTGGAACTCATTCTGAAAATCAGGCTGGCCTTAAACTGAGAGATCCAGCTACCCCTACCTCCTGAGTGCATCACCACCTCTAGGCCTCACAATGGATCAGTTCCACTCTAATCCAGGATAAAGATGCTCTTCTTAACCTGATTATGGCTGCAAAGACCTTGACTTCATTTCCACAAGCATCACTGGCATGGAAACCTGTTCTTACAACATAAGCATCTTTATGAGAGATACAAGTCTATTGAGACCAGACATATAAATGCTAATGATGATTCAAATAAATAGATATTCTTATAATTTGATTTTAAAAACTGGCAACTTTAGGGTAGGAAATTAACAGAAATTATCACCTGATATAATACATTCCCATTCTCTGGCAGAGTGAGTTCATTTTGAGATACATCAGTTTAAAGAAAAGTTAGAAATAAAAACTGTTAGACATAAAGTTATATAATTTTATATGTAACATCTTAAAGTATATATTTTATTATGTGCATTGGCAATATTTAAAAAATCAAAATATGTATATATTAAAGTATACTTAATTTGTTTAATATATTTTACTATTGTAAATATATCAATATTTTAATTTTAATTCATTAATATTAAATATAATTTATTCATATTTAAATTATTAAGTTATTTTTAACTGTTTGACAGTCTTATGCATGGATGTAATGTGTTTTGATAAAGAGCCCTCATTTTTAATCGACTCCAATTCATCCTCTACCCCATTCACTATTCCTTTCTGAATCATGTGTTCTTATTTTCTTTTGATCCCAGAATCCACTTAGTGCTACTAGTGTGTGCTTTCATGGGTACTGTGCCATCTTTTGAATCATGGGTAGTCTCCTTGAAGGGGTACCTTGAATATAGCTCGTCATTTCTCTCCAAGTGGGATCTACCTTCCTCCTCCATGGTAGGAGATTGTCAAGCTTGATCCTGCCCATACAGCCTTGTATATGCCAGAACTTCTATGAGTTCACATGTATAACATACTTCTATTGTGTCCAGAAGAACTGTTTCCCTATCCCCATCCACTGCCTCTCCTCTTACAATTTCTCCATGTATAACATGGAGATGAAATACTTTCAAGTTGAAATCACCCACCATAACTGTCCTTTGAGGGATGATGTTGGCACACAAAAAGAAGGTTTTGTAGGTGGCACAATTTTATTTTTCTCTCTCATATCTTTTCACCGTTGGACCAATATGCATATACATGTTGCTTTTATAAATCAGAAAAATAAATATGAAACTATTGTTTCAAAATCAGCTGCTCTTGTGTTCAGTGCAGCTGCAATGACCTCTGAATTTCCCTGACAATAAGTCATATCTATTCATCTGCTCTTTTTGTCTTTGTTTTCCTGAGTTGTAACTATGGTTTGCCTCGGGCTCTTTTGATCAACATTGTTATTGTTTGTCCTGTCCTACTGAAATAATAATGTGCTTTGGGTGACCCTTGGCCTCCTCAATGACATAGAAAATGAATCCGAGAAAAACATCTACTTGAAAAATCAGAAAGGGACAAAAAACAACCTGCTCCAAAAACACCTTGAGAAGTTTTGCCCTTTAAATAATGTGAGGGAAAATCTGTAATAGCAATGAAACCAGAAAAGAAGAAAAAACTCAAAGGCATGTGGAAGGTTGAAATCCACTGGAAAAGTGAGGCACTGAAGAGCCAGTATGCATCATGAAGTTCTAGAAGTTTCCACACTGCAAGGTCTTTCCTCTTTGGGAGTGGTATACTTGCTATGATAAATGGTAGAGCTTAAGAAGTAAGCTGGGTATAGTTCACAAGTGTATGTTGGTGATATTTCTAGGCCAACAGTGCATGGAGCACATGTATACATATCCTGAGGACCAGTCTTATCAGACTGCAGTTTAGAATTTTACAGATTCACTCTGTAAAAAGCAGTTGGACCTGAGGGCAATGTGGAAGGTGTGCACTTACTTAGAAAATTGAATCTCTACGCTGTTAAAGTGGTAAGTTTTAAAACAGTCATTTGACTTGACAGCGGATGTTTGGTGTCCCTGGAATCACCAGGGTCAAAGCACTAGACCTGACAGCCTTAACTAAGTTAGGCTTGACCCTTAGTCCCTAATAGGAAGTGTGAAAAATTGAGAAAGGTGAATCATTCAGTATGGTTACATTGGAAAGGAGAGCAGAGGTCCTGCTCCTTTCCCTACTTCTCCAAGTCCACCTTCAGGGGTATGACATGAGCCTTAGATATAAACAGGGGCACAAGTTATGCCTAAGTAAGCTGTCTTTGTCAAGGAGTGGTCCAGCCCATCACTGACCTGTCATTCTCCCTGCCAGCAAATGAAACAATTTTTGAAGGGACTCTTCCTCTCTCTGTCTTTCTGACTCTGTCTCTGTCTCTTTGTCTCTCTCTGTCTCCTGACTCTGTCTGTCTCTCTCTCTGTCTCTCTATCTCTGTCTCTCTGTCTCTGTCTCTGTCTCTCTCTCTCTCTCTCTCTCTCTCTCTCTCTCTCTGTGTATGTGTACAGAGCTACTTTGAGAAAAAAATTTTGTATCTTGCCTTAAAAAATTGTAAGCAATGTCTATAACACTGTGAATATTAATTCTAATCTTATTTATGAAAATTATAAAATAGGAGATTAGCCTCACATACAAAAACAGATGCTTAAATGTTAAAAGTAAAATGTATAAAAAAATAAAAGTTTGAAATTAATTATTTATTTAAAAGAACATCTTAGAGCAACTAAGAGAAAGTATGTAAATGCATATGAAATGACAGTGAATGTTTATTCCTGTAATATTATTTATTGAAATGAAATTTAAAATGGATTTTTAATATTTTTAGTATAGCCCTGTTACTTTAATTTTAATTTAAATGTGAACTAATACATAAAAACATTTATATTAAAAGGGTAAAGCTGGCTTGAAAGGTAGTTCAGTCAATAAAGTACTTGCCTTACTAGCATAAGGACCTGAGTTCAAGCTGTAACACCCATGTCAAAATGACAGCTATGGAGGTATTTACTTGTAAGCTAATCACTGGGGAGACAAAAATATAAAGATCCCTAGGACTGAATTTCTAAACAACCTAGCCTTACTGATGAGCTCCAATTTAGGTGACAGACACTGTCTCCAAGGAGATAAGCACTGTTCATGAGGATGACACCTGAGATTGTACTGGACACACACACACACACACACATACGCACACACACACACACACCAAATAAAAAAAAGATAAAGTCATAATATTTACAACTAAATGGAAATTTTAATCTAAATGAAATAAGCCAGGTACAGAAAGATAGATACTCTTATCTCATTTTCTTATGGAATCTTAAGAAGTGATCTCATAGAAATTGAGTGTCTTAGCCAATGGTCTATTGCTGTGAAGACGCACTAGGACCAAGGCAACTCTTAAAATGTCAAGCATTTAATTGGGGTTTGCTTACAAGTTCAAAGGTTTAGTCCATTATCATGATGGGAAGCACGGCAGCCTACAGGCAGACATGGAGAAGGAGCTAAGAGCTCTACATCTGGATCCACAGGCAGCAAAAAGAAAGAGACACTGGTACTGGCTTGGGCTTTTGAAACTTCCAGTGACAAACTTCTTTCAACAAGACTATACCAATTCCAGAAGGTCTCCTCATCCTTCTCAAGTGTTGCCATTGCTTGATGGCCAAACAATTCAAATATACAGGGGATCTTTGGGAGCCATTTTGAGTGAAACCACCATAGGTGGGTACCACAGACAAGGGTAGTGAAGGCAACATGCATGTTGATCAATGGAGAATGTGTCACACTCACACAGAAATAGGAGGTTCTGTTTAATTATCACACAATGAACTGACTGTAGATGGTGATAATATGGTGCATATTTCAAAAGCTGGAGTCATTTTGGCACCCCTGCAGAAGGTTTTATGAAAAAAGAAGGTAAGATTGGTGGGTGGGCATGGTTAATGAAGAAAATAAATACATAAATATATTTGGAAAGAGCATGTTTGAAAAGAGTGTTCTGTACAGTGGAGAGCACACATTAAGGTCAGAGGCAAAGATCAGCGTTAACTTGTTTAAGTGACACTATAAATAGGAAAACTTGGCAGGAGTGAAATGTAAATCATTAAGTTGTAAAGAATACAGTCAATTTTATTGATGGTAATCTAAAAGTCATTACTAGACCCTGGTGGCATATGCTATGTGAAATTTAAAGGCTAAAATTTTATGGTAAAATGATTTACCATGATATTGTGATGATTGGGCTGCATCAGACCCTCCAGGCAAATAGACAAGAACAGCAGCAGTTATCTTGCACTGACTCAAGATAACACAGATTGTGGCTTGGACCTAAATGATTGCTGAAGAGGTGAGGAATTACATTCTCAACAAGTTCTGGAAGGAACACCAACAATTATTGCCTGAGGCATGGACTTAACAGGAGAGAGACATGAGAATCAACAGTGAGTTCCTCTAGCTTGAGCCACAGAAGAACGGCCTTACTGCTAACTGAGATCACATTTGAACTCTTCTCAAAGTAAATGCACTGCTCTTAGGCCCAATACACACCTTAACCGTGCAATGCATGTGTGCATGATATTGTGTCTTATGATAATGAAAATTATGAAGATTAAAGACACTCTATCAAGCTAAAATAGCAAAAAGTTGGCTATTTCACATTCCATTCACCTTTAAGGTGCTAGAGGCTTTACACTTCATTTTCATTACACAATGTAAGGAGATATATAAACAGTGAAGAATGTTTGATCCTGGCTATACTGTCTTCAAAATCGTTCACCAAAATGAAGTGGTAGAAGCATTTCCTGGGACTAGGGACAACTCTGGAGATCCAACATAACCATAAGGGATAGTTTCTGTTTTAGTTCCAAGAAAAAAAAATACTATGTGTGGTTAGGCCACTGACGTCAAAGACTTGATGTGTCTCATGAGAACAGATGCAAGTCTTCAAATATTTCAAAATTCAAACGAATTGTTTTCTTAGAAGTGTGTCAGATTACAGTAATTAGAATCTGATGTTGCTAACAAATCTGAAAACATGGCGGTGAATGGTCCTACAGCTTGCACAACATAAAAACAAAACTATCAGTGAATTATGAAGGCAGTTCCATTCTTAAAACTTAAGTGAACTTCTAAAGGGAATTATATCAAATATTTATGCAAAGGCAATTTATGCAAGTTAGATATGACTTTAAAGCACTTGTTCTCACATGGATCCATCAAGGCAAAAATCACAAAAGTAATTTTGACTTTAACGCCTTCTCATGTGTGTTTCGTTGCTTTTATTTCTCTATATGATTGCTTTAGAGCAATATTTAATGGCAGACAATGGAAATGTTAGTGTCTGCTAATAAGTCTTTACTTTTCTGAATTCAGAAGTAATGGCTCATTGGGTAGACAAGCCTGCAACAAGCCTAAAAACCTGAGTACTGTCACGGGTCCTCACGTGGTAGAAGGGCAGAGTGACTCCTACAGCGTTTCCTGCAACTTCCACAGGTATGCTGCACACACACACGCACGCACACACACACACACACACACACACACACACACACACACACACACACACACTATACATATCCATAGATAGGAATAAACGAATTGCCATTTCAATATAATTGGTTTTGATTAGCAAAATTTTAAAAACTACATCATCACTGTATTCTTTTTTTTCACTGTATTCTTTAAGATGCAATATTTCTTTAAGATACAACTTAAGTAGTACTTGCAATTTCAAACTTTTCTAATTCATTCTGTTCACAGCATTCCTTTGCATTGAGAAAGTCTAACTTGGTGGGTATCTTCAAGTATGTAAAACAGGAGACTTACAGGTGATACATTATGTTAAGATTTCAATACCTCAGACTTTTGACATATTAATCTATGAGGTTTCCTTTGGACCTGACACTGTCAAATTTACTAACTAGAACATCTCTTGCTTTCAATTCTAATACCACTCCCAAGCCTGCAGTCTTCCTTTTACCTTCTAAATCTCTCTTTAATAATCTTTGGTTCTGTGTTTATTATAATCTGTAGTACAATAGCCATCACTGTAGTCTTTTTGCAGCTGGGGTTGAGTTGCTCTGAGTGATTCTTTCTCTGAAATACAAATCCGATCTATGTATTTGTTTAAACTCCCCAGGGCTCCAAGTTGCTCCAAGATTAATGGCTTTCATAGATGATGAAAGTATTTTATTTCTAGCTTCTATTTGGTGTTGCTCCTCACCTATTTCTGCCATATATTTCTCCTGAACCACATAAGGAACCACATATCTAACTCCTTTGTCTCCAGTGCTCGCATTTTTCATTTATAAAATGCATTCAGTATTTCCTCCCCACCCCTTCTGCCTTCCTGTTTCCTCTGACACACGAAAAAAATTCCAATGCATTTGCTTCTACTTTTATTTGTTTTTCTGCAAACTAATTTGAATCAATGTCCTTTATAAAAATTTCCCTCAAACTTTGTGGCTCTCCATAGAAGTTGAATAAAAAGTTTAACACAACAAAAATCTCTTATGGAACATTTACTTTCATTGAAGTCACAAATATTTTGGCGAGAACACTAGAGCATGTATAACATTTAAATAATAATTATAAACTTTATTCTGCGGATCTTTTTTTCCATGCAATAGTCTTAATACCAAAAAAAAAAAAACCCACAGAAATGAACATTTTTTTAAAACCATTCTATTTTATATCTCCCATGATCCTACTCGCTTACTTTCTCCAGTTTCATGTCTTTCTCAAGATTCCCCCAGATATTTCTTAGCTTTTCAATGTGGATTCCATTTCAAGTATCTTTCTCATTAATAATTATCTTGGTCCTCAATTATTTAGGTCTTGCTTAAACACTACTCAACGATATTAGTTGTCTGAGTTTTCTGTCTGAAGCAGCAGTTCTTTTTATATGTCACTGCTCTGGATATCTCCTTGCTGGTGGTATAGTTTCTATGTTGCTGGAAATTAAAGTCCTTGACTGGCAGATCTAGCCAGGGCTCTATGATGGAGCTACGGTCCTGGCATCTGTGTTTTATCTATAGTGCCTTGCTAGAGAAGGAACAGTTGGATGGAGATTGCCTCATCCTAGACAGGCACTGAAATATATTTTTATATTTCATATAAAATTAAGTCAGGAAGTGAATATTGTTTTCACACTCTGTCTTGGAGCTGTTACATACTAGGACCTTAGCAGTTAGAGAAGGCACTAGACAATAAATAGAAGGACGGACTGACTCCTACTTGTTGGGCAGCATCTGTGATCTAGCACAGCCTTCACTAACAATGGATTCGCAAATGTGTGTATTATCTGAAAACCCTCAGAATAGAAGCTTAGGGACCACTAGGAATTCTCTTAAAACACCTGTACTTTCAAGTTCCTAAAAATATCCAATAATATTTCTAAAAAGGGAGAAATACTTAGTGAAAACTATTAACATACTCAATAGCATTTGATATGCTATTGCCTGTTTTTAAAATTAGAGTCCCAAATATCAGATGGATTAGATGGTAGATTTTGTGATCCATATAAATCATCTTGTTATATCATATCTTTTTACATTTATTTATGCATTCACTCATTTTGTGTGTGTGTGTGTGTGTGTGTGTGTGTGTGTGTGTGTGTGTGTGTGTGTGTGTGAAAGCCATCCAAAAGCTGTAGGAGTGAATTGCTTCTCACTTTCTACCATGTGAGACTTTCAGATTGAACCCGGGTCATAAGCCTTGGTAGCACCTGTCGCTGCTACACTGAATCTCTAGCTCTAAGGTTACATTTTAATATACTGCTAATAGACTCATTTTTCCTGTAAAATTAGAATAATAGCCACAGATTACAGAACAGGATGTTTATTAAGTTCTTAGATAGTTCTCCCAGTGTTTATGTTTTAACCAAGTTGTCTTTGAGATATCTATTACATAAATATTTGTTGTGATTTGACCATTGCTAGCACTGCGGACAAAGCAGGGACCCATCTGGGTAAATAATGACATTTTATTTATTCTGTACTCTTGGTGGTTCAAATGCCCAAATGTTGCTCAGGCAGAATGTTCTGGAAAGGTTTTTAAACAGGAGGGGCAATTCATTTTTCTTTAGCTTCCTGGGTGGGAGTTGAGCACAGAACTGCAGATGGCTATTTCTTTCCCCATGTGGAGAAGCCCATCTGTGGTCAAAGATGATAAGCATGACTCATAGAGGAAAATAGAACTTGTGATAGACAAAATCCTACAAGCATTGGCCGTGTGACTTGACATAGGTCCTGAACTTTCTGAGCTTCAGACACTCAGCTTTTCAGTCCCGTGCACTCACTCCCACAATAGCTACAGCAAGCTGAATTTCTATCTGCAACTGAAGATGGTTTGACCAATTTGAAGAATATTCATAAAAGACTATCTCTTAAAAATTGTGTACCTATAGTGTTCAGCCATGCCTCAATACATTAAATACATATATTTAAAGACAGGAGAACTCATTAAGCACTTTCAGGTATAGAGACTGTTGAATTAAATATGTTGAATGTTATATGAAGATTTTTCGGTAATTTACAATAAATATATTTATTGTCTACCTGTTTGTTTGGTGGTGATGGAAACAAGCCTACACTGAGCTCCACTCATAGGGCTTGAAGTAAGGTCTCACGCTCAGCTCTCAGTCTAGACTAGAACTCACTGTGTAGCACAGCCTGCCCTCAAACTCACACTCCACTGCCTTTTGAGTACTTGTATTACAGATGTGTAGCACCATATTGGGCAATATATTTTATAATCTAATGAGAAACGTAGAAGTATTTAAAGGTTAAACAATAATAAATAAGATAATTTTTATTATTAATTTAAAGCAGGGTTGTCAAAAGCTCCTTGAGAGCACCAAAGACGTATCAAGACTGGGAAATTATGAGTGTATGTTTAAGCTGAATTTGTTCCAGAGACAATAATGACAACTTCATTTTGACTCTTTCAAGGCTCCTGGAAGTTTCTACATAATAGAGAACTTCAGAGAGTCAAGGTACATTACTGTCTGTCATTCGGATGTTTAAAGTATCATATAAAGAAATAGGAGATTCTCAGTGAGAATGGCCAATGAAGGAAGTTCCCAGTCCATTGTGGGTAGTGTCATCCCTGGGTTGGTGGTTCTATTAAAAAGCAGGCTGAGCAAGCCATGACTAGCCAGTAAGCAAAACCAGACCATGGCTTTTGTGTCAGCCTCTGCTCCAGGCTCTGCTCAGTTTGAGTTCCTACTCTAACGTTCTTCAATGATGAAACAGCAATGGAGAAGCATAAGCCAGATCAACCCCTTCCTTTCCAACTTGATTTTGGCAGCAGTGTTTCATTGCAGCAATAGAAACCCAGAGTAAGACATTACGAATGTATTCCTTTAATCAACTTCTGTTTGTGCTTTTCCCAAATCCTTCAAGCAATGATACAGATTCAAAAACAAGACTTCTGAGCCATTCTTGTCTGCATTTAGATGGTGAGCTTTCTTCTACGAGCTTTAGGACTCAGGGCAAATTACTTAATTGTCCTATACTTCTTAAATGAAATGTACTAATAATGTGTGGCACGCACAGTTTTGTGAAGTTGAATAGTGACAGATTTGGCACACCGTGGTCCCTCTGGAACTTAACCATCATCATTACCCTTACTGTATGAAAATTCAGTTCAGACAAACAGAAGGAGCATTCTTAAGTGAAATTGAAGGATCAATAGTGATTGAATGAGGGCATATCTCTTTTAGAATTTTTACATGAACAATTAGTTAGTCGAAGCCAAACAGAATAATTATTATCATAGCTGCTTTAAGAATATAGGTTACCGAGACTGCTAATGTACCCTGACAGTTCTTGAAGCAATTTGACAATTTATGATTACCCTAAAAATCAGCGTAAATAAATATGAAATTCTCAGAGATAATGTGCATGATGGAACTATCTGGAACCACAAGGCTAAAAATATTTATGCTCCCTGGAATGAACTTAAAATGACCTGCCCTAATTTTGCCTTTAAGAATTTATTAAATATAATTTTTCTAGTGCATAATTTTTGTGAGAGTTATAGCTCCTAACCTAGAAGGCTTTTCAGAGTGTAAGTTAAATTTTTGGACTGTATCTTGAAGAGTAAGGTGCTATAATCAAATACACAGTAAAAGTATTCTTGCTTAGAGAACCTAGTAACTACAATTCAAATTTTTCTTCTATTTTAGCCACAATATATGCCTAATGGTCTAACTCACATGATCTTTCAGAAGTATCTGAATTTATATAAACAGAAAATTGAAAGAATAATATTTTCAAAAAGGGAGATGGGATAATATCAATATAATAAATAAAAACAATAAAAATAAAACATACAGGGAAACATTTTGCTCAAAAATAGCAAATGACTGATACCTGTCATCATCACAAGATCTAGACTCACGTGAGAAACAAGCCTCTGGATCTGGATCTGTAAAGGAGTTTCTAGACCGGATGGATGTGGATCTGTGAAGGAGTTTCTAGACTGGACTGAGTAGGGCAATTCATCCTAAATGTGTCTGACACCATTTTATGTGCTGTCCTGTAATTAACAAAAGTGAGCTGAGCCCCTGGCACTCACTTCTCCCTGCTTCCTGACTGTTCATGCAGAGTGACCTCCTGTCTCACAATGCTGCCTTCCCAATAAGGACAAACTGTACCCTTTTACTATGAACCAAGACTAGCCACATCTTCCTTGAGTTGCTGTTCCCACAGGGGAACACTGTTAATAATGAATATCTTGGAGTAGCAGAACTTGGATGACTATTGGTTTTTCTGTCTATTTCAAAAGGCAGCATATTTTCTATTCAAATTTAAAAAAAAAGTGTTATTTAACCAAATGAGACTCCAGGTCTCATTTTAACATACGGAAAGAAGGCTACACCTTTTCCCTTCTCTTCTTACCAGTTATTGGCTTCATATATTACAAAACAAGTATTGACAGAGTGGCTAAGAATATCTATTAATGTCTATCAAATGAGGAATATGAATTGTTTGATGGGGCATGGCCATTGTAACTTCACTAAAGGAACGGAACTACATAAATGCCTCATATTTTTATTTTGCAAATCACTTCTAGCTGTTTTCCAAAAACCTTATCTGTCGCTTCTGTAGTTAATGGTAGCATGTTTGAGATGGACTTCAAATACTTAAAAGAACAAATGAGAGCCTCAGCCTGGGCAGATTCCCCGTGATGGAAACAGCGTCAGAAGAACTCATATGCTATTCTGATCAAGAACACTCACCTCATGATGGCTCTTTGCTTGTTCTTCTGCTTTGAAGCACGTTAATGTGATAAGAGTTGTCAGTGCAAAACTGTGAGAACAATGTCCCAAATTAGAATATGTTTAAAACATCCTCCCTTTGCCAGAAATGTCCTTTAGCTAATTATATACACAGTAACCAGGCCCTCCACTCACAGCAGAGGAAGCGATTATTAATTGTGCATTTATCAGTATCTTATACTGATGCTATATTTAAACTGTATTTAGAAAAAGATCAGTGTCGTGTTTCCAATAACACACACTGTTATAGATGATAGACTGGATGTGATGCCCAAGTCAACAGTCGTCGTGATTCACAGCTTAGTTAAAATCAGGAGAAGGCTTGTTTGCACATGTGTACATGCATCACACGCCCAAAATGCACACATGAGTTTTTAAAATTACCAAATTTCTCTTAGTTTACTATGATATAATGGAAGACTAACATCCAGATATCTGGGCTTCATTCAAAAAGTAGAATGGGTTATTCAACTGTTTCCCAATCATGTGGGAAAGATAGGACCATGGCATAGAATCATAGGTAGGGATAAAAAGAGAAGGATAAAGACTGGAAAAATATTAATGGGATTCTACTGGAATTCAGGTATTTAACCAAGCAGAGAGGGCAATGGGTACAGACATTGTTCCTGTCTGTATTCTTTCACTGAAAAGCAGGTTTGCTCTGTTCATTGAGTCTTACCTTTCAGGGGTCATAAATACATTATTCCTGATAGTCCAGAAAAGTAAGGAGGAATTATCAGGGTCCAGCATCATAGGTACTTGGAATTGCTTATTATTCTTATTCACTTTAAATATTTATATAGTTTGGAATAGAGAGTCCCCTGTGACACATAATGATATCAACTTCACCTGCCAAGTCAAACGTGGAAAAAAAAATTACTTTAAACAAATGTGTTTTAAAAAGGCAGCAATGTTTTAAATGTACCCTGCAGCTCTCAAATTTGTCTTTGTTCTGGAATTTATAGGTCTTCTGCAGCTCTTGTAACATTACAATGGCCTGTCCTTACTTCACTTTCTCCTCAGGTCGAGAGGAAATTGTTACTCTTCTATCTCAACCACAAATATTTCCTTTGCTCATGGCTGTCTTATGAATTCTTTATCTTCCTAACTCATACAGCTGGTTGTTAATTTTATTTATTTATTTATTTATTTATTTATTTATTTATTTATTTAACAATGTAGGGCCAATGCTGCAGTCTAAAAATAGAAACCGTAAGGGATAGTCAAGTACTAAATAATTTCCATTATGGGTAGCCCTAGATTTATTTTATTAGTATTCATAAGTATAACTAAGGCATCCAGCAAAAGAATATTCATTTTAGCCACAGCATCATGAAGAACATTTTTACTTCTTTAGAAGGTTTTTTCTCTTTCTTTTGAAATATCTGGTCAATAGTATCAGAGAACTCTAGTGCATAGTCTCCATTTTACAAGTAATTTTATAGAAAGGAGAATTTAAATTTGATGTAAATGTCATATGGTAAAAACCGTTGTTAGTAGAGCTTCCTTCACATTCACTGTCTAGGCAATGGTTTTCCCACAGCTTAGCTTACTCAAAGATATTGCCTTTCTAGTCTTCTAGAAATCCTTCCTCTAGCCCACCGCAGGCCTCTGGGAAGACAGGCAAGAACGTGTTTCTTTTACTTGCCCTAAGGTAAGTCATGGTACTGCTGGCCTCTTCGAATTTCTTATATAAAAGTCTAAATCTGTAATTTTCACATTGATTTTATTGTTGTTGTTGTTCACACAGTTCAGAGTTGCAGAACACAGATAGAAGAAACTTATGAGACAAAGGGGTGGTTTGGGCTCCTGGTCTGGAAATCACCATCATGACAGAAAAGGTCTTAGGGCTGGTGGCCCTGAACATGGCAGTAGGAACTTGTAGCATGAACTGAATAAATGTTCATAGGACCTTGTAGGAGAGGGTGTGAAAGAAGAGAAAACAGAACTAAGAAAATGGTCTACACATGCCAACTAGGCACCATGGTCCAAAGCTTACAGAAGCTCTCAAAATCACCACTGGTGAGAACCAAGTACTCACCAGAATGTTTAGAGTCATTTGCAATGGAATTCCTTGGGTCTTCTTTCTGTTTTTTTTTTTTTACAGCATTATTCAGCTTTTGGTTTATTCGCACATACGAAATTTTACACAGATTCCATTACGTGTTCTGAGCTGGCTGTGTTCACACGTGCCTAATTTCAGCAATAGGGAGCCAGAGGCAGGCAGATCTCTGAGTTCCAATCCAGCCTGGTCTACAGAGCAAGTTCCATGATGGCTAGGACTACCCTGTCTTGAAAAACCAAAAGATACGAAATAAAATAATAGAAGTGCCAGACGATAAAATCTCCACCTTCATCATACCAGCATTTTATGATCACTTCTTCTTCGTGTTCCCAGAGAATATATAATACAGGGATTCCTACACATTTCCACAGAAATCATACACGGACTTCAGTGTGTTTATATGCAAGTGGTGTCACGCATGAACTTGCATTCATATTCTGACCTTCACATACTTTTCCTCAGGGTGGAAATTTCTCATGCTTGATCACAGTCCAGAGATAATTTGGCTCTGCAACCACACACACCGTATCTTTGTTCATCTAGATGTCTCGCATGTGAGAGGTGGGGGTGGGGGAGGGGCGAAGAAGAACCACACACAGTTGAAGCAGTCCATGTGTCTGGTCTTTCCCGAGGCATAGTCTCCTGAGAGCAACCATTTGAAATATGTTTTACAAATTGCATTCTTAATGGAATATGTGTAGTATGAGGTCAGAAAAAAATTCCTTGGTTATTTCTTTGAAGTCCAATGTTTTATAAAATAATGCCAATTCTGATGATTTAGGAATCGTTCAAAATGACATAACTGTGGTTTCATTTTGCTTTTTAAACCTAGAGCTGTATTCTTTTTTTTTTTTTTCCATGCCTTTTGAAAGACGCACTGGAAGCAACGCTCCCAGACGTTTCTCCCTTTCCCACCCCCTTTATTTTTTTATATTTGACCAAAAGGTGTTCACATCTGTGCAGAACCAAGTCAGTCTCAGACATCACGTGCAGCCCAGGACATGTCAACCTGTGTGGGAAGCTCTGCCACACAAGACTGTTGACTCTACAAACCCGGGATTCAGCAAACAAAGAGACAAGTAAAAGAACATCTCTCTCCTTCCTCAAAATGTTCCCTGTTCCTGAAGTCTCTGAGTGATTTACATGGAGTTGGCAAGATGTATTTTCTTAGAAATGAGAAAAAACAAAAAATAACAAAAAATTCAACCAACAAAGAACACAAAATATCCCTCCTAATATCTAAGAAGACTTCACAATGAGAGCTAGCACCGTGACAGTCACCCAGTGAAAATTCCTCACCACAGTTTACTCTTTGGGTTATTACCTCAATCCTGTTTGATAGATTATTATTTCCTCTTTATAAATGTAGAAATTGAGGCTATGGTAAGTTCAGTACATTTATACAAATTCCACCATTTATGTAGATGCAGAACTGACCCTTAGACCTGTGACTCTGGTTCAGAAATTGAGCCTGCACCAACCCATTACTAAGGAGGATTTACACATAAGACATACAGGTTTTTCAGTTTTCCTAACATCACTGATATTTATGTTCTATAATTATTTTTAGTTCTTTAACGACAAGAAATATGGGGTGGGGTGGGGGGAGCCTGCTACTCTGAGGGTTCGTCACTTCTACGCAGTTGTTGGCTCCAGTCAAATATCCTGAGGAACTCTGTGGCAATCCTTCGTCTCTGGCTGCACGGGCTCTGTGCTTTATATCCCAATAGGATTATGTATGACTAAGCTTGCTTTGTTCGTCTTGTCACTGCCACGCACTTTATCAAATGATTTACTGTAGTCTGCGGTAGGGCAATGATGCAGAATCTGGATATTTTCTTTCTTAAGTGCCCTGCCACGCCTGACTTTCTCGGGTATATTAGCAGACCACCTTTCTCAGGACCAGATCTGCAGACATGCAGATGACACTCAATCACTTCATACCATTGTTTGTGTTCTCCCCCAAAACATTGTCTCCTGGTCAATATTATATTAGGCACAAGAAAAATATGGGAGAAAAATGATTTTAACCATGTTGGGGGATTTGAATTAGCATTATGTATGAGCAACGAGAGATGCAGGGTGCGCCAATCTGATAGTTCCATATCCTTTAAATGTGGCACTAAATGTTTTAATTCTCCTACAGTTTCAGAAGCGTATAAAATGGATTTGTGTGACCCAATAATTCTTGTATCCCACAACACAGGCTTTGTACCATGAAAGCGCAGCTTCGAAGGATGTGGGTCAGTCTTCTAGAGTACTCATATATATGCCAGGGACAAGTCAAAATAACTTGAAAGCCTTCACGAATTAATATTTAGGACTCTGAGATATTGTATCCACTAGTATATAAAGAAGGCCAGATTACATATGAATTGTGTGCTTTTAATTATCTTGAATGTAATTTCAGCCTAAACCAATTTCCATGCGAGCAGTCCTCTGGCTGGATTCCTCATGGCTAATCTACATGGTTCTGCCATGTGGTTGGGAACAGGAAACACCTGTCTCCTGCTGGCTCGCACTCACTTAACACTATCCCTGGCAGCACGGTCTTTTCAGTTGCAATGCAACTCACCGGAGGTCATCGCAATATGGACTATTTCAGCACATGTTACTAACCATCGGTGTCTAACAACTCTCGAGCACTTTGTGGGTCTGAATCGTTATATGGCCACGAGAGGATTCCAGGTTATTGTCCTGGGGTCCTCTGAAAGAGATCATTTGCAAATTTCAAATTCATGGGGATCTCAATACATAAAATACCTTATTTTTACATTTTATTGTCTTAGAGAGAATATATCTCACCTTGCAAAGTGAAATGCGTATTTCTAGTTCTTTGTTTTTTAAAAAGCATAATAAATAAAATCTATCATAAGGGTTTTAAATGTCAGCACAACGTATTTGCCTTAGAGTTTTGGGTTTCTTTTTTTTTTTTTTTAACCTTTTATAGTGCTGGAGAACAGAATCCTCATATTTTATACCCCACTCAGGTTCTCATTTTCAGTTCTGCAGTACAAAGTTTGACAGTTATCTCTAATACAGATACTACAGCCCTGAGAAGGAGGTTTCAGATCTGTTTCATCATCATCATCATCATCATCATCATCATCATCATCATCATCGTCATAATTTCATAATGGACAGTCTGCCTACAATAATTTAGAAAGATACATTTGGGCAATTGCTTTCCTGTTCTCTCTGGGTTGTGAATATATTTCCTTTTTAAATTTTTTTAACAATATTTTTATACACTCTCAAACACACACCATAGAGCTCATGTGGGGGTTGGAGGACAACTCTTAGGAACTGGTTCTTCTGCCATGTGGGTCCCAGGGACTGAACCCAAGCCATCACAAGCAGGAACTCAAAGAACCGTAGGAACCCAGACACCCAGTAATGAAGATGATTTCTTCTCAGACAATCTCAGGAATAAAGCATGGATTCTTATTCACCTCTTGTCTACTACACATAGAAAACACCAGCCCAGTTTACTTTGCCAAAGATGACCTCAGCCTTGAAGACAAAAGAAAAGATTTGACTTGATTTCAAAAAAATGTCTGGAGAACTCTGGGTTTCCTCCAAGTAAGCCTTCCCCTATCTGGAGAAACAGCCCTGGGAATGCCTGTTTGTGGTCCTGGATTTTCCACGATCTATTCTCAAATAGAAAATAGTCAAAGTCAGTGACTTGTCCATAGTGACATGTTGGTTGTCCTTTGAATGAAGAAGCAGTAGTTCACACTGTTTTTCCTATCCATAGTAGTCTTTGTGTGGAATCACAGGGCAGAATTAAACATCCATTTGGACATCTTTAACTTCACTCTATTTTTGAGTGAAATGATAAAAAGTTATTTTGAAAAGGGGGTCCTAAAGTAAGGGGTAGGCATGTAGATCAGTTGGTAGAGCTCTTGCCTAGTGTGCATATACCCCTAGGTTAGATCTCAACGCCACATAAAGGTTTGGCAGGCCTATAGTTCTAGCACTCCAGGGTTGAAGGGAGAAGAATTAAAAGTTTAAGGCCTCATCTACATATGAAATTGGAGTCTAGCCTGGGTAACTTGAGATTTTGATCACCCCACTCCACTGCCCAAAAGGAGCAGTAATTAATGAGGATCATTTAATTTGGGTAAAACAATGTTAAGACTTCCCTGTTTTGTGAAGGAAGTTTCTATTTTTATTAATGTATTCACTCAACTAATATCCTGACCATAGTTTGTTTCCCCATTCTCCTTACTCACAGTCCCCTCCCCATATCCCATCTCCTTATCCATTCCACTTCCATTTCTTTTCAGAAAAGGGGAGGCCACACATGGATGTCAACTTTCCATGACATATCAAGTGGCAGTAAGACTAAGCATATCCTCTGCCATTGAGGATAGAGGAGGCAGTCCTGTAGGAGAAAGCGGTCACAAAGGCAGGCAAGGGAGTCAGAGACAGCATTCCACTGTTAGGAGTCCCACAAGAAAATCCAACTACACAACTGTAAAATATGTGTCAATGGCCTAGGTCAGGCCCACGGAGGCTCCCTGATTGGCAGTTCAGTCTCTATGAACCCCTGTGGACCCAAGTTAATTGACTCTGGGTTTTTCTGTGGTTTCCTGAGCCCTTTGGCTCTTGCAATACTTCCTCTCCCTCTTCAACATCATTCCCCAAGCTCCACCTAATGTTCCATCAGTTTCTGTGTGAAGCCTCTCTGATGGCAGCTATGCTCGTGTCTGCATGTACAAAAGAATATCGCTAGGGTGGGCTCCCTATGGAATGAGTCTCAAGCTGGGCCAGTCATTGGTTAGCCACTACCTCCATTTTTGCTCCATCTTTACCTCAGCATGTCTTTTAGTCAGAACAGAGTTTTATGACTGGGTTGGTGTCACAATTCTTCCATTGGAAGTCTTGACTGGTTGCAAAAGATGGCTATTCAGGTTCCATATCCCCTATTCTTAGCAGTTTTAACTAGATCACCTCACCCTTGTGGATTTCTGGGAGCTTCCATCCTCTCAGAGATGCCTCCCCCATTCCAGTTGTTTCTCCCAGTTGTTCCTCTCTCCATCCTTTCCTCTACTAATCCCTCCTATTCTCATCTGAACTGCTACTCCTGCCCTCTCTTCCCCATCCACCCACAGTGTCCACCCCTGAAATCCTCCATGTTTCTTGGCTACTTCAGTCTGAAGATTGTAGCTTTGTTATTTTTTACTGTGCATTTACTATTCACTTATGAGAACACACCATGTTTGTCTTTCTGGGTCTGGGTTACCTCACTCAGGATGATCTTTCCTAGTTCCATTCATTTGCCTCCAAATTATAGGATTCATTGTTTTAACTAGCTGAGTAACATTCCATTGTGTAGCTGTACCACATTTTCTTTATCAGATGAGGGACATCTAGATTGTTTCTAGTTTCTGGCTATTATTTTTAAAAAGCTACTATAAACACAGTTGAGCAAGTGTCCTTGTGGTGTGATGGAGCATCCTTATAAGCCAAGGAGTGGTACAGATGAGTCTTGAAGTAGAACTATTTCCAATTTTCTGAAAAACCAACAAATTGATTTCCAATGTGGCTGTACAAATCTGCACTCCCACCAGCAATAAAGAAATGTTCCCCTTGCTCCACATCCTCACCAGCATGAGCTGTCATTTGCGTTTTTGATCTTAGCCATTCTCAGGGGTATAAGATGACATCTCAGAATTGTTTTGATTCGCATTTCCCTGATGACGAACGACGTTAAAAGTGCTTCTTGGCTATTAGAGACTCTGTCCCACGCGCGACTTCCCGCCAGCAAGAAGCACGCGAGACATAGAAATTCTTACTATGAGTGACTTTATTCCTGTCTCATGGTGGAAGCTCCTTGCGCCGCCAGGCGCACCTATTTATCCCCCGTGTGCGCACCCACACCTGATTGGTTGCTTACTCATGACCTCATCAGGTACGCCCCGGAAATGGGCAAAGACCTGGCACGAAGGCACTCTTGCACATGCGCACAGTTAACTTCCTGAGAAGGGCAGTCGGCTGGCGCAGAGAAGGCCAGCGCCATCTTGTCTAGCTCGGCCTTCCACGTGGGGCACAGTGGAAGCCAGCGCCATCTAGTGGTGGCGAAAGTTATTGCGGCCCTCTACAAGACTCCTCTGTCAAAAATTCTATTTAGATCTCTACCCTGTTTTATAATTGAATTATCTGGTTTGATGATGTGTAGTTGTTTGAGTTACTTCTATATTTGGATATCAACCCTTTGCCAGATATGGGGTTGATGATGATCTTTTCCCATTCTGTAGGCTGCCATTTTGTCCAAGGAAGTGTATTTTTAACTTACAAATTTGGGGCACATTTTTGAGTTCTTTCAGAAGCTGGTAGTTTTAGATTAGGTTGACTCATTAGTACATTTTAACAGTATTTGCATTTTTTTGGTAATTTAAAAACTCATGTTCTGACAACACTCTTTGTATCTTCCACATGCGTATCTTTTGGTGATAGTTTTGCCAGTTTCTCCCTAGGTTTATCGGCCTCCTGAACCCTTCCCATCATATGTGCGCTGGCTCTTTTCCCCCTGTTTTGACTGTTTTTACATGAATTTTAAGCAAAATTCCATGCTTTTCTCTTTCTAGAACATTTATGCTTGTTGCCATTTGGTTTTTAACATGAAAACTACAGTTTACTTTGAAACACAGTGGAGTCAGTACTTGTGTTCTGTGGAGAATGCTGCATTATTTGAAGTCTTACTGGGGTTTTTCCTTTTGATCCTGTGAGTTACAGAGATCACTCTAGTTCAGGCTGGCAGCACACCCCCTCACCCACTGAGCAATCATGCCCACCCAATCCTTCCTTTAACTGAAATAAGAGTCCCATCCATATTATTAATTAAGGCATTAGCATGTGTGACTTTGTACCTATGAATGAGGTTTCATGTTGTGTTTCCAAATGCACAGCATATGGAAACACAGTGGACGCTCCTCTAGTTCTATCCATTTTCTTCAAAATACCAGGATTTCATTCTTCTTGACTAAATAATAATTCACATCTGTACTGAGACTTCATCTCAGAAACTGTGAGAAGAGTCCTGTGTGTTTGCAGATATCTCTGGGCACTGATTTCTCTATGCCCAGACTATGAGAGCTTCAGTACACTGCTTCTATAGTGAATGTAGAATATATCTTTATTGTTTCACCAAACAAGACTTTCTGTTACTAACAGTATAGTTTTTCTAAAATCATTTCAAAAATCTCAGTATCCAATCTTCTCTGGTTCACATTTAATTGCTGATTTACAATAACCACAGCATAATTTGAATAAAATTAATGAGGTAATATATTATTCCTTTGTTCCTAAACTTGAGGCTTTTGTCACTATGATAGTTCGGATTTTCTCTGACATGACGTTTATTGCACAGAGGAAGTGCTCACTATTTGTATAAAGCCAGTACAAGACCATGGCAACTTCGAGGTGTGGTTAAGGGGATGGTTTTATTGTAGCATGTGCTTTGGTATGCTGTAACACCTTAGTTAGCCATTATCCCCAGTTTCTTTCAGACCCCACACTACTATTTTGTTTCTTTGTTTTTTTGGTACTAAGATTGAGCCAAGGGCCTCACAGGTGCTTCAGAAGTACTCCACAGATCTGCACCGCTCCAAACTTTCAGCATTTCTGTCTGAAACAATCAACTTTCAATATGTGCCATTTTAAAAATTATATTCAGACACACACACTTCTGGTATCCTCTTCCTTCCTTCCTCCTCCCTCCCTCCCCCTCCCTCCCTCCTCCCTCCTCCTTCCTTCCTTCCTTCCTTGCTTGCTTGCTTCCTTCCTTCTTTTCTTCCTTTCTTCCTTTTTTTTTTCTTGGTCTTTCAAAAAGAATCTCACTGTGTAACAGCAATGGCTGTCATAATCTGTAGAGCTTGCTGGACTCAAATCTGCAGAGATCTGCCTGCCAGTGGACTAAGGCATGCACCACTTATCCTAAAGTCGTCCAGGTTCGTCTCTGTGACACCAATGATAAGATTTCCTTCTTTTACTAATAATTAATTAATTAATTAATTTTACACTCCAGATTTGATTCCCTTCCCAGTCTACCTGCCCCCTCACAACCTCCTCGCCGCACACGCACACGCCCCTTTTCTCCACAAGGATGTCCCCACCCCACCAGACCTCTAAACTCCCTGGGGCTTCCAGTCTCTTGAGGGTTAGGTGCATCTTCTCTGACTGAACCCAGACCGAGAGTCCTCTGCTGTATATGTGTCACAGGCCTCATCTCAGCTGGTGTATGCTGCCTGGTTGGTGATCCAGTGTCTGAAAGATCTTGGGGGTATAGGTTAATTGAGACTGCTGGTCCTGCTACAGGGTGCCCTCATCTTCAGCTTCCTCTAGCTTTTCCCTAATTCAACCATAGGGTCACAATATTCTGTTCATTGGTTGGGCACATACATCTGCATCAGACTCTTTCAGCTGCTCTTGGGTATTTCGTAGGGCAGTCATGATAGGTCCCCTTTTGTGAATACCTCATAGCCTCAGTAATAGTGTCAGGTCTTGAAGCCTCACCTTGAGCTTCTCCATTTCCTTCCCTGCTTTTCTTTCAGACAGGAAGAATTATGGGTCAGAGCTTTGACTGTGGGATAACAACCCCATTCCTCACTACCTGATGCCCTGTCTTTCTGCTGGAGGTGGGTTCAATAAGTTCCCTCTTCCCACTGTAGGGCATTTCATCTAGAGTACCCCTCTTTGACTCCCGAGAGTCTCTCACTTCCCAGGTCTCTGGTACATTCTAGAGGGTTCTCCCAACCTCCTTCCTCCTGAGGTTGCCTGTTTCCATTCCTTCTGCTGGCCCTCAGGGCTTCATTCCTTTTTCCCCACCCAATACCAGATCATGTTCCCCTCTCTCTCCCCCTACCCCCATCACATTTCCCTCCTCTGTCCCTCCTCCCTCCTCCTCCTCCCAAGTGTGCCATCCT
Organism: Rattus rattus; assembly: GCF_011064425.1. Classification (NCBI taxonomy): domain Eukaryota; kingdom Metazoa; phylum Chordata; class Mammalia; order Rodentia; family Muridae; genus Rattus; species Rattus rattus. The sequence goes on along the minus strand of NC_046159.1, from coordinate 145,994,590 downwards.
CACTTGGGCCCTTCAGCTTGTTGACCTTTTTGAGTTCTGTGGGTATTCTATACTTTTTTTTTTTTTTTTTGCCTGCAAAACTCAGGATGTCCTGGTTCTTAATAGCTGAGTAGTAGTCCATTGTGTAAACGAACCATGTTTTCTGTATCCATTCTTCTGTCTGGGACATCCGGGTTGTTTCCAGCTTCTGGCTACCACAAATAAGGCCACTATGAATATAGTGGTACATGTGTTCCTGTGGCATAGTGGGGCATCTTTTGGGTATATTCCCAAAGGTGGTATTCCTAGGTCTTTAGGTAGGTCTGTTTTCAATTTTATGAGGAACCTCCAGATTGAGTTCCAAGGTGGTTGTATTGTTTGCAATCCCACTAGTAATGGAGGAGTGTTCATTCTCTTTCTCTACACTCTCACCAACATGTGTTGTCACCTGAGGTTTTGGTCTTAGCCATTCTCATTGGTGTGAGGTAGAACCTCAGGGTCATTTCGATTTGTATTTCTCTGATCACTAAGAACTTTGAACAGTTCTTTATGTGCTTCTCAGACATTTGAGATTCCTCTGTTGCAAATTCTTGGTTTAGTTCTATACCCCATTTTTTGATTAGGTTGTTTGGTTCTTTTGGTGGTTAGTTTATTGAGTTCTTTATATATTCTGGATATTAGCCTTCTATTGAAGGTGGGGTTAGTGAAGATTTTTTTTCCCAATCTGTAGGGTGCTCATTTGTCCTAAACAGAATTCCAATGGCTCATTCTCTAAGATCAAGAATTTATAAATGGGACCTCATGAAACCTGAAAGCTTCTGTAAGGCAAAGATTTCCTTCTTTTATGGATGAATACTATTTCACTCTGTCTATATACCATATATGAAGCTGTTATCATGAATAAATTGGTTATCACATTTCTGATATGATATTGCAAAACAAAAAACAAAAAAGTAAATTAATTAATTAAAGCTACAATGAGCAAGAGGTACAGATGCTTCTTTGAGATAGTGATTTCTCTTATTTTAACCATAATCCTGAGCTGGAATGAAAGATGGGAATTTAATTTCCTTTTATAAACATTCAGAAATTGGAATTAATAACACATATTGTAGTTGTTTGTTTGTTTTTAAGTTTTTCTTTACTGTTTAACAAGATGCCTGTACAAGGCCACCAACATTGCTACCAACATTCTATGGACATCTCCTTTTTTCTATAATCTCACAAATACTTTACTCATTGTTTGTGAGATGATTTTGCTGTGGTTGAATTAATTATTACATATACCTGTTTCTCATTTTTACATCTTTAAGAGGTATCTTTAGGTCCTTTGTGTTAGCATTCTTTCTATGCTTCACCCAACAGTTACCTAGCAACAGCCTGTTAGGCCTAGCTTGCTATAAAAGGGACTCCTTGGCCTCTCCATCTCTCTCTCTGACTCTGACTCTCTGCAATTTTTCTCAGACCCCCTTTGCTCTATCTCACCCCCTTTTCCCTGTATTCACTTCCCTCTCCCCCTCTCTCACCATGTGCCCCCCGAACTCTGTTACCTCTCTGTCTGCCTCTACTCCCTTCTCAACCCCCCTTTCCCATGTTCCTAAATAAACTCTATTCTTTTTTTTTTTTTTTTTTTTTTTTTTTTTTTTTTTTTTTGGAGCTGGGGACCGAACTCAGGGCCTTAGCATGCTGAGGCAAGCGCCTACCACTGAGCTAAATCCCAACCCAATAAACTCTATTCTTTACTACACCCATCTATGGCTGGTACCTCAGAGGGAGAGATGGCTCAGTATGGGCCAGCTGAGGTACCCCCTCCCACCACACCTTACAGTGCCCTACAAAACATAACCTTAGTTTTATAAAAATGTATCGATTTGTCCCATTTAATGGGACTTTTTGTTCATTTACTGTTGAATTCTATGTGTTCCTCACAACACATATGTTTATGTTAATCCCTGATCAGATCCAAGTTCTATGTGCTCTCTGCCATCAGAAAGGCTAGATTTTCATTCTGTTGGTTGCTACACTGCTCAGTCCCTGTACTTTTATAACAAACTTATTGTCAAGACCAATATCATAAAAATTTTTTTGCTTTTATCTGATTTATATTTTAGTTTCCAATCCTATATTAATTGTTAGGCATTTCAAGTTGCTTTTTATACAGTGTAAGCCAAGAGTCATATTTCACTGATTATATGTGACACGTTTTCTTAGCAGCAGGTATGAAAAAACTCTCATTTCTATATTATTAATTCTTTGTTCATTAACTAATCATCACTGTCCTGGTTAGAGTTTTGCTGACTTGAGATCTCACTCCATTTATTAACTTTAATTACTCTATTATTGTTTTTTATTTTTTATGAATATGTTTTGCATATGATTAGTTTGATTAACATAGATGAAATTCATTTTGAAGTTCACACAATAATGTAATTTATTTTATTTTTTTTAATCTTTTAATTTCTGGTTTATTAAAGTTAACATTTTGAAAGTTAACTTTGTATCTTTCTTTGTGTGTGTATTCTTTTTCAAGACATGGTTTCTCTGTTGTAGCCTTGGCTGTCCTGAAAATCCCCACCAGTCTGACCTGGAACTCAGAGATCTGCTTTCCTATGCCTCTGAAGCACTGAGATTAAAGGTGTGGGCCACCACCACCTGGCCAACTTTGTATCTTTCAATCTTGACATGAGGTCATGTCTCTTCCTTTCTGTAATTCTTATTTTTCTTACTTTTCTGTCTTCTTCAAGCCTGTTACTGAAGAGAAATAGAGACGGGAGGATATCCTTTCTTGTTATAAATCTTAGGGCAAAAATTATTCTTATAATAAAGCAATTATTATTATTTGTCTTATAACAAATATCTTAAGTTACAGAATGCCTTCCTTGCTACTCTATACTAAGTTAAATATTCCGTTTTCTACCACAGTTTTCAACATAAATAGAGGCATACTTTTGCCTTATGCCCTTTCTGTGTCTATGGGATGATCATCCAGTTTCTCTAGGCTATCAATATGATGGTAGATTTTCCAGTGTTGAAACAATCTCACAAATTCTGATGTTTTATGTTATGCATGCATCATTAGTTTTTTACTAAATCAATAGATTTACTAATTTTTAGTGACTTTACCTATATTTGTGAAAAATAATGGTTTGGCATTTTCTTACAAAGTGTTTAGTAATGATATTCTGTGTAATATTCTGGAGTCATAAACTTTTTGAGAAGTGTGCCATCTGAGCCTCCTTTCTGGAAATGACTATAAAAAACATTATGTATTTTCAAGTATCAGGTAAGTTTATCATTAAACTAAGAAGACAGAGTTAGCCAGAGCCAGGCTGACTCTATGACAGGCTGCAAACTAGCAGTTTGGGAGAATAGGTCTACGTTTCTGTTTCCCAGAACTAGAAAAGTCTAAAACAAGTCAATTTCTGGAAAAACCAACCTTCATGGACAGTCAATCAGGAAGCTGCTCCATCACTTAACCTGAGCTAACCTCAGGGGCAGTCAATCAGGAGCTATAGAAACTGCCCAACCACCTATCTTGAGACAAGTACAGGTAATCAGCAAAAGTCCCCAAAATCTCCCAGAGCCTTAACCAATCACAAAGCTACCTATAACCCTGGTGATAGAACCAACCAACTAGGGAATAGTAAAAGTCACCCACTCCTACCCTAACAGGCTTTAAATTGACTCTGCAAAGTCATACCTCTGTCTTCCATCCCAACAGTAGATCCCTGCATGCAGGTCCTCTGCAGAATAAATGCTCTTTGCTGGTGCATATTATTTGAATCTGAGGTATTACTCTTATCGAACCACATATCCTTACAAAACTAGTTTGATCTTAAAGTTCATGTTATATAGTTTTAATATGATGCAAATTTTAAACAACATAAAACATTTTACTTCATTTGTTGTGCTGAATTCGAGTTTTCTCTTAATATCGGTCCTCCAAGGAATTTACTTTGGATAATAGTTTCTTACCATTGTGATGCATCAGGACTGGTTTCTCCATTTGATTCTTGGTGTTTGTACATTGTATCGTCTCTCTTTCCTCTTGCTTTGATATCCTATAGAACAGGTTTAAGTGAGAAAAAATTATAATTTATGAGGTAAAATATGAAAAGGTAAAAGCATCGCAGGGATAGAGCTGTAAAAAGGAGGACACATAAATGGATACCTAAAGAGCAAAATCATTTTAAAAAGAATCAAATTCTTTCACATTGATCTTTGCATGTTATAAAATTTCCATCATTTTGTGGAATATCCACAAAAGTAATGATATATTAACTCATAAAGAGTACTTGCTATATTATTAGCATTCCCATGAACAACATCCCATAATTTAATTGCACAAATTAAAATAGTAACTCATTTCAAATATCCTAAGCAATCATAAAAATGACAATCTTGAATTCATTAAAAATAATCCAATGTGCATTGAAACGAGATGCAATTAAGACTACTGTGATATTAATTTGTCCTCTTAAATATTATCTGTTTCTTCAGAATGATCTTATACCATGGTACCCAACCACATGAAAATTGTGCCAGCAGCAAATGAGATACTTCAATATTTTTGTTTACACTTGAAACTTTTGTCAATAGAAGATTAATATATATGCTTTGGCTTGTTAACACAAATATATATTATATAAGAATGTTTTTTAGTATTTACATATACTTTAGAAAGCTACCAGCTTGTTCTATAATTTTTTAATGTTATGCTGGAAGCTTCAGAAAGAAAGAAATGTTTTATATAATCCACAGCTTATCTCACAATGTCTGTGTGTTCATAATATTACCAGAATGAGGAAATTAATGCCTAACAACATTATCATTACCTTTTAAACAACTTACTGTCATTTCAGTTCAAACTATTTAAGATATGACAGTAATGATTTTTCAGAGACTGGAGAGATGGTTCAATGTGTAGGACTGCTATTCATCTTGCAAAGGTCCCAAGTTCAGTTTCCAGCATCCATGTTAGGTGGTGAGCATCTGTCTATGACTCCAGCTTTGAGGGCATGCATACTCATTACATTAAAAGAGTGATGCATGCACGCACAAATAAAATAGTTAAAAAAAAAAGAACCCACGTCTTTAGTTTCTCCTCTGATGATTTCTTTTCTTTTTTTCGAACTATCACAATGTTTATTGATAGATATAAGTACATAAAATCAGGACACGGACATGACTTGGTAAATAAAGTAGACTTAATTTCAATATAACTGAATATAATAAGAGGGACCAATTCAAATTCTCACCATTTGTTTCACACCCACAAAAACCACATCAAGGGCATTAATGTTCTCTCAAACTGATCAGTTTTGTGCAAGTAAACCATGTTTCTTTTAAAAAGGCTTGTGCAATTGCCCAGGCTCAAGAATATTAAAATCTAGCACATAAAGCCCATTACTAGAGGTAGAAATACAGGCAATGTACTATTACAGCAACAACTATCAGTTACAGTTAATAATTTTTCTGTAACAACCAAATGGATAATCAAATATTGCAACAATTCAAGTATGACTGAACAAAGTGCATCTCTACAGAATTCAGTGTTGTTTTCAGTTTTCTAACTTAAAACAGCCTGTGTTACCTGGCAACAAAGAAGGTCCTTGCAATAACCTCCTGCCCCTGTACATCCTCTTAGAATTTGAATACAAGTGGGTTCTTTTCATCTGCAGTACACATGTCAAAGAACACCAGTGTGATGACCAGCACAATGTCTTTGCCATAAGTCACTTTTCTCTATTTGAGTTGCTACTCCTAGCAGTACAAGGGCTAAACAGAAGCAAGAGTGACTTACAACCATCATGCATACTTTTTAGTAAAAACCTAAGAATCTTCCTTTTTTAAAAACATTTTTATTAGCTATATTTCTTTACTTACATTTCAAATGTTATTCTCCTTCCCGGTTTCCTGTCCACAAGCCCCCATACCCTCCCTTCCCCCTCCCACTCCCCCATGCATGTATTCCCCCTATACATCTCCCTTATTGCCCCTCTATATTCCCCTGCACTGGGGATCGAACCCTGGCAGGACCAAGGGCTTCCCCTTCCACTGGTGCCCCAACAAGGCTATTCTCTGCTACATATGCAGTTGGAGCCCTAGGTCACTCCATGTATAGTCTTTTGGCAGTGATTTAGTCCCTGGAAGCTCTGGTTGGTTGGCATTGTTGTTTTTATGTGGTTGCAAGCTCCTTCACCTCTTCCTCTAATTCCCTGCAAGGGGGTCCTGTTCTCAGTTTGGTGGTTTGCTGCTAGCATTGACCTCTGTATTGGACATGCTCGGGATGTGTCTCTCAGGAAAGTTCTATATCCAGTCCCTTTCAGCACGTACGTTTAGTTTCATCAATCTTATCTAGTTTTGGTGACTGTATATATATAGGCCACACGTGGGGCAGGCTCTGAATGGCCATTTCTTGAGTCGCTGTTCTAATCTCTGATTCCATATCCCCTCCTATGGATATTTTTTCCTCCTTTAAGAAGGAGTGGGAGCATCTGCATTTTGGTCATCCTTCTTCTTGAGCTTCCTGTGGTCTGTGGATTGTATCTTGAGTAATTCAAGCTTTTTGGCTAATATCCACTTATCAATGAGTGCATACCAAGTGTGTTTTTCTATGATTGAGTAGCCTCACTCAGAATGATATTTTCTAGTTCATTCCATTTGCCTATGAATTTCGTGAAGTCATTGTTTTTGATAGCTGAGTAGTACTCCATTGTGTAGATGTACCATATTTTTTTAATCCATTCCTCTGTTGAAGGTCACCTGGGTTCTTTCCAGCTTCTGGCTATTATAAATAAGGCTGTTATGAACATAGCGGAGCATGTGTCTTTGTTGGATGTCTTTGAATATGTTGGAGCATCCTTTGGGTATATGCCCAGGAGAGGTATAGCTGTATCCTCAGGTAGTGCTATGTCCAATTTTCTGAGGAACCTCCAGACTGATTTCCAGAATGGTTGCACCAGTTTGCAATCCCACAAACAATGGAGGAGTGTTTCTCTTTCTCCACATGCTTGCCAGCATCTGCTCTCACCCGAGTTTTTTTATCTTAGCCATTCTGACTGGTGTGAGGTAGAATCTCAGGGTTGTTTTGATTTGCATTTCCCTGATGACTAAGGATGTTGAACATTTCTTTAGGTGCTTTTTGGCCATTCAATAATCCTCAGCTGAGAATATTTTCTGTAGCTCTGCACCCCATGTTTTAAATAGGGTTATTTGTCTCTCTGGAGTCCATCTTCTTAAGTTCTTTGTGTATTTTGGATATTAGCCCTCTATCAGACGTAGGATTGGTAAAGATTCTTTCCCAATCTGTTGATTGCCATTTTCTCCTAATGACAGTGTCTTTTGGCTTACAGAAGCTTTGCAGTTTTATGAAGTCCCATTTGTCAATTCTTGATCTTAAAACATGAGCCATTGATGTTTTGTTCAGGAAATTTTCCCCAGTGACCATGTGTTCAAGACCCTTCCCCACTTTTTCTTCTATTAGTTTGAGTGTATCTGGTTTGATGTGGAGGTCCTTGATCCACTTGGACTTAGGCTTTGTACACGGTGATAAGAATGGATCGATTTGCATTCTTCTACATGCTGACCTCCAGTTGAACCAGAACCATTTGCTGAAAATGCTCTTTCTTCCATTGGATGGTTTTAGCTCCTTTGCCATAGATCAAATGACTACAGGTGTGTGGGTTCATTTCTGGGTCTTCAATTCTGTTCCACTGATCTATCGGCCTGTCTCTGTACCAATACCATACATTTTTTTATCACTATTGCTCTGTAATACTGCTTTAAGTCAGAGATGGTGATTCCTCCAGAAGTTCTTTTATTGTTGAGTATAATTTTCACTATCGTGGGTTTTTGTTATTCCAAATGAACTTGCAAGTTGTTTTTTCTATCTCTATAAAGAATTGAGTAGAAATTTTATGGGGATTGCATTGAATCTGTAGATTGCTTTTGGCAAAATTGCCATCTTTACTATATTAATCCTGCCAACCCATGAGCATGAAAGATCTTTCCATCTTCTGAGATCTTCCTCAGTTTCTTTCTTCAGAGACTTGAAGTTCTTGTCATACAGATCTTTCACTTGCTTGAATAAAGTCACACCAAGATATTTTATATTATTTGGGACTATTCTGAAGGGTGTAATTTCCTTAATTTCTTTCTCAGCCTGTTTATCCTTTGAGTAGAGGAAGGCTAATGATTTGTTTGAGCTAATTTTATACCCTGACACTTTGCTGAAGTTTATTAGGTTAAGTAGTTCTCTGTGGAACTTTTGGGGTCATTTAAGTACACTATCATGTCATCTGCAAATAGTGATATTTTGATTTCTTCCCTTCCGATTTGTATCCCTTTGACCTCCTTTCTCTGTCTGATTGCTCTGGCTAGGACTTCAAGTACTATATTGAATAAGTATGAAAAGAATGGGCAGCTTTGTCTAGTCCCTGATTTTAGTTGGATTGCTTCAAGTTTCTTTCCATTTAGTTTGATGTTAGCTACTGGTTTGCTGTATATTGCTTTTACTATGTTTAGATATGGACCTTGAATTCCTGATCTTTCCAGGACTTTTATCATGAAGGGGTGTTGAATTTTGTCAAATGCTTTCTCAGGATCTAGTGAAATGACCATGTGGTTCTTATCTTTGAGTTTGTTTATATAGTGGATTACATTGATGGATTTTCACATACTGAACCATCCCTGCATCCCTGGGATGAAGCATACTTGATCATGATGGATGATCGTTTTGATGTGTTCTTGAATTCGGTTCACAAAAATTTTATTGAGTATTTTTGCATCAATATTCATAAGGGAAATTGGTCTGAAGTTCTCTTTGTTGGATCTTTGTGTGGTTTTGGTATAAGAGTAATTGTGGCTTCATAGAAGGAATTTGGTAGTGCTCTGTCTGTTTCAATTTTGTGGAATAGTTTTGACAGTATTGGTATGAGGTCTTCTATGAAGGTCTGATAGAATTCTGCACTGAACCCATCTGGACCTGGGCTCTTTTTGGTTGGGAGACTTTTAATAACTGGTTCTATTTCTTTAGGAGTTATGGGGTTGGTTAGATCATTTATTTTTTCCCGATTTAACTTTGGTACCTGAGATCTGTCTAGAAAATTGTCCATTTCTGTCAACAAGGGTGCAGAGGGTACCTGGAAGAGAATGGGGGACAAGAGATGCAAAGAAGGACACCAAGACAAGAGTCTGATCAATGCGACAATTTTTTTCCCAATGCTGAATTTATACCATAGCAGGGGTAACAGAGGGAGGGAGGAAGTGGGAAACATTTACTCAGGCCAAGAACACAGTACTCGTGTGGTCAGCTGATGTCAACAGGATGTTGTTTTTTCAGAAAGGTTACAAGTCACCATATTGGGCATCCTGACGTCAGATGTATTTCTCAGCAAGGTCACAATTTTATCATATCATTATTCATCCTGACCACCAGATTTGTATTAGTCTTCTGCAGCTGGCTGGGGATTTTCCATGAACCCAGTCATACTTAACTCTAATATTAACATCGATAATGGAGGGTTTCAAGGGCATCGCTCCCAACACAATTCCTCCAGATTTTCCTGTTTTGCTGAATATAGGCTTTTGTAGTAGGATCTGATGATATTTTTAAATTTCTTTAGATTTTGTTGTTATGTCTCCCTTTTCATTTCTGATTTTGTTAATTTGTACACACTCTCTGTGTCCTCTCCTTAGTCTGGCTAAGGGTTTATCTATCTTGTTGACTTTCTCAAAGACCCAACTTTTGGTTCTGTTGATTCTTTGTATGGTCCTTTTTGTTTCTACTTGGTTGATTTCAGCTCTGAGTTTGATTATTTCCTGCCTTCTACTCCTCTTGGGTTTATTTATTTCTTTTTGTTTTAGAGCTTTTAGGTGTGCTGTCAAGCTGCTGACAAATGCTCTCTCCTGTTTCTTTCTGCAGGCCCTCAGAGCTATGTGTTTTCCTCTTAGTACCACTTTCATTGTGTCGCATAAGTTTGGGAATGTTGTATCTTCATTTTCATTAAATTCTAAGATGTCTTTAATTTCTTTCTTTATTTCTTCCTTGACCAAGTTATCATTGAGTAGAGCATTGTTCAACTTCCATGTATGTGTGGTCTTTCTGTCATTATTGTTGTTATTAAAGACCAATCTTAGTGCATGGTGATCTGATAGGATGCATGGGATTATTTCTATCTTCTTGTATCTGTTGAGGCCTGTGACCGATTATATGGTCAATTTTGGAGAAGGTTCCATGAAGTGCTGAGAAGAAGGTATATCCTTTTGATTTAGGATGGAATGTTCTATAAATATCTGTTAAATTCATTTGTTTGGTAACTTCCTTTAGTTTCTCTACATATCTGTTTTATTTCTGTTTCCATGATCTGTCCATTGATGAGAGTGAGGTGTCGAAATCTCCTACTATTATCATGTGTGGTGCAATGTGTGCTTTGAACTTTAGTATGGTTTCTTTTATGAATATAAGTGCCCTTTCATTTGGAGCATAGATATTTAGGATTGAGAGTTCATCTTGGTGGATTTTTCCTTTGATGAATATGAAGTGTCCTTCCTTATTTTTTTAATGGCTTTTGGTTGAAAGTCAATTTCATTTGATATTAGAATCGCAACTCCAGCTTGTTTCTTTGGGCCATTTGCTTGGAAAGTTGTTTTCCAGCCATTTACTCTGAGGTAGTGTCTGTCTTTGTCTCTGAGGTGTGTTTCCTGCATGCAGCAAAATGCTGGGTCCTCTTTACGTATCCAGTCTGTTAGTCTTTGTCTTTTTATTGGGGAATTGATTCTGTTGATGTTGAAAGATATTAAGGAATAGTGATTGTCGCTTCCTGTTATTTTTGTTGTTAGAGGTAGAATTATGTTTGTTTGTCTCTCTTTTGGTTTCATTGCAAGGAAATTATATTCTTACTTTTTGTACAGTGTAGTTTCTCTCTTTGTGTTGGTGTTTTCCATCTATTATACTTCATAGGGCTGGATTTGTAGAAAGATATTGTGTAAATTTGGTTTTGTCATGGAATATCTTGGTTTCTCCATCTATGTTGAGAGTTTTACTGGATACAGTAACCTGGGCTGGCATTTGTGTTCTCTTAGGGTCTGTATGATATCTGTCCAGGATCTTCTGGCTTTCATAGTCTCTGATGAGAAGTCTGGTGTAATTCTTATAGTTCTGCCTTCATATGTCCCTTGACCTTTTTCCCTTACTGCTTTTAATATTCTTTCTGTGTTTTATGTATTTGGTGTGTTAACTATTATGTGATGGGAGGAATTTCTCTTCTGGTCCAATCTATTTGGAGTTCTGTAGGCTTCTTGTATGTTTATGGGCATCTCTTTCTTTAGGTTAGGGAAACTTTCTTCTATAATTTTGTTGAATATATTTACTGGCCCCTTAAGTTGGGAGTCTTCACTTTCTTCTATACCTATTATCCTTAGCTTTGATCTTCTCATCGTGTCCTGGATTTCCCGTATGTTTTGGGCTAGGAGCTTTTTGCCTTGTACGTTATCTTTGACAGATGTGTCGTTGTTTTCTGTGGTATCTTCTGCCCCTTGAGATTCTCTCTTCTATCTCTTGTATTCTATTGGTGATGCTTGTGTCTACGGCTCCTTGTCTCTTCCTTTGGTTTTCTATATCCAGGGTTGTCTCCCTTTATGCTTTCTTCATTGTTTCTATTTCCATTTTAAATTTGTTCACCTATTTGGTTGTGCTTTTCTGTAATTCTTTCAGGGATTTTGTGTTTCCTCACTAAGGGCTTCTACTTGTTTATTTGTGTTTTCCTGCATTTCTTCAAGGGAGTACTTTATGTCTTTCTTAAAGTCCTCCATCATTATAAAAAATATGATTTTAAATCTAAATCTTGCTTGTCTGGTGTGTTTGTATATCCAGTATTTTCTTTGGTGAGAGAACTGGGCTCTGATGATGCCAAGTAGTCTTGATTTCTGTTGCTTAGGTTCCTGCGCTTGCCTCTAGCCATTGGGTTGTCCTTGGTGTTTACTTGTCTTGCTGTTTCTGAGAGAGACTTTACCCTGGTGTAGACCTCTGTGCCAGCACTCCTGTAGAATTGTTTCCCTGTTTTCTTTCAGCCCTTTCTGAGAACAGGTGCTCTGATTTCAGATGTGTTGGCACTCCTGGAGACTGTCCTCCAGCTCTAGGCACTGGCAGGAATCAAAGGGTTCTGCCCTTGATTGTTCCTAGGTTCTTGCACCCAGTGGGCACAGTTGGCACTATGCTATTCCCTCTTGGTTCTGGACTGTGGGCAGAGGGTAGTCTCCTCTACCCCAGGAGTATCCACACTTCTGAGCGTCCAGCTCTCTCCCCCATGGGATTTAGGTGCAGAGAACTGTTTGGCCAGTTCAATTCGGTCCTGGGTGCAGACCTGAACTGCAGGTACCAGGTGGCTGTCTTTTCTTATATCCCTGTGTCAGAGGCACTTTCCCCTTGAACCAAGGATGTGGGCCGAGTTGTGCAGAGCTGGCAATCTGTCCTATGGTCCCAGGATGTCTGCCCTGATGATTTTTGTAACCAAAGTGCTACCTTCAATACATTTGATTTTGTATGAATGGTGACTGTTCCAGTTTTTTCAAAAAAAGTAGTTTTCAACCTTCCCAAATTTTCATATCACAATACAGTTGATTGTAGACTAATTTCTTGTGTTACATATTTCAAGCGAATTGCCATTAAAATGTATTTGCTCCTGACTGCATTACTGACTTGTGAGAGAACACAAACAACACCAAGTAAACATCTATAGTTCTACCAAGAGACACTGTTTGGAAAAGGAGACTTGAATAATGAGCGGTTATGGTAAATAAATTCAGACATTTATATTCTCATTACAAAGCTGTCAAGTCTGGGTTAGAAGATAAACTACAACATAGAAAACTAAAAGTCCGTGTACAATACATTTTATACATATATTATCAGTAATGATTGTCTCATTGAGTTTTCCTTCAGACTTCGGGGCAGGGGATTTTAATCCTGCCAATTTGTCACTTTTGTTTTGTGTGTGAATTTGTCAAGTATGTCAAAATGCAACGAAATTGAAGTCTGACTTTCCATTTTAACTTTGTTTTTAGGTTGTTAGTGACTGAAAAACATACCGCCTCAGTCGGCAGCACACTTTGCCTTGGATGTCTGGTCGCAGTCCTGTGTAATGGATCTTGTGGGTTCTCTGTTTAAAACTTTGCTCCAGTCACAGTGGCTCAGGTCGGTCGCTTCTGTTTTATACTCATTCGTTTTAATTCCTCATGACATTGCCCTAAGTGGTCTGTTTCATTCTTCCCCCATTCTAACGCTTCCTTCTCCTTCCTCTTCCTCCCATTCTTCCTAACCCTTCCTATCCCCTTAATCTAGATCCTTTCCCATCCTCAAGTATTGCTGATGGTAGACAGAAAAGAAGCTTGGTATGAAAAGGTGAAAATAATTGATTTTTTTAGGCTAATTATGCATACCCTCCCTCATATTTGTTCTAGAATGCTTTAAACATAAAAATAATGTTTTCATGTGCCTGGACTGCCCTTTGCATATTTTGCTTGAAAAATATATTTCGTGAACATTTTGTATTATAAGGTATTTGTCAGAAGATAAACTCCAAAGATAAATGAACCATCTTGCTCAATTGGTGTAAAATGAATCACTTCTGGTGCATACAATGCAGCTTCTTTGTTAATTTAGACATTTCTGCTGGTGATTTTTCAAACTGTTTCAGTGACCTCGAGCCAAATTCTATGCTCCAGCTGAACGGAAATCTATCCATTTCTGAAGGCAGAGTATATAATGACAGTTTATGGAGACAACAGAATGTGTAATGTGTTTTCCTTCCCATGACCATCAATAATAATATAATAAATACAAAATGCAAAAAGAGCCTCTTTGTGAAAAATTGGTTGTGCTTTGCCTCTGTTAAGATAAATGCAACTCTCAGTCACAATAAAACAAAATTTAAGCTGAAATATAGTACCAAGTCTCATTAGTCATAAAAAAGCTTACTTATGCCTCAGCCATATGGATGAACATCAGAAAAAATGTCAGCTAGATATATATTTTCAGCAAGAGAAAAACAAGCAGTTTCATTTATGGGCTTAAAATGCTACCCCTCTATTTTTTCCTCTATAACCTCATGTTTATTCTATGCATCTAAAATGGCAGCCATGGATTATTAAATGATTCAGTGTTTAAATAAGCTAATAATGAGTTTAACATTTAGAATGAATCCACACAGCATGTACTGTATTGATAACTATTTACTAACATGTTTTGAAGCTATGAAAATTGATTATTTTGCAGTAAAATACATCATGTCATAATACATGTATAGGAAACTAAAGATTTGCTAAAATAAGAGTCATCTGGGTTTGTTGACTATCAATGGGCAGGAGACAAATTATACTTTTCCTCCAGCAAATATAGCATCATGTAGTCACTCCAGTTTTAGTGGGATGCAGTGGACTTTAATAAAGTCATTTGGAGATCTGTGATCATTTGGCAATCTACAGGAAGAAAATGTTTATCCTAAACAATTAGTAGTGGAATAAATAAGATTCAGGTAAAAATGGATTTTGGGTAGTGAAAGCAGGTAAATAGGAAGGGGAGGGGCAATTCAGGAGGGCATGCAAGCTGCATATCATACTGTGAGAAAGTATAGAGCTGTTCCAATCTGAATAGACCTTCAAAGTTAATGTGCATACATATTCCCTATTTAAAATGACTCCAACAGGCTTCCGTCTTTTATATGTAGATTTCTGGAAAGGAAAGAGAAGACAACTCAGAAATAAACAACACAGACCAGAAATCTACTTAGAATTTCTGTGACTAGTGTTTTCATCTGGAAAAAGAATGCCTGCTGGACAAAAGTCCCTCATTCTTCCAAAATCTCTTTAACTTTAGTGTTCTAGATACCCAAAATGCTGTTGTTGAAGTTACTCTTATTTCTTGACTTATGCAAAAATTAAGTTACCCATATAAATTTTAAAGTTAATATGTTTAGTTTCAAAGTAAGTTGTTAGTTTTTAAACATTTTTAAAAATATATTTTGAGAATTTGTACCTGATCACTGTATTTTATGTTAGTTTTACTCTTTCTATTCTGACTCAACTCACATGTGGCCTGCCCACTCCAAAATTCATGACTGCTTCTCAAAACACAGAAAAAATTCAGGACACAGTAAAAAAGAACAAATCTAAGAATCATATGAAGAGAAGAGTGAAGATTCCCAACCAAAGGGCCAGAAAACATCTACAAAATCATAGAAGAAAACTTCCCTAATCTAAAGAAAGAGATGGTCATAAATGTACGCGGAGCCCACAGAACTCCAATAGATAGGATCAGAAAGAAAATCTTCCTCACATGATAATCAAAACACTAAATGAACAGAAAAAAGAAATACTATTAAAAACAGTAAGGGAAAAATGCAAACCTATGAGAACTATACCAGACTTCTCAACAGAGACTTTGAAAGCCAGAAGATATCGTACAGATGTCATGCAGGCCCTAAGATAACACAAATGCCAGCCCAGGCTATTATACCTAGATAAACTTTCAATTATAATAGCTTCTTTTTTTTTTTCCCTTTTTTTTTACACAATTAATTTTTTTTTTATTAACTTGAATATTTCTTATATACATTTCGAGTATTATTCCCTTTCCCGGTTTCCGGGCAAACATCCCCCCCCCCCCTTCCTTATGGGTGTTCCCTCCCCACCCTATCATAGCTTCTTAAAACACACACACACACACACACACACACACACACACGCACCTCAACTATTTCTTACTGAGCTCATGTGTCATGTGTATAGTTGTTTGGGGCTATTCATGAGGCTGATCCTTGAAGAAGACTCATTCTCCTCCTTCAGCAATCATCAGTTGCCTACATAGTTCTCAACTTAGGGGGAGACCCCATGAGACTTACCCCATCACCATTGCCAGATGTTTTCATGATAGAGACTCTACCTAAATGACCATGGTTCTGAGATTTTATTGATGCAGTTTCTCTGTCATGTGTTGAAGATGCTATCTTTCGGCAGACATCCTTGACTTTCCTTGTTTTTGTGATGTTCCCTTCGGGTTACACATAGGGATTGTGTTGTAGATGTTTCAAATAAGTACTGAATGGTCAGTCGTGCTCTGCATTCCAACCAGCTATAGATTTCTACCACACTCTTTATTTGCTGCAGAAGAACTTCTTTGATGAGTAAGTAACAAGAAGAAACAATTACTGTCATTTACCTAAACCTATATTATTTCCAACTTTACTTTTAGAACTTTAACTTTCATAACTACTATTTTATTGTACATTTGTTTTACTAAGCCAACAAATATTCTAAAATTTATTTCTAAAATTTGTTTTTATCATGTTTAAGGTTTGTTTTCTACATTGCTTATTAGCTTTTATTCTACGTATTTATTGCATTACTTTTGCATTGTTTGCATACTAAATGGCTACTAATATTGCATGATAATTTTATACCCATTACTTTATCACACAGATCAATACTCTTAATAATGCCTGGGCTTTAGCAGGTACCACATCAACAAATAATTTTACCTGTTCTTTTCAAATGTTTGTAGCTCACCTTTCATCACACTAGCTTTTTATGTCGCATCCTCCAGTGTCAGTTCAACATGAGGTGTCACGATAATTTTGCTAGATTCTTCTGGAATTCTTGTGAAAGAGGTATTCTTGTGAAAGAGAATTCTTTGAAGGAGTGACAAACAGAGTAAAAGCAGACCCGTGTCAGGCATGGTTGATGAACAGAGTCTGGTTTGTGTACTCAGCTTCGGGAGGCATGAAATAGTCTCAAATTTGTCTCAGTGGATTAAACAATGCAGAATCAGTTTTCCTTTCTCCCTTGCTCACCCAAATAGTGCTTGGTTTACTGTCTTCATCTAGTCCCTTAGTATGTGCCACTTACATAACTGATTTGTCCATCACCAAATCTGATACAAAGGTTAGCACTTATGGTCAGTCATATTCATCTTCTCCACTGTTTACTTGGTCCTACCAGTCACTAATATTATTCAAGGAATGATAGTGTTCTTTCTTGCAAGGGATTCACTCTTAGTACTGAAGCTCAGCCTCCCTGGTAGGACTGGGTTTTAATAGACTATCCTGTGATCTACAATTTTCCAGGCAAAATTTTCAATTGGCTACATTATCATGAGCCCCACCTCTGACAAACTATTACTTCTTGAAAATTACACAACTTTGTTTGAGCACAGATGCCTGATTTCATTAGTTTAAAGTCCATATCACAACTGTTCAGAAACCCTAATCTCCTGTAACACAGAATAAGCATCATTAGCAACTCCTCGTATCCTTTCCAGATGACCTTCTGTTTCAATATGGACATTTGGTAACTGTGGTTACAATTAGCCCAGGGTTTATCAGTTTCTTTTGCTGACAGGTAGATGCCCTATTATTCCCTTTAACTTAAACTTAGATCACTCATTTGAATGAGCTAGTATAATTTTCTGCCTTTATTTCTCTTAATCTGGACTCTTAAGGAGAAATCTTAATTTATGTTTTAGTGGTTTACTTGTGACAAGTGACAAATATAGGGCAAGAAGTCAGGTGTGCTGACATCTAGCCATCTGTCGTTCACTTTTGATCCCATTGTCTTAGCATAGCTCATTACTTTTTTGGTATGGTCTGGCTTCTCTCCTTCCCCAAATTGTCTATATACCAAAACCCCAAAGCCTAACCCTGGTAACACATTGCTCTAACAAATCCACACTTCTTAGTCCTTCTAATTCATTCGAATAATGCCATTCTCTTGTGCTTGTGATTGAGCATTCAAATATATGAGTGTATGGGGGCCATTCTTATTCAAATCCCCACATTCCACTCCTAGACACCATAGATTTATAGCCACATCATAATGCAAATTTACATTCAGTTTAACTTCAAAAGTCCCCATAGTCTATGACAGTCTCAACCTTGTTTAAAAGTCCAATGTGCAGAGTCTCTTCTGAGACTCACAGCAAAATCATACTATAAACCTTGGCAAAGTCAAAATCAGAAATCAGACTACACACTTCTAGCAATGGACAGAATATAGATTACCATCCTAAAAGGGAGGAAGGAGAGCATAGGGCAGAAATATTGGGCCAAAGTAAGACCTAAAAGCAATAAAGGAAGTCACAAATTCTGCATATCTATGTCTGATATCAAGGGGCCCTTCGCGCCCCCGATTCCTTTCAGCTTTGCTGCAAAGAGTGCTGTAAGACATTTCTCTCTCTTGGACTGTGTTGATACCTTGCTCTCCTTGAAAGGTATTCCATGACTCTGGCATCTCCAACATCCTGGGATCTTCAAGGAAATTTAGATTTCAGCTTCACCACTTCATGTACTGCCTTCTCTGGGCCTCCATGAAGAGACATGCTTAGCCTCAGCAACTTCCATTATTCATGAAGGGAGATTCTTCAACCCCTTTCTTGTATCATTGGCTCTAATGCTGGAGCCAAATGGCTGAAGATGTCACCTTGTACTGCTTTCTCATGCTAGGACTTAGACACTCCCTTCCATACATTTACACTAGCTTTCTGTTGGTGATAGTTTCCTTTATTACTTAAGCTTCTTTTTAAACCTCTTAACACCTTGTACACTGTACTTAGCTCCATTACACTTCCTGGAGCTCCATTTCTCTTCAAATTGTATATTTTTTATTTCTTTTTGTCCAGCTTGCTCCTTTTCGTGATAGGAGTGATTACTAATAACCATATGAAACAATTAATACTAGGGTGTCCAGAAATCTCCCCGGCCAAGGCCATTAATTAATCAAACCTCTTCAATTTAGCCTCAGGCAGATTTTCTGAACAATGGCAGAAAAGTCACATTCTTTGGCAAAATATCACAAGAATGGTCTCTAGGCTACTTACTAATATTTTTCCCTGTGAAACTTCTTGAGCTGGACTCCCATAATGCACATCACCCTCAGTACTACTGTCTTTCATGCTCCTATGAGGGCCCATTAAGCCCACCTTAAAGAGTTCAATGACTTTCACATTTCTCCAATAAGTAGCCTACTCAGACCTGTCATAGAAATACCCCACTTCTGGTAGCAATGTCTGTCTTTGTTGCTATTCTATTGCTGTTGAGAAAACCATGGGAACTATTATAAAAGAAGGCATTTAGTTGGTGACTTTCTTATACTTCAGAGATTTCATCCATTATCATCATGGCAGAAAGCATATCAGCAGGCAGGTACACTCTGGAACAGTAGCTGAGAACTACATCCTCATTCAGGCAGAGATACTCTGGATTCAGCATGACCTTTGAAATCTCAAAGCCTACCTTCAGTTACACAGTTCCTCCAATAAGAGTCACACCTCCTAATCCTTCTAATTCATCCAAGTATTGTAACTCCCTGATAACTAAGTATTTGAATATATTAGCCTATGGAGGAGGGCATTTGCATTCAAACCACAGCTATACAGAAACTGGCTAAAATTTTTATTGAAGCTAATGTAATCGTTGAGAATGGGGTAGGTTGGGCTGAAGAGATGGCTCAGCCATTAAAGACTAGGCTCACACTCAAAAATATAAGAGAATGTAGCAGATTAAAAACTATTACTTTCACGCTGCTTCTTTTGTCTTACTAGATACATAAAGACATTATCAAATGAGGAAAAATTTATGACTTAATTTACAAGAACAAAGTAGTTCTTTTTTTAAAATCATTGTCTCTCCATTAAACTAAATAGGTCACAAATTGTTAATTATTTTCATGCATCAAGGAAAAAGATCTGAAGATGAAACAGATAAAGCATGAGTTAAAGTGTTGTCTACTGATGAGTCTCATATAACTTGTATCTTTATTTAATTTCTCTGGACATAGCCTCATGTAACTTTAATACAAGAACTGAGAAGAACAAGTGGAACAAGTGGAACAAGTCCATCTCTATGTTTCCAAGAATTGCTTAGTCTATATAGTGAGTTTCAGACCAGCCAAATCTTCATGTTACATGTTACGATCTTGCCTCAAAACTTCTTTTGGTCTTAAACTTTTCAACAACAAAACATGAGCAAATAAATTAAACACACAAATATACATATAATGGTAAACAGGAGTTCAGGTTTAGGAAGAACATACTCAAATAAAAAAAAGAAACATATAAATAGGTACAAGTGTTCAAATTGTTCTAAAGACCACAGCTTTTAATTTTATTCATTTTTATATGTGAATCAGTTTCTTTTCCCTTCTCTCCTCCCAGTCTTCCTTTCACCATACCCTTTCCTCCCTCCCCCATCTGCTCCTCCACCTGCCTTTGCCTCAGGAGTGCTAGGATTAAAGGTATGCACCACCACCTTTTGGCTTCTTCCTTTGCTTATTAAAGATGACATTTTTATAGCTTAAGATACCACATTGCATTTACACGGTGTGTATCCTATTCTATGTGTGCAACAGCAAATTAACTCTTCAAAGAATAGTGACCAACTACATCTATCATCTGACAGCACACACACACACACACACACACACACACACAAACACAAACACACACACACACACTCACATACACACATAAAAATAAAAAATAAAAAAGGAGTCTTAAAAAGAAAGGGAAACTAGTCAGGGAATTTAGAGATAGTTATCTTCATTCTTGTCCTCAATCAGAAATGGAAATGTCTTTGCTTCTGTTCAGACTCAGTTCTGGGAGGCTTAGTACATGTCTTTATGCAGCTGTGTTAGAAAGAGGATTCAGGGTTAGACATTCTCATTCTCCTCACCTTATTGTTGCTAACATAATCGGAAAATAACAAATGATCTTTTTAGCTTAGCACCCTGAATTAAAATTTATAAATTTTGTATCTTGTTCTTATTTAATTCTAATTATCATGTAAAATACAATGGTAACTTAATTCACACATAAACTTGTGTCATGACTTTGAATACTGTATTGTAACAATTCTTTCAGAGAAAGAAAGGTATCATTCCAATTAAACCACCAATCAGAAGAGATAGACAAGAAGAAGGAATAGCAACTTAAATAACTTTATGTATTTTATAAACTTAATCAAGCCAAAGAGCAAGCAATTCCAAGGCACTGATCGGTTTGGTGGAAAGAATCAACCCATTCTGTCTTGAAGCTGGAGTATCCTAATAGCTTAGCTCTGGGAGTCCATTTTTTAATTAAAAACATTTACATAAATCCATTGTGATATTTACAAAAAGTCACATAACATTTATTTTACTACTGTATATACAACATGAATATTTAAAACAAAGACACTGAGAGCCCACTCTGTAGAATGATATGACTCAATTACACACAATAATGTTACCATCTATGAATGAAGACCAAGAAAAACTAGTTCACAGAAAATTTTCCTCACTTAATCACATGTTCTTCCTATAATTTTCTTTCAATTTCCTACTGTACTAGTAACCTAATTATAGCTTAAGATATTCTTAAGCTTTTACAATGTGGCAATAATTGGTTTAACACTTGTACATTCGTTATCTCCTTTCACTGTATTACGTTGGTTTATTATGTTTGTGCTTGTGTGCCACTATATCCTTGTACAGGCCAACTTCAACAAGATGATTCTCTGTGCCATGTAGGTGCTAGAAATCAACTGGTCTACCTTAGTAACCCATGTAAAATCTATAATATACTGTCACTATTACTATGCTGGAAATACAATTCTCCATTTTGTGGAATATTAAGAAATATTAAGTAGATTGCCTGTAACCATAGTAAGCAGTTCACTGATAAACTGAGTTAAGTTTATACTGAACTACTTTATAACTCTACTATGAGTAGTAATTATATGAAGAGTGTAGACAAATTCTCAATATAACTTAGGAATGTGATTGTTTGATATAATGATTAATCATTATTATTAGGGTTTGAATCAACATGAAAGTGAATCCCTGAGCATTACTAGGAGGAATAATATAGATTAGTCTTATTGGAATGTGATGGTCCACCCTGAATGTGGGTGGAGTCATTTCCTGAGTTGATAACAAGCGTTCTTTTTTTCCTTTTTTACGTTCTGAATGTGGATACAAGACCAGCTCACATAGTTTCCTGAAGATTTATCCACCACTGTGTACAGTGCCCTTGAGTTGTGAGCCCAAACAAGCCTTCCCTAAGTTCCTTATGTATCCTATTTATTTTCATTTATTTAACTTCAATTATAACTGTATCATTTCCCTACTTCCTCTCTTTTCCGATAATTTTTTTATGTGCCCAACTAATTCCTCTTATATTTGTGGTCTCCTTTTCTTTGTTATTGTTATATATCTCTAAAAATATTTGGGTACCATGCAATGTTGTGTATATACCTTCAGGACAAACTACTTGGTATTGGATAACAATTAAAGACCTTATCCTTGGGTAAGATAAATTCTCCACTTTTCAACATTCCTCAGTTGCCTATAGTAGTTTGTTTAAGCATGGGGCCTCGTGAGATTTCCCATACCATATTAAAATATCTATTGGTCCTGTGCTTGTTTAGTTCTTGGATACGCAGCTATATTGCTGATGTCTGAGCTGGAGTTTCTCTGGCATTTCTGACTCACAGTCATGCAGCAGATTTGCTGGTTCTCTGGCTATTACAGTCTTTCTTCCCCATCCTCCATACTGTTCCCTGATCTTTAGGGGCAGGGGTTGTATTGTAGGTCTATTGGCTGAGAAACTCCACGAGCAGTTGTTCTCTGCATTTAGCTCAGCTGTGATTTTTATCAGGAGTATTGGCCTACAATTCTCTTTGTTATTGGGTCTTTGCCTAGTTTGGGTAGTAAAGCAATATTAGTATTTTGCTGCAGCAATAAAATAATAGTATGTCCCTTGATTGTGCTCAAAATAATTATTAATAAGAGCAAAGGATGTCGGTAATTGTGATTTCTAGGATTAGGATAGAAAAGTCTAAATAGTATGTCATTTATCAAGCTGTAGAGTATCGATGAGAGGGGATGTGGGTGGCAGAAGGTTAGTACAGTAAGACGTCTCTCGAGACATATTACATTGGAAATGGCTCTTTCTCCAGTTTGAGTTCTTTAGGGATAAATCGGCAGTGACACACATATAAGATATTTAATAAAAATGCATGTAGGAACAGTATCTGGGTAGAAAGAAAAGAAGGGAGGAAAGAAAGAATGGAGGGGGAAGCAAGAAGGAGGAAACAAAAAGATAATTGTGTAGCACATACAAAACAGAGATGTTCATCAATCTTATGGGGAACTCTGCAGGTGGGAAGTCCTTTGAGAGATGGAATGAACTGAGACATGCATTCAATTTTATATAACCTCCCATTTATTCTCTTTGATGTGGAAAAGTAACTTTTTTTCATCCAAAGATTCTCTTTGGGAGAAGTCTTAGATATTAATCACAAATAGTTAATTCTCTTTGAAGATGGGAAAACTCAGTGCCCAGATGCAGAAATTAAATTGGCCATGTAGTACAGAAAGTCAGATATATCAATCTGAATGTATTAGAAAAGTCAAGATTATAGCTACAAAGTACAGAATGTATTATCAACATTACTTACTGTGTATATACTACAATGCCACGCTGCTGTGCACCATAATGTCAGGGTAATATGTGTAATAGCAACAACAACAACAAACAAATAAACAAAATTAGGCCATGGCTAAAGCTACTAGTGACTCTCCACAAATTGATAGTAAGGTCCTATTGCTGAAGACATAACTCATTGAAAACAGAAATTGAGCCGAAGCCTACCTATAGGCTTTACCCCTGTTGACTAGTGTTCATATATTGGAAGGCAATATGCACACTAGTAAAGGAGAAAGGTAAATATGAACCCAGATACAAACTCTTTTATCTATAAGAGTAACCTGTCAGTAAGATACACTAATACAGAGACCTAGAGGAAAACCAAATGCTACTGTTCTGCTAAAGGACCTAGAAATAAAAGGATTTGTAATAGCATTCTTCTACATTCAGAAAAGCTTCCCTCTCCATCATATGGGACACATAGAGACTCACAGCCAGACAATATGCAGAGAGTGAAAGACCTTGGAATACTCAGCTCTAAAAGAGATGTTCCCATAAAAGTCCTCCCCTTAGGACTCAAGGAACTCTGTGCAAGACAGGAAGAGTGTAAGAGCCATATTGGAATGGGAACCAAGGCCTCCTAAATGCAACAGGGCTAGCAGACATGTGACATCATAGAGACTGGGCAGCATGCACAGAGTTTGCACAAGTCTGCACCAGATGGGATCCTAACGCTGAAGGTAGTAGATGCATTCCCCAATCTCTAACCCAGAAACTATCTCTCATTGATAGCTACTAGCAAATGGAAACTCAGGAGTTTTCCAGGAGTCCCACACCCAGTGATAGATGGCCAACTCCTAGTAGAGGAGACAAGGAGGAGTTGGGAGGAGTAGGGGAAGGGGACAACATTCTGAAAATATTGCATGGAAAACCACTTTTAAGGGTAAGTCCCACACCCAGTGATAGATGGCCAACTCAAAATGAACTCAATGGCGTCTTTGGAGGTTCTTAAAGCGTTAAGTCAGGGCATTGGTTTTTTAAATTGTTCCCCTCTCCACACACACATCATACAGGCTCTTTACATATATTTTATGGATTCTGCTTTTATGTTTTTAAGGGATTCCCATGCGCGCGCACTCGTGTGTGTGTGTGTGTGTGTGTGTGTGTGTGTGTGTGTGTGTGAGCGCTCACGTGCACATGTGAATCTGCATCTCCAGCTTATATTCACTTCTTGGGTCTTTTTATAATTTTGTTGTTTTCTGCTACTTGATTTGTTTGTTTTGTCTTGCCTAACTTTATTTGATTAATTAATTAATTAAATTATTTATTTACTTTGATACCTGCTTGGTTTCTTTTTTTTCTCCATCTTTATTAAATTGGGTATTTCTTATTTACATTTCAATTGTTATTCCCTTTCCTGGTTTCCAGGCCAACATCCCCCTAACCCCTCCCCCTCCCTTTCTACATGGGTGTTCCCTCCCCATCCTCCCCCCATTACCGCCCTACCCCCAACAATCACGTTCACTGGGGGTTCAGTCTTGGAAGGACCAAGGGCTTCCCCTTCCACTGGTGCCCTTACTAGGCTATTCATTACTACCCATAGATTGGAGCCTAGGGTCAGTCCATGTATAGTCTTTGGGTAGTGGCTTAGTCCCTGGAAGCTCTGGTTGGTTGGTACTGTTGTTCATATGGGGTCTCAAGCCCCTTCAAGCTCTTTCGGTCCTTTCTCTGAATGGTTCAACGGGGTCCTGTTCTCAGTTCAGTGGTTTGCTGCTGACATTTGCCTCTGTATTTGCTGTATTCTGGCTGTGTCTCTCAGGAGAGATCTACATCTGCTTCCTGTCAGCCTGCACTTCTTTGCTTCATCCATCTTACCTAGTTTGGTGGCTGTATATGTATTGGCCACATGTGGGGCAGGTTCTGAATGGGCATTCCCTCAGCCTCTGTTCTAAACATTG
Organism: Rattus rattus; assembly: GCF_011064425.1. Classification (NCBI taxonomy): domain Eukaryota; kingdom Metazoa; phylum Chordata; class Mammalia; order Rodentia; family Muridae; genus Rattus; species Rattus rattus. The sequence continues at coordinate 145,969,198 of NC_046159.1, read as the reverse complement.
CGTCCCTATTCCCTCCCAAGGGTATTCTTGCTCCCTTTTTAAAGGAGTGAAGCATTCACATTTTGGTCATCCTTAAATTTCATATGCTCTGTGCATCTACGGTAATTCGAGAATTTGGGTTAATATCCACTTATTAATGAGTGCATACCATGCGTGTTTTTTTTGTGATTGAGTTACCTCACTGAGGAAGATATTTTCCAGTTCCATCCATTTGCCGATGAGTTTCATAAAGTCATTGTTTTTGGTAGCAGAGTAGTATTCCATTGTGTAGATGTACCACATTTTCTATATCCATTCCTCTGTTGAAGGGCATCTGAGTTCTTTCCAGCTTCTGGCTATTATAAATAAGGCTGCGATGAACATAGTGGAGCACATGTCTCTTTTATATGTTGGGGCATCTTTTGGGTATATGCCCAAGAGAGGTATAGCTGTGTCCTCTGGTAGTTCAATGTCCAATTTTCTGAGGAACCTCCAGACTGATTTCCAGAATGGTTGTACCAGTCTGCAATCCCACCAACAGTGGAGGAGTGTTCCTCTTTCTCCACATCCTCACCAGCATCTGCTATCCCTGGAGTTTTTGATTTTAGCCAGTTTGACTGGTATTTGGTGGAATCTCAGGGTTGTTTTGATTTGCATTTCCCTTATGACTAAAGATGTTGAACATTTCTTTAAGTGTTTCCTCAGCCATTTGGCATTCCTCAGCTGTGAATTCTTTGTTTAGCTCTGAACCCCATTTTTAATAGGGTTATTTGTCTCCCTGCAGTCTAACTTCTTGAGTTCTTTGCATATTTTGGATATAGGCCTTCTATCAGTTGTAGGATTGGGAAAGATCTTTTCCCAATCTGTTGGTTGCTGTTTTGTCCTTACAACAGTGTCCTTTTGCCTTACAGAAGCTTTTGCAGTTTTATGAGATCCCATTTGTCGATTCTTGATCTTAGAGCATAAGCCATTGGTGTTTTGTTCAGGAAATTTTCTCCAGTGCCCATGTCTTCGAGATTCTTCCCCACTTTTTCTTCTATTGTGTGTATCTGGTTTGATGTGGAGGTCCTTGATCCACTTGGACTTAAGCTTTGTAAAGGGTGATAAGCATGGATCGATCTGCATTCTTCCACATGCTGACCTCCAGTTGAACCAGCACCATTTATTGAAAATGCTATCTTTTTTCCATTGGATAGTTTTGGCTCCTTTGTCAAAAATCAAGTGGCCATAGGTGTGTGGGTTCATTTCTGGGTCTTCAATTCTATTCCACTGGTCTATCAGTCTGTCTCTGTACCTATACCATGCAGTTTTTATCACTATTGCTCTGCAATACTGCTTGAGTTCAAGGATGGTGATTCCCCTGGGAGTCCTTTTAATGTTGAGGATAGTTTTAGCTATCCTGGGTTTTTTATTATTCCAGATGAATTTGCAAATTGTTCTGTCTAGCTCTTTGAAGAATTGGATTGGAATTTTGATGGGGATTGCATTGAATCTGTAGATCACTTTTGGTAAAATGGCCATTTTTACTATATTAATCCTGTCAGTCCATGAGCATGGGAGATCTTTCCATCTCCTGAGATCTTCAATTTCTTTTTTCAGAGGTTTGAAGTCATACAGATCTTTCACTTGCTTGGTTAAAGTCACACCGGGGTATTTTATATCATTTGGGACTATCATAAATGGTGTCATGTCCCTTATTTCTTTCTTGGCTTGTTTCTCTTTTGTGTAGAGGAAGGGTACTGATTTATTTGAATTAATTTTATACTCAGCCACTTTGCTGAAGGTGTTTACCAGGTTTAGTAGTTCTCTGGTGGATCTTTTGGGATCACTTAAATATACTATCATATCGTCTGCAAATAGTGATATTTTGACTTCTTCCTTTCCTATCTGTATCCCTTTGATCTCCTTTTGTTGTCTGATTGCTCTTGCTAGGACTTTGAGAACTATATTGAATAAGTAGGGAGAGAGTGGGCAGCCTTGTCTAGTCCCTGATTTTAGTGGGATTGCTTCAAGTTTCTCTCCACTTAGTTTAATATTAGCTACTGGTTTGCTGTATATGGCTTTTACTATGTTTAGGTATGGACCTTGAATTCCTGTTCTTTCCAGGACTTTTATTATGAAGGGGTGTTGAATTTTGTCAAATGCTTTCTCAGCATCTAATGAAATGATCATGTGGTTTTTATCTTTCAGTTTGTTTGTATAGTGGATAACGTTGATGGTTTTCCGTATATTAAACCATCCCTGCATCCCTGGAATGAAACCTACTTGATCATGATGGATGATTGTTTTGATATGCTCTTGGATTCGGTTTGCAAAAATTTTATTGAGTATTTTTGCGTCGATATTTATAAGGAAAAGGTCTGAAGTTCTTTCTTTGTTGGATCTTTGTGTGGTTTGGGTATAAGAGTAATTGTGGCTTCATAGAAGGAATTCGGTAGCTTGCTTGGTTTCTTAAGAGACACAGAAAAGGTGTTTACCTAGATAGTAGAGGAGACAGGGAAGAATTGGGAGGAGTAGGGGAAGGGGGAAACATTCTGAAAATATTGTATTGAAAACCAAAACTATTTTCAGTAAAGGAAATAAAGAAAGCTCCAAGAATGTGGCAGCATTTGGGTTGTGTACTGAAGTGGAGCAGGTAACCAGACGTTAGAAGGAGGGTGAGAGATGTGGATTTAGGCGCTCAGACACAAGGTAGTGTATGTGATCTGGAGGGCCTGATATAATTTAGGAAGGCTTGTGGGGGGAAGTGTACTTTTGTTATTTGAATGCAAATGAAGGGTTGTGAGGTTGTATGTCAACATATCTGTTGCTAATCACCATCCCATGCCCTCCTAAGGCACTTACACAGGCTACAGGAGCTACTGAGTATTTTTAAAGAGGAAAAGATAAGAGCAGAAGTAAATTTTAGAAAACTAAGTAGCATGGAGGATAAGTTGAAGGAGCTAAAAATAATAGTCAGAAGATCAATTGGGAGCTGTTTAAATCATTTAGACAAAAGTTTGAAGGAGAGCGTAGCATAAGACTCCCAAGATTGTGAAGAATGAAGGGCATTTAATGGGTAGATTCACCGTAATAAAAGCATTTACATATTTTAATGTGTATAGTTTGGATGACTTCATATCTCTTGCTAGGTCCTGAGATGTAAGTGTCAAAGGGAAGTGTGCTGAGAAACGGAGGCTGGTATCTTCCTGGCATGTGACACACATGTAAGTTCCCTCTATATGATTATTTGATTAAAATTCGAAATTTGTACAAGAGATAAGAAATCTTGCGTTTCAATAGAACCAGACAGGTAAAGAGTTTTGCCTCAGAAAATTAGAAAGCCAAAGAGGATAGTCTTCAAATATCAGCGTGTAACACAGGTTGGGTGAAAGAGCTTAAACGAAACATGTTTATGAACTCGGGACTCAATTGGAATGTGTATACATGGAAGGTCCAGGGTGATTTAACACACTGAGTTGGAAATGAGCCAAAAAAAAAAAAAAAAATAGGTCTTCAGAACAATTTCAGAAGACAGGTAGAACTGACATTCTAGAAGACTGAAAACAAGTGAAAGAGAAATGTTGAAAAAAAAAATCTGAAATGTTTCAATAAAAGGAGGCAAGAGCATGAGTGATGGATACATATCTTTTAGAGGGAAACATGTATAGGACCCCAGTGAGGGATGCTCCTCTTCGCCAGTCCCGAGCTGTCAGTTGAGGTTATGACCTCCCAGAGCCTACATCACCATCTGCCTTGCCATTACCTCATCCTATCTGCTGCGCTCCAGATGTAAAATTGTTCCTGACATTTGGATAAAGATACCCAAGACAGGCTGCATGCCCATCTACCTTTCCCATCCCAGCCACTAATCCCAGATGCCTAAATTCTTTACTACTAGGCTGTTTTATGGCATAGTTCATTGTGATAGGAGTGATCACATTCTGCCTCATGCAGGATTTTCAAAGGAACAGTCTTCCTTTATATTCCTATGGCTGCTGTTGTATTCGTTCCTCAGGATCATGTTCCAGGGCTTAAGTTCTGACATTACTTATGCATTAGAAATGTTCTTGATACCAGTTTTGTTCTGGTACTCCTGAAATAAGCAGCAGTAAAATGATCACTGTTCTGAGGCAAGAAGGACAGAACTGAGCAACTACTGGTGCCTATTATCATCTTTTATTGTCTGCAGATCTTGAGTGAGCAGACTAACCAGACAGACAAAGAAGAGGCAGCCATCATAACATGTCCTTGTTGAGGATCTAGAATAGGCTTTCCAGAAGTCTGATGCCAGAATCCCGAATGTCTATTTGTCACATGGTTTCTCTTGCTACCATCATATTTATTTTCGAGGATCTAAGGATAAAAGATGTGCAGGCAGATCTCCAAGTTCAAAGCCAGCTTGGTCTACAGAATGAATTACAGGACAGCCAAGGCTACACAGAGAAACCCTGTCTCAAGAAATAAGAAAAGAATGACTGGCAGTATGAACTTCTTATTTTAAGTGAGTCTTTAGGAATTTTGATTAAATTTTTCTTTTACTGATATATATGTGATATATAAAGGAAATGGAATTTCAAGTAATATCACTCCCTGACTTTATTCAAACTTTCTATAATTTATCATAAGAGTTAATTTGGTTGGCAAGGTTATTTATAGAAATTTATGCTTCAACTCACGAAGTACTTGATATTATTGGACCAAAACAGGAACAGAATGTCCTATGAAAGTAATCATCTCAATGGTGGTCTTGATTGCTGCCCACAATAAACCAGATGTTTAGAGATTATCAGCTGTGGGTAGTTTCATAATCTCGATGAAAAGAGATAAACGAAACAATAAAATATAGCACTCCAGAGGACTGTGATTTTTATCTTCATTTGTTGAAAGTGCATTTAAAAGATATGCTTTTAAAAACTGAACCAACCACCAGCATCTATATATCTATATCTTATTTTTATAAAGAAAAACTGCAGAAACAGCCTGCATCTGTATGCTTGAGGAGTATACTTCCAAATAGGTGGGACACTGGCTGCAAGAAACATCTAAGGTTATGAGTTAATTTTAGTGGTGCCTGGGTGTCAATAGTTAAAAAGAGAGCATCTACCAAAGGGCTTCCCAACACACAGGGAAAGCTGGGAAGCATTCTTTGGCAGCAAAGTCACTTACATGTATTTCTCATCATTGTATCTTCATAATATAGTCAAGTGCCACTCACAGCCTTTCTGGAGTGCAGCCTTTTTTTGTTTCCTTGTTGGATGTGGTCCACAAGCCCTATACCCTTTCCCAGTTACCCTCCAATATTTGCTTATTTTGAGAACTGCACTAATATCCCAGTGGCAAACCTCTGAATCTTGAACGTGTTTTTATCTCCAATACAAAAGATCATGAATCATTTCTTTCCTTTTAACTCTTCTCTTTCTTCTTGCTGAATGTCAGAGGTTTATGTATTTCTTACCTTCCTTATGTCAGCAAGCAATGTTCTTAGCTTTAGTAATCTCCTGATGGTTTCCTCTTATGTAGGGGTTTTTTAATAACCCATATTTCACAGATCAATGTCCTAAATACAAATAAAATCTTGATGTTGTTTTCTTAAAAATAATCAATGGTCTCTGAATGCACAAGCAACACGTATACCCCAGAGTAAAGTTCTGTCTCATCTTTGATTTCTTCCCTCTAGCCAGACTGACTTAAATTCAGATACTCTGGTGCCTTGCATGTGTTTATTGGCTTTACCAGACTCTCTTATTTGTGACAACATTTCTCTCATGTCAAAATGATGGAATTCTTCTCTGGGCAGGTTAGTTTAAATGTAACCCTTCTGTTACTTCCTGCTTACTTCCTAGATCACTATACTTTCCTAACTGTACTTGAAATTCTTACTAACTCATATTTCCAACAACAGTTCCATAAATGTAGGTGTTACTTTTGTTTTGTGTCTTGCAATATCCACAAGATGCTGTGATACTAACACTAAGTGTATTTAAAGGCAAAGGAAAGATGTATCATAACCATACACATGCACATGCACATGCACATGCACACGCACACATATGAAGAGCCAAAGGGGTCAAGAAAACCTACAGAATCAATGAACCTGGACCCATAGAGACCCACAAAGACTGAACCACCAAGCAAAGAGTATGCAGGAGATGGACTTAGGTTCCCTACATGCATGTAATATATGTGCAGCTTGGTCTTCAGTTGGTTCCCTAACAGCAGGAACAGGGGGTATCTCTGACCTTGCTGTCTGTCTTTGGATCCCTTTCTCCTAACAGGGTTGCCATGGCTAGTCTTTCTCCTAGAAGACGCATCTAGTCCCACTGGAACTTGATATGCCAAGATAGGTTGATATCTATGGAAGGCCTCCTCTTTTCTAAGAGAAAGGGAGGAGTGAGGGGAGCTGAGGTGAGAGGGTGGGACTGGGAGGAGAGGCGGGAGGAGGAGCTGTGATTGGGGTGTAAAGCACATGAATTAATGAGAAAACCGTCATTGTTCTCTTCTGTCATTATTTCAGAGAAATCCTAAGTAAATAAAAGTTAATAACAAAAAGACTAAATTGATGTTTTAAATAAAAATTAATGGGGCTGATGGATCTTAAAACTTCAGCATAAAATGACTACGATATCAGGAAGGTGACTTTTACTGTAAACATCCACATGCCCAGTGGATGGCATTGTTTGCTTACCTGTGCTGAGACACATGCTATGAAGTTTATGTTAATTAGCATAACTCAGTTACCATGACAACTCTGGAATAGTTTTTACCACTCATGTTTATTTTGGGGGTTGAGAAAGTGATGCTTAGAGACTTTATGAAACTTGTCCCTCGGACGTCACTGGCATTTTGGTATAAGCAGTGGATTTCAAGTGACCAAATTTTTACTAGATAGCTCTAAAAATGAACACTAGGTGTGAGTGGCAGGATTAAGAATTTTATGTATTGAAAATGTGGTACATCTACACAATGGAATATTACTCAGCTATCAAAAAATGCCTTTATGAAATTCATACACAAATGGTTGGAACTGGAAAATATCATCCTGAGTGAGGTAACCCAATCACAGAAAAACACACATGGTATGCACTCATTGATAAGTGGCTATTGGCCCAAATGCTTGAATTACCCTAGATGCATAGAACACATGAGACTCAAGATGGATGATCAAAATGTGAATGCTTCACTCCTTCTTTAAAAGGGGAACAAGAATACCCTTGGCAGGGAAGAGAGAGGCAAAGATTAAAACAGAGACTGAAGGAACACCCATTCAGAGCCTGCCCCACATGTGGCCCATACCTATACAGCCACCCAATTAGACAAGATGATGAAGCAAAGAAGTGCAGGCAGACAGGGGCCGGATGTAGATCGCTCCTGAAAGACACAGCCAGAATACAGCAAAAACAGAGGCGAATGCCAGCAGCAAACCACTGAACTGAGAATAGGACCCCCGTTGAAGGAATCAGAGAAAGAACTGGAAGAGCTTGAAGGGGCTCGAGACCCCATATGAACAACAATGCCAAGCAACCAGAGCTTCCAGGGACTAAGCCACTACCTAAAGACTATACATGGACTGACTCTGGACTCTGACCTCATAGGTAGCAATGAAAATCCTAGTAAGATCACCAGTGGAAGGGGAAGCCCTTGGCCCTGCTAAGACTGAACCCCAGTGAACGTGATTGTTGGGGGAGAGGGTAATGGGGGAGGATGGGGAGGGGAACACCCATAAAGAAGGGAAGGGGGAGGGATTAGGGGGATGTTTGCCCAGAAACCGGGAAAGGGAATAACATTTGAAATGTAAATAAGAAATACTCAAGTTAATAAAAAAAAAAAAGAATTTTATGTATCGATTTAATAATAAATGTAAGACTGTGAGAGGAGAGGAATGAATACAAAACATAGATTTGCTTTTTATTTTATCTTATCTTATTTTTATTTATTTATTTATTTATTTATTTATTGTGCTGACTGAAGAAGTTGCCTTCACCCATTCTACACCTTGACAAAGAAGTATCTTACTTCTTCTTAAACTAATCAGGAAGAAAATTATCTGGTAAAGAGAAATCATTTAAAATATAAGAATTTGGGACTGGAACCTGGGTTCAATTTTCTCCATTTTTATGTCAATGAGTTGTTGAGGTGGTGTTATAAGTAGTATGATTAAAAGCACCCATTTCAGTTTTTTTCCAAAGGTGCTAAGAGTGTTGGAGAAGGACGGATTCCTTATAGATATTATATGTGATGAAAGATCATTTAACTATTGTGGCCTGGATCTTAGAATCCACTAATTATGCCATTTTTGCCCTTGAGGAGGCTTGAGATTTTTTTACTAGAAACTTCAAAATACAAAAATTCTTTTAAGTCATTTGTCCCTGCCACATAAAGTGATGGATTTGTTCTCTGAAGTATATTTTTTAAAGATACTAAACAATATTTCAAGTGAGCTAAATGATATTATGACATTTTAATACAATGCTTTTTTATTAATTCTTTGAAATCTGTCATAAACTGTATTTTAATCCTATTTATCCCCATGGTTTCTCTTCTTCCTAATCCCTCAACCCCTCCCAACTTCCTGTCTCCTCCTCCTATTCTTCCTCTTCTGCCCCCACCCCCTAAATAACCTATCATTGTGCTCCCATACACTCAAGAGTATAAGGTCATCCACTGGAGTGTGACTGATCATCCAGAGGCCCTTAAAGAAAACTGACTCTCCCTTACCTAAAAGCCATACATTTTCAGTGGTTCCTCAGTTAGGTGAGATGTTTGACCCTCTCCTCCCTCCATTCTAGAATATTTATTGGTTAGATGATAAGCAAATTATGTGTGGGCAACCACAGCAGCTTTGAGTTCATGAATACAGTTGTCCAGTCATGTCCAGAAGATGCTGTGTTACTAACACTAAGGATATTTAAAGGCAAAGGAAAGATATTCCATAACTATATATATTATATATTTTATATATATTATAAAAAATGTTCAAATAAGGGATAATGCTCTTCCCAGAAACCATCAGTTGCCAAATGAAAATTCCAGTGCCAGATGTGGGATAACTATACCTGACTAGTTGTTCAGGGGTTTTCCAGAAACCCTCCCAAATGTTTTGCCATTGTTCTTGCTTGCCTACCTAAGTCCAACAGTCAGGTTCTACTGCTGAAGATGGTACACACTTTGGTCATAGGACATGAAGAAATGAAGTTGATACTGAAGAGAACGCTTGATCCCCATTGTTCGTTTTTCATTGTAGTGGAAAACTGTTGCAGGAAAAGTCATCAACAGTCTTACTACTCAGCTGTAAACTCAGCTGTGAACCACAATAATGACGAGCGTGGTGAGACATGCCTATGGGTACAATGTTGGCATGAATATCATGGAGGGAAACAACAGATTTGGTTTGGATTTATGGCCTATGCTACAGGATAAAATTCATGGCCTGGTGCTACATATTTGGCTTACTAGATATGGTTTCAAAGATCATCAGCCTCATGTATAAACCTACTACTATTATTTCCTACATAGTCAGTGGACATAATATCAAACTATACCTTAAATTCATATCTCTGTGCCATAGGTTAATACAAATCCCAGTAATAATGAGAGAATTGTCTTTGTAAAGATGATGATTAGCACAGAAATTCACAATTGATCAAAGTACAGAAGACAAGTGTCAGTGGACTACTGAGTCACAAATGGGGCAGCTGTTAGGATTTTGCAAAGTATTTTGGATGAGAGGTATACACACATGAAGCAAATCAAACTTTGAAAATGCTTATAAGTACATATTTTATTAATTATAATTTATAACAGATGTTTGAGTGAAGATTAATACTTTAAAAAGTCATCATTGGTTTGACAGACCTTTCTAATACACTTATTGTAGAACTGTTTGAAACATGTAACTGTTCATGACTAACTGCCATTTACTGTTGTTGACTTTACTGTAATTGCTTCAAGCTGATTTTAATGGAACAAAGTAATTATGGCAACACTATTAAATCTCTTTCTTCAGTGATTATGGAAAGCAAATAGTTGATTTGCACAATACTTAATAAGGACCACTTGAACTGCCCACTGGCTTATAGGAAGGTGTAGGTGCTGTGAGGAAGAGTAACAATTTCAAGAACCAAACGTTCAGAATAAAAGCCACTCAAGACGTGCATTGATTAGGTGCTCATTCCAATAATGTAAAAGTTTCAGCAGTTCTATGAACTGAAGTTCAACGATAAGTTGCCTTAGAGATGTAAGAGTCTAGGGCCCAATTCCACAGTTCAAAATGAAGAGACAAGGGAGTGAATTACAGATTTATGGAGCAAGGTAGTAAAGGGGTTAATGGACAGTGGTAAGGGCTGTGTTTGCTTTAAATAGACATATTCTAAATGCATTTGCAGGTACAAAGGATGAAGAAGCTGTAGAGAAGACAAGTTGAAATAGCTTTGTAAAAGAGGATTGAGGGAGCCAGGTTCCCACGTGTAAAGATGGAGGGGGACCAGGACGACTGATGAAGGAAGTGAGGGTCTCTGGGGAGTGCAAAGATGGACTGAGGAGATAAATTTGTGTCACGTGAAGCCATGTGTTAAAAAACAAATGTGATTTACCTTATACATTTAAGTAGGTTTTGTCTGTCTGTTAAAATGCCTTGATTAGAGATGGCAGAGATATTTTTTTTTTTGTAATATTGCCTCTACTCACATACAACAGTCAACTCTAGCGTGGGATGTTATTTTGCTCTATTTTATACAATACTTCAGTGCAAAAGTAGGGAACATGTATTGCAGTAGCTTCCTTACACAATCAGGCCTTTACTTCAAGAGGTGAAGAGAAGTGAGACAAGCAGTAAACTAGTAGGCCTGTCCCTTTAAAGTACTCTGCATGGTCTTTTAATCCCATATCTAAGATTTACTGCCAATAATTTGGAGAAACATTTATATTTCCAAGGTCTATCAATGATGTGCACATGTGAGATGTGTTGTTTGCTCCAAAGTCTTTAAACACGCCCAGAAATATGGTTTTCTCCCACCAGGAAATTGTCTTATTTATGAAGTGTATTAAGCTCTTCAAAGTCTCAGAGGAGAATGCACAGTCAAGGAGGGTCAGTTACATGAAGAATCATCATCTATGTATTCATGGGTGAATGAGGTTTGTGAGGGTTAAAACACACTTCTAAAATCAAATCTTATTTCTGAAATCTAGAATTCTCTTCATCCAGACAAGAGATCTGGTTTCTAAAAGACTATCATCCCTTTACTGGATCTTTAAAGAAAGGCACAGACCCAACCGTGTGGCGATTTTCAATGATAAACTTTTATTCTGAATATACTGTTTTTGCACAAGATTTAACACAACATTTTCTGGGATTATAAATATTTTTTATAACAGTATTATACAAATTTTTACAAAATGTGTTCATCCGACTAGTTAATTTCCACAAAAGTGTCCAGAGAACATAATTAAGGGGAGAAAAAAAAATCTGTTGTTCACAAAAGCCACTTGGCGTTTTGCTTGATGCACAATGAGCATTTCATGAAGAGAATCCCTAAAACATGATCCCACAGTCATACCGCACAAGGAAAGAACAGCTTGGCCAGGTCACATTGGAAACTCAATTGGCATTTACACCGGACAGCATGCCAGGAGTCTCAGTGGAATTTCCATGGTTCTTTTTTGTGTGAACTAGAAACAAGGTAGATGAAACCTCCCGTAACAGCAATCTATTTCTGCAAAATTCTGGCCATTTTCATGACCTGATAGTTCTGTTTTAGTGATTTGCTCTTTACAGAAATATACACCGGATAGTGACCATATCAACGTTCTGCCATGGAGAACAATGCAAGTTCCAGCGAATGATAAAATAATTGGAATTTGGGGCAAGTGGAGAAACAAAATCACAAAATCCATTGTGTCTCGCCAGGTTATACTCTGTGCCATTGGTTTTAAATTAAGATGTAGGATTGAAGCTTTGGTGACTCCAAGACAGGCGTTCAAATGAGATGTGAAGTACAAGAGAGCATCAAATAAGCAAGTAACACTTGGGTTGCAAAGGTCACTTAAAAGGGATACTGCCTATTTGAACCCCGTAAGGCCAGTTTTACAGTTAATAAAAGGAATATTATATATAGGAAAACTTACAAATGGCAGCAACGCTGTGTTTCCCAAGGTAAGCAATAATGCTTCAAGCATTAGAAACATGAAAAAAGACCATACTAAAATCTTGTAGGCCCAGGACCTAAAAATCTCTTCAATCAAACTTGCTAACTATGTCATGTTAAAAACCTGGTACAAATGTGGACCACGATTGGTGTTTGGCAGTAATGCTGGTTGTTCAAATGAAGAAAAGATGAAACCATTTATGCGAAAATTCTTTTCTGCTACTCAACACCATTGCAGGACTCGTTTTGACTTTGTTTACGTGATAAAGTGCACTGAGCTACATGAGGATAGCAACAATTAACTAAGTGAAAACAGTTTAAAAGCTTTTTAAAATTATCTTTTATATAGTTTGGTTTCTGGGAATAGACTGTACTATTTTTGGTCAATAGAATTTGCAGAAAAAAATGTAAAATTTAATATAATCATTTTGATGGGATGAGTTTTACTGTCATTAAAAATATTGGAAAGCACAAGTATTAGTATCTGTCGTGAAAACCAATTTTAGTCAGAGGCGTGTTTGTGCCCAATTAGGTATCATGTATGTAGTTGTAAGGATGTAGAACTCAAATCACACAGGGCTCTGCCCAGAGATGCTGAGTTCAACAGTGGTACATACAACAATAATTTCATTGGTGTTAGTACACTCTGTAAGTGACATTAGCCGTGAAATACGTACTCAATCCACTTTAAACATAATTTAAGGTAGACTGTTGTTTGCCAGAAGCAATTTAATGTTTTTTTATGTGCATCACTTATATGTGCAAACCAGCTGTTCCCTTCCCCAACGTGTGCATGATTTAAAAGAGCCTAGCTAGAAGGGTAATACTACGTTTGAAGTAATTAACAAACAGCATGATTTAAACATATGTCTTCTACCTTTCCACCACCTTCTTACTTTTTAAAATGTGAACAGCAGTTAAGAAAAGATTAAAAGAGTGACAACACATTAGAAGGGGTGACTGATGCCATTTCTTAGGACAATAGTTGGCAGAGAGACTCCACTTGCCCCTACCTCCCTTTTAAGTTAAAGCAAAATATTAACTTACAAGAAGTACACAAATGCTACTTAGGATAGCATGGTGGTTGGAAGGAATTACAATGGATGCAAAGCTATAAGCAAAACAATGAACTATGTTAAAGTGTTGACTGCAACACTGATATGTGGAGCATATTAAAGTATGCTGGAGAACATAAATAACTCAGATGGAAAAATAATATATATGAAAATTTCCAGCATATGCACACACCAATACTTGGCATGTTTAACTAAAAAGAAAAGAAAATTTCATTTACCATAAAAAATATATGTATACTTTCAGCATTCAGTAAAATTACTCTCCCTAGACACATTCATTGTTTTTACCCATTCTTCAAATACTGTTTATTCCTGAAAATAATTTTTAGAAGCATAAATAAAGTTTTGCTACCATATTAATCTATAATGAAATTTCTGATCTACTACACTAATGCTTTTCACCAAGGAGGCTGTATAAAAACAAATTTTATTATTCACAATCAAGTGTTCATGTGCATACACATAGATTCAAGGTTTCCTATTTGTTCAGGTTAATGTAAAAACCCTCATGTAGTTGTATCAGAATTTTGGTCATATGATCATACCAAAATGGAGGGGCAGAGGCAGCAAGAGCAGCAGTTTCTAGATTGTACATGCTACTATGGAGACGAACAAAGAGGAAACCTAGGATAAATCTTCATTGAGAACGTATATGTACCTTTCAAAAAATAAATGTGTTAAATCTGATTTATGTACTTAAAATATCTGTACATAGGTTTTCAGGCAAAAGCATGAGTCTGTATAAAATCCATGAAGTCTCATTTCGACGTCTGCCTAACCCAGCCGTTCGGCATTTCCATTGCACAGTATATTCAGAGTAGTTTAACAACATGTTAAGGATGACTTAAATGCATGTACACTGCAAGGTTCAGATTCTTACATGACAATAATGTCACCCAGTTAACTTGTCAATGGACTATACTCTACAGTAAGAAGAAAAACAAACCCGAAAGTTAAAATAGCAGCAGCATCATGCAAAATACCCTTGGCAACCCAAGTTCATTAACCACAAGGAAAACATTTCCCCTCCCCCCAACAAGCTTCTCTTAGAGCGTGTTAAATATCTGGCTAGCACTACATGACTTTACTGTGAACGAAAGGGACATTACATCACGCAGTTAAGGGCTTACATTTATGAGGAAATGTATCATGAATTCCAATTTCACCCACAAGCACCTTTAGCTTATCCCTTCCTTCCTTGGTTTCAAACCAGCACTTCATACCTTACCCAAATTCAACTGGTCACAGTTGTGTTTTGTTTTTGGCAGAGAAGTCATTCTTTTATAAGGCATTTTGTTCATGGCAAATTTTTTTTGGTAGAAAATTAGCCATTAGTTTGTATTTCATCAGTTTAAACCAATGTATTTTCTCCCTCCCTCCCTCCCTCCCTCTCTCTGTTTAAATCTACTCACAACACAAATTACTTCTGAACAGCAAACACGTGAAGGCAAAAATACCATTGGCCCTCACTGAGGTTTTCTTTTTTCTTTTTTTTTTTCTTCTTCTTCTTGGTAAAACTGCAGCAGGTTGAAATGCTAGGTCAAAGTCAAGACTGCTTCTTTTCATAAGGCCTGCGTGGGGGAGCCTTTTCCACGTAATCTCCAACAATGCAACAGCGAACTCCCAAACCTCCCACAGAGAATGAGTAGAGCTTTGCTTTGATGTTGGACACAGATGATGCAGCATGTTCACACGAGTTTCAGTTTCCAACACCCTGACATGCAGCCAGCGATGGTCAGGAATCTAAGCCTCACAGTTACATCAGGGTAGAGGCCCAGCTAAGGTTCTGTGGAGCTTCTTCAACGGGCTCTATTTTAATGTAACTGAGGGCTCATGTTTTGGCAGGGCATGGAATTAAGTTGCAGATCATGGGTTTAGAGGGTCACCATAGATAGTGTCTGCTGCCAGATACCAGCCAAAGGAGTATAAACTGGAGTCCAAAGATAGACCATAAGGAAGGGTTTAATCCAGAAACACCACCACAGTCGGTATAATCCTCCTGTTAGAAATACAAACAAATAAGTAGTGTCACTATCTGGAATAAAATATGGAGAAAAGCAGCTTTCAGATGAATTCATATTTGGTCCACCTTTGAACCTCCATGGTAGAATTGTTCTCCCTGAGACCAGAGCACTATTGACCTAGATTTCACTGTGCAGAAACTGCTTTATAGTGGTCTCCTCCGTAGCACCATTTGACAAATGTCTGAAATTCTGCTAATGATTAAAAAAAGGTAATAATAATACATTCTTTGGATATAATGATTACTAATTGAAAACTTCACTGCCATGATAAAAAGAATCCTTTATATTGTTAAAAAAAAACAAGAAATAAAAATCCATTCCCCTTGATAAGTGGATATTAGCCCAAATGCTCAAATTACCCTAGATGCACAGAACACATGAAACTCAAGAAGGATGACCAAAATGCTAATGCTTCACTTCTTCTTTAAAAGGGGAACAGGAATACCCTTGGGAGGGAATAGAACAGAGGCTGAAGGAACACCCATTCAGAGCCTGCCCCACATGTGGCCCATACATATACAGCCACCAAACTAGATAAGATGGATGAAGCAAAGAAGTGCAGGGTGACAGGAACCGGATGTAGATCTCTCCTGAGAGACACAGCCAGAATACAGCAAATACATAGGTCAATACCAACAGCAAACCACTGAACTGAGAACAGGATCCCCGTTGTAGGAATCTTAGAAAGGACTGAAAGAGCTTGAAGGAGCTTGAGACCCCATATGAACAACAATGCCAACCAACCAGAGCTTCTAGGGACTAAGCCACTACCCAAAGACTATACTTGGACTGACCCTGGGCTCCAACTGCATAGGTAGCAATGAATAGCCTAGTAAGGGCACCAGAGGAAGGGGAAGTCCTTGGTCCTGCCAAGACTGGACCCCCACAGTGAACATGATTGTTGGGGGGGAGGGCGGTAATGGGGGGAGGATGGGGAGGGGGACACCCATAGAGAAGGGGGGGTTAGGGGGATTTTGGCTGGGAAACCGGGAAAGGGAATAACAATTGAAATGTAAATAAGAAATACCCAAGTTAATAAAGATGGAGGGAAAAAACCATATTTGACACTGAAGCAATACATGGAAATTTTGAAAACATACCGTTCAGACAAAGAACTAAGCTGAAGAGATGTGTAGCTTATGTGCAGAGCCATGCAGTGCTCCACCAAGTGCCTAAACACACCTATTGGAGTTCTCCACAGAGCAGGAGAGGCTCAATTGGATCCCTAAGAACCCAGTCATTTTTTTCCCAGGTTCTTTACTTTATAACATTTTCCAGTTTAACATCCATCCTACTGAACTGGATTTAATAAAGAGTCATGGTCACTAATTCTTATAAGCATCTTTTTAGAATTTATTGATCCAAGCCAGCAGTAGTGCCTCCCACCTTTAATCCCAGCACTGGGGAAGCAGATTTAAGTGGATCTTTGAGTTCAAGACCAGTTTGATCTACAGATTGAGTTCCAGGACATTTGGGGCTATGAAACTCTTCCTCATTAAACAAAAACAAAACAAAACAACAAAAACAAAAAAGAATTCATTGATCCAAGGTTTGTCTTCCATGGATTGAAATAAATTACATAAACAAATGTAAGTGTTCTTTGTAAAATAACTTTACAGAGTCTAAACTTTTTAAGACTGGGGGCCATCTGATTACTTCCTTTCCAGCCTTGCAGCAGAGTAAACAACATTTCTTTTTTGATTTGTGCTAAGAATAATTTCATAGCTGCTCTCTTCTTCACAAAGTGCTGAGACAGTAATGTATGGAAGAAAACATTTAACATTAAATGCTGCCTTTAAATGGAAAGAGTTGTAAGACAATAATTCTGATTAGTTAGCTGGTTAGACAATCAGTACTTACCTTATTGGCATCTCAGGAAAACCCAATGCTGTATAATAAATTCCTGTGAATAACACACCTCCAGTTTTTCTGGAAATGTGTTTGGCCTTCTACTTTCCTCGAACAGACCTAATTCCCTTCAGGATCTCTAAACAGTGAGCTTTTCCAAAGTTTAGTTTCCTCTTGTCATTTTTAAAAATATATATATATTTTTTAATTACTTATTTTTATGTTATGTGCATTGGTGTTTTGCTGCCATGTATGTGTGTGTAAGTGTGCCAGATCCCCTGGAACTGGAGTTACAGAGAATCGTGAGCTGCTAAGTGGGTGCTGGGAATCGAACCCAGGTACTCTGGAAGAGCAGACAGTTCTAACTGCTTAGTCATCTCTTCAGCCCTCTTGTTTGTTTGTTTTGTTTTTGGATTTTTGCCTTTTGTTTTAATTTATTTAAGTCACCTAGCATTAAAATTCACCTACCTTACTTACAAATAACTCTCAGGTTACCATAAGTCTAGTTCTCCTCTGACTCTAACATCACCAACTGTCTTGTCTATATTGCGGAGACTAAAAACTTAAATGCCAAGCTTGTTGATTCCTTCCAGGTCCCTACATTGTACGTTTAGCGTAGATCATATGTAGATAATTCCCTACATAGTACTTTTAGCACAGATCAGGCCAAAGACTCAGAGGCAATCTGAGATTCCTCTCTTTCTCAAGTCAACCATCATCATGTTCTCTCAACTTTGGCTTCAAAATCCATCTCCGAATCCTACTGCTCACTGTCTCAGGAACACGGCCAACACTCCTCACTCATGCTTCTGTAGGAGCTACCCCACATTCTCATTATTTCCGTTCTTCTTCAGCACACTTTCCTCTTGAGAAATCAGCTCCTTCCACCTCATGTCTGAAGAGTTTTCATCCTGCTCTAACCACAGTTCACATTGTATACTAATGAACACAGATTTGACTGTGGTCTGGAGCCAAAGCTACCTTTGCAGCTATTTTTTTTTCCTTCATCCTCCTTCTCTCTCTTGTCTGTACTGCTCCTGTAACACTGTTATTCTCTACAATGTGCCCTGCGTCTCAGTCATTTTACTTTTCTCTTCTTCAGCCTACTTTTCTATCCAGGTAAGAAACCGCTAAGGACAGCAGCTACATTTGAATTTTGGATTAAAAAATGATTTTCATAAATATATGAATCAAACATAGTCTAAAGACACACCTAACTGTCAGATGGAATGAAGAATCAGGATACAACTACAACCTGCTAATACTTGAAGACTGGATGCTGTCATAGAAGTTCTTATCAATATAAAACATATCTTTATGCTTTATAGATGAACTCTGAAAAAATATTTCCTGGCTCTTCATTGTTTTTTTTTAATCTTCTTTTCCATTCCTATTTACCTCATATGTTGATGATACAAGTCTGCTTCACTTGGGGAAATGGTAGGTTAGAAGTTATTAGAAGTCCCTGCTATGAAAAAAAATATGATATATACTTTTAAGAAATTCTAAATCCCAAGTGGATAGAAGAAACTTCAGCATTTTTTTTCTGGCTTTTCAACAGTGAAATCCCACTGACAGCATGAGACCAATCAACCTGATTTTGAAGAGCTTTTTACAGTAGAAAGAACATATATTCATAGGTCAGCTTACTATTAATGTTAATAAAATCCTGGGTGCCATAGTTGTACATATTTATTTTGATATGCAACATGCTTTTGTGAAACTGCCTAATGGTGCACCTCTCTTAAGAGCCTATTAGTAAATATATCACCTAGGATTGTTTTTGTTCTCCCTTTACATTGCTAATTAAAGAAGACATAGTCAAGATATAGTTCACAGTTCACAGTTACATTCATGTGATGTCCTGGAAGGCTTGCTTTATAATACCCTCTCTACAAATGGCTAATGTCTCTTCTGTCTGATATGATGAAACAAGTATTTTACTATAAAACTATTGCTTAATTATCTCAGAACAAAAGTGGCTATTTCCTGTGTTTCCCTCTGCTTCTCCTATCCTTTCATGAGTGTACTCTGTTCTTACTAATATTCTCACACCAGTCTGGAGGTTCCTAATCTATGAATACCAGAGGATCAATCAGAAAGGACAGAACAATGAAGGAGTGTTGCTCTTTCTCCACATCCTCACCAGCATCTGCTGTCATCTGAGTTTTTGATCTTAGCCATTCTGATTGGTATGAGGTGGAATCTCAGGATTGTTTTGTATGCATTTCCCTGATGGCTAAGGAGGTTGAACATTTCTTTAGGTGCTTTGTGGGCATTTGAAATTACTCAGTTGAGAATTCTTTGTTTAGCTTTGTACCCCATTTTAAATAGGGTTATTTGTTTCTCTGCAGTCTAACATCTTGAATTCTTTGTACATATTGGATATTAGCCCTCTATCAGATGTAGGATTAGTAAAGCTCTTTTCCCAATCTGTTGGTTGCCCTTTTGTCTCCTCCATTGTTGATGGGATTGTAAGCTTGTCCAACCACTGTGGAAATCAGTCTGGCAGTTCTTCAGAGAATAGTACTACCTGAGGACCCAGCTATAACACTCCTGGGCATATACCCAGATTCTCCAACAAGGACACATGCTTCCCTATGTTCATAGCAGCCTCATTTATAATAGTCAGAAGCTGAAAAGAACCCAGATGTCCTTCAACAGAGGAATGGATACAGAGAATGTGGTACATTTACACAATGGAGTACTACTCAGCTATTAAAAAACAATGACTTCATAAAGTCCATAGGTAAATGAATGGAACTAGAAAATATCATCCAGAGTGAAGTAACCTAATCACCAACAATTTGAAGTGTAAATTTTTAAAAATCCAATAACAAACAAACAAAAAACAACATATGCACTTACTGAGAAGTTGATATTAGTTCCAAAGCTCAGAATACCTAAGATAAAATTCACAAACCACATGAAGCTCAAGAAGAAAAAGACCAAAGTGTGGAGGCTTCAGTTCTTAGAATGGGGAACACAATACTCACAGGAGGAAAAAATGGAGACAAAGTATGGAGCAGAGACTGAAGAAAAGGCCATCCAGTGATTTCCCTACCTGGGGATCCATCCCATAAATAGTCACCAAACCCAGACACTATTGCTGATGCCAAGAAGTGCTTGCTGATAGGAGCCGGATATAGTTTTCTCCTGAGAGGCAGAGCCTCTCAGGAGAAATGGTTGGTTCACAGCCAACCATTGCATTGGACTGAGAATGGTGTCCTCAGGAGGAGTTAAGGGAAGGATTGAAGGAGCTGAAGCGGTTTGCAACCCCATGGAAAGAACAACAATTTCAACCAACCAGACCCCCCCCCCAGAGATCCCAGAGACTAAACTACCAATGAAAGAGTACACATGGAGAGACCCATGGCTCCAGTTGCAAATGTAGCAGAGGATGGCCTTGTTGGACATCAATTGGAGGAGAGGTCCTTGGTCCTGGGAAGACATGATGCCCCAGTGTAGGGGAATGCCAGGGCAGGGAGGAGGGAGGGAGTGGGTGGGTTGGTGAGGGAGCACCGTCATAGAAGCAGGGGCAGAAGGGATGGGATAGGGGACTTCTGGAGGGGAAATGGGGGGATAACATTTGAAGTGTAAATTTTTAAAAATCCAATTAAAAAAAGAAAGAAAAAAGAGAGAAAGGATAGAACAAATGCTGCTGTAGCAATATCGTGACAAAGATTCCAGAGCATCAGAAACAAAACAGCGTTGACAACAAATGGAACAAGGACCACAGATGCACCCTGCAGCTGCTATTCAGCACCTTGCTTTCTTAATTCAGACTCTTCCCCAAAGATTAAAGATTAATGGCCATTTTTCCCAAGATACAAATAATAGTACATAGACTGGGCTCAGAATATGGGAACTTTTATACTAAAATATTAGAGTATGCACACATGTATTTGGGGAATAAATTCTAAGCTAATTAAGTTAGATTTGCTTTAATAAAAAGATAAAGAAGAAGAAAAACATCAGAATGGTTGTCTCAGAAATCCCTATGAAACTGAAATGGCCCACTAATTTTATGTTAGTATTTTAAATAATTAAATCAAGATGACCAGTTCTAGTAATTGTGCACTGAAAAAAGGGAAGAATGATGAATGTTTTTCCCACTTTTATCTAAATTAGTTTCATGATTATTCTAATGCCTGCCTATCTATCTATCTATCTATCTATCTATCTATCTATCTATCTATCTATCTATCTATCTACCTATCCATCTATCTATCCATCTATCTACCTACCTACCTGTATGTCTATCTATTGTCTGTCTTATGTAGCATATGACAGTAACATTAAATGTGACAAGGAGGAGAGCAGAGCAACCTGTGTCTTCCTCTATCAGCATCTGCTTATTTCCTTGAGACAGTGACTCTTTCTGAATTAGAAAATTATAGCATTGGCAGGATTGGATGTCCAGTGAGTCTTGGATCTGCCTATCTTTACTCCCAAATGTTGTCATTCCAGGCACCAGGCACCAGAAGCTATGTCTAGACTTTTATGGGGGTACAGACAATTCAAATTCATCTCCTCAGATTTAAACTCCTGATCCACCTCCTCTACTCCTGATTGCAGTTTTAGAACAATGTTTTGTTTTTAATACACATATCTATTTACATAATATATTACTGTGGAAATTATGTTATTATTTCTGAGGCTGATACTGCTGTATTTTAAGCAAAACACCTGTGAAAATATACATTAATCACTGATGTTCCAACAGGACTTTAAAATACCAATTACAAGAAGATAGTGGTCTGGTTTTTTGAATATTCATTGTGGTATGTAAGGAAGCAAATGAAAAAAAAAAACAGAAAAATTACGGAATTGGAGAGTAGTACAGTGAAAGTAGTAAATAAATTGGAATACTAATATTTTGATTATGATCATCTTTGTAAATAAAGTTAATTTTAGAAGCAAAGATATTGCATATACAGTATATATGCATATATAAGCATATATATGTAAATATGTATATATGTATGTATATATACATTTGATCAAACTGAATATATGTATATTATGAGTATAACAGAGTAGATCAAAATATAGCTAAATTTTAGAAAAATTAATCATCATTAAATACTATACATTAGTTTTAATGCTCTATTTTGTCTAAGATTAAAAATTAAGACACTTGAGGAACGTGACAACAATCTAATATGTGATATAATTAGAAATGGTATAGGAGAAAGTAGAACAAAATAGTTGGATAATAACTCACTGAGCCTATTTTAGCATGAATAAGGCCTGCATGGCTCTGCACCAGCTGTGGTTCTAAGGCTGAAAGAAGTGGACACATGTAGGGAACTGTTCTCATGCTTTGAATGGGAATCTGCCTGTGTGAGAATACTGAAGGTCCTGTTCCCCAGTTGGTTCTTGATAGAACAATAAACATGCTAGTGGATAATGGTTGGGAGGAATAGGCAAGACTTCTTGTTTTCCTGCAGGCAGGTTAGGAGACACAAGAGAGAGGAAAGGATTTGCCATACTTCAGAGGAAGCCACTAGAAATGTGAGATCACAGGCAGAATGGCCATTGGTCACTTCCCTGACTGGGCCTGAGATAGCAGGCAGAAGATTACAAATGAAGCTGAAGTTAAGGGCAGATTTAGAGTGCTGAGATGGGAGTGAAAAGTAAGGCGTGATAGCCGTGGAAGGCTTAGAAGAGCCCAGCCATGGAGCTAAAGCATATCATATATAAGTTAATGTGTGTGTGTGCTTCATCTACGGATTCAAGGAAACCTGGATGGGGCTGGTTATTTGGTCCACCAGGAGCTTAATGCAGGGTAGTAGGTAGTAGGAACTACACGCCACAATACAGGCCCATATCCCTATCCCAGAAATTACCTCCCATTGGTAACCACTTGGGAATGAAAAATTAGTTTGCTCCAAGGGAGTCTCCTAGGGAAAACAAACCACTCTTAGGTGCAGGCTCTATGCCCAGCTTTAGATGGTCAATACAGAACAAGCTTAAGGGCATCTTTGGATGTTCTTTGTCTTGTAATATTGTATCAGGGCTTAAAACAATTTTATAATCTTACAGGTTCTTTGCATATCTATTATGACTAGTGGTGTTTTGTTTTTATGGGGTCCCTTGTGTTTGTGTGTGAAAGTGTGTCTGTGTCTGCATACACTCTGTGCCTTCTCTTTAGCTCTTGTTTGTGTTGGCTGTTCTGTTCTCCACCAGTTTACTTGCTTTGGCTTTATCTCATTGCATTTTATTATTACTCCTTAGATTCTATTTTTCTAATGAGAGGCAGATAGGGTGTGTATCTAGTTGGGATGGGAGGGAAGGGGGAACTGGGATATTAAGGGTAATGGGGGAAGGGAAAACAGTAACCAAGAATATAGTATGGAAAATATATTTCCAATAAAATTAAAAAAAGGAATGTGCTCCGATTTTGTAAAATGCTGTTGATAGGTTTGTAAAGAACTCTTGTTAGAATGTGTTGTACTAACCATCACTGACTAATGTTTTAGGGAGCTGGCATACCATCCTCATGTGTGCTATGACTTTGGTCTGCTAGCATCCCGTGTTCCACTGTGGCCTTGGGATTTCATACAGACAGTCTGATAATATGGTGGGGCTGTAATACATCATGGGTTCTCTGAAAGAAATAGTCTAACCCATTTGCTCTGAAATGACTCTCAGTCACTTTTTCCTAGATGCTTTCCTTAACAATTAGCAAGTATCTTTAATATGATTATGGTTTAGGATCATAGTTTGAGTGGATTGAGATTTGTCACAGAGGTTAGTGCAGATCTTTCAGAGGATCTGGGTTAATTTCCTAGTGCTCCTGGGATGGCTCACAACCAGATTTAACTCTAGTTCCAAGGGATATGTGTCCTTTAGTAGCCTCCTTGGGTTTTAGGCACAAATGTGGTGTACAGATTATATGTGCAAACAAAACATCCATACACATAAAATAAATAATTTAAAAAAAACTGATATAGGAGAAAGTAGAACAAAATAATTGGATAATAACAACTTATAACGCACTTTTAATACTAAATACATACTAATTATAATACAAATAACATAGTTCAAGACTGGAATATAAATTAAGGTAGGCAACATATTTTCAGTGATTAACAGTTTCCGCAGGTTATTATTCATTATTATGCCTTAAATATAATTGTATACACTATTAAAAAGTTTATTGTAAAATGAAAGGAAAGACAGAAGAAGCAACTCCTAACTTTATGCTAACCACAAAATCTACTGAAATGGAAAAGGTTTGTTTACTAGCAAGTACATCATGTTAATGAGGTAAACTATGGTAATGACACATTAAAAATGAAAACATATCTCCTAGGCTCTTTGTGGAAGAGGACAATTAATTATAAGATTTTGTTGTAATAAAAACCCTTACCAGCACATTGTTATCAAAGCAGACATCAGGTCCTTTTCGGTATCTGGGCTGCTTAACCATGTCGCAAGGATCTGGACCATCAGCTGAAGAGGCTTGTCAAGGAACGGAATATAATGTTTTCCCCACACGGTTCAAAAGTGCAAATATATATATATATATATACACATATTTCTGAAATCAATCAAAACCTACCTATGCCAATGCTCTCAGCCAACAGAACCAATTCAAGTATGAGGAACTGAGAGAGTAATAAATGTCTGAATTAAATTTTCCCGTAGTTCCTGAGCCATGTGGTTGGTTTTGACCTTTAAGCCAAAGTTTCAGTACTGCACTGTTTTTCTCTATATGAGCATGAACAGGATGGCAGAGTTCAGTGTTCACTGCTTTAAGGTGGTCTGTTCCAAACACCTCTCGTGTCAAAGGATACAAGTCTGTTCCGCCTGCATGAGCAGCCGCGTGTCACACGGACATGTTCCCTTGCTCTCCACCATTATGAATACTAGGTTGGTGTTCATAAGCTTCTCAACATGAAAGATCCTGCAAACACACGTTAGAGGAGCTCATTAAGGGAACACTGTCTTTTTGGGAAACAGAACAGAAATCATTCAAACATCCTTAGTTACTGCAAAGAAAGATAAAACAATTTATTGAAAAATGAATCACCATCCAGGAAAAATAAACACACACACACACACACACACACACACTAAAATGAGTGTAACTAGAAAATCACTATGTTTTTACTTATTGACACAAACACGTTTCCCATATCAAAAATATTTAAAAAAAAACCAAGGTCATATAAAAATATCTTTATATATTGAAACATTTAAAGCTGTTAATCTTAATTACAAAATAGTGCTATTCAGTTACGGTCCAAATGCCTGAGTGTTTGGATTTCAATTTTCAGTAAATGGTGACATTTATTACTGGCAATATACCAGCAACCCTTTATTTTGCAGATACCCAAAGTAGAAAAAAAAGGACAAAGTATATTATCAAACTATGCCCAGAATAAAGGGCAGATCAGTGCTCCTAAAAGGCTTACTCTGAGGGAATAAATGTTTTCTGTTTATCCAATATGGTAAAAAAAAAATTTCTTTCAAATGTGATATAGAACTAATTAAAATGTAAACAGGTGCCTACAGTTGGCGATGGACTTTGCAGAGCTCAGATGTGCAACCAGGCTGCTTTAAGCACCACGCCCAGTGTTAGTTGAATTGTTCCATTTTCCTTTGAAATTAAAATGAAAATATAAATATAGGACCTGATCTTTTTCACCTTTTCTAAAAGCAGGGGAGTTTTACTGACTTTTCCTTTTGAAATGGGGAAACAACACAGGGTAACTCTAGTGACGTTGTGCTTTTAAGTCATCTGTGAGATGAATCTCAGCCCTCCCTGTTCTGCACACACACATTGCCTTTACTGGACAGTTGGTGCAACGTCATGGTGCTGCGGGAGTGCTCCCGAAGCAGGTGTATGGTGTTGCACCGTTTTCTAAACTTGAAAGCCCTGAAGACTCATTTATAAATAAAGTGAACTTTATCCATAGCTCATGTGTAACTTCTCCCTTTATGTTCCTCTTCAAAAACTCTGCCTCCCTGAAAACACAGTTTACAGAATCAAGTCACAAACCCACTGACCATACCTATTGGTTATGCCCGTGGAGTAAGAAGAAAATTGTTATTGTAATTGTTACGCACTAACTTTTTCAAGTCCCAGCACCTGTCCTGGCACTTCCAGAATCTCGGCTTACCTCACCTCCTCCTGTTTCTTTTCTGTTAACATTCTTCTGGAAAAACTTGCCATCATCTCTGTAGGAACTCTATGTATTTTGCTTTTTTTCCTTTTTCTTTTTTTATTTTGGAGCTGGGGACCGAACCCAGGGCCTTGCGCTTCCTAGGCAAGCACTCTACCGCTGAGCTAAATCCCCAACCCCTGAACTCTATGTATTTTGTAAACTGAGGCTCAGGGACCCCATAACCTCGATTAGCAGTTTTCTCAGACCTTCCAAAACCCCCATCTTCCTGTTCTTTTCTCTCCCACCATAGCCAAGTGCATTTCCTCTGTCTTCCAACACATTTTAAAGATGTTTTATGTTTGCTAACATTAACCACAACCCTCAGAGAAATGCTTTTCAGAGACTTCAATTTCAAATCAAAAGTAACATTTAGTTCTTCATGTCAAACAAGGGTAAACGTATAAACAATGATGCCTCTAACTTCTTACAACCATTCTTAATGATCACACATGAAAAAAGAAAGTCTTATGTGATTGAAGTTATTATCATAAGTAAAATCTGTATTATAAAAGTTTTAATATTTATCTTATTTATAAAAATGCATTCAAATCAGGCCTGAATGCTGTCCTTAGTAAACAAGAACTACTTGACACGAAGACACAAATTACCTGGAACAGTTTCCACAGTCCAGTAGACCACTGAATGATTTAGTATCGTTCTTGAAGAAGTACTGAGTTTGTTCCGTGATGCAGCTCTGCTTAGACAGGGAAGCTGTGAAGTCATCTTCTTCCATTTCAACTGTGGGAGCCAAAACAAAGACCATCACCACCAGGAGACACCAAGCTTCCTCGAGTCGCTGTCATAAGGACCAAGGTAATGCACAGACATTTTATTGTAGGTTGGTTTACCGTTGAGTAACTGCCTGGCTGTCATTAAAAGGTGCCTGCCCTGCAACTATTCTAAATAATAAATTAATATTTAATCTACAAAATTCATGTCAATGTGAACTATAAAACTTGTAAATCATAGGAAAATAAAAGTTTCAGAGTATCAAAACTATCAGTTTGATGATCTCTTTCTTTCCTCACCCATATGCACATGTGTGTACGCACACACACGCACACACAAACACCCTATGACTCTATGTTTTTGCTTCATTGACTTGGCATCAAAAGAAAAATGGACTTCTGTGCCAATGACCTCATCTTCTCTTTGACATACCTGCCTCAAGGAGCCGTGGAAATGTCAAACTCAAGAGTAGCTGCTGGAGAATAGACCTGAAATTTTAAGTGAAGAATTGAGAAACAGCTAGATGTTCTCCTTTACAATATTTTATATGAAAATACTGAGCAGTTTTGCATGCACAAATAGACACATACCTCATTTTATCATTTTTCAGAAAAAAATATAATAGAAACTTTAAGACATTTTGCATATTTCTTGAATTGTGAAAAATGTCACACCTTTGATTTTCATCAGCAAAAGACTCATGGATTCATGAGGTCAAGATTTTTGGGACCAAAAGAGAGATGAACAAGAGTGAAGAAGCTTGGTGATTAATATAAAGTGCAAAAATGTTGACTCTATGGGGAAGAATGTCTATGTTTGGTTCATGAACTTTTATAGCCTTAATTTTCTTTTTATTTCAGTTATTGAAACTCCATAACACAATAAAGACATACAAACAAAAACCACTATCTGAACTTCAGGCTTGAGCTTAATCTGTAAAATGGCATACCTAAAGTTATATAGGGAACTATAACATATTTTAGTTTTATAATAAATGATAATTGTGCCAAGTTTAATTCATAATATACTGGAACTGAATTTAGTTTAGTGGCAATAACAGAGAGGTTTTGGCCAGAAAATAGAACAAAGGCAAGTATTCGAGGATTATGGTAATATAAGGAATATTTAGTTATAACAACATACAAATAGCACTATCATATTGTCAAATAGTGGTTTTCAAAAAAATGGGATTTTTAAAAATTGAGATATTTTCATCATTTTAGTAAAAATGATATAAACTTGATTTTATCACCCAAATGCTAAATACTCAATGGATAGATTAACAAACATGGAATACAGCTGAAGCAGTTCAGTGCATGAGGTATAAACCCAGAAAGATGGGGTACATAGGAAGCAAGCAGAAGGAGAAGAAAGGAGAAGGAATCGTGCACACAGGAGGAGGCTGAGTGACTGGGTGATCAGAATGTGATTCCCACACTCTTGCAGTGTTTCAGTAGGTTACACGTTTGAACTTCAGGGGTGGAAGGGAGTGGTGGATGATAGGGATGGAGAGCGCCATCACAGGACAAACAGAAGTCACTTCAATATGAGGCTGAGACCCTTTGCCAAGGTTGTGTTAATGGGAAAAGGTAGAAAATTTAGTTTCCATGATTTGAATTGGATGAATATGGATCTTATTTGCGTGTTAAAGATAATTATCATGTTTTATAGATAAATACTCTTAGAATTTAAGGATTAATTTATAATATTCAAAGACACAAATTGAGAGTTCTAGCTGGATCACAAAATCTAGAAAAAACCCATGACCAGAGAGGATATAAACCGCAGGGTAAGCTTATTGTTGTGTAGCTTAATTCATATGATGGCAAGCTCTTGTGTTTAGAACAACAGACAACTGTTGTTCTCAGCCTCAATCAGAGATGTGCCTCATCTTTACCATGAATTACAGTGATTGCCAAGACTCTTGGCTTCTCAAGGTTCTGCACAGGCTATTGACATAACCCTCTCTTGAGTTTAGGGAATATCATGGAAGAGGGGACTTAAAGAATCTAACAGCTGGAAACCAAAAAGAAGTCCTACATTGTGCTCTCTCTTTGGTTCGCATAGCTTTGGTGAACACACTCACAGTAGCTGTGGTGCCTACACAAGGCCTACAAAAGACTGGACCTGCTGGAAACTCGTCAGGGTTAAAGGAGGGATCTTGGGTTCTCACCCATGCATACTAAAGTATTGGTTGCAGATGGATTGTGGGAGAAGGAGTGTCGTTACCTTCAGATGTGTACCCATTGACAAGCTTACCAGGGACTACTGGATAGTTCCATACCCATGAGCACTCATATGGCCTTGGTGAACTCAGTGGACCACAAACAAAATGATGGTAAGATGGCTAAGTGATTTGTAGGGAAGGAGATAGACTCATTGGAAGGGATATAAAAGAGGGTAGAATCAAAATGGATTCCATACATATAAGAAATCATCAGTAACAAATGTAACTTAAAATGTCTCTGAAGAGGGTGAAATTTTCTCGAACTTATCAGTATTTTCATATTAAAAAGTGGAAAAATATGTTTAAGGTAATCATTTAGAAATAACTGATATTTCTAACATGTTTACAGGAAAGGAAGGAATAATACCCATAACACAACTCACCTGATAAAGAATATTTATTTTACTGACATTTTTCTTTCATTTGTAAGAAGACAAACTCTTGACTTACCAGGCAGCAGCAGTGGCCCACCAGCCAATCTGGAGTATGTCTGTAATCGATGGCTACGAAATATAAAATAAATATATTGAGATTTATTATATTTGTGTACACTGGCATAAGTGTCCTCTTGAGAGGAGCTGGCTCTACTGCGGGTTTTACTGACCACATAGGCTGAGCGGTGTCCTGCCCCTTGCTTTGGTGCTGCCCCTGGATCACACACAGACTGATAGTCATATGATTTATTGAATGCATAAAGTGATATATTAACCAGGTGTCTCATCATGCTCGGGTCAATCTCTCCAAAAAAACGTCCAATCTGGAAAAGAAAGAGTATTTGATAGGTTCAATTTTAAAACAATCTCAATACCTAAACTATACAGAGGGGAAAAAATTAACCTACTATAAGAAACTAAAATGGAAAGCCAGTTTGTACATTTAAGCAAATGACAACCTGCCTTTGCCGATGTTCAAGAATTAAGATTAAATTAGGGACTCTCCTTATTCTGAAGCTCTACTGGAGAATTATGTTTGAGGGAGGAATGGACACCTAAGCCACTACTAAGCATAAGAAAGTCACAGTTAGATGTCCTCTGGTGAAAAGAATGGGGTTAAAAACAGGAAATGAAGGAAACAGTTTCAGTGCCTTGGGCAAAGTTTGCCAAGAGAGAACAATAGTTAATATGCCAGCAATAGACAAAGGGTACACTTTGGTTCTCTTAGCACACAAGACAAAGTAACTGAGATGGTACATACTTTAACTGACCTCACTTATAGTAATAACCATATATAAAAACATCTTATACCTCATAGCTTTAATGGTAAATAGCACTAAAAAAAAGGCCAATACCTTCGGGAGAAGTAAAGAATATACTCCATGAGTGTGGGTAAGACCGTAAACTCACCCCAGTGGGCAGTGCCCTGAACTGGGGGCCTCAGAGAAAGGAATAGTCACAAACTCTTAGCTTTGGCAGAGAAGCTATGCTTAGGGCTGGTGCTGGGAGCTCTTTGTATAAACAGAAAACCTAGAGAGAGAGATCCAGAATCCATAGCTTTTTATGACCAATTTTCAAATTTTGGTCTAGAAACTGCATCTGGACATATGACAACTTTAGACATTACCAACTGATTGTATTGTTTTTTTTTTAACAATTTTCTGAATTGTTTAACAAATTTCTGAATTGTTAAAAGAATGGAGGCAAGTTCATTTCGTGTTAAAATCCTTAACTATCTGCTCTAATGGTAGCTTCTGTTATCTGAAAGTCAAGTCAGTTACCAAAGGAAAGCAAGATTGACATCTACTTTGTGATGAAAATGAAACTAGTCATCAGTTTCTAAAAACCCTAAGGGGTTTTCTGATTTGCATCGTGGAAAGCCACTTTGGAAACTGAACTTCATACCTGATTAGTGTAATCATCATGATTGGCCATCAGAAGAAATCCACCATCATCTAGAATGACACAGTCCATTACCTATGAGAAGGAAGCAACAGGTGTTTAGGAAGGTCAGCATGCTGCTCCATCATTTTCCCAGAGGACATAGATAATTTGGAAGTATATCAGACATAGAGGCGAACGCTAGCAGCAAACCATTGAACTGAGAATGGGACCCCCATTGGAGGAATTAGAGAAAGGATTGAAAGAACTGAAGGGACTTGCAACCCCATAAGAACAACAATGCCAACCAACCAGAGTTCCCAGAGACTAAACCACTAACCAAAGACCAAACATGGACTGACCCAGGGCTCCAGCTCCATATGTAGCAGAGGATGGCCTTGTTGGGGCACCAATGGAAGGAGAAGCCATTGGTCCTGCCAAAGCTGCCTCCCCCAGTGTAGGGGAATGTTGGGGTGGGAGAGATGGGAGGTGTATGGGGAGGGGAACACCCATATAGAAGAAGGGGAGGGAGATGGGATGGGGGAATAACATTTAAATGTAAATAAAAAATATTCAATAAAAGGAAAAAATAAAAAGAAAGTATATCTTCAGTATTTAGTTCATTTCCCTAATGCAGACTGCTATCAAGACCAATAGGATGCATGGTCAAATCTTCCTCAAGAACAAATAAAGTTGAAGATGTTCAAAAGGCTCCGCCTTACCAACATGACCAGACTTGGTTCGCATAGACACGGTTCTTCTCCTTCCCTTAGGATATAAATATTTTCTGAAGAAGCATTGATAGTATCCATATAAATTGGTTTTCTATAGAACTTACTATCATTAGATAAAAACAAATTCCCTGAATCTCTTTAATCATTGACATGTCTGCTATTGAGCAACCAAGAGAAACAAGTACACTGTAGTTAAATATATTTTAAAAAGTTTTCTTACATCACTGTTTCTTTTGCAGTCACAAACTGGACCAGCACACTAAAAAAATAAAAAAATAGAAAAATAAATGAATGAATGAATAAATAAATAAATAAAATCATTTTACATTTTAAAACAAGTTATATCTAATAGCTATGTTCTTATAATGCAACAGCCAGGAATAATTTTAGCTGATCTAAATAAGATCACATAATCATAGTTTATAAGAAAAAATTAGTGCTTCCATTTTAAAACCAGAAAATATGTATCAATATATATCTGTATGAACATTTCAAGTTGTCAAGCTAAAACAGTTTCCATGTTATTACATAGGAAAAAGCAAACATTGCAAATAGGAATTCTTACTTTTATTTAAGTATAGTGGCACTGGAAACTTACTTTGCTCCTAATCAAGGATCATACTTACTTATGTGAACATTGAGACTATTAATCATATTTTAATAACTTTGAAAAAATCTTACCGGATCCCTGATTGAAGTTTTGGTAAAATTTTCTATCCAGGAGTTTACGTCAATTTTAATTCCCACAACTGAAAGGATAATGTAAATTAATTTGAAGTCATAATTGCTATTAACAGCATCTTTCCAATGTAACAGTTTACACAATTTATAAACTAGCCAATAAATTTGCATTCAGTATACGGTTTCAGAGGCTTAGTTTTCAGGGACATTAAGCAATAGTGCTTGTAGTCTTTAAGCTAAGACAAAGAAGTGGTTCTCTACCCATGGACATCGACACCTTGGCAAACCTCTATCTCTAAAAAATTTACATTACAGTTCATAACAGTAGCAAAACTACAGCTATGAAGTAGCAATGTATGTAATTTTATGGTTGGTTTCAGCACAACGTGAGGACCTGTATTAAGGGGTTGCAGTCTTAGGAAAATCACTGACATAAACTGGATTTTACATTCCAAGAAAAAAACTTAAAATAATCACCACCTGGTTGTCTAATTAATTAATAGTATTGCTTAAAAATAATGAGTGCTGATCTTCAAAGTATGAGATCATTTGAGCAGTACATATAAAATGTTTCTTTCACCCTACCAGTTCAAGCATCAGACTCTTAAGACACATTTGTGCAAAGAGCAGACAGATCAGTGTATGAGGTGTTGGGAGAGAGGGGAAACGTGAGCAGCTGACAGAATAAAGTAGTAGTAACTTAGCAACCGAGGGGAAGGTGGCTGAGCTAGTAAAGGACAGTGATTCCTAGAAGTTGAACCATGGTCAGAGTAGCATTGTCTGTTCCTAGGAGCAGACAATCAACTCCCTCTCTTCCATCTGGTCTCTCTAAACAACAGCAAACAACACTGAGTGGTACGATGAAGATCTACACTGTGCTAGACTTTATTATTGTATCCATTCATTACAGCTCATTTCCAGTTCTCAATTGTACTGGGTCTATGTTTTTGTTTGCTTGGTTGATTTAATTTTTTTCTAAATACTTGAACATTTTACATAGATCCAGCCCTGATTCTTTTCAGCAGCTACAGAGTAGTCTAGTATGCAGATATATCAAAATAATTTCATGTTTAAATGATTATAAATGTATATAGCATTGGCACAAACATTTCATGTGTCTGAGGATTGGAGAGAGGATTAGCATGGTTGGATCCACCCCAAATTTAAAATTTTGATCTTCCTAATAAATGATTCCAGCCATCTTATGATGAAATGTATTGTCCCATTTAACCTTGCACACATGTACCCATGATGTAGGTGCTTACCTGCAGGCTTAAGAAGTTTTCCTTGGATGTACAGTTCCACCGCTTTGCTTACCATAATTCCAGATTCGTAGGCACCAGGTCCACTTTCTAAGAGAAAAGGAAACAGGCTAATTAGACGAGCCCTGAGTCCGAGGCTTTGAGTGAAGCATCCCTCTTTTAAAGAGGTTTCAGCTTTATCTTTTCTTCCTGAATATACCAAGAACATTTGAATAGTCATGAACTGACTCTATTTATTTACTGACAGGAATAATTCAACTTGATTTTATCTACTTCCATACTATGATGGGCATGTGTCCGATCACGTCTGTGTAATATTTTCAAACTGTTGGGGAGGCTGTTGAAGGGAAATGGAAGAAATGATCACAGGGTCACAAAAGAGGCTTTACCTTACATGAGATACGCGTCCGGGGACATAACTGAGACCTTGAGAATTTCAGTTCCCTCATTTTTAAAATGGGAATAATAAAATAACTATGTATACAGATGGTGAAGGGTTGAACTAGAAATCCCCCTCGGGGGGAGGGAGCCATATAAATTATTTAAAAGACAGGCTATTAATTTTTATAGATAGCAAATTACACAATTTACACAGATAAGATGCAATTCATCACGATACACCAACCAGTTTCGTTCATTAGCCATGTTTGAAGGTACTAGTTGAAAAACATGGGATTAGCCCCATATGTTTCTACTTACCGTGCATGCCTGCTAGAGATTCTAGCTCTGAATTGCTAGATGACCTTTTGCTGTGCATGAATTCTATTTCTTTAACTGAATGGGTGTTTCTTTTCGTTTTTTTCCAGTCTCTTTTACATATTATATACTTAATAATGACTATTCGAGGTAGTTCACAAAATATATTGATTTGCAGGGTGAGCAATTAGGAAGAATAATTTAACACATAAGAGGAACTGAGAAGGCTGAATTCCAAAGAACACTCACTGTTGAAGTAGGGCGCGGTGAAAACGTAGTTATCGTTATCTAGGCTCCGTTTGTAGAAGCTGTCCTCATACGTCTCTGGGTTCTCTTGCCAGTTTTCTCCAGCCCTAGGGAGGAAATGACTTTCATCATTTATATTCCTTAAGGTGCATGATAACCTGAACTCCCTTCGTGGAAATACAGCTCTACAGACAGGTCTCCTGTTCAGGTATATCTAAGGAAGTCAGGCACGGATAGTGTAACTGATGCTCATTACTAAGCAATACATCAGCATAATAAGAATAGGAAGAAGCTGACTCCCACTCATGAAACTACGGATGAGCCAGTTAATTAATATTAACGGGCTTCGGTACCTCCTCAGCCCAGTGCAGGAAGTGTTCCTAACATAGGGACAGATACGAGGCAGGGAAGAACAACGTAAGCAGGGATACACTACGCCGATGCTGCTCAAGGTCGTCATAATGCTCATCTAAGCAGTTGGACTCTATCTACAAAGTGGAACATCTCTCTCAAGCTCTCTTAGATTTTGTAATGGATATATACAAAGATGACAAGCAACTGCCATTGAAACATCCTATAATAATATTGCTCGGGCAAATGGAAAAATTTTATTAATATAAACATTTTAAACAATACTGCAATTCAATATACTAACAGCGATCGGTTTTCCCAAAGAGTAGCTTCCTTACATGGCAACATCTAGAGCCTTGGCACAGGCTGTTGTGAAGAACTTATTTTTACAGATGTTATGTGAACTTACTCTTTGGGATAAACTCTTGTAATTCCACCATCAGTCACCACAAAGCGTGCCTTCACTCCTTTGCTGGAAGTGGAAGAAAAAAGGAGGACATTTAAAAAAAAAACTGTAATAGCTAAGCTACGTGTCAGTAATACAAATTTACATATTGACACATAAAAAGGTAGGTTAGTAGCCTATGAAATTAAACTCCCACTGCTAACATATTTAAGAGTTATTTTAGAAGAAAGAAGGATGGGGTAGTCTCTTGAAGACTGACTAGTAGTCAGTAGGGAATACAGAGGACATCAGTGTATAGAGAAAAGCAAATATGAGGGAAAGTGAGTAAAGGCATCTGGCGTTCCTCTGTGAGAACTGGATGAGAAAAAGGGAAAGATATTACAGGAAGTCCAGTCTCCAGTACAAGGTTCTTAAATGGTCCACCTGTGGGTGGTTCTGTAGTTAGTTCATGCTTGACAAGTGTCCCCTCGCCCACCTCTCTGAGACAGGATTTGGTTTATACACAACACTTAAACATGTTCATCCTCTGCTTCTCTTCCTAAGTGCTGGGATTAGAGACATGGACCAGCAACTTTGTCTTCAAGCTCCATGTTTATCTTCACTACAAGTACAGTTTAGAAACAGGCCTGGGGCAGGGATGCCTTGTAGGGGCGACGAACTTAGAGCTGGGAACAGGACTGGGAAGCACTAATGACACAAAGCTTGGTTTTGCAATTTCTGAAAAAAGGGTATTTTAGGGCCTTGATAATGAAGAAGAGGCAGAAACATGATGAGGAGGACTATCTGGCATCCATTGATCGACTAGAAAATGAATGGAGAAGAGATTATGAATGAGAACCACCTTGAGGAACTCTGCCCTTCTTGCGTAAGCGTACGGCATGTGTGAGAAAGCTGAGTAAATGGTCAGTAGGATGCACATCTTGCCACGGACACGCACATACACAAACACGTCTATTCTATAAGCTTTATCGATATTAACATGTAACACTCATAAATGGCCAATGTCAGTACAGAGCTACATTTGCAACTGAAAATGCAACCAATCAACAATGGCAAAATGATTTCCTGAGAAACCATTTCTGAAGCTAAATAACTAACAATTTCTGAGGGCCATTATCCAAAAGTTTCCCAGGCAGATATGAAACTGAAATGCAAAATATACATGTTTATTAACTACAACAAATACTTACATATTTTTCTGTTTACTCCAATAATTTTGGACAAGTTCATTTGTAAAACCCGCATCCAGCAAGATTCTATTAATCAAATCTCTATTACCTAACACAGAAAAAAATGATTCCTTTAATTAAACTCACGTAGATTTTTTATTCCAATTAATAATGAAACAAATATATTTACTATTTTCAAAACTAGTCATAGATATTCAAGAATATCTCATATGAATTTGGTATATTTAAATCATTGATCTTGTCTTACGTATTGGATCCATGAACTAATCAGTATTGCAAAAGTTGGCTACTTGTAAGAGAAAATGTTTTATCAAAAGATATCTGACTTCTAGACAGGACATGGGAGCTCTACCTATGAAAACTGACCAATAGTTTTGTCTAACCAAGACTTGCACAGTGATAATAACAGTTGCTATGCTACATGGAGAGGGGAAACTTTACATGGCCCCACTCTTGATGAACAACTTGTAAATAGTGACTGCTGAGAAAGAAACAATCAGTCGCCTCCAGGGACAAAGCCCTGATAGGATACCTGATTCCTTGTCATCAGCCCATATTCATGTGAACAACACTAAACAGACATAGGAGGTTATGTGTGTGACTGTGTTTGTGTGTGTGTATATATATATATATATATATATATATATACAAATATATATGCACACACATATTTATATACAAATTTGGATATTTAAGATGTATATATATGTGTAATATATCTTAAATATATATATATACATACTTTTGCATATGTTGGCACTTGAATTGAAAATAAGAGGGCATGAACTTGATGGGGAGTAGGGAAGCACTGTACAAAGGAAAGGGAGGGAAGAAAAGGATGTGAATTCAGTGCCCATGGATGAAACTCTGAAGAAAAATCTTAAATAAAAATAAATAAATAGACGAAAATGCAGAAAGATGTCTGCAGCATGATATTTTAGGAAACAAATAAATGATTTTATATTTTATGTGTTTAGTTTTATAGCTTAATATGTGGTTCCATATATATGTGTATACACATATATACACACATATTATATAGACATACAAACATGTTTATATTTATATAAGTATATATGTATACATATATGTATATATGTGTATATGTGTGTATGTGATATATTTATACTCTCATATAGGTAGGATTATTAAAAGAAATTTTCAAGTAAAAACATAAAACAGAAAAGTCCCTGCCTACTTTCACCTTTTTTAAATAAGAAGGTCCTTTATTTCTTCCACATTCCACAGCAGAACATAATATTTCAGACCATAAACTGGACTTCTCGACAATTCCTATAAATGTCCACTTTTGTGTTTCTTTTAGAGCAAGAGAAATGATAGAATTTTCCTACACCCACACCATTCTAAAACCGGGTTTTGAATGCAGTGATACCAGTTCAGGGGCACTGGCTTCTGGCTGCCATTTCTGGAATAACTAAAGAGCTTACTTGTCCATAGAGGGAATAGAAAATGAGGACCCAAGATCACAGAGCATATCTTATTCATTTGCCTCTCATAGTTTGTCTGCTCTTGGTGTATGAAATTCCAAGACAACCTAAAGGTACTTTCTTCTCACATTCATGATAAAAATCTATGTGATTCAAATAAGGAATGTACAGTCTTCACTAATATCTGACTTATGTGAGAGGCTGAGGCGAGATGGAATTATTCAGCTGGTTTTGCAACATAAATTTGAGTTGGAGCAACAGCTTTAGAAAGGTGGCTTTTTGGTTTTGATAACTGATAGAAGTGCTTTGTTTAGCCTTTTCTAATAGGAGCAATTGCTTTTTAAAAAAGAGAAAAGAAAGGAAAAAGGGAGAAAGAGTATGTCTCATCCATTTCTTCATTTTTCAAATTCTATTTATTGGGCTAAAATGTGGTGCACTTGCTTTTCCTCCCTCATTTATCACTTGAATTATATCCGAATGCTGAATTCTTAAAGCAATTTCTGGATGAATAATTTTTTACTATTAAAAGTTCAGAACCTCAGTATCTGAGCAAAATCTTAAAGAAGTAATGGTGTAGATTTATTGGAGAGACAATTATGATAATTAAAATTAATTTTTAAAATTGTCTTCATCCCCCAGATTTGTCTCACAAGGTATAAAACTATGAAAGTATATTTTTTTAAACAAAGTTGTTTGTTATCCAACTAAGTCATAAAGAAAGAAAACTAATAGGTGATTACTATTGATAGTCTATTCACATGAGAACATAAATTTGAAGACATAACACATTCAAAGAACATATCTTCTTTTTCTCTACATAGAAAGTACATTTACTGTAATGAAACTCTCCATTAAATGGTCAAACCACATTTTCTAAATGTGAGAGGATCTAGGGTGAGCATGCCATTTAAGTATTTTCAAGGGTGATATTGTGTTAATATAAAAAGTTAAGGACCAATTTGTTGTATATTACCCTTAAACATTCATGCAGTACAAAAAAAAAAAAAAAAACAAAAGAAACGGCCCACTAATAAGCTGATATGATTACCCTGAGACTTGATCAGATGAAGCAAACTGATCACTTTGGACGCAAGCACCGAGTCAAGTTCTATATATACATATATACTTACAGGAAGGGTTGTTTGGAGTTTTCCTGTCAATAAACTCATTGAAATTTAAAAGAAATTCAGTGTTATTATCTGAGGGTTTCAGGTCATTGCAGTATTCCCTGAAAAACAAGATTTGAATATTTAAGGTATTAAAATCAAAACCTTACAACTTTTCAGTTTGCTGAAACATCTTTAATTGGGTGTATGCCTTTGCAAATTATTGGTCTTATTACCCCCATTTTCTTATCTCTTATCACAGTCCACTGCTAGTAAATGCTGAGACTACAAACAGTATGTAGTCACTGCCCAGTCTTCGGAGAGTGGGCGCTCGGTACAGATGTACTTACTAAAATAGCATGGTGAATGTGGCTTTCATGATCTCATTTGATAATTAAGACACATTTATAATATTTATTCTTTAGAATATTAACATACTTTTTGCATAGCAATCTGTATTTTATTATTAAAACAACATGCGAATTTAAGATATTTTATAAATATTTTGAGGGATATTGAGAAAATATGTCCTCGGAATGGGTTGTCAGAAAAGAAAAGAATGCTGGATTCTTTGTTTTATTTCTTGGTGCTTTTGAGACACAGTCCTACTATGTGGTCCTGGAATTTGCTGTGTAGTTGAGCCTGGCCATGGTTACAGGGGGAGGTACAGTACATTAGAGATGTCATGAGCATAGGATGACTGAAAGGTGTGGACTGGAGTTGGCCTGAGCCTACAAGATATGTGTGCTGTGGATGGCAGAGCACGGAGGAGTGGAGGTCCCTACGCCCTTCAAAGTCTAGAAGACCTTAAATGAGTCCTAGATGATGAACACTGAACGACAACATTCGATTCGTACTCCTAGATGTTGTTTTCTCATTAGCTGTAATCGTTTCCTGAATCTTTCTTAGACTAACAAAGTATATAATGTATAATTTTACAGAAAACTTTGAAGTTTTTACAGAGATCTTCGACCAAAAACCATGAAGGCAGGGTAACTTAAAATTATACCATGTTTTATATTGTTATTTTAACAATGGGATCTTATAAATAAACAGTAAAGGGAAGGTTATGATTTAAAAAGCATGCACTTGTTTCAAGGTAATAGTGGTCAAGGATGCTAGTTCATTTTTGCCAATTTGACACAAACTAGAGTCACCTGGAAAGACGAAACTTCATCTGAGGCAGTACCTCTATGAGGTAGTCTGTGGGCCTGTCTGGTGTGCATTCTCTTC
Source organism: Rattus rattus (assembly GCF_011064425.1). Classification (NCBI taxonomy): domain Eukaryota; kingdom Metazoa; phylum Chordata; class Mammalia; order Rodentia; family Muridae; genus Rattus; species Rattus rattus. Next base: position 145,928,847 of record NC_046159.1, on the reverse strand, counting down.
AGGAAAGAGTAATGTGGAAGGGCCCAGTCCACCATATGCAGTACCACTGCTGGACAGGTGGCCCTGGGTTATATAAGGAAGCAAACCCAGCAAGTCACAGAAGCATGCCCGTGAGTAGCACTCCTTCATGGCCTCTGTTTCAGTCTCTGCCTGTAGGGTCCTTCCTGAGCTCTGACTTCCCTCAAAGATGGATTATGGTGTGGAAGTCTAAGCAAAACAACACCGCTTCCTTCTTTGAGTTACTTCTGGGTGTGGTGTTTTATCTTAGCAGCAGAGAACACATTAGCATCTTAAGTATTTGATGTGGTAAATCATTGTAAGCAAAACATGACCCACCCCCACGCCTCCAACCTCCCCACCACCACCACCCCAGTCCTCCAATCCCCCACTCTCCACCCCTGCTTTCCAGAACCTACACAATAATTCCAGGTGTGAGGGCTTTCTGGCCAGGGAGCCTGGCCCGACTGGCTGAACTCTAAACCAATGTGCTAATGTGAATCTCTGTCTTTAAAAAATGATTTTAAAGCAATAACATTCACCAAGGTTCACCTCGGGTCTGCATATCCACTCTACATGTACACATACTGACACAGGTAAACACAGATATATGCACAATCATAGTTACTACTGATAGCCATGTGGTTTTAAATATGATACACGTACATTCTTAGATTCTCCACTTACTAAGTATTTACTCAGATCTACAGTATACAGGACAAGGGATTCAATACTGAATGTTGAATAGGAATTCAAGTGGATTCATAGTAGCTGAAGTGAACTGAATAAATAAAAAAGTGCCTAAATCTTTGGTAAGGGAAACAAAGGGCCGGATGAAACAATCAGCAGGTCACAGAACAGAGTGCTGGTTGGAGCTTCCCAAGCTGACACTGGGATTTAGGAGTTTGGGTACGTGTATACACAATGAAAATGCAAAAGAGAGCAGGTAGGATAAAGCAGACAATGAAAGAACAACAAAACCAAAAGCCCAGTAGTTTTAGAATAGACTAAATACATCTGGAATTTGAAACAGACATGGATGGGGAAACCTTTTAACATAAGACAATACAGCAAGTGATTCAGGCTCTGTGACCTCTGATGTTTGTGCTTGGACTAGGCAATTCAAATCTACTGCTGTTGTGCCCAGCAGAACTTTAATGGTAAACTTGACACAGACTAGAGTCAATTGAACGAGGAATCACAGTTGATGGTTTTTGCACGGGTCAGTTTGGCCAGTGAGCATGTCTGTGGATTTATGTTTTGACTGTTAACTGATGCAAGAACCTTCACCCTACTGTAGGTGGGGCCATTCCCTTTGTAAATCATCTTATCCCCTACAAAAAAGGTAGATAAGCACATCATGGTGAGCTGGCCCAAAAGCAGTGTCCTCTCACAGTTTCTCTTTCAAGTTCCAGCTTAAATCCCTGCCCATTCTCCCCCCTACAGTAGACTATAACTCGAGACTGTAATCTAAATAAACCCACTCTTCTTCCAAGTTGCTTTTTGTTAGGAGTTCTTTAGGACAGCAAAAAATAATCAAAGTAGAATGACAGTGAGACTGCCAGAAACAGTACATAAGAAAATGAGACTTTCTGCACTTTAATAAACAGGCAGCCGGTCTGCAAGCTCCTAGTTTATGGCAAAAGGAACCACAAGAGAACCCTGAACCCTGGTGACAGAACACTTGAAAGCTGTGGAGTACTGCCCAGATAATCACCATAACAATGCAGAACCACTGGTTAGTAATTAGCAGTTGAGAATGATGCCCTTACAGTTTAAACACTCTCTCCAGTCACAGGATTGGAAAGCAGGAACAAGCAGAGGAAATGTGAGATTCATTCAGATGCTGCTCTATGCACAAAAAGGCCTTGGCCTGCACTAGTGCAAAAGAGCTAGAGAGTGACCGAAATATACAGAGATCCAAGGATAGAACTCGCAAGGCCCAGGGATCAGTTAGACATCAGCAAGAGGGAGCAGACCAGGACAATTACCATGTCTCAAGATTGTACACTGGAAAATTATATTTTCTTCATAAAAACAACACAAGGAGAGCTTTCCAAGTGGGACAAATATTTACAAGACTCCGAATTGGAAGCACATTGAAGAAATATTCCTGTTAGGCTTTCCTGACACATGAACGTCTTATATGGAAATACGTGGGTGGACAAAGACTGGCAAGAGATCCGTTCGCTCCTCTCCTGCAGTGTCAACTTGTGTTTGTTCTTTACAGCAGTTAGGACTGTCACGTTAGATTTGGGAGACATCGCCCCAACTTGTAGGTGAGGAATTAATGCATGGCTTGTGGCTTAAAGATGGACTCACATTAGACAAGAGCCTAGGTAAGTAAGCACAGTTCTCAGCACCTTCACTGGGAGACATAGAACTGAGGTTCATGGGAGAATCTTGCAGCTGCAGCTGCAGGTGGATATGGCTAAGAAAATTAGAACAGTGGACCATCGGGAGACATGGTGGAGATGAGCAACTCTGCCCACAGGGCAAATGAAGAAGGGACTCTCTCTCAAAGCTGAGGATCAGCTTTGTTAACTGTGATTTTTTGAAAATATTACAAATACTACCAACTTTTAAATAGTAGCAGATTTTAGTAATTTTCATTTGCAGAAATAAAAGGTTACCTATGAATAACCTAAGGAACCCTTTTTAGGTACTGTGAAAATTTTCTGCAAGTGTGCAATGAGAAAATAATAACGGAATCTTCTAACTTTTTTTTTATACTTTAGCCTAGGTGAAAAGCAAATTGAATTGATGAGTAAGATGTGTTCAACATGAATTGTTGGATGAGGTTGGGCATCACTAAGCATACGTGGAGTCTCAGAGTTGAAAGAGGAAGAGAGGAAGACCCTAGGAACTTCTTTATCTAAGCTAGCAGAGTTTTCAAGCCTCACAGTCAGTGAGAGACCCTGTCCCTGGGAACAAGGAGGAAAGCAATAGTGAAAGATCTCTGGTCTCCATGGATGCACAGCTTACACAACCACATACACACACACACAAAAGTGACACACAGATTATGCAGTGCAATGTTATTACATACAACACACACACATGCACCATGAGGTAATACATGTTTCCTCCTCTCCAGCTGCATAAAAAACAAAATGAAAACAAACCAAGAGGGAAAACATGACTTTGAACCCCTACTGTCAAAAAGTTGCAAGAGGACAAAATGGAAGTGAATCCTCTGTTTTGAGAAAAGGCCTAACTTTGACATTGAACAGGACACCCAACTCCAAAGAGATCCTATCCACTTTGTTAATGGCCTCAATACATCAGACTTGCTCCAAGCGCTATCCACTCTGAGTTGTTCCAAGTATTTCCTGAAATTAACCAGTTTACCAAGGCTCTGGACCATCAGCTGCCCAGATGCTTAAAGGTTGCTCTTAAGTAAGGTTGTATAGGCGAGACATCAAGTGGCCAAAGAGAAAGATCTACACTGAGAAGAAAGCGGCTGGCCAAAGGAATGTCTCTACTAAGAGACCACCTGTGCTTAGATCAGGGGTCAAAACTATCAAACAAGCAAGCTCAGCTGGCAATGGTTGCTCTGCCCACTGCGTTGCAAGATGGTGTCTTCTACTGCATCATCATTGCCTCACATAGGTGAACCGAGAAGACTAAAGTGCCCTGGACAACAAGTAAGCTAGTGGAAGGAAGCAGGACCAGTCACAATGACAGATACAACCGTCTGCGGGAGATAATGCCCTGCGCTCAAAATCAATGGTGTGCATTAGCAACCTCCAAAAGGCAAAAGGCAAAAACTTTAGGTTGCCTGTAACATGCACACTGCTAAGTTGTCATTATGTCAATATAACAAAAAGCTGTTCTTCAATAAAAAAGTCTACCATCCAAAAGTCTGTGTCAAGTACATAAAAATATCCTTATGAGCTTAAAATATTCCATATCTAAGTGTAAGGGCTTCTCTATATGTACATATGCATCTGCATATATGCTCACACGATAATGTTATATATGGAGTACTACGTCAGCTATAGAACTTCCACTAGACAATTCTCTATTATTGGACGTATTTGTTCATTCCAGCAGACCAAAGCTTCTCTTTCCCATCTGCCACTATGTACCCAAGTTCTCACACTTATAGCAATTGCTTTACAAGTATTTAAACAAAATAGCAGGCACTTCAATGCATAACTAGGATATTGGAAACTTATAAGTCATTGTCCTTTGGTTCCATGGTTTAACCCAGAATGAAGCTAGAGTAATCTTGAGCCCAATTTAGGATTTTTTTTTTAAAGGACGAAGCCAACAACGTGAGTTATTACAAAGAAAATCCGAACAGCACAACTAACCTTGGTGCTATGAAAGTGTAGCCAGATTCTTCAAAATTGTCTGGCTTCAGGGTTTCTGAATCTGAAAATATAAGGATATAAGATTAGATAAACAATATAGAGTGTATGCTTCAAGTGTCTATGCCAACATAAGAACAAAAAGAGTACCTACTTAGAAAAATCTAAACAAACTATCTACATCTCAAAGTTAAAAAGAAAATTAACTGACAAGATTCTTAATGTTTTCCAACACAACAAGTTCATAATATGGGTACATTTCACGAGACAGTTACAGCAATAATTCTACATAAAATTCTACTTATACTTTTCCATTTACTAATTCTAATACATTTAAGTATCTTAAACTCTTAAAGTATTAATCATAGGCTACAGCAAGTTTTCTGATTAAAATATCAATGCAGAATTTTATCAACATTTTGATAAAATGCTTTGAATGAACTCATTCATGCATTTAGTTAAGTAATAAGAATCTTCAGTATGAATTAGTAGGTGGAAAGATGTAAAAACAAACATGATATTAAGTCTAAAAAACAAATTAAAACCAACTTGAGTGTGACAGGTTGCGTGAGCAAACACAGGCACACCTGCCCTGTTCTGCTGCCAGCTTTCAGGAAGCCGTGAAGGAAATTCTAGCAACTGAGAAGCACAGAGGATAATATCCAGTAGGAATGGAAATATTAGTGAAAATGCTGTGTACTAAACAGAAAGAAATTGAGCAACAAGAAAATACTTGCCCTTCATTTTCCCCTTTTTTGCTGTAAATCCATCAGAAAGAGAAAGCAGGGAAACAAAAAAAAGAGGGTAAAGTAAAGGGGGTCACAAACAATATTTTATTCAATGACTGTGAATAAAAATATTGTGCATAGATCAAAGGTCCAATTATGTACAGCTGTAGTTTGGGGAAAAAAACCCTGTATTTTTGAAGGCTGAAAGGTATGCCCTGTCAACTTTATTACTTTTCCCCTCTCTGCACTGTGGTTATTTCAAGGGTCTGTTTTGGCAGAATGGTTGATGCAAGTGCACTCCCAAAGATACCAGCTCTGAACAGAAGCACTTACCAATCAGCAAAGACTCACTGCTCACCCCTCACCACAGAAAGACTAGCTCATGCAAAATCGCTGCTTGTTAAAAGACCATCATACCTATTACATGAGAGTGCAAATATATATATTTTAATCATCTGCAATAGAGAAGTGTCTACCGTTGCTGTAAACAGCAAAAGAATAGGCAGGAAAGTGATGGAAACTAGTAAAAGATATATATGTGTTTCTGTCCTGGATCCTAACAGAAAAAAAAAATTTAGGTTGCTAGTACACATTCAGTGGTACACAAAGGCTATGATGGTCATTTTGGTTCACTAAATCTAGCCATCAAAAACAAAATAAAACTGAACGATGACTTGAAATAGGCACTGAGGTTAATCACTCCACATTCCGTAGGATGCTTAAAGGTGAGTTCATTTGAGTTACTGAGACATTTAATGTGGATTATAAAAACAAAGCTAATTGCCAAGCACAACATTATTCTGGCCAAATGCAAAAAAAAGGAAGAAGAAGAAAAAGAAGTAAGTAAATAAATGAAAAGGTAAGGTAAGAAAAGGAGAAGCATTGCTAGCACAGCACCAGGAGCAGAGACTATGTTGGTATTTGCATATGAAACATTTCACACCAGCTCACAGACCCTTAAAACGACAGGCACAGAGGAGACAGCACTGCAATGATTCTCTGAGCACATAGCAAGGCAGGGAAGGGTGATCGGACTGCCAGTGAGACTGGAGTACCTGCTCATATTCTATCCATGTAGAATATTTCTTGTTCCTTGCATGTTTGGAATGGGTTAGAATCATTGCTGTTGATTTGGTAATAATACCTACTAAAATGTATGAGGCTTGGGTATTCCAAAGTCTAGGCAAAAGCATCTGAGACTAGGAGATAAGAAATAGACCCTGAGGTTGCTTTCACAGTACTTACATCTGGCCTGAGTTATTGTCTCTTCTATTTTGGCTTTTATATAGTAAAAACTGTAGGTTGGCAATACCAAGGCCAAACTGCAATAGAAACAAGAGAAGCATAAACACAAACACACAAAAATGAAACATAACTTAAAAAAAAAAGACACATCAAGTTCATGGGAAAATCCAAAGACTTTCCTCATGCCAAGGAGAGGACATGTTATTCTGACAGGTAAATGCATTCAGCAAATAGAATTCTTAATTTCCACATTGCTAAACAGTGTCAGTCAGCTCTCTACAGGATGGGGACTTAAGAGGCAAGGAGGTAACAGGCTACCTAATGCAGCCATAAGATAACTTTGGAGGAATGCCCTTCATCCTTGGTACCTTTCCAGACACTGTCATTACATGTTCCAGATTTGGGCAAAAAAAAGGAAAAGGAACAAGGTTTAAATTTAAACAAAGAAAATATTATACCAGTTGGATATATTCTCTTTATTATGCATAATGTTGAATGCTTTGAACCAACCATAATTAAAATTAGAGAGTTACCATAGCCACCACTGGAATCTTACGTCAACTTCAATATGTTTTAGTCACAAAGACTGTTAAACAGGCCTGTCACTCACCTTGTTTGGAAGAGTCCTCCCAAGAAGCTGTCAGGTAGGCAAACTTATACCCTTAGAAGTTCCTAATTTATAGAGCATCTGATGACTATATTAGAGTTTTTAATTCAGATTAGGCAGTTGTCAGAAATAAACTTCTCTTTCTAATTTAGCTAATATATACAAGTAAGACATACAAATGATAATTTGTCCACATTTGATATGCCACGAATGTAAATGGAGGCAAGAAGTGTGCCTATTTCTAAGATGGCCAATGAAACTATGAGCAAAAAGTAATTCTTGGTTAACATGCTTTTAACGTTACCCCAAATATTAGTGAAAAGTCAGAAAGTACGTTCCTTTCTAGGCATTTGAATATTGTTATGCACTTGTAAATAGATCCTTTAAGTCATCTATCTGTATGTACAGATACGGGAATAGAAATCCAAACTACGATGTTATTACACGTTACTAATAGACAATATGTAGTACAACAAATAGAAAATTTCAGACTTATCTTATGAATGTAAATGTTAAAATTTCCCTGGATACCTGTTCACGTGCAAAGGTTTACATTCAAAATTTTAGTTTTGCAATAAAGACAACAAACAGGAGTGCACGCTTGCTGCCTTCAATTCACAAACTCTCACCACCATTAAGGAATTCATAGACTCTGCTTATGGGAAAAGGTCAGGGAACAAAAATGTTATGTAGATCTCATGGAAATTTCTGCATTTATTTTATAGGTAACTTCAAGTGGAGGCAGAGATTAAAATTAAAATAAGCAGCGCAACTCTTCTGCAAGCTAGATGACCTTTCATGATTCACTTGCCATTTACGGAAGAACCGAATTACTGAGTATTTAAAAAGTGCCTGCTACAAATTTCTCTCAAGGGGAATTAGGGCATTTTTATTGCTCCATCAGCATTTATCATCGTCAGGAACTTCTAATTAAAGCTGATAACACTGTATCATACGAATGCTACAGTGTCTCCCTATAAGCTTCAGTTACATGTTAGACACCACTAAAAGCGGTGTAGCAACCCACCAGGATCCCAATGGAAGCGTTAAAGTTGGCACATTAAATGCATGATGTACTGGCCTGTAAGACTGACAGTGTTACTCATAGTCACAAATCATTCTGTAGAAAAATAGTTGTATCTATTTCTAAGTCAACCCAGCAGTTGTTTCTTCCACATACTGCAGATAAGATCGTTACCAACATTCCAAAGCAACAATACTGTCAAATGCACAGACTGCTTGATCTCATAACATGAACCCAATACAACAAGGCTTCTTTATTTTCTCTTGGTGATTAGAGTTTAATAAAGCAAGTGACATGGGATGGATGTTGGAGCCCAAGCAATAGTTTGGTGATTCACATAAACGTAGTTAACTGAATTAAACAGACTATAACACAGTTATAGTTTTCAACTCAAATTGTTTATCCCCATCAAAGTATGTCTCTTTAGAAAATAGTGTGCTCTGTAAAAGAAGTTATTTTTTTTAGATTTTAAAATGTGTCACTTAAGTTTAGGAAAACAGAAACCACCTGTGTCTGAAACTAGTACGCCATGTCATTCATTAAATCGAATTAGACATCTTTAGATAGAACATGTTACTTATTTGTCATTTGTGAATTTATCAGCCCAGACATTAGGGTGTTCCTGTAATTGAGGCCAACATTAGAGACTGGGACAGGACTATGTGAGGAAAGCATGCAAAGTGAGGATACCATGGCTCCTTCAGAGCACAGTGTATTGCAGAATCAGCAAAATGGCAGAGCAGACGGACTGTATTGGAAATGGGTGGCACCCAGAGCTTCCAGGGACTAAACCACCAACCAAAAAGTACACATGGACAGACCCATGGCTCCACCTGCATATGTAGCAGAGGATGGCCTTATATAACATCAATGGGAGGGGAGGCCCTTGATCCTATGGAGACTGATGCTCTACCATAGGAACAGGCTGGAGCATTGGGGCAGGAGCGGGTGAGTAAGTGGAGGAGTGCCATTTATAGAGACAAAAAGGAGGGGGAAGAGGGGAGAAGGGATAGGGGGTTTGCAGAAGGGTAACTGGGAAGGGAGATATCATTTGAAATGTAAACAAATAAAATGATTAATAAAAGAACAAAGAAATGGGTGGTGTCAAACACCTTCTCAATTGCTTTCATGAATATGTGTGAGCAAAGTGTGACACCCAAATTGAGGAAAACATTACTCATGCTGTGCCTTGCTCCTGGATATGGTAAGGAATGTTTGAGTGAAGAGGCCATTTGTGAAACAATTACCAACTCCTGTCTACCTGTGAACATTATAAGCTACAGGAATGATTAGCTGTCAACATAGGCCCATGGTGGCACAAACAACCTAGAGGTAATCAACTACTTTTGATTGGGGGATTAGGCCAACTCCAGATGACATTCATACCTTGCACCATTTTTGGCCCAAGACCCAATGAATAGATGGATCATAGAAACCAAGAGAACAACCTACTATTATTTTGTTAAATATACAAAACATTAAACCAACTATTGGTGACTTCTCATTATACCTACAGATTAACACATCTCTTAACCTTACTCAGAGAAGCCTCTATTTGCATGTACAGTGACTATCACAGAGACCCACAGGTGACTAAGATGCAGAAAATCAGAGATTTCAGGATTCTCAGCCTTAAGTGGGATATCTATATTACATCCTAAGGTTCAGTGATCAATGTAGAAGAGAGAGCAGTAAGAGTCAGGTGTGGTGGATGACTACACGAAAACTGGTCTCTATGTTCCACTGCACATAGGAACTTATAGCAGTTCCATAGATTGCACAGGACCTTTACAAGCACAAGCCAGACAAGACCCCAGCATGATGAAGGGAGATGTGCACACAACCCCAGGCCTAGTTTAGAGTTAGAGAATAACTGCTGTTGGAAAAGGAAGGATGAGTTTTCTAGAATGGTAGCCCCTAGTAAGACTACGAAAATTCTATAGAAGGTAACACATCCCAAAATAGACTGGATGGTTAGGGAAGCAGGAGATGGGTCTGGGAGGAGTTGAAGGGGACAACTGCAACTAAAGCATCAACAAGGAACTAAAAACAAACTCGAGCCCCAAATTTAGAGAACTACAGAGGTAGCCTTGGCACTGAAGTAAAAGTAACTGATATGGCTGACTCCTTGTCCTGGTCAAAAAGATTAAGTGTTTCTATGCTTTGGTTATCTGAGCACAGAAGACAGAAACCATATTTCCACCCAGTGCAACAAGTATTCAAGTATTTCTGTTTTATAATGAAGTCATTATTAAGTAATGACAGAGCTTCCTAATGTCTTGTACCTTCATGGCCTTTTCAAGGTTTATTTAAAAAGCCTGAAAGATAGAAATAATCAGATGGGGAAACTTATTAACTTTAAATGTTAGATTTATAATCTAATTGGTAGATGGAAGGGAGTGAAATAATTAGGAGTAATTATAAATACAATCTAGACTATAATTAAGTATAATAATAACAAAGAATAATCCACAACTAAGAAAACCGGAGGGCTGTGATATAATATCTCAAAACATAACCATTGTGTTTTCTTCTACATTCTATGTGTCACCCCAAGAACAAAAGGATATAGGTTCCTATAACAACAACACTGTAGCTTTCAGATATCTCTGACACTGAAAGGCTTTCCTACGAGATTGTGTGTATGATGTTTTTAAACTGAGGACTTACAAAAAGACAGCAACAACAACAACAACAACAAGATATAGTGTGTCTGAGTGTGGCACAACTAATTAATTAGGATTCATATTAATTGGGAACAAATGCATAGCCGAAGTACACAGGAGAATATTTGTGACAAATTCTGGGTTATAATTTTAAGAATTTGACAAGATAAAACATTGAGAGTTTTGTAAAAATGAAAATGTATTTCTTCCAATTGAGACTCTTCAGTTTTGCACTTCTTTAGAAAGTATGTACTATGTGCACTGTATTATGTGCATGGAATTCAGAGGTCAGTGAGGCAGCATCTACCTCTGCCTTCTTAGAACTTAAGAAAACAGTCATCAACAGAGTGAAATGTCTCTCTATAAGCCTCATGTACATATGTTCCCATAGAAATGCAAAAATGTAAATGAGCATTAGTTAATCTAAAGGGAGATAACACAGTATTTTAACCAAATATGTTAGAAATGTCTTTCTGAAGAGAAAGGAAAGGCATAGTCCAGATGAGGAATGAGCAAGAGGTTCAGTCATGAAAAGTAATCCTAATTCAAAATGGATTAGGGAACAAAGGCTTGGTGCAGAGAGCTAGTTGTGTCTCCAGTGAGAGTGTAGGCTCTGGGGTTGGGGATTTAGCTCAGTGGTAGAGTGCTTGCGGAGCAAGCACAAGGCCCTGAGTTCGGTCCCCAGCTCCGAAAAAAAAGAAAAAAGAAAAAAAAGAAAAAAAAAAGAGTGTGTAGGCTCAATCAGAAGGTGTTCAGCTGAGCATATGAACAGTAAATTGAGAAATCTAGTGGTGAAAGAGAACAGAAGGGTTAGGGAACCAATGCCTTGCTAGACTTTGTCTATTATATTGAATGAGCTGCCAGTTATGGTATTTGAGTGGAGTCATATAAACAATTAAAATCAAGTATGGTCCTTTTCTGTGCTGAGAGTAGTACTAAAGAGAAAACATAGAGGTACACGGTTAAGCAGTTGTGTATGATGGTGAGAGTTTTCCTTGATCACAGAACTAAAGAAAATAAAACCTCCCAAGAGAAAGTACACAGAGAATTTATGGGTTTGAAGAGAAAAGCCATCAAAAGACTTATAGAAGCATCCTGAATTTTTTTTTTGTTGTTGTTGTCAAGATTTCCATGCCCTCTTAAAGGCTGTCAGGGTTGGTTAGGTGAAGTATTAGGTGTGGTATTGGAAATGATTTGAAGGATATAAAGCTGGGGTAGATGAGATGTACAAGCTGCAGATGACTTTGAACTCATTGACTATAAAGAAGATTATGAGCTCATTAGAAAAGTGGAGATTGAGAAATGGAGAGGCATCTTTCTTAGTACTATATAAATGTGGCTTACAGATTTATCCATTTGCCAACTGCCTGTATTAGCCCATGAATTAAAACATAGAAATTGAGACTAACTTTAAGTGTATGAAGTATAATGAAACATGATTGACCTGCTGCTCTTAGTGTATTTTAATATTTATTGTAGCAAATGCATCTTGCTTTGCTTTACACATGGATTTGTCTTAAACAGTGACAGACAGATCTCTGTGAACGGAGGAAGGTGAAAATGAGGGAGAATGAGGACAGCCTCGTATCATGAAGGAAGGTTGGATGAAAGGTGTGGTTTAATGATATGAAATTGAAAAGTAAGATTTTCCAAGAAGATAATGAGTAACAAGAAACATTTTACTATTACAAAGTTGTGGGATACAGGACCAAAGAGTAAGCCGGAAATGCTGAGAAGATTTAGGGCTAGACAGCAGAGTAGCTGGGCATGGTAGAACATATCTTTAATCCCAGCAATCCGGAGGCAAAGCAGGCAGATTTCTGAGTTCAAGGACAGCCTGGTTTACAAAGTGAGTTCCAGGACAGCCAATGGATATACGGAGAGACTCTGACATGAAAAACCAAGAAGAGATGTAGAATAGAAAGTTACTGAGCTTAAACAAAGGAGAGAACCATCTAGCAGATTATTGCATATTGGGCAGTCTAGGTTGTGAAGTTGAGGAAATGGGTGGGATCCAGAAATAATTAAACTATTCGGTGGGGCTAAAATTTTATAAAATATATTATGATGAACAAAAGCACACTATTACTTTCAAGCTAAGCCACAACATCAGTGAAAACTACTAAGCTAAATTGAAATAAAAGAGGAAGTCAATGGAAGGTATAACTATAATTTCTTAGGGAATTACATCAATGTTCTTACCATTGTCAGTAAGTCAACTTACCATTTTATACAGCTAAAAACCAGACTCTGTAATTCATTTCTCTGTTGCAGGGAACAATTTTTCAGTTGAAAAATTCCACTGAACATAGCTAAATTAAGAATTCCTATGTCTCTTTGAAAACTGGTTACCAAATATTAGAAAGAGCGCATTGAATTGAATAGTCCTTTATATGAGACATTTTCAAACATAGGTAAATACCTGTAATCTGTGCCATTGACAGGTGTCCATGTGTATGTTCGATTTCCTTTGTCAATATATCTCTAAAAAGAAAGTTAAGTATGGTCGTTACAACCCTTTTCTATGTAGATTTATAGAAAAAGTAAGAATACAATGTCCATCTGGAAATTCTGTGGTCATTCAACCAACATCCTTTTTAACAAGTGAAAGATATATTCGATTATACATTTTAAAAATGTTGCTCATGCTTGTTAAGTAAAAGTCTGGATCAGAACTAAGTACTCGATTGATACAGGTTAAGGATTTATAAGCATAAAAGCTTAGTATTTCATAACGAAGCACTCTCTTCCTGAGAGATTTAAATTAAAACCAAATTTAATGATGAACCAGAACTATGAAATATTAGACAAGGTTCAAATATTTACCATAGTAGAGTATATATAAGAACGATGGCAGACATGAGAAGGAAACTTAGCCATTCTACGTCTAAAAACACAATTACCATCTCACAAAGCCTTTAAGTAGAACTATCATATTGTTATGAAAAGATAATGACTCCATCATGGAAGGTGAGAAAAACATCTATATTCCCAAGATAAAATGCATGGTTAAATAAATTGTTCATGGATCTACAATACTTCCTGTTTCGTAGAACAGTAGTGAACATACATCCTTTCTTATACTAGGTATATAATTCGCATACATGTAGCTTTTCAATTCCGACTTACTCTGACATTTGCCTTATTAAAGAATAACTCCATTCCTGATAGAGATGACAAAAAAATACTCTACAAAACACCCTGAGGCAGGTGTCATGAAAAGCACTCATCAATCCTGGTAAAGAGAAATAGGACACATGCCTGGAAACAAAATGACCTGCCATACAGTGCTGGTGTGTTAACATTCAACTTTCCTGTTTCATAGGTGTGAAAATGGTTCAGAAAAAAGTTATGCAATTTCTCACAAGAAATACTGGACTTCACTATTATCTGAATGTTGTCTGAAGAGTTCTGAAACTTTAAGGAAAACTAGACTAATAGCACTATAATTTAAAAGTTATTACGGGAACTTAAATATTCCTGCTAGATTTTACAAAAAGTCAACACAGATCTAATTTGTTTAGTGACATAATTTTAAAATCATAATAATATCCCACTAGCAATGGAAGAGTGTTCCTCTTACTCCTTATCCTCTTCAAGATGAGCTATCATTTGTGCTCTTGATGTTGCTATTCTGGTGGGAGTAAGATGACATCACAAAGTAGTTCTGATTTGCATTTCTTTGATGACTAAGAATGCTTGAACATTTCTTTAAGTGTTTCTCAGACACTTTTTAAGTTCCTTTTTAAGATAATTTTCTGTTTATACATGTACCCTCATTCTTTAATTGGGTTACTTAATTTCTTGACATCTAATTTTTTTATTTCTTTATATATTTTTTAAATTAGTCCTCTATCAAATGGGTAGTTGGTAAAACTCTTTTTCTATTTTGTAGGTTGCTGATTTTTGCAAATGATGGTAGAAGCATTTTAGGTTCATGAGGTTCCTATATAGATTTTTAGTGGGTCTGCAAACTTATACAGCCACTATGGAAATCAGTGGGGTAGTTCCTCAGAAAGATGGGAATCAATCGACCTTAAGATCCTGCTATACTGCTCTGGGACATATGTCTAAAGGATATTTCATCCTAGCATAAAGAACATATGTTCAACTATGTTCATTGCTGTTCTGTTCATAATAGCCAGAAATTAGGAAGAAAAAAGATATCCCTTAACAGATGAATAGATTAAGAAAATATGATATATTTACACAGTGGTGGAATATTACTCAGCCATGAAGTTTGCAGATAAATGGATGGAACTAGAAAAAATCATCATGAATAAGGTAATTTAGACTCAGAAAGACAAGTATACTATGTCTTCACTTATATGTGGACATTAGAGCTAAATCAATCCATACAACCACCAGGATTAGACACAGGGTATGGAGCTAGCAGAGGGACATAGACCTCCTCAGGGAAGGAAAGTAGAATAGAGATGGGTCGATGCAGGGAGGTGGAGCTCAAGGATCAAAGGGAGAGAGAAGAGGAGGAGCAAGGGTGAGTATATAAGACAGTTAATACTTAGGGCCATTTGGAGAGTAATATGAAACCCGATATCATAAAAGCTTCCAAATATATGTAGAAATGGCATTACCAAATAATGGGAAAGACATAACCATACTGGACAGCTCTTGTCCATGACTGTGAGTGAATTACACCTAATTGAGTTGTTCGCCCAAGAGGCCCTTGGGAACCCCAAACAACTCTGGTAATAAATACAGAGACCCACAGCTGGAGAATACGCAGAGTGAGAGACTCTAAGAGTCACACTAAGGCCTAAGCGTCACAGAGGACATCAGAGACATAAAGGCCTCCATGTAATTCAACAGAGTAGACATGTGAGTCAGCACGGCATGCAAAGGTCCTGCACAGGACTGTACCAGATGGGGGTGTAAAGCTGAAAGAAATCGGCCTGTGCCCTACCCCTAAAGCAGTAGCTATTTCCAGCTGATAATGACTTGCAAATGAAAATTTAGTTTTCTGTAAGGGAGTCTCACTGGGGAAATAAAATACTCTTTAAGGGTACGCTGCATGATGGAATCTTGGGAGGTACCATGTCTCATAATGTGCAGTCAAAGCTTTCTTTTATTACTGTATTTTTATTTTATTATATATAATATTCAATATATAGCACATAATATAATATGCATTATTATAACATAATTGTATATTATATGTTATATATTATTTGATATATAATATGTAATAGTGTATACAATATTGTATATTATATATTATGCATAAATGTATTTATGTGTATAATATGTAATTACACATACATATTATATATAATAATATATAATATTCAATGAATTATATAATATATAACATGCATTTTATGTATAATATAATAATTGTGTTTATGTGTATATATATGTATATATATTTTGGGGGTGGTATATATTATGACTTTCAGTTTAGTGTCTTAATAGGATTCCTGAGTTTGTAAACAAATCAGTCTCTCCATCCTGTAAGTTTTCTTCGTCTCTCTTCCTTCTGTTTACTTGTTTTGTCCTAATATGATGTTTTATCATATTATATTTTATTATAATTCCTTGGAAGCCTGTTCATTTTCTAATGAGAGACAAAGAAGTTGGACCTGGATAGGAGCAGGGAGGAACTGGGAAGAGAAGAGGGCGGGATAACCACAATCAGGGTATATTATGTGAGAAAAAATTCCATTATGAAAAACATTGAATAATGAAAAAATCATTATATGTGACAATTTTTGATATTTTTATAAACCTGACATTTAAAATCAAGAAGTTACATTGAGTCAAAGTAAATAATAGGGTTTCAAGAGGATCAATATTGTAACAGATGTCTAGCAAATATATCTGTCTACAAAGGCACACTTAAGGGAAAAACTAAAATTTCTAAGACAGGCACATGTGGCTCATAGGTGAATACTGCTCGAAGACTGACTGGAGACTAGATTGAAAGAGGGAAATTAGCTGTGTGAAAGCAAGCTCCGAGCCGCCCGAGGAGTGTGAAGGTCAGAGACCTTGGCACAGTGTGGAAGAGTTGGCAGAACTGCTAAATACTTCCCATCCATGCTTCAGGAAGCAAAGGGTAAAGATCATGGCTGAAGTAGAAGCAATTAGCGTTGATATTTCAATAAAAATGAAAATCTTAATACCTCCTTTTCTCTTCCGGTAATAGGCCCTCATAATTATATCAAAATAAGAAATGCTCTGTTGAAAGTATTTATTTAGTATGTTCCTTTTAGGGGAAAAGTTGCTAAGAAATTAGGAAGAAAAGATGTTACTAAAACACACAGGATTCTGAGTAAAAGTGCAAGTTATATGTAAAATTTGCAATTAAACTTACAGTCAAAAAATACCTTAACCCTATATATTTCTGAACATTCAAATATGTGAATGTCTGTTTTGATTTCACAGATGGCTGATAATGGATAGAAAGGATCTACACATCCAAATATCTCTTACAATCAGACATGTAGTCAATATCAATTTGCTATATATACTGGTGAATGAGGGTAGTTGTGTTATCATGTGACTTATCTTCAGACTTAAGTGTAGGAAAATCATAAAGGAGAGAGATGGCATAAATAGTAAAACAAGATAGAGCACACATAATACAATCGCTGGGACACCTATGTACACAATGATACGATGTATCATGTAATATTACTTAAGTTAAATATTACCACAGCCCTGGCCTAAAGAGAGATAATTCTTATAACAATGAAACATATTTACACTAAACATAGTTTTAGGAATATAGTGTTTAAAGATTTTTATTTTACATGTATTTGTATGTGTGTGTGTGTGTGTCACGGTATGAGCGTGTGTGTGTATATGTATGTATTTATGCACATGTTTCTGTGTGAGCATATATGTGCTCGTGTGTACAAGTATCTGTAAAGTTGAAAGAGGGCATGAGAGCTTTTGGAATCAGAGTTACAGGCAGCTCAGAGCCTTTCAACAAGGTGGCCGGATCTCACAATTCAACAGCAAGTGTTCTTAAATTGCCGAGCCTTCTCTCTAGTATAAGAATTTAGGTTCTCTTTATATGAACATAGTTTTTTAATGTAAGGAAAAAATTTGTTCACTAGAGGGATCCTTGTTTAGAAATAATTTCTGAAAGGAACGTCAAATTACTAATATCAGTTCTTAACGGGTACTTCCATTTAAGAACAAGCCTTAATGAAGTCTTACCTCATCTTGAGACTTGACCAGAGTTCTGAATGTTTTTTCTCCACTTTCTCCGTCTATCATTTTATTTCGAATCTAAGAGAAAATGGATCAATTACTTTATTCTAGGAAATAAACCGACACACTGAATACTATAATACTATTCATTATCAAGATTTTTCCTTATTTTTAGTAAAATTTAATAAAAATGGTAGAGTGATTGTACTCCTAGATGGGATTATTTGGAATTTTTAAAGGTGTCACAGTGTAACCATTTTACATTATTGTACAATGAGAAAAATATACTTAGTGAACTTTTTGTTCATCATTCTGCAGGTTTTGAACTTTAGCAGTACGAGGAGTCATAATTGCCCTGTTAGCACAAGAGATTTCAGTGACTGAGAAATAAAATGTATGTATATCCACAGAATTAACATGTAATGTGAAATACTTCAAATTCTTCCTCACCTAAATAACCAACTCTTGGTGACAAAGGATTCAGAATTGTCCTTTATATTTTGGTGTTCTTGTTTCTTAGTTCTGCAGACCAGGTCACTGTTATAGCCCTGGGATTCATCTCATAGCCCAGGTTGATTTCAACCTTGCAGAGTCCTTAGAGCTCTGTCTCCAGAGTACTGTGGTTACAGGACCCTTACATTTGGCTTGCCCCTTGCAATTTACTTTTATGTCATCTGTAACAGTTCCGAAGAGCTTTATAATAATAGATATTCATAAAGACCTAGTAGGATTTCATATCACATAGAGCCCTCTCCCTACAACTTTTCAACTCCTTAAAAGGCCAGATTCATAGGAATCCAGGTCAGATTCACAGGAAACCATTCCAGTCCACTGGAAACTAAGAATTTCCTTTAAAAAAATATTTCTAGAACATTACATTTGGGTGTTAATAAATGTCAGTGAGTGGAAAAACTTGGCGTGACAAAACAAATCTACAAAATATAGGATGGATCTGATTTGCTTAAGACATTTTCAGTTTGAAGGCGAAAATTAAGAGGTTGACTTTAAAAATAACCAAACTTTACTATGTGCACACTCCTTCCCTAAGCTCTTCATGTGTCACTTCTCTCTGTCACTGTGTTGCGGGAAGCAGACTCTGAGAGACTGAGTATGGTCATTATGGTGGCCCAGAGGGACTGCAACTCCAGACTCAATCTCATAGTCATTACCTCTGCTTTAAAGAAACCCCTGAGACATGACAGCACTCCCTGTGCCATACTGCAGAGTAACTGCGAACTTAAACTATTTTTCTATTACATAGCTATCTTTACTGTCATCAAACACCCTGGCAGAGGAAGTGACATGTGACTTTGTTGAAATACAACAGGAACATGACGGTAAGTGCCTTCAGACAAACACTGCAGCTGTTTTCCTCAGATGGCCTTTCATGCAGTTGGGTGGTTGGAACCATTTCAACTTCTCTTTCAACAGCATAGCATGTTGGTCTCTATGAATTTTATTAAAATCATCGTTGTTTTGTACACTTAAAATAACCCTCCCTTTGGAATGAGCAAGAACATGAAAAACAATTAAGGCCACAACTAACCTGAACTATCTGTTCTTTGTCAATAGAAGTTATTGGAAGAAGACAGTCCAGGACATACACAATTTTAATGACAAAGAACATATCAGCGTGAGCGAGAAGAGAGGATATAATTCATTGTTCAGAAATGATCATGAGATGGGGAATGCAGGCTCAGGTCATGTGTCTCTCTTGCTCAGGCCTACCGTACACACTCACCTCCACTTTAATATCATTCTCTAACTCAGCATCGAGAAAATCCAGTGTGACCGGCTCCTGAGATTTGGGGTTCTATGCAGAACACAACAGTTAAGGGATTAGAAAACAATTGCTGTGAACACAGTAGCTTGTGAAGCACATTCAGCATGAAACAATTCTGGGAAAGTGACTTACCTTCCTTGGGAGCTAGGCAATGAGCTTTGAGTGCAATGGGCAGCTGTCAATCAATTATCAAATGAAGGCAGCAAGTGACTAGAAATGCACCACATGGGTTCACAAAACACCATCGTTCACTTTAACACCCTCTGCCTTTTCTTGTGGTGTGTAAGGAAACTCACTGTGGGATATGATAGTGTATTTATTTATATCTCAGGGGATACTATTTGCCTGCTAAATGTACCTCATACAGTGTGAATTTAATTTCTCAAACATTAAAGGAGGCCATTAGATTACTGGATAGGCAAAATGTCTCATTTCCTTATAATTCTTGAAACATCGTATAGCGTGTTATATTGGAGTTCCAACATTTAGGACAATAAAAGATTCTACTTAAATAAAAGATTTTGAAATAACAAAATGTTAACAGGTAGATATTAAAATATTTTACAAATGTATCATCCAAACTTGGCCATATTTAGACATCAGTAATTAAATGCAGTCGATGGTTGCTTGCAAAAGTGATGGAAATTTTACCATGAGCTTGCAAAAGACATCTCTACTGGTACTGTTTTAAACACCATGTTAAAGTGACATGCTTCATAACATAATAGTAGCAGACAAAAATCTGTCCAATCTGCATATATCATTTAAATGAAGAATGACATGGTATAGGACACATGGGACTAATTTATTTTGTAATCATGCAGATGACTTATTTCAGGGAATCTTCCTCTTTCTTAAAAATCAGAATTTTAGATCTTCATGGTGTTGGATGGATAAGGGTTCTTTAAGTAACAATGTTTGAAATCCTCTAGGGAGAGGATTTCTTTTATGATGGAGCTGGGGAAGGAGTCGAGGACCTCGGGACAGCTCAGGAAGCACTCCATCCCACAGACCCTGTAGCCAATAAATGCTTGAAATATTCACTGCTTAAGAACCTGTATCATCAGAATCTATGAATCTTCAATAGAAAGAAAGTATTGGTTTTCAGTACAATACACCATTGTTTGGATGGGCAACTTTCACTCTAGAAGACAATATTCCTCTGAAATGTGGATGCAAGATGGAAATAAAGTTCAATAATGAGAACTTGTGTTAAGCCCATGAAACTTGTAACTTCCTTAATAAAAAGGCACAACAAATTTTTCACGAACACTATTATATAAACATTGAAATTAAGATAAAACCAATGCAAAACAGACTCAAGACAATCAAATGAAAAATAAAAACAGAAATAGGAATGTTTCTCTTACATGCAATGGGTAATGCATAGAATGACCAGCCCCAAACAGCATGCAGGGAGGAGCCATTATCAGGAGGAATTGACAATATGCAGATCATGTCCCAATCCAACATATAAAGACAGAGAAGAAAAGGAAATCATAAAAGAAAATTGTCAATGCATCATTTGTATTTGTAAATGGCAACCTGGCAGAGCTTTGTTTTAGAAATATCCATTAAAATTATACAGACTAGAAAATTAAAAATCACAGTCTACTCGTAAGAAAACACCAACACCAGCTTAGAGAAATCTGTTTTGTGTGATAGTCTCTGAAAGACGATCATAAAAATATCAAATACCTAGTACTTCTCATCAGCATGAGTTCCAACTAGCATAATTACCCAGGACAGTATTGATGTTAACAGATTTTAAATTTGTAAAAATTATGAGTCAGTATTAATATAGTACCTAAAAGTTCCCCAATTAAAGTCTCATGTGGCTGCAAGTTTGCCATTTAACATTGCTTAGAATAAAAAGAAAGTCATTATTTAAGTTGGTTGCTTTAAAATATTTAATAATATTTACATGCGATATTTATAGTTGTAGCAAAAATAAAATTCACCAAAATGCACATTAACAGCAAAAATGATAAGATATTCCAAAGGTAACATGCAAGCGGAGGAACGAAAGTATTTACTGGGGAGAAAGGAATGTGCATCATGGCAACCTCTTCCGGAATCAGGAAGGAATCTGCAGCATATGCAGCAACCCAAGACTCGGATTACCCTGGGACTCTAACTGTGGGGTAGAGCTAAAGCTTCTACCAGTCCACACTGTTACACGTCGGACGGATGAGAAGCGCGAAAACTCACTGGAGCCTGCATTCAATGAGAACTCTCAGGGGCGGGCCATAGCCTCACTATGTGTATCTAATCTCCTGGGCGGAGTGCAGAATGAGAATCGTTCACCTCCCTGCTTTTCAGATGAAAACACTGGTGTCCAACAGGGTATTGTGTACTGCACAAGATAAAGCACTGCTAACCAGTAGAACCGGATTATGACTCAGTCCCACCGATCCATACTTAAAGGTCACTTAACGCAGTGCTACAGTAGACTTCTACCACATGTTTTAAGGGGAGTGATAGGCGTACCCCCACAATGATGTTAAATTTTCTCCAATATTTTGTATGTCTATGCATAAGTTATAGGAGTCTCCTCCTGTCTGAATATCTTGGGCATACATATATAAGTAACCAAGATGGAAAAGGGGTCTTAAAACATTGTTTCAAAAGACCAAAAATTGACACTTTAGATTCCCAAATTTGAACATTTTCAATTTAGTGCAGGAAAGATTCTCGAACTTCTTATCCCAAATAAAACCATTATTATTATTATTATTATTATTATTATTATTATTATTATCATCATCATCATCATCATCATCATCATCATCATCATCATCATCACAAGGTATATTTAATTTTCATTTTATGTGTGTATGTTCTCTGCATGTGTTTCTGAGCACTGTACATGTACATTGCCCAAAGAAACAAGAAGGGGGCGCTGGATCCACTGGAATAGGAACTACTGAGGTCTGTGAGCCACCATGTGGGTGCTGGGAACCACACTCAAGTCCCTGGGAAGAGCAGCCAGTGCTCAGTCTCTGTGACATCTCTCCAGCAACCACTACTCAATTTTTAAAAATTAAAAGCAAAACACAAACAATCTCGCTAAAAATTCTCATTCAGGGAAATCACGCCACAAAGAATCATGACCTCATTTGCACTTAGAAATCAAGTTCACAAGCAAACTGTTAGGAAAACGTGGGTACGATATTAATGCCACCAGATTTAAAAGCAAATTTGCTCAGGAGCCATTTCATTCTGATTACTCCGATTAACAATATTAGAAAAACTCCCTTAGCCACCTTTCAACCAGTGCAACCCTTTACCATGATTAACACACTTTGCTTCAGCTCACTTAGAAGGGAAGCTCATCTCTCCCTCATGCTCTGGAAGCTTGGTGTCAGGAAAGGCACCCTCATTTGTAAGCTTTGAGAACAGAAGCTCGATTCCCAACTCTGATTTAGCAAATTTGAAAGCGCTGCTGTCTACCTTCAATCACAGTTACCTGAACGTTGGGTCTCCTTTTTCTTAAATTAATTGTCGGTATACCCACACCAATAGGCTGAAGCAACAGAAAAATGGTAGTTCATTATCCTACATGTTAACATAAGGATTCTACCCTTCAGTAAATTCTAGTCGGCTATTTCTTTGACAAGAAACAGAACGAATGACGTATTCACGATTCAAAACATTTGTACCGTAGACTCCATGACAACAAAGCAAAACAAGACACCAATAAAAACCAGAACTATTAATGGTAGTAAAAAATGATTTTTTGAAGAACATGTTTATTTTCTTCCTGGATTTTCCTTAAGAACCTAAAAATTGGAGAGTGGGAGAGATAGTTTGTCCTAGATAATTTTCTTGGCTGAAACAAACGAACAAAAAAAGATTACAAAATAAATATTGTTGAAATGTGCATGGTACAAATAAATAAGATGTAAAATGGGAAAAGTCCCTGCATAGTTTGTTGTTGTTGTTGTTGTTGTTGTTGTTGTTGTTTTTATGTTTTTATTGTGGTAAACATGCTTGGTGATGGGGTTGTAAAAGAAGGTTGGGCCTCCTTGGGCCTCTCTGAGATATGGTGGCAACAGCTTACAATGGGACTAGTGCTTATATAAAGGAAGCCTGAGAGTCCCCTGCTGTCCCCTTGGTTCCTCCTACCATGTGGTATTAGAGGAAAAAAAATGTCTGCCGAGGAGGAACATACACTGAATCCACTCATGCCCTAGTCCTATACTTCTCGACACCCCCTCAAAAAATGTGTAAAATAAGTTTTATTGTTTAGAAGCTACCAGTCTATACTTTTTATAAAAATTTGCCATAGCTGTCTGAACGGACTGTAACAAACATATTAGGGTATTATGAAATCTTGCACATTTGAAATTTGACTTTCTGATATCTGAAAAAAAATGAAGTAACTGATATTATGCTAATGGAGAATTTAACCATAATGACAGATTTATTTTGATTATTGACTTTTTTGGACATCAATTATACATAATTTTCTATGCAATTATTTATTTAGCAGAGAGCATATCTAAAAAATAAAAAACTAATCTGGTTATTTTAAGGAGAGAAATAAAAACCCATGGTAGAAAAGTCAGAATAGATAATTTACTATATTTGTTGAAATGCGGCCGTGGAGTGAAACTTTTTTAAAATGGCAATTCCATAAAAAAATTGCACAAAATATTTGTGACTCGCTTATTTACTGATATACTGAAGCAAATTTGTGGAGCTGTATGTAAAGTACAAACATATACTGAGGTATTTTCTAAAAATACAGTAACAGGAAAAAAATCATGCCACGGACTTCATCATGTTTGCATGTGTTATTTCACCTTATTTAATAATTATGGGCGCTGGAGAGAGAACTTCCTTTCTTTCAAATATATCGACGGATTGCTGGTGCAAGAGCTAAGGTAACTTTGACAGTGCACTCTCCATTAGTATTCAGGTCTTTCCCACGTGTCAGATGCTCTCTGGAGCAATGGCCCCTTAGAGCCTTAACGTAGCAAGTGAGGTGCATGAAGATGAGGTTCAAGTGTGATGTGCTGACGGCTATCCTAAGAAAAGTAGGTAAGCTAACTTGGTAAAAGAAAATGAAGAATGCTGTCAGATTTTCCTATGTTGTCACCAGTAACCTTGTGATCTCTTAAGCTTACTCTTTTGTCTTTAATGTTGCAAAGAGAAATTTCAAGTTATAATCCCATTGATTTTAGTCAGAAATTATATGTTAGTAAATATGAACAAATTATATACATACCTTTGGCTGAAGATTTGGATGCAATAAGACATAACCATTAGGATCGATTGCAAAATAGTAACCGTTGGGGCACAGCTGAAAAGGAAAAATAAATAAATAAAACCCAGTAAACCTGCTTAGAGATTTCTAGGTCACAATTAGAAATTCACATGGGAGGCGGCAATGGGGAGGTGGGGAGGGGAACACCCATAAGGAAGGAGGGAAGGGGATGTTTGCCCCAGGAAATCCCGAAAAAGGAATAACACGAAAAATGTATATAAAAATATTCAAGTTAATAAAAAAAAAAAAGAATTCACATTAAATGCTTTAATAGATATCTAGTAAAAGTCTTGTAGCACACTGAAGAAACAAAACATGGGGTCTTCACATTTGAAAAATGTTCTTAACTCTTTTGCAAGATTAACCACATGTATTTGTGACTGTTTATAATATGTTAATTTAGGTCTCTGAAATTGTTGGCAAGAGAATTCGTACGTCCACACGTAAGACTCTGGAGGTGAGACTTTTAGGATTCCGGGGGAGGGGCTGAAGGGGAAGGAAGGCAATCTGCCATGCTAGGAAAAGGAGAGAAATGATCCATGCCTAAGAAGGTGCGGGACAGAGAGCATAGCCACCATGAAGGAACCAGGGACGAGCAGCCCCAAGATGGCCGCCCAACTGGTCCAGGGAAACCGGGATGGAATATAGGATTTCAAATTAATAACTTGAGAATATCAGAGGGAGGTAGATTAGCCTGGAGGAGGTTAAGAAGTGACACAGTCATTGAGCTGTTTAAGGCATATCAAAATATAAAGGCTGTGTGTCTGTGTCTTTCATCGAAGAATCCAGAACATTGGGGCAGTGGTGAGAAACGCACTGCCATGGGAAACAATTTGAGTAATTAATTGGGTACTACTACACGCATTTGTCCTCTGTTTTGTGGACAAACTAAAGCACATATTTTTGAAATAGGAAGCATAGTCAAAGAAAAAATTGCAGCTTACTGTAAAACGCGGTGTCAATCTCTTAATATCTTCTAGAGACACATCAACGCCCATCACACCAAGAATCAACTGGTTCTAAAAGAAGATGGCAGAGTTAGTGCGTTTTACACCGGAATGCATTCTACAGAAATGTATATTCAGTCTTTAGTCTTACTCACACACATACTTTTGATGTCAATTTACAAGCACTCTCAGGTTTGACTGTTTTTAACAGCTTCATCATCCCAATTTCTAACTTATATAAAACAATTATGATTAAAGCTAAATCAGAAAAGACGCTAAAATTCTATTCAAGAAAAGAGTTGGGTTAGTAACTATGATCTGCTGCTATGAACCCATCCTCAGCTCAATAAAACCAATAAAGGAAAACAATCTGACAGGTAAGCCACACTAAAATTTTAAAACATGTTAAGAAAGGATATAGATTATTACAATATTATAAATTTCAGGTTTTAGGCCTCATGAATATTTAAGATGTCAATGGCACCTAAAGGAAGAACCAATGCTTTGTAGAACTTCAGTAGTAAAATGAAGTAGTTAACTCAAACTTATTAAAGCTAAACAAACTGGGCTGGGGAGATAGTTCAGTGCTTAAGAGCACTGACTGCTCTTTCAGAGGTCCCAAGTTCAATTCCCAGTAACCACTTGGTGTCTCACAACCATTGTAATATGGTATCCAATGCCCTCTTCTGATGTGTCTGAAGAAAGCAACAGTATGCTCACATATATTAAATAAATAAACAAATCTTAAAAATGATAAGAGGCTCCCAACACATTTGCAGCAGAGGGAAGCTGTCTGGGTTTCAGTCAGAGAAGATGGACCCTAACTCTCAAGAAAACTAGGAGGCCCCAGGGGTTGAGAGGTCTGGTGGGATGATGGGGGTGGGGTGGGACATCCTCATGGAGACAAGGGGGGATGAGGGGAGGAGGTATGGGATGGGGAACAGTTGGAGGGCAGACAGCAGGAGGGAATAAAATCTGGAGTGTAAAAAAAAATGAATAAATAAAATTAAATTAAAAAAAAACTAAACAATACTTCAGTACAACAGAATTTACTTAACCAGAAACTAGAAATAAATATTACTTTAATCCAGCAATATAGCCTATTAGAAGTAAAATAATTTCTTTAATACAGTCATTCCTAACTATATAACTATTTAAAATCAGAACTATTTAATACATATTAGACATTATATGTATGAACTGCATTCAATAATTAGTACTTTCTAGTAGGTGGCTTCTGCTGCACTGATAATATTATCAGAGCTGTAAAAAATGAGTTTTTGGGGGACCAATATTTTATTGAGCTGCAAAAATTAATAAAAGAAGGAACCTATTAGATCCTTAGGTTATTACAGCTGTTAAAGCTATTACTTGAGAATTCAAAAACAAGGATTCAGTAATCTATCTGCATCAGACTCAAGGAGAGCAAGCATGGATTTTTTTGTAGTTTTTACCCCTGAATTCCATGAATAACTGAAACATATTTTAAGATGTGGCCTCAGGACACTACTGTCCACCTAGCACGTCATTTCTTGCAGTCTGACTTTCTGTTCCCATCAGGTCAGTTAGCCCAACTGAAGCTGAACCCTGACTCTAAGGCCACCAGTATTTGACCTTCACTTCCCTTTTCCCAGGTGGTTATCGCAGGGACAGCTGTTACCATTGACCTCTAGCCTTATAAGACAATTACATCGTATGAGTCTCCTTATAGAAATATCTTATCCCCCTGGAGCGCCAACGTCACAGTTTATCACTTATTATTATTGAATTTATCAATGAACTTTTAACCTTCAAGTTAGTCTTATTTTCAGACTGGCCAGTGACGTTGAAGACCGGTAGAGTTCCAGTAATGACAAGTCCCAGCTCCTAAAAATAGACAGAGAAAGAAAGGCCAATGAAAGCGACATTTTGAACTTCGTACTATCGCACTGCCTTGGAAACTGGAGACTTCGCTCCCCAATTTCCTCCTTAAGTGTCACGGGAAAACTTAAAAACACTTTTGAATAACTTTGAAACTTTTTTTAAAGAATCAATGAAATTATCTTAGAAACAGATACTATTAGAGAGTTTTGAGTTGTGCAGGGTCTAATAAGTATTGAGAAAAAAAAATCAAACAAATGTAACTGTGACATTCTAATACTCTTCACATTTACGTCTCTCCCAGGGTGATAGTTCACTTAGTATTGGGTGCCTCTGCCTAAGATGTGCATCGAAATAGTAATTTCGGTTTGCTGAAAGCTGTTTTCTGTAGCACAGTTTTTATGCCTCAAGTCAAAGGTGTCACGTTGTATCTCAAATGTTTAGCTGAATGGTAGGCTACGTAGGAGAAATAAACAATTGGTAATACGTTTCACATAATTCTCCCTGAGTCCTGTGAGGTTTAACTGTCACTTTTAAGTAATCCTCAAGTGAATATCATTTTGACAACTAGACCCCAAGGTGTATTCTTTGCCTCATGCACTGTGCACGTTCTGTACAGAACACAATGAAGGAAAAAGAATGCCTGCCTCCTTATTTCAACATCTCGACTGTTCCTCTCTCCCCTAATATGTGAAGGGAGTCTCGCTTCATTTTCCAATGAGACAATCTTACCATAACACAGCCCTGGTTCTGTTTCTTGCCTATAGCCAGGGTCTGTAATGTTGATCCTGGGCTGGTATTATTTCTTCAGGGTAGCCAGTGCTCCTAAGTTTGATAATGTACTGTTTTCTATGGTTTCCTCCTCCCTGTGCGTTACAGAAACACGGCATGTGCTACCTTAGCTGAAATGTCTCTTTTCAACCACCCCCTGCTCTAACTCCAAATACACAACTTCCTCTTTTAAAGGACCAGAGACCTTTGAATTCTTCACATGACAGTAGTTATCAAATGTGTTCTTTAAATACTGTATGTGCCCTTCCTAATACACTGCTGATTTGACTGAAGTGTGCTTCGCACCCCTGGCATGCAGCAATTCTAAGTGATGGGTCCCTTACTTTTCAACCAGTGCAAAGAGTGCTCTCCGTGTTCTCTGACCATCTAGCTTACGTAGCCCCCACCCACCCCCTCTTTAACATCTTGTTTCAGCTTGCAAAGTAGAACATTTAGAGTCAGCACTTCCTCCAAATGTTATTTGTGTTATCAGTGAGAAGCTTGCCAGCAATGCAGACACTCTGGTTGATGAACTTCTGGTCATAGGAAATTCAGCAGGGCTTAACTACTGACTCCTCCTATCGTGTTTAGTCTGTGATGGATTTGAACAACCGAAACATCTTGGTCATGGCTGGAGATGACCATGCGACCTTAAGTAAATAAGTAATGTCAAGAAGGAACACTGGACAGTCCTTTTCTGTGGCTTGAGGTAAGCAAGCGTCTCTTTATCTCTCTTACCATGCCAGACTGCTGTTAACAGTCCCTATTTTCTCTTGAACTTCCTGTATGTGTTTATTTTGCAAGTACCAAGTGATAAGTCATTCCAACGGGTTGCATTTCGTCCTTGGGGTTCCTCACTGCACTTAGAGCAGTAGCAAAGGCAAATGACTGGACTCTAAGTAGGCAAGAGGGCATTACTGAATCAGCGTTTACCTTCAGCGTTGTCTTCAGACTCTTGGGTGTAATTACTTTGATAAATGACTAAAATGTCTTCAAATTCAGATTTGGTATATGAAACAATCTTAGGTATTGCAAGTTTTAATAAATAGTGTCATAAAGAAAATATAAATCAGAACAGGGTTTCTCAACTTCTTGCATATTGACAACTTGGGCTAGATAATTTTGTCCTGTGTGGGAAACGGGGTCCTATCAGTTATAAAACAGTGGCAGCTCTCTGGTAGAAAATTAGACCCCCTAGTTTACTGCTTAGCCATGATAGAATGCTGTTGTAGATGGCGACTGTGTTGGGACAGCCCTAGGCATATGTGTCATCTCACAAATGTGTGGACATGATTCTTCACCAAGAATAATCTGAACTCAAAGTTCAATATGGTTATGTCTTGTAAATAGATTTTTCTGTGGAACTACACGAACTTCCAAGAGTTCCTGGAATGATGTTAACAACAGACATCTATTCTAAAAACATATTTTCAAAATGTTCAAATATGGAGCTTTTGATGAACCCTCATGATGTTCAGCATTACTTTATATTTAAAAAAAAAACAAAGTGTTACAGAAATTCCCATACGTTCAACATTTTAGGTGGGAAAACTGGTGTTTTCAGTGGACCAGGAACAACCTAAAACCATACATGTATGATTTTATACTGATGCAAATCTAGGGCTTTCTAAACACTTTCTAAAAACCCTGAGACGCTTTCAAAGGAAGGAAGTTGAGGAAGGATTCAGTAAAGAGAAAATGGAAAATGCCACCTAGCGCGATGGCAAGTCAGTTAGGTACCCTTGTGACAGCATTGGTTGAGAACCCCATTCTCTTACCAGAGCATCCAAATACACATTTGTCCACTGGACTTGCTTTGCTTTGTCGCCGGCTAAAACCATTGGTCTTCCCAGAACATCTAGATATTCCTATTTATACAAGAGAAAAGTTGCAAAAACATCAACAAAACAAATAAACCAACAAATACCAGATACTGTGTTTTAAAATAGCCTTCAAAAGAAAAGTTGAAAATTGAAAATGAATATGGAACCAAATTATTAAGAGTCTATCTATCTTTCTTGGGGTATTCTACATTTTTTACTTATCTCTTAAAAGGTATGTTTATACACATTGGGTCAATAATACATCTTCTCCTGTTTTAATTTCCTCTCCTAATACCAATCAGAACATTGTTTCTAAAAGCACAGTCGACCATAAGTGAAATATATTCATTATGAGTTGTTTCTCATGCTGATCTAAACTATTTAAGGCTCTGTGATTTATGTGTGAAATTGCACAAATTTGAAATGATAAAGCAGGCACATACTTGCTTTCACAAAACAGATTGTTTGGATGAAATTCAGAACTGCATTTAAACATATCAAAAAGAAGTAACCGAGATGGGTGCCAAGTCCAGACAGCAGAGTCACACGCACTGCTTTTTGTCTCAGAAGTCACTGAGCTCAGCACGCAATGCCAGGGAGAACACGCCATGTAAGTTCACTTTTAACAACCAGTTCATACATTACTCCGGGTTTTTTGAATTGAGTGATGATTTTTAAATCACTCAATTATGAACACTTCAAAATGGTAAATATTTAAATTAAAATGGCTGAACTTCACAAAATGTTGTGTCAACAGTAGGCTTCCCTCTGCCCCCCACAAGTGAGTGGTACTAGAAAGTCATCTTACTGTAGGTTTATTTAAATGAATATGTAAATAGTATGTAAATAGACCTGAACCAATCTGTGGGCAGAACTCATGCTGCACCTTTGTCTCACATCACATTCCCAGAATAATTACTGTTTAATGATATGTATGGCTGAGAAAGTCATGCAATTTACAATTGAATAAATAAATGACGTGAGATTATTACTAAATTTTATTTTATCTATTTTCTCTCACCTTTTGAAAGCCAAAGAATAACAATCTATTTTATATATGTATTTACCTGGGTTTTAAATATTTAAAGATATAAAACCAATAAGTATATTAGCCAGTGTTGTATACAAATGTAAATTACATAAATCCTTTTTCTAGCTTTACCTATTTTCTTTAAATCAAACTCATTTAAACCAGGGACATATCTTTTTAATTCCAGGAAAGTAATCTTAAGCTTTGAAAGAATTATGAAAATTTTAAATAACCATACCTGAGTATTGATTCTTATTGCACCAATAGAGGGAATCTCATAATAATAACCTGAAATGCATATATAGTTATAAATATTACACTTACAATATAGACCCACAAAAATAGTCTTATGTTTCTTAAAGGGGGGAAGGTAACTTTCATTCTAACCTGAGCACATAAATAAATAATATAAAGTATTTATATTAAAATGTATATATATAACTGTTAAATTCAGGATATTGAGTAATGAATAT
Organism: Rattus rattus; assembly: GCF_011064425.1. NCBI lineage: Eukaryota > Metazoa > Chordata > Mammalia > Rodentia > Muridae > Rattus > Rattus rattus. Next base: position 145,897,129 of record NC_046159.1, on the reverse strand, counting down.
TGTCATAACTTTAGAGAATTTATGATAAGATTTACTATATTTCTAGGTAGTATTAATTAACTGCTATCCTCTACAAAACAGTAAGGAAACTACAGCTATTAAAGTATTTTCGCTAGATAAAGTATTAAAGGTACAGATAGATACATAATTATTACATGTATACATTTCCTAAAATACAAGTTTTAATACGTATTCAGGTTTTTTTTAATTCTGCTGTAAAATAATCAGTTTATTCTTCAAAAGATTTCCTTTCTTCTGAATACAAAGAAAATAGTTCACGGCATAAAATTTGAATATTGAGGAAAGTATGAGATGGTTTTCAAAAAGAGTAATTCAGTCAGTCAAAGGAAAAAAAATACACAAATCATTAAGTATCAATCCCCTTTCACCAGTTCACAATATTAGGATCGGATCTTCGAGTCTATTCTAACGCAGTGTCAATCTCAGAGTTGGACCTGTGTTCTTTTCTTGAGAAAGCGATTTCCGAATCTAATTCTCATTATATACCTTTTAAAGTTCCTACTTTACATTATATTCAACATGAGTAAAGACACAGCAATAGTTTTCAAAGTATTTTATCTTCTAAGGAAACATGCTCCAGAGTTTCATGTCCTTACCTTTGTTTTCACAAGCCATCCACTGAATAGGCCCTCTGTCATAATTATGTTGACCAACAGAAAATGTAAACACGCGGACCTAAGAAAGGTGAAACAAATGGGGAGTAAATTCAACTGAGCAGCCAACCAAATTGCTGAAGCAGAAGCAATGAAAAGCTCAATAAAACGAGACACACATTGAAGTCGGTAAAGGACATGAGGAGGAACTTAAAGGAAATCGTATCCTGAACACAGATTCCCAGTGTCCAGTGGTTTTAGCAGTGCTGTCCCTCATGCATCGAGTCTCCATGCTCGGTGCCGGGACAGTGATGGTTCTCCTTTGATCGTTCTTCCTTCACGGGCAACTCACCTCCATTTCCACCAGGTTAAACATAGCACCCGCCTGCCATTCACAGGAAAAACATTTCTCTATCACACAGGCGGAGGGCGATGCATGTTTTGAGATAATCTGAGACTATGACTTCCTGTCACTTATTTACGGGAAAAGATGGCTGATGTAAACAACGGCTCTTTGTTTTGTTTCTCTCATAGCCATATGGGGTGGCCATTGTGTGTGCATGGTGGCAGGGTGGACCATGCCCCTGTGTGCACATGTGGAGGCCAGAGGTGGGCATCAAGTGTCTTCCTCAGTTCTCCACCTTCATTTTGGAGGGGATTCACTGATTGACTAGACTTGCCTACGGAGCCCCACAAGAAATCCTTCCCTCGGGGTTGGGGATTTAGCTCAGTGGTAGAGCGCTTGCCTGGCAAGCGCAAGGCCCTGAGTTCGGTCCCCAGCTCCAAGAAAAAAAAAAAAAAAAAGAAATCCTTCCCTCCTCTTTAGCTCTGGGGTTACTTGCAGGTTTCTGTCATCCACTGGTTTTTAAGTGGCCACTAGGCGTCTGAACTCAGATCCCCATGTTTGAGCTTGAGACATGACCGAAAGGGAGCCATCCCCTCAGCTCTGACAGTTTCTTTCTTGTTTTGTTTGGCACAAGCTTCTTGAGCCCAAATCTCAAAATACTTAATTTTCACACTTTTCTTCTTCCTATTGGTGTAGGCCACCAATGTTATAACACTCTGCTGCAAAAAACATGCTTTTATCTGAGCCACGGTTTGAGTCATCTAGGTTTGCTTCAGTTAGCAGTGCCTGGAGATCCATGGCGGACACCCCTGTTTGCTCTGTTCATTTAGAGCCAGAGCCATGCTGCATGACCTAGTTCTCAAACTTGCAGTGCTCCTGTCTCAGTTTCAAGTCTTCAAGTGCTGCCTCCGTTTCAAGGTGATTCCTGGCTTGCATCTGAATTTTAGTCACTTAAAAATTATACAGATAATGATAAGGCCTACAAGAGACTAGTGCCTTCTCCTTCTCTTGCCTGATCCCAGTCCCCTCCGCCCCCCCAAAAAAGAAAGAAAACCAAAACCCAGTACTTTGGTTTCTTTACATTTCCAACTGGGTCATTTAGGGGGCTGTCCATATATTTCAAAAATATTACTACCTACTCAGTTGATTTAATTCTAAGGGAAATATTTTTGTAAGGCTGACCACCCTATGTAGTAATGCAGTTAACAGCTGTACCCTAAGGAATCTGCACTTGGGCATGTCCTTCATAGTGTTAGAAGGCATGCCTCACAGATTCGATTAAAGCACAGCTGTCTCTAGTTCTTGTTACTACAACACAATTATGGGAAAATACTTTCCATAAGATACTGCTCAGTGCAAGTGAATTATATTTCTAATAACAGGGGGACTATACTTAACCCACATTGCCTGATTATTTTGACTGATGTTATCATTCAAGTAGTGCAAATAAGCAATTAACTTTTAAAAAAACAATAGAGCAGAACGACGTTTTGCCTTATTTGTTTTAATACTGAGAGTTCACCTGACTTCCTTGCAGAGCTCCTGGAGCAGAACAGAGGACTTGGGGATCCGAGCGGGGTGTGGAGGAGTGCGTTCTGTCACAGTTCATCATTTGAAAGCACTCTAAGCTCCACTTTGCCTCAATTTTCCTTGTTTAACCTGGCACTTGCTGACTTGAATGGAAGCTGCATTAATAGTTGTGTGATTTGCATATTATAAATATTAAGTGTCTACAACCTCTTTTTCAGTTGTTTTTCTAGCTGCAAAAATATACAGTAGTGCCATTTTTTTTCCAGAATACTTTCAGTGGTTATTAAAATGTCGAAAATTACAAATTCAACTTCTGAATAATGTATGAGGCTGGTTTATCATTACAGTATTTATAAAGTCTATTATATCTAAAATGCTTATTTTTTAATTTAATGGAGATAAAATGCACAGTATATGTATATCAACAAGACAATCGTCTTATGATTTTTAAACTTACATACTTAATTGGGAAAAACTTTGCCACTCAAAACTTAGTCTGTTACACAGGCTTCATTCACATTACAATGAAACATCAATCTAAAAATTATTGCATTCCGAGGTCAAACTGTTTTCCATAAGATACCTTGCCGTGCAAAACCATTGCGGGATTTGTTGTTTTTAAAATATATTTTCCCTAATTATGTCAGGAGAATTCTGATTTTATGAATGCTAGACGTGACACATTATAGCACCCAGTGGTAACAATGGTGATCTCCGCGTACACCGGCAGCTAGTCAGAATTTCAGGCTGGACTCTTGCTTCCTCTACTGTGTTGCTGCCACCCAGTGGGGCCATCTATGAACTAACTCTGAAATGTGGAGCGGTCCGAACTGAGCGTACTGCTAGCCCCACTTACATTTTCTACACTTTTTTGAGATAATAATTACAACATTTCTCCCTTCCTTTTTCTCCCTCCAAGCCACCCCATAGACCCCAGCCCCTCTCTCCTTCAAATTCATGGCTTCTTTTGTAAATAGATGCATATATTCTTATACTGAAATATAGAAAATGTTTGTATCTATGTACATACATATGTTCCTCTCTATAGCCTGCTAAGTCAGTATGTTACTTGTATGCATGGTTTCCACCTCTTTAAATTTGTGATTCTTGAGACATGAAGTGAGTGTCTGAAAGATTAACAATGCAAATTCCAAGGCAAATGATCCCCACCAAAGCCTGTATATATTCCAGTGTGTATTGCATAAACTCTATAAAAAACAAATACGGGTACACAGAAAACAACTGAACTTCTGGATACATAGTCAGAAGTTAAAGGCTTCATCTGAACCTTCAGACAAATTCACCCCATTCTACTGGGCCTATATTATGTCAGCTCAGCTTTTCTTTGACTCACGCTAGGAGAGCATTTATAACCATATGGTCACTCCGTATAATTAGCAGATGCACAGTGGGAATTTCCAAAGTAAAACCTACTTAGAAGATCACTTAAATGTTCCTCAACCAATGCTACCCAAATCTTTCTTATTGGGCCAACACTGCAGACCTAGAGAGTCATCAATGGCGTGACAGAGATTTGTCATGCTGGAGTCCCAAATTGATCTGAGAAAATGGCGTAGAATGAAATCCGAGTTAAACAACAGTTCTGAATTTGTACACGGTAACATCTATTGTAGAGTTTCATATAAGAGTGAAGACTGGTTACAGTGAGACAGAGTGCAGAGCTGAGTGAGTGCCTAAACGCCAAGATTTCTGTTAGTTTTCCATATACATCAGTTTAGCAAAATGTGGGAAGAGCAGAGCTAACGGACACTGGTTTGCGTCACGTGTTTTGTAATTCGTGTCTTTTCTATCAGGCTAAATTAATATCATTTTTATTTTTCATTGCATAGATTCTCTCTAGTTCAATAAGAACTTCAAGCAAAAATAAGAATCTTTAATTTATTTGCATCACTCTTGACTCAGACATAGGTAGTAGGCAAAGGAGTATCAATGTAAGAAATGTTAGATTAAGCAAGCTCAAATTGGGCTTTACTATTTGTAAATTTCTGTATTTTGCCTCAGTTGTTTAGAAATCTCATCTATCTTCGGGAAGGTGGCATGGCTTAGCAAGTGAAACGGTTTGCATCCCTGTTAACCATCCTGGGAAATGGAGCCCCTGGAACTCATGCAGAGTCAGAAAAGGAGAATTGACTTTACAGATTTGTCCTCTGCTCTCTGTATGCTCTCTATATGCTGTATGCCATGACTCACATGTCTACCTGTCATATGTGCGCTTATATGATAAAAAAGAAATCAAAATTTAAAATTTGATTTCCTTAATAAGAGTATTATAATTCCAATAAGTCATAACTGATTGCACCTAGAATATGTGATTCGAGAAAGCAGCAAACTTAGCTTTTTAAATAAAAGATGAGCTCAATGGTATAGTGTTTGCCTGGTATGTAAGAGAGCTTGGGTTCAATCTTGAGCACTGTGAAAAATAGAAAATATATAATAAAGTATATACCACCACTTCATAACTTTGTTCCAAAGTTCTCAATTCTGCTAAATGATTTTATAAAATTGTCTGCCCTGTTTGTTGAAATCTAAAATACTTTTCTTCAATTAAGAGTTCTCTAAACCCACAGGGGCAGCGTTTTTTAGACCATATGAATTTGTTTCCCAGCAGAACCCAGTCACTGGGAACTGTCACCTCAACAATTATCAGTTACCCAGAGTTCAAGTTCAATTTACAATGGGCAAGTCTCCAAAGAGTAATGGGAATGAATCTATGAAGGAAGGAAGCCAGTAAAACTAAAATAAAAAAACATCAGCTATTCATATATGTGAGAAAAGTGATGTCAGAGATGGGTTTTACAAGTCCACTCTGGGAACTAAACTAGGACATTTGGGATTAAGCCTATCAAAATACTGGACTAGATTGAAGACCCTTAGGAAAACATGCTATAGTAGTTTCCACAAGTCACACACATATTTAAATACAGGGCCTTTAAACAGCCCACATTTCTAGTTCTATAATAGAAGGCCATAAAGAAAAGTATAAATTCATGTTCACAGTTCATTTATTTCCTAAAACTCTAGGATCTGAAAGGTATGTGTAGCCTGCACAGCTTTGATGATGAATCTTGACTACAGCTTGGCTATCAACACAAGGAGCATCCTTGCTGACAGGGATGTCAGGTTGTCTGTGTAGAAGGGAGGCTCCAGTGTGGGCAAGTGATTAGCCTCAAGGCTGGCTAGAAAAGAGGCACTGACAGATGACCAGCCAGGAACAGACTGTATGATACTGTCAAATGTACACTACAGATAATTTAAGGTCTTGACTCTTATCATGGATCTGACTTTCAACAATTTTTTAATGCCTCTTATTTTGGCTTTTGTATTTCAACAATGTGGCAACAAAGATAATGGGGATGCTACTTTGATCATGTGAGTTTTCCAACTGTAAATAAAATGCTAAATGTGAAGTCTTTACAACATATAGAAACCAAAACCTATGTAAGTCTTAGCCGTAGTACTAAAGATGGTGGTGACTACACCATTAGCTTAGAACACTGTAGACAGTCTAATAATTTACTTTCTGTGTCAGGTCATAAGCCTTTCCTATATCAGGAACCTGAAATGGCTGAAAATAACACCTTTATAGATGAGCAAGTGTGGACATCTATTTATTCTACACAACAGCGGACTTCAGTGTTAAGGAGTTAATGCTATCTATATACCACATAGACATATATTATGCAGTAACTTCTCCAACCTAAATAAGCTGTTGCAAAGAAAACACAACAATAAAATGAATACAAACTGTGTGCCTAGATTTTCTACCACTACACTACTCATTCCCCAGCTCTGAGACCTTATAACTGGTGGTTTCTCCAGGCCACATGGCTGATCTTCCTTCCAATTGTCCCTCTTCTCTACTTCCCCCAACACCTTTATTTTAGATGATGCAAGTACTATTCCTCCTAGTGGACATCTATTTATTCTACACAACAGCGGACTTCAGTGTTAAGGAGTTAATGCTATCTATATACCACATAGACATATATTATGAATCACTTTCATGTTATTGATTTAAAGGAGGACTCAGTCCTAAATAAGGGCTAAGTTGCAAAAAAACACAACAATAAAATGAATACAAACTGTGTGCCTAGGATAATGACAAGTACCTTTTCATCACTAATGGGATGTTAAAAGGATGAAGGTAAAAAGTACCATCAAAACAAATCACTACCCCTACCTTCAAGGAAGGTACATGAGGAATTGCTCTATTCCCCACCACAGATCTCTGAGATCTGAGATTATAACATGGTTTCTCCAGGCCACTATAATATTGTTTCAGCTCCATCTTCCTTCCACAAGTGGTCATCCTTCTCCTCCTCCATTGAGATCCCATTCTCTTCTGAAAGATATGGGGTTGACACAATATAATTGTGACCCCAATTCTTTACAGCTCCACCTTCACCTTCTTTGCAGGATAAGTCAACTGCATTGTTTCAGCTGTATCTGTTCTTTTTTAGGATTTATAAACTTGTGTGGGTTTTATTCAATTTAACTCTGAAATGATTGAAAGTGCAAAAGTATCCAAAATAAAGTTCATCATATTTTTAAAGTAAAGACTTCTAAACATTTTTCTGATGAATAAGGAGGACAGTCACTGGATATTTTATTATGCACATTTGGTCATTTGTGACTTGCTGTACACTTTTGCAGACAACAGAGACTGCCTTTCTACTTGGCAATATGGGAAAGAGTTCATCATATTTAAAAGTAAAGCTCTAAACATTTTTACAGCACTGGATATTATTAAGTGATTCTGACAGTAGCTGAATATTTTTTTAGTTTGAAAAATATTTCACACTCACATTTTTATTTTTTGCAGATAATTTAAAATATTCATTAGAATAACTTTGCCTGCCTTCTTTTAAAACTTAATTTCTGAAAATTAAGTCAAGTGGGAGAGAAGCATTTTCTACTTAGCGGGGGAGTATGCACTGCTCACAAGCAATCGTTGCCATCCTACAGAAACGCAAACACGTTTGATTTTACAAGCCCTGGGAATTATCTTTCAACTGTAAGTCTGGTTTGACTTTCCTTTACTCATTTGTTTGTTCTTGTTGATGGAGCTCATTTTAGTTTTGGCATCATGTTTAAGGAGGTCTCAGACACATGGGTGAGCCCTAAGGACTGCCCCTGCCTCAGGTAAAGATTAGAAAGTGAGTGTGCTTTAACTTGGAACAGCTGTTCCAGGAGATTAACATGGATTCGGTTTTAAATCTCCGCCTATCTCTAATCAGGTAGATTGATTCCCAAGAGTAGTGCATTCCAGAAAAAGAACCCAAACATTCTGTTCTAATTCTCAAAGCTTTTGGCTTCATTAAAGTGTGCTGTGTATCCACGGGCTAATTCATCAGCTGCCCAGACATCTTATCACACCTACCTGGGCTGCTGTGAAGGGGTTTTGAGTCTTCTAGATGAAAACTAAATATAAGCAAAGCATTCACTGGGCCTGTGCACGCCACAAGTTCTTGGAGGGAAAAGTGCAATGAAGATAGTAGAGTTTTTTTAAGCTCTTATAATTTATGTGTGTGTGTGTGTGTGTGTGTGTGTGTGTGTATTTAAGTTTTATATTGTTGTGGTAAAAACACACTGTATGAGATATACCCTTAGCATATATTTAAGGAGACATATATCAGCTCATGTTTAGGCCGACCTGTTAGTGAGACTTTATGGATGTAACTTCTGACATTACTTGAAGACACAATCTTACAGTAAGTTCCTTGATCTACTGGCTCTGACAGTCTTTGCACCCCCTATTCTATAATGTATCCTGAGGAAAGGAAAAGGGGGGAAAGGTATGATTATATTATAATTTCAAAACATAAAAGGAGTAAGAAAAAAGCATCTAAAACAAAGTCATATTTTTTTACAGTTACTACACCATAAGACAGCTCCCTGGAGTCATCTTGCAAAACTGAAACTGTGTGTGCACAGATTGAAAATAAGATGATTATCTGTCTTTCTCTCTCAGTCTCTGACAACTTCATGATCCTGTGAACATGACTATGCTGATAGTTCTTGCATGTGGGATATTCATTTATTTGCATGCGTGTGTATGAAGAGGTTATTTCACTGAGCATGCTATCTACATTCAAATATGTCACATACTACATAAGTCCCTTTTGTTGAGGATAATTAGCATTTCCTAGCATAAGTGTGGCACGGTTTATGGTTTACTTGTCTATTTGCCAAAGGATGACTAGCTGGTCCCTATAGCCTACACTTAGAGTAGTACTGTGATCAGTATGAATTTCATATATGAGCCCTGTATTTATATCCATCTTATATGTGAACCCTGTATTTACATCCATCTGCATCACCTTTCCTCTCTCCAAATCATCCTGTCTGTGTGGCTCCCTTTCCTTCTAAAACTCATGTGTTCTAATCCATTAATTATAATTGTCACACACATACATTTATAAATACTACCAGCTGAAGAAATTTGACCCTGCTCTTTGTGATTAGCATTGACCTCTCGGGGTCAGGTAACCTCTCCAGGGTTCATACCTGGGTGTAAAAGTCTGATTCATATTCTCTCTCTCTCTCTCTCTCTCTCTCTCTCTCTCTCTCTCTCTCTGCAACCATCAATGGCCATGTGGCGATCTTCTCTTTAATGTATGTAAAAATGTATGTATTGCCTCAAATGCCATTAAACCATCCACTGGAGCTATTGCTGAGCCAGATTTTCCCCAAAAGTAAAACTGTCATTCAGAAAGAAAACAAAAGCCAGGGATGGTCGGTCACACACACACACACACGCACGCACGCACGCACGCACGCACGCGCACGCACACACACAAGCACACACACAAGCGCGGGCACACACACACACACAGAAGATAGATGTGCTTTTTATTAGGATAAATTTATAAATTTAAAGCACAAGACAGATGTTGAATATTTCCCCATGACTTTTAAGATAATCATTTAGCATTTTAGGAAAATGGGTTGAGAATCAGTAAGAAACAGATGAGAACTCTTGATAAGACTCCTAGGTGAGCAATTAGAATCAGGAGGTTGTAGTGATATAGTAACACTCTCTCCACAGCATGACCCTGTAACTGCCCTGCATTGCCCCGGAAGTGCTGCAAACCTAAAAAAGAACATATTCCAAATGTAAAACCCTGATCTTCATAGGCTTCTGGGATATAGCCTTCTTTAAATTATTATAACATTCAAAGCATTTATCTTAAACCATCCACTGAGCACATTTTCAAGCAGGATTCATCTTTTTGCTGGTGTAAATTATTTTCACGTTTAAAAAAGAAATCACTGTAAATATTTCTTGGTGCGTTGAGAATATCGAATCTTCCTATCAGTTTCAATGACTAGGAGACATCTCTCACACTCTTCTTGTTTCTCTCTTTTGATAACATAAGAATCAGGTTGAACCTATAAATCTATAATATATGACTAATATACTTGTGGCTTTATGGTTGGTTACCTGAAAAAAAGTTTTATTTCACCAGTAATATGATTTTATAACTTCAAGTAACATTCTCTTCACCACCACTGAGCATGTTTCTGAAAACTAGTTACATATTAAAGTTAAAATATTAAAAAGTAACACTCACTTTTTTGTCTTTATTGTACTTGGCAAATATCTCCTGGGCTCTCTCTTCTCCTCCATCCGTGAATAACATGATGATCTTATTACAATTGGCTCTGGAAACATTATACTATTAAAAAAAATATATATGTAAATTATTCAGAAGAAAAGTTAGGAAAAGAAAACAGATAAGAAAAAATCATACACGTATTTTGCCCAGCATATAAAGAGTCTGTTCAGTAGTACATTCTAAAAACAGGTTTGATGATCAGGCCAGGAGTAGTCCTTATTATCTAGCTAGCCAAAGATCTCACCACCTCCTCTCCTTTAAACCCTCCATCAAATGTCACCCCATCAGCAACGCCTTCCTAGACTTAGATGTTTTAAACTGTAACATGTTCCAGATTATATTTTCTTTATAATACATTTTTAATTTGGTAACCCTCAGCATTTTGTTTGTTTGGTGTTAGTTTTTCCCATAGGAAACAACTCCCATACACGTAAGAGCCTGTGGTGTTCAGACAGCATCTTGCTCATAACAATATCCCTGGAACTGATTAGTGTTTGGGCTTTGTATGAGTAAGTGTTTATTCTACTGACTTTTATAATTTTACAGCAGAAGCAAAGAACAACTTTATTCATACTTTGCATGTTAACTTTTCAATCTATTTCCAGACAACCCTGCTTCTCTCTGTTCTTTCCTCTGTTCTCTCCTCCTTCACCTTACATTTCGAAGACGACAAGATTACTGAGTAGTCCTTCACACAGTGCTCCTCAGAGCTTCCAAAAAAAAAAAAAAAAAGGTTGCGATCTACTCCCTGAGCATCCATCCCCATCTCTGTCCTCTCGTGACCTGCCACATGGATTCTAATCCTGCAAGACTCACTTCCCGCAATAAATCCTCCTAACCTTTAAGGTCTTGCAAAGAACTGAGCATAAAATAATGAGTTAGCATCAAAGGGCCATTAAAACGAACAATTAATTTAGTGACTTGGACTTCTTGGAGGTATCAAATTGTAATCTCAGCTTTTCCGCTGTTATGGAATGTGTTTGCTTAAATGATAAGAAAAATGAATTGCACCAACTTCTGGATGCTCAACTTCTTTGGAAATGTCAACCTCCTTGCTTAAGCCTATCTAAAAGCAGTATGAGAGGAGCCTACCATGTAATTTAAAATTTTCTAAAGGCCTACTAAAGCAGAGTAATAAGTTAATTCTAAGCATAGATTTCGTTTCAATTAGCCATTCAAAGTGCTACCACTTAAACATGAAATCCCTATAAAGTTGGTGAGAAAATATATATTATGTTCTTCCATCCATGACCTCAAATATCACTGTGTGGTTTGATACAATTCAAGTAGGCAGGCAATCTGCTAAAGTCCTGGAGAACCTCCTGTCATTGAGGTCATCAGCCTCAGCCTTTGAATGATCAATCATCTAATCAATAGTTATTTTGTATCGCTCTAGCCTACCGAAGGCTGATACTCTTACTTCTCAAGGGAGGTAAGGCCCATCTTCTTGGGACAACAATGAATGAAGACATTTCCTATATTAGTAACAAGATCCTGCTTCACATTATCTTAGCACATGGACAAGCCCATAAGGACACTGGCAGTAAAAGCTTCTAATGAAGCAACAGTACCCCAAGTCTTGACTAACTAACGCATCTGCCACCTCAACCACAGCTCGTTGAACGTAACCTGTCAATAAATTTCAACGGTGGTCAGGGATCTTTATAAGAATGTCTAAAAAACAGACAAAACAAAATTGCCTATTGATGCTTACGTTAAGCAGCTGTTCAAACGCGAAGCTAAAGCCTTTCTTGTAATCTGTTATCCCCTTCGCTGTGATGTTATTCACCGCATCCTTCAGCACCTTCTTGTTCCTTACATTCGCCTGAACCAGGTGCTGGAAACAGCTCACATCCTGAGCGTTGCTGTTAAACTGCAAAGAGCGAAAAGCAAATATACAAATTTACAGCAAAATCAGTGGTGCAGTTTCCACTAGATCTCAACTGCGTGCATCTCAAGCCGGTTTGCAGAGTTTCCCTTTGAAAAGAAAAATAAAATCCTAAGTAACAAAGGTGTGCTACGGACCAAATGTGGGTTTTTCCTACTATAATCCTGAGCCGTCTGCTTTTTAAACCCTGTAAAAAATTTCACCTGTTTGCAGTTTTGTGGTTTGGTTTGTGTGAGGGCCCTTCCAATTCTCACATATTCAGAAACGAGAAATGATTTGCTTGCTCGAGACACAGAGAGAAAGTAGTAATTTTTTAACTGTCGCTCACCAGAAAGGGCTCCTTAGAAAAAGGATGTACATAACAGACAATAAGAACAGATATGATTTTGAAATTACACAGCCTTTCTTTGGGAACTAAACACAGGAAGCCCTCTAAGAGAACTGAGAGCAGAGAAAGCCCTTTAGGGCTATTACTCTTCAGAGATCACACAAATAGGATACCGGAAAGTCATGAAGGCAAAATGGACCATGATAAGTTGGGTGGATGATGAGAGTACAAAGTGTAGGTCCAGGGATGCTGGTGTAGAACTGAGTAACATTATCAACAGGGGAAGTTTTCAAACTCTATGGAAAGCATTCAAACAGAGCACTCAGTGTTTCCAAACAATAACCAATTGAAGGCTACCATACAATCCAGCATTCTAAGGTGAGAGGAATTGTCCCATTGGTCACTAAATCTGTAATTTGAGTAGGATCGCCATGACACTGGAGTCCAGAGATGTGACAAATGAAAGCAATGAATTGTCTTGAGAGAAGTTAGGGGACCAGACAGACATTACATTGTCAAGGGATATTCTCAGATCAAAAAGCATAGTTCAATAATTCTAATGGGTAGGTTATGCATCATATAAATAAATAACTATAGAATGCTATTATCATTCTAAATATAATTATAAAATGCAGTACAATGTTCATCTGTTAAGTAAACATTTCATAACAATTAAGAATCACAACACATAACCATGCATTCAGACATAAAGCAATTTTCACACAGCAAAGTCACACATGTACCACATACTTGTAAACAAATGCTTATAAAGTGTTTATGATGAGCTAAAATAGTAACAACTTCCTCTTTGCAAATGCCCTACAAGATAGGCATTAATACTGTCCTCATGTGATCCTTGAGAAAACTCATGGGCAGAAATTAGATAACTTGTCCCAAAAATGTGCAGAGAGTGAGAAACCTTGGAATACTCAGCCTTAAATGGGATGTCTTTCTCCATTCAGGATTCAGGGATTCAAAAAAAGTTTAAGAGCCAGAGGCAGTAGAAAACACAAGAAAACAAGGCCTTCTAAACAGAGCAGGAACAGCACTCCAATGTACTCACAGAGACTGTGGCAGTATGCATAGAGCCTACCTGGGCCTATATAAAATGGGGTCCTAAAGGTAAAAGGAGACGTGAACACAGCCTCATCTCTAACACGGAAGCTGTCTCTGATTGACAGCCAGTCCCAAATGGGAAAAAAAGTTTTAACCAAGGGAGTCTCACTGGGGAGACAAACAAAGGGTAGACCACATGACTAGAAGTAGATAGCCAACACAGAACAAACAACAGCATCCTGGGAGTTTGTCTTGCAATATTATGTCAGGGTATGCACTATTTCTTCTTCTTCTTCTTCTTCTTCTTCTTCTTCTTCTTCTTCTTCTTCTTCTTCTTCTTCTTCTTCTTCTTCTTCTTCTTCTTCTTCTTCTTCTTCTTCCTCCTCCTCCTTCTTCTCCTCCTCCCTCTTTCCCCTCACTTTTTCCTCCTGCACCTCCCCCTCCTTCCCCTACCCCCTCCTCTTCCTCCTCCTTCTCTTTCTCCTCCTCCTCTTACTACTACTGCTGCTGCTGCTACTACTACTACAACTACTACTCCTCCTACTACTACTACTATATGGCTTCTGGTCTTGTGTTTTTATGGGATTCCTGTCTGCAGGAATGTTTGCCTCTCTGTGCCCATAATGTGTTTATTTGGTTCTTATTCTTCTATTTGTTTTGACTTCTTTAAAATGTTTAATTTTACTTTAATTCATTTTTATAACTCCTTAGAGGCTGGTTTATTTTCTAATGAGAGACAGAAAGAGTATAGACCTGAATGAGAAGGGACAAGGGGAAGAATTAGGAGGCACTGGCAGGGGGGTTATAATCATAATATACTGTGTAAAAAAAATCTATTTTTAAATAGCTTGTGCCTGGACATATAGCTAGTAAGTGCTGAGAGTCAGCACTCAAGTTAACTGTTCCTTCAGTTATTCCAAACTGCTTCTTAATATACCATAATGAATTGCGCCTAGCTCACTGAAGCACAGAATATCATGCACTGGGGCACAACACTGTGAGAAGAGGTTTTAATTTGGAAAGTGAACGGTGGAAGAAATTCTCTTGAGAAATGACATTTCCATGGGGCATATATTTCAAAGAAATGTTAGTGAAGAGCATGAAAAAGAATATTCCAGGCATAGAGAACATGTGTGGAGTACTGGATTTGGACTGTAGAGAGTGGTTCAGGGGCTCGAAGAAGAGTTCAGCTTTGTAGTACATGAAGACCAGTGACACCAGGTCAGAGGAGCAGCTGGGGTTAGAGATATGGCAGTGAGTGGGAATTCACTGTGTCAGATGTTAGGTGGGTGCAAAGTTTTATGCCAAATGCAGAATAATTTTTGTAATATTTGAGAGGCCATCTGTCCCCTCTTGGGAAATGGGACTCTAGGGTGAGGGCGCCGAGGCTGCAGAAGTCACCTGGTTGACAGTCCTTATGTTATTTAGGGGAACGGTCAGACTCGGAGGGCCTTTGAACAGTCTGCAGGAGCTGGGAAGAAAAACAAGGTTCACATTAAGGTGAGATTTCAGCAGTTTAAGACGCAGAACTGGGGATGCCAAGATCTGATACCATCTAAAGCCAAAGGCATGAAAGTGGTCCTGGCTAAAGATTAAAAGGAAAAAAGAAAGAAAGAAAGAAAGAAAAAGGCTTCACCACAGAAACTTGGCCTACATCCATATGAATAACAGTGAAATAGAGTAGGAATTCCCCAAAATCCTAACATTCCGTTCCCATAGAGACAGAGGTGGTGGGTATTTCAGAAGAGTGGAGGAGGGAGGAGGCAGATGAGAGAGAGCAGGGAAGGAAGGAAGGAAGGAAGGAAGGAAGGAAGGAAGGAAGGAAGGAAGGGAAGGAAGGAAGGAAGGAAGGAAGCAAGCAATATTGTGAGGAGGATGTACAGATACAGGGGCTGGAAAGAGGCTGCAGTCTTAGCTCTAGCTGAGACATTTCCAGAAGGAAGGTATCAGCATGGTTCAGGGCAAATCTTCACCATGCCTTGGTGGGGAACAGAGCAGGGCAGCACCCATGGGGCAGATAGAGTTGGTCTAGAAATCACTCCAGTGTCCTGGAAGCTTAAGGAGACTGAAGAAGGAGAGAAACGAAGGGGAAGGTGGCAGAAAGCAGACAGGAAACAAGCGCGAAGCCTGGGAAGGTTGGGTGTATGGTCCACATGCAGTCTCGAGGAAAGTGAGGTGGCACGGGGGAGGGACGGGTTCAGGGCCTGGCTGCAGCAGCGCAGGCCTGCAGAGAGGCAGGCTGCTGCCTGGAGGCACATAGAAGAACTGGAGAAGACAGGGGTGAAATGTCCCATGAAGAGAAGCAGGCCACATGGGTTCTTTTTGTATTTTGAATAGTGCTTTAAGGTCTGCCAGATGGAGGATAATAAACTTCCAATGTGTTTGTTTATTGCTTCCTATAAAATCAGGTGTTGAAAAGCATATCTTCAATCTACAGGGGCCAGGCCATGACAGTACCTATCCCCTAAGAATAGAGACTCTTTCTCAGATGTGACACAGTCATAGCCTAGGATTTCCATCAGGACAATGAGAGAACATGAGATGTCCTGTATCAGTGAGCAAGCCAAAAACAGTTTGTTAATATATCACTGCTGAGTATCTGACCTAAAAAATCAGATATAGTTCCAAGAATTATTAATTGATCAACTTAAATTATAAATCATCATAAAAGTACAAGCTGCGCAGACACTGAGTTCAGGATGTTGGGTTGCTCAAGTCTTCCCTTGGCCTTGACCCGCTTTTAAGCAAAGAAGGGAAGCGTCTCATTAAGTCAGCTTCAGACAAGTCAAACGAATGCAAATTCAACTCATTAAGTGCAAATTCATGGTGTATAGAAATCTCACAACGGCTCATAATAAAACTCATAACAAAACTCATAAATAATGCAGATACAAGAATTGCTTGCAATATATAATTCCCTATAGCTAAGCTTACTGTCCTGGGAAGGCAATAACACATGTAAGGAGTCTAAATTGAATAGGAGTACGTTGCAAACATTAGACTTATCTGGTTTTACTATGTATGTGTGTGTATGTAAGTATGCATGAATGTATACATTTATATATATTCCTTAAAAAAAACCTTAAATAGCAGCCTTTGGTAAGACTTACCCAGATATTAATTTAAAACTGAACATTAAAAGCTTACAGCAAAACTATGATACTATAGCATTATAAATTTTGGAACTTTGGGTGGTGACTAAAAAGATACTTTTAAGGACAATGGTTTTATCTATTGAGAGAATAATTTTCATTCATTTATGTATATTCCGTTTACATCCCTACTGCAGCCGCCCCCCGCTCCCCTTTTCCCTTCTTCCTGGCACATCAAGTCTAACAGGACTAAGCATCTTCGCCCATAGAGACCACACAAGGCAGCTCGGCTAAAAGAAAGAGGTGTAATGGCAGGCAACAGAGTCAGAGACAGCCTCCAGCCCCAATTGTTAGGGGATCCACGGAAGTCCCCGAGCTGTACATCTGCTATACAGGTCCAGTCCATGCACTCTCTTTGGTTGATGGTTCAGTTTCTGTGAGCCTCCACCGGCCCAGATTAGTTTCTCTGTGGCAGAAGGCTAAACTCTGTAGATCTCTGCAGTCACTTGAGACTGGAAGCTTGTGCGTGAGCCTGAGCGTGCAATAGAAGTGTATCACTGAGATCTAGCGGCTTGCCCACCAGCTCCTCCCACTCTTCCCAGCCGCCAACACGCCTTCCTTCCTCATTCAGTGTTCTTTGCAGAATCCTTTCCTCAATACATTTTGTTTTAAGCCCCTGGTATTTTTTTTTCCCCTCACAATTCTTCATATATATCTTTATAGACTCTTCCACGTGGCCAGAGAAATGCGCATTTACCACTTCCGCCTCTTTAGTCCTCGGCATTGAAAACTCACAGAATGGATCCCTCGATCTGCTTCCGGTTTTACATGTGCGGTTTAAGGAAGTTAGAAGTTGGTGTGAGATATTCACCAGTAATTGAGTCCAAGTGTTTAAAAAGAGGCGAGTGGCAGGCACGCTGGTTCTGCAGTCTTTCACTGCACTTCTACGCTGCTAAATATAAAAATACTTTTTTTCATGAAACTATGAAGGCCAGAAGATCCTGGACTGATGTCCTTAAACCCTAAAAAAACACAAATGGGGAAAACTCTCAATTAACATAGATGGAGAGTTTCAGCAAAACCAAATTTAGATCTTTCTAAAATCCAGCACTACAAAGGATAATAAATGGTAAAGCCCAACATAAGGAGGCATTACCCAGAAGATAATCGTCTTGGCAAAAAAAAAGGTACACAAACACAACCTCATCCAAATATAATATAACAGGAAGCAATAATCACTATTCCTTAGAGTCAATGCCTCAACTCCCCAATAAAAGGATTAACAAACTGGATCAGGTAGGACCCTGCACTACTGCCTACAGGAAACACACCTCAGCTTTAGTAAAGGCTTTTCAAGCAAATGGTCAAAGCAAGCTGGACCATTCTAATTAAAATCAATTTCAACTAAAAGTCATCAAAAAAAAAATAAGGCAGGACACTTTATCATCAAGGGATGAACTCTCAATCCTAAATATCTTGAAATACAAAAAGGCACCTTTGAGAAAACCTAAAGCTCAAAACACACATGCAGTCTCACACAATAATAGTAGGATAATTCACTGATTAAAACAGTCAAGTTGTGTAGAAAAAAAGCCTTAGATACTAATTAATTAATAACAGCAACATTGAATTATTAGCAAAACAAAAGGTACTATGTACACTTTTAGAGTATGCGCTAATGAGGATAATTCAGGTAGGAACACGAGCAGCTTTAGTAAAGCTTTAGGCAAAGCTCACTAATTGGATGGCAGGAGTATCTCAAGGGTTAACTTAGCTTGAAACAGTTTTGAGAAAACCGCAATGCAGTCATTTCTATACTTTAAAAAAAAACCTTCCTAGAGAATATCATGCGCTAGTACACATAGCCAGTATTTCAAATCTAAGGCAAGCTTTTTGTCTGTTTGTTGTTTTTTTTATTTTTTTCCCCAACGGCAGTAGCTGCTTTTGTTCGGCGCCCCTTAGCCATGTCTTGGTTCTGATACAATGAGCGGCTGCGGCTGGCAAATACACAGCAAGTCAGAGCTGCATCCCGGCACAGCAGCCGCCATCCGAAGCTTCCGGAAAGTGCCCTTTGGTTTAAGAACAGCACAGCTGCTGCTGTACCATCATTTTATAGAGCACAAGCCTCCCTCGGAAAGGGTGAATGGACACAAGAACCTAAAAATGCTGAGAGTTAAAGAAGAGGCACCCGAAGATGCTCTCTTGCTCTTGCAACCTCACTGGAAGAGTGGCGGCCTTTCTGTCTGCTCCGGCGACCCTTCAGTGCTGACCAATTTCTTTCGTGGAACATATTCTTTCTCCACAGACTCAAAGCTGAAATGTGCGTTATTCATCAGACATTTTTAATAGGCAAAAAATGGGGCTTAACTCGTGACACTTTGGATTTTGAATAATTGTTCAATAGCAAGCCTATTGTTTCTATTAGCTATTAAAGTTTGAAACGATAGTTGAATAGAAGCAGGCCATTTGGTTTGGAATCAGATAATGTTTTAAATTAAAAATTTGAATTTGCTCTTGTAAGTTAGCTACAATAAATAATAGGCAATGAGTTTATACCAGTTAATTAGTTTAAACTCACGACCTAAAATAACCTTATCTTTCTACAATTGTGTAGTCAGAAACTGTAGTAAAACTGTTGCTATTCAGAGAATGGGCACCAGGTGGCAATGTAGGAAAATGAAAGGAAAGGGTACAGAGTCCAACTTCAAAATCTTGGTTATAACTAACTTTTGTACAGAATACTGTAGAAAACAATTTTAAGTTTTACTTTAATTGTCCTATTATTTCATAGGAAATTTTAAACTAAAGTTCATGTCAAAAATTTACTTTAGGACCCTGAAAACCTAGCCAATAAATGTAGACACAGGTACTCAAGGTGGACTTTTAATTGAAGGGTTTCAGCCTCCCAGTTTTCTCATGGTAGAGATTGGTAATAAAATTAATATTACATCAGCAACACGGTGACAGCTGTGAATTACCTACCGATATTTTCAATAACACAAGTGGGATTTGTATTAAAATAGATACATTATAGGCATGCGTGGAATATATTTAGAAGAGTTAGGCTGTGGAATTAGTGAGTCACTGGAATGGAAAGCGGACTTAGACAAAGCCAATACCTTCTCTATCTAGTCTGGCAAAAGTCTGACTGGAAGTTTTGCCCAGAAACACCGAGGTTGTTTCTTAAACGGCTCTCTTCAGGAACAGGAGAGCTGTGTTTGCTGTGCTTTGAAAAGCTACCTCTATTTGAACTACCGGAAACTCCCTGGCGGCTTGGAGATGGAGATGACTTTTGCTTCTGAGTCTTCTTTCTCTATGTTGATAACTTAGATTTTGTTTCTGCTATTAAAATGCTGGGAGTTGAACCCAGGACTCAGACAAGTCCTCTGACACTGACCAAGGAGCTACAACCCCATCCCTGTCAGCTACTTTAAAATTTGAACCTATAGAATTATTGATTTATCATTTTATCTAATTATTTTTATGAGACAATATATAAATTAATAGGATTTGTGATCCCTACTGATGTTTCACGGGGAATTGTTTTTATTTATTTTCTTAGTGTTTAGCCATAGTGCAACTTATAAGTCTCCATACCATGACATAACAATCTGATTTTTCAATAGGAAATTTCTCCCTTAATTAAATATTATTTCATGATCATAATCCATTCTGTCTAACAAATTGTATTTTAGCTGCATTCTTATAATATCTTTTACTCATAATTATCTAATGAATTTATGTTTATAAACTAGTAATAAAATGCTTATTTCGCATGAATTGAGAATTATGTGTACCAGGCTGGACACACATCACCATCAGCGGACTGGGGTGAGCTCTCGGGGCTTTCATAGGACAGTTATGGAAACTCAGCTTATATGAGCTGGAGGGTGCTCAAAGACACCATATTACCCACTCCCAAGTCACCTCAGGTCACAGCATCTAACATCTCTTCGGTGTCTAAATTCTTATATTTTAGCAGAAAACCAGGAAACAACTACAGTGTCACAGTACCTTTTCTCCATATCTGTCTTCCTATTAAAGGCTAGAACTATGGTTTTTCAATCAGATTAAAACTGCATGTACCTAGTAGTTAAGACTCTTTGTTTGGAGAGAGAAAGAGAAAGAGAGAAAGAGAAAGACCGGTGTGGAGTTGCATGCATGGGGAGGTAGGATGATGTGGGGGGGGGGGAGCATGATTACAATATTCTGTATTGCAATAAAAATTTTATACAAGAAAACCTCTTTTACCCGAATCCATTTTTATTGCAAGCATAAATATTTATTAATTCCATGTTGCAATTCTTCAAGATGTTATGCAGATATCCTTCTGTTCTTTGTCTAATTTTAACATGGGCCCTCATTATTGCCCGTTTCTGTGTGTCACAGTGTTGAGGAGAGATGCTACTTCTCACCTGGCACTTGACTGGCCAGGGCCTGCAACTGACAACACAGTCCTAACAGTGTCTGCTATCTTGATGTATTCCTGGCCCACTGTGTAGAACAGAAATATACTAATAAATAATTTCTACTATTGTTAAATATAGCAAAAGAAGGTTCTGCCCAGGTCCTGACTGGTAAGCGTGGCAGGCCCCCTTGGATCTACCATCTTTTGTGAACTTTAACTATGTCCTTTCAAAACAACGGCTGAACTCAATTACTTAGAAAGCCCCTCAGGTTCTTACTGTCACAGGAAAGTATTGTATACAAAAGGGATTAATAAATGCTGTATGTATCGAATAAAAGGTACCAGAATTGTGTTGTTATAGCTATAATGTGTATACAAAAATGATGATGCCACAGTGGGTCTTTGTATATAAGTATGTGGTCACACCTCAAAAGTGTTAGTAAATACTTCCTTTTAAAACAAACATTCTGATTAACTTAAGTTATGACTTAGTCTGTTCACCCTGTTTGAAATGTTTGTTGTGTTGCTATATATGTGCTAAGTATAATTTGTACTACATTGTATTTATATTTTAGTAAAAATATTATGTAAGTTACTGTGCAGTAATTATTTTGTTATAACTCATTACATTAAAATGATTTGAAATTCTAAATTTCAGTAATTTTACTTTTATACGTTTTTATTATATTTCCACACTATGTATTTTAATCATATGTATTCCCTCCCCAACTCCTCCTAGGTACAGTTTATTTTTCTACCTATTAAAGCTCATGTTTTCGTTAAAAAAAAACAAACTTTGTGTTGCCTATATAACAACAGGGATATGGTTAGACTCTAGATAATAGATGGCCTGCATCCCTAAAGAAAACCGACTCCGTGGTCATCCATTTCCCGGAGCAACTTAGCCAGGACATGTGGTTCACCACCTCTGTCCTGGAATTTAAAATACCGTGGGCTCGCACAGTATTTGCGTGTGCCATCACAACTTCAAATTCACACGTTGATGGCTACGAGGAAGAATTTCAGTTCTGTAATTATCTCCATTTACAAGACTTTGAAGCAGTTGAAACACGCTATTTTTCTCATTCTGAAGTCATCTGAGTTTGGCTTCCTAGCTCATTTCCGCTGGATGTTTCTATTTCTCTCCTATCTTTACGTTCGCTATGGTGAATCGAGATTCCATAGCATTTGCCTAACTGGAAGTATAGACAATGCTCTTTTGTATATCACAATTCCGAGGATAAAAATCTCAGGATTATTCTATTTTAAAATAGTTAAGAGGAAACAACAACAACAATAGCAACAACAACAGCATCATAATCAACAACAACAACAACAACAAAGCAGACAACAAAAAGAGAAAGGAAAGATTACATGCCTGAGTCCTTAACTTTCAAGTTATGCTATATCCATCCAAAATGTCAACAAGTGTTGGTCCATTAAGAATTGGCTGAAATGGGACCTTATAAATTTAATAGCCAAAAAAAATAAGTCTATGGGTTCTACTAATAAATACATGTAGTGCCCATTTTTATTTTAAATTCATTTAAATTTTTATTTCACTAAATAATTAAGAACAAATACTAATTTAAGCAAGTGAATAATTTACCGGCCTGTTGCTCAGGCCAGCCAAAGTCCTATT
Source organism: Rattus rattus (assembly GCF_011064425.1). Taxonomy (NCBI): domain Eukaryota; kingdom Metazoa; phylum Chordata; class Mammalia; order Rodentia; family Muridae; genus Rattus; species Rattus rattus. Next base: position 145,874,585 of record NC_046159.1, on the reverse strand, counting down.
TTTTTATACTCAAAGTTAAGGGAACAACTATCATTCGAAAGAGCTTAACCAACAAGTCCTGAAATATTTGGAATGTTTTTCTAGCAGCCAAGGCTTCCAAATCAATCAATAACAGTCCTATTTTTAATAACATCTCAGTTCAGAATAAAATCACCTCATCTTCAATATAAAATCGCTCGCTACAAAACGGCACACGTAAATAAGTCTCTACCCTCCCAAAGCTCAGTGTGCCACATAATTAATGGAAAATCTTTATCCGGCTTGTCAACACCTTCTTATAAACTTACAAAGTAATTACGTTATCCTTCCCATCTAGAATTAGATAACCTTCATTATTTTGTCTTATTAGACTGTGCCAAATATATCCCTTTCTTCAGTATTTTCTTTATAGTGTGCACTTTCTGTATTATGCTTTTTTAAAAATGTCACTTTTAAAATACCTCTCTATACCTTAAAATACAAGGTGAGGGGGAAGGACTTGTTGGTTTTGGTGACTTTAATTCTATATCTACCCCCTATTGAAAATATCCCTTCTTCTAATTTGGAGGTGAAATATCCTCTAGTTTCATTACCCTGAAAATATCTACATTTTCAGAAATGTAATGTTTAAGGCGTAGACCTGAAAAAGCATATCAATATCAAATGTTCCCATTGCCTATTTGCAGTCAGTACAGGAGTGTCAAAGGATGATAAATACAACAGGAATAATAGCTACAATAATGATTAAATTATATAAAACACTTTGTATGTGGCATTTCTTTCTGTACTCCTAATGATATAAGGAATTAAATCTGATTCCTTTAATTAAAAAGGAAACTGCTCTGTATAAGCCTTCTAGTTCCAAAGGTTTTACTTGATCTCCCTACAATTCCAGCAGTCTTTTTTTTACATTCTTTTCTTTTATTGAATATTTTTATTTGCATTTCGAATGCTATCCCCTTTCCTGGTTTCCCCTCCAGAAACCCGCTATCTCCCCCTGCTTCTGTGAGGGTGAGTGATTAAACACTTAGTCTCCAGCAGTTCATGCTGTTGGTGGAATCCTTGAGGAGTGGGGCTTTGTGAGAGGAACTGGGTACTGGTGACGGGCCCAGCTGCAGGGATAGGATGAGAAACCACCATTCCTGTTGCCAAAAACTGAGAAGCAGCTTCACTTGTCATGTCTCCTCCCATGGTGGACTATGCACATCCTTAAACAGTGAGCATGGATATGTCCTTCCACCCCATGTTGTTTCTTGTTGGGTATTTGGTCTCAGAGATAAGAAAAGTAGCTTCATGCAGCAACCCCACTGAGTAAATACAACCAGTTATTAAGAGTCCCAACTGACCTTAAGATCTTACCAAGATCTTAAAATCAAAGACAGTGTCTGCCATGAGTTCCAGCAATGGTGTGGAAGCCACATATATCAGTGCTAAACGCAATCCCTGAATAAGTGTGGGTGTCCTGACATCCTCTTTCCCAGTGGCTTGGCATCTTCTTCGTGTACACACAATCATCAATGACGCAATCAATCGTAACCATTGTGGGGATTATTTGCATGACTTGCTAGATGTGAGTCTGAGACAGAGCTTAAGATTTTGCATGTCTAACCACTGTATAACTGAGCGGCCAGGTCAGGCTCTCACTGCTGGACCACAGGCCCCAGTTAAGAAGCAGGGATGTAGAAAACAATCTGCCTGTTCACTGACATAAGTGAGCTGTGGGACACCATATGCTTTTGTTGAAATCTAGACGGATGAGCATTTTATCAGACGTGAAATGGAATTACCAGCTGAGATTTCCTTGCTCACAAACCTCTCTTGCAGGCCACGTGTCCTTTATGAAATTGAGCTGTGAGCTGAATATCATAAAGCTCAACGATGCTTTCCATTTGGAAGGAGGTGATGTTACTTTTAACTTGTATAAAAAAGAAATTAGTCTATGCCAAATAGAATCTAAAAACAACAAGAAAAGAAGACTGTGACCTTGCCTGGAACGTATAAAAAAAAAACTGGAAAGTAAAATTGCCCAGACAGCACAACTCATGCCCTGGCCCTGAGATGTCAGCTGGTGTCAAATGGTCAAGTCTTGGACTTGGAATCTGAGGGGCCTGAAGTTGTACCCTATTTGTAAGTTTACAAATTAGCTCCCTGCAGATTCATAGATAACAGGAAAAAAATAATTCAAGTCCTCTGGGTCAGAGGTGAAGCCCAGTTTATTACTCATAGCAGGAGCAGTAGCCAGAGTCGTTGTGCATAGGACAGTCAAACACCACTTAGCCTAGGTTGACAGCAGGAAGACCCGGGGTCACTACACATGCAGAGGCAGTGAGATTTGCTTCAGGCCAGAAACTACAGGAAGACAAAACTCTGCCTAGTCATTAGAGCTGCCAGTATCCCGCCAATCCTCTCCATCAGAAAGCATCTTAATAACTTTTCCATGCAAACTTCTAGCAAATAGGAAATTCTAGTTTCACTAACCTGAAATAACTACATTTTTAGAAATGTAATGTTTAAGGTTTAGACCTGAAAAGCATATCAATATCAAATATTCCAATTGCCTATATGTGATTGGTACAGGAGTGTCAAAGGATGATAATTATGACAGGAATAATAGCTACAATAATGATTAAATTATATAAGACGCTTTGTATGTGGCATTTCCTTCTGTGTTTCTGGTGCTATACGAAATTAAATCTGATTCCTTCAATGAAAAGAAAACTGTCCTGTATACACCTTGTAGTTCCAAAGTTTGTATCGGATCTCCCTACAATTCCAGCAGTACTTTTAAGAAAATGAACTAAGGGGAGGAAACAGAAGGCCACACACTCAGTTGTGAGCCTTACTGCATGCTAACATTTGTCTGATGTCCCCAGGATCCCAACATCCTATTGCTCTTCTTTTAGTAATCATCAACAAGTACTGGCTTCTTGATTCACCAGCTATGGAAAATAAAGATGTAGAGAAATTTTAATCTAGGAACATGGCTGCTCTGGCAAGGGATCTCATTCAAAGGCATAAATCTGTGTGATTAGCATACGACATATACCTTTAATCCCTCTGGCTAGAATACAGACACATTCTTAATACACACCTTTAAGAGGTAAAAAATTAGTTTGTAGAAGGAAGCATCACATTAGAAGTGATGTCTAATTGAGGAGCAGACAAAGTGATGGACCAGTGAAAGATCTGACAGAGTGAGTAAGAGATAAGATATACCAAACTCTCGTGAGAACAGCACAGCAAAGAGAAGCCATGGAAGTGCAATGCCAGGAGACAGAAGCTCAGTCAGCTGGGAGACACTGCAGTGAGTGTTTAGTGGAGTTGACTTCATTCCTGAGTTGGAGCAGATCAGTGAAAGTCAGCAGAGGCAGTTGAAGTCAGAAAATGAGAAGGAACCAGAAGATTAGAAGATTGCCCAAGTTAGTTTGAGGTCATGCAGAACAATTCAGTCAGAAACTGAGAGATGCCAAATTCAATCAGTCATCCTGGAGAGGAGTTTGAACCAGAACAGCTGAGTTAAACCAGCTACAGAGTTCAGAAAGAACTGGAAAGAATGAGCTTATTCATCAGTGAGCCCCCAAGACAACAATAACATCAGGTGAATAAAAATTAATTTGACAAAAGACCATTGTGGTCCTCAGAATATCATATTTTGTCCACTGTCGTGAATTATTTCAAAGGGCAAGCACAGACTCATCACATGTAGACGCCTCTATGCTGGGAAGCCAGGTTTGTTTTGGAAAGCAAACACAAAGTAAAGTTTACTAGCAGGCCTTTCCTTCTCTTCTCAGTAAGACTTGCTGCTCATCACTCCCAATGCTGCACAAGCCCTACTAAACTGTCGTTTAGGAACTACATCCTAGGCATGCGGGTAGCATTAATGTTTTTTTCAAAGAAAGAAACCTCTCTAACAACATTTTATATTTTGATTATTCCTAGGCATGCGGGTAGCATTAATGTTTTTTTCAAAGAAAGAAACCTCTCTAACAACATTTTATATTTTGATTATTGAAAATATATGCATTTTATTATTTTTATTTTTGTATGTGGATACCCACTGAGGCCAGAAAGGATGTCAGGTATCTGCAGATTTAGTTACTGAAGGTACTGAGCTGTTGTGGGTACTGGAAGCCGAACTCCAGTCCTTTACAAGGGAGGCGAGAGCTCTTAACCTCTGAGCCACCTCTTCAGCACCAGGATTATGCTTCATATTTTGTTTTGGTTTTTTTGAATAGTAAAAAAATCAAAGAATTTTATAAACACCATGAATCACAAATGCTTCTTGGAAGGAAACTGATTCAAATGTCCCTACCATAACTCTAACATTTGCGTCAGGAAGTATGTGGCTGGCTGTATTGAAGCTGGGAAGATCTTTGGTTGCTAACTTTGAACATGTCACCCGCAATCAACACACATTTTCCTTTCATCCTCTCATGGTTATGCAGCATTTGACTTTAAGCATCAAACTCCCTCACATTCATAAACAACTTCCGCTCCCTGTGTCAACACTGGAAATTCTGCCTGTAAATCAGAGCATGCTGTGATTGAATTGCTGTACCTATCGTCTTCCACTACTTGTATCAAAGCTCATAACTAGATTAGCGGGGGAAACAGCTGCATTGTGCTGCTTTTCTACTTTGCCTAACAGCAGGCTTCCTTTTTGCAACAAAGAATGGCCTTTAGACTGCAGAAAACAATTAACAATGAGGTGGCCTTAAGCCTCACACCTAACACATGACTCAGGCATAAAACCTACCATAAACATTACAGAAAAGAGACTTGGGCATGAACCTAAAACTGAGAGGCAGCAGGAGTTTTCTGGCAAGTGGTTCTCAGCAAACACGGGAAAGCAGTAATAGAGCTTTTACGTTAAGGTCTCTGTGAATGAGAGTATTCTTAGGAATATGTATTTTTGGAGACATTGGTAGCAGGGGAGTGACTAGGAATATGTATTTTTGGAGACATTGGTAGCAGGGGAGTGACTATGCAGATCCCTACAGAGCCTCTGTCATGGCCCTGTTATCATGCATTGATGCAGTGACACAATCTGTAGGTTATATTGTTGAGTTTCTTATAATTTTGGAGAGAGAAAAATAACTCAGGCACATATGCACACACACAGAGACACATACACATGAACAGACACATGCCACACACATATGCATACATAAGACATTTATTCACACCATGCAGACATATTGATATATACCACACACAAACATCATACACACACACACAAACATCACACACACACACACTAAACAGATATACCACACATATACATATAAGCACACACACACATCCCATATGTACACACACTCTACACAATCATATACACAGAGACTCACACACAGATACATATTGCACAAATATACACAGACACACACAAATACAGAGATTGAAACAAAGACACATACAGACAGAGACACATACAGACAGATACACATACACATGACACACACCACATAACAAAATATGAAACTTTCTTCCCTGAGAATCTCCCTACCTTTAAACTGTTAAATCTCTATTTGATAAGAGATCAACTCCTAAAAACAGTATAGCTTTAGCAAAATTATATAGAAGAATGAACTCCTATTTCAGAGTTTGTATATAAAATCCAGTAGCTAATAAAATAATTTCTGTTAATTGTGGACTTGTATGGCTGACAATAGCATATAACCGTAAGTAAGAATGTAAAATAGGACAGGATCTAAAGACAAAAAGGAAAGGAAGGAAGTAGTTAATGAAACGATACATTGCCCCAGGTAGAAACACACAACTTAGATGTGTATTTGTCTGTAAATAAAATGAAAACCCAATTGAAATACCTTTTTATCAAGGCCCACTATAGCAAATTTCCTTATATAATTCCTCTATAAATACACAGAAAGCATCTTTCTGATAAATAAATAAATTTATAATTTTACAAAGAATTTCTTGGGAATGAAGAGATGGCTCTGTTCTTAATTTGACTGCCTTGCTTGCCCAAGGGCTAGTTGGATTAATGGGTTTTAATAAAAGAAGAAAAGAGATGTGCAGATGGGTGGGTGAGGCCATTGGGGATAGGTCATGGAGGAGATGGGGCAAGAATATGAAAACGTTCTGTATGTAATACCAAGGGAATTAATAAAATATTATTTTAAAAGTGTGGTGATGCATTTGTAATTTCATCACTGTGGAGACTCACAGACATATACCCAGTGATAATAACCAACTAGCCTAGCCTACTTGGCAAGTTCTAGACCAGTAAAAGACTGTGTTCATAAAAGGAAAACAAAACCCAAAAAGGTAGACAGCACCCAAGAAAAGACAATAGCTGGCCCCCGAACTCTACATACATTTGCGTACAAGTTCATACGCACCTACACAGATAATTTCTTTGCTTTGAGTCTATGGGGTCCATAACTAAACCTAGATAATAGAAAATACATCTAGTCAAACTTCAAAAGTCCCCATAGTCTATAGCAGTCTCAAAAATGTTAAAAGTCCAAAGCTCAAAGTCTCTTCTGAGATCCATCCAATCGCCTGACTATACCCCCTAAAGCAAGACAGGAAACCAGCTGAACAAACTTCAAACTTCTCATCTCCATCTCTGATGTAAAGGCAGCCCTTAGATCTCCAACTCCTTTTTCATCTTTGTTGACTGCAACAAACTTCTTTCTCCTGGGCTGTTTTCACTCTCTGTTAGCAGTTTTCCTCAGGAGATAGACTATGCTCTGGCATCTCAAACATTTTGGGGTCCTCAAGGAAGCTTCAATGCTACAACTTCTTGTATCACTATCTAGGATCCACACATGATCTTCTGGGTCCCTCCAAAGAGCTGGCATCACTTCTCTAGCTCTGCCTACTGTAGCTCAGTTTGACCCACTCCACTGCTGCTGCTGTTCTTGGTGATCATCCCATGGTACCAGCATCTCCAATACACAGGGTCTTCTGCTGTAACTGGGCTTCACTAATAGCCTCTCCTAGGCTCTCTTCATGGTGCCAAGTCTCAATTCCTTTGCAAGACCCCTTCAGTCCTGGGCCATCAACTGCAATTGAAGATGCACCTTCATCAATGGCCTTCCATGGTGTCTCACAGTGCCAAGCTCCAGCTGCTTTTCGTGACCCCTTCACGTCTTCAAAACCAGTACCACTTGGGTGACTCTTACACATTACCACGTACAGCTGCAGCATCAGGTACAACCTTGGCTATTTCTGGAACACAGTTTCGTTGTATTCTCAGAAAAGAATTCCCAGAAGATTTCACCTGTGATGCTGGTCTCTTCTTAATCACCACTAATTTTTTTAGATTCAGTTAACCAGCATCAATTGTCCCAGTAGACCTTTTGATTCTGGATTCTAAAACCAGAGCTACATGGCTGAAGTTGCTTTGTTTTTCTGCCTGCTGGGGCTAGAACATGCCCCTCCCCTTTATTCTATTGCCAGATTACAGCTTTCTAACTCCCTTAGTGCCTAAGTTTAACTGTCCTGGAACTTGCTCTGTAGATTGACCTTGAACTCAGGGATACGCATGGCTCTGTCTCCTGGGGTTAAAGGCGTGTACCACCATGACTGAATTTAAGCATTTCTTCACCTAGAACTTGCTCTGTCCCAAACTGACAAGCTTGGCTTTGTCTCCTGGGTAACACCATGCCTGCACATAAGTTTAGCTGGGTGGAATCTTATCCTCCACATTACTACTCCCTTAATTCAATTTAATATCCTTGAACACAGGATACAGCTCCATTTCACTTCCCAGTATGCCTTTAATACTCAAAACATTTATTTTATATTTTTCCTTTCTAAGCTTCCTATGCTTATTCAAAAACACTCTTCATGAGATTTAACCAGAGAACAAAGTCTATGATGGGAGTTTCTAAGACTTCCTTTGTCAATGCAATTAATTGAGTCTCTTCACCTTAGCCTCAGGCAGTCTCTTCAAACAAAGGCAAAATGCAGTCACATTCTTCACCAAAATACTATAAAACCTGTCTCTAGGCCACATACTGAAGTTCTTCTCCACTGAAATCTCTTGGACCAGGTCTGCATGGGTCAAATAATCCACAACACTGTCTTCCATATTGCTACTAGGATAGCTCATTAAGCCAGACTTAAAACATTCCATGTCTTTCCAAATCCAAAACCCCAAATCTACGTTCTTCCAAGCAAAAACATGGTTAGGCCTATCACAGCAACATCAGAGTTCCTGGTATCAACTTCTTCTTAGGTAGGATTTACTGCTGTGAACAGACGCCATGACCAAGGCAACTCTATAAAGATAACATTTAATTGGTTCTGGTCTACAGGTTCAGAGATTTGATCCATTATCATTAAGGCACAAACATGGATGGTGACATACAGACAGGCATTGTGCAGGGGGAGCTAAGAGTTCTACATCTTCATCTGAAGGTTGCTGACAGAATACTGACTTCCAGGCAACTAGAATAAGGGTCTTAGAGCCCACGCCCACAATGACAAGCCCACACCTTCCAATATTGCCACTCCCTGGGCCAAGATATACAAACCATGACTTTTATTACTTCCTGACCATATGTGTTCACTGTTCTTACTATAAATAAGATTTTCTACTTCTCATACAGTTTGGCTCATGTACCCTAGACACACCAGTGGAATAGCCACATGAGGATGCACAAATAGTTTCTGTGTACCAATAAAGTTTTCATGAGCCTGGATCACAGGAACTGTCTTACATTTGTGGTTTTTAGTAATTAAATCTTTTAAGAAGTCATTCCAAATGTTTTCTTTCCAAAAAAAAAAAAAGCCAGGTGTGATACATCTGTTCATATATTATGGTACAGTCCTTGATAGATTTGGGCAGGTAAATCATTATGAGACACTTCTCAAAAACAACAATAGAAGTTCACAGGAAAACAATGATTAAAAAATTTATTAGGTACTGTGAATCTCAGTGTTGACTCCAACTGTGTTCCTCCAGTAGGAAAAGAACCGTTAATTGGTGGCCGAATGTTGAATGTATAATACCTATTCAAAGGTGATATCATTGGAAATGTCTTTTAGAATTTAGCAATAGCACTGCTCCCTGTCTTACTTGGGGAGATGATACTGGTGGCCATACTGATTTCTATACCTGCCAACATAACCTGTATCTGCCCAAGACTACATTCCAACCTCTGCACTGAACACAGCAAGATGTGAAAGGTAGGGATCTGATGACACATGGGTTAGCCATTCCACATATGAGCACATCCACACTTTGAAAATCTTTGTAGACTACCACTTGTGAGCCCTATACTACTTCCTGAGGGGCAGAAGAATGATCTCAGCTCTCAGAGAGGGGTGTTACTGAAGAATTCACTAGTTCCCTTCTTTAATTTCTGGATTTCACTAACAAATATTTCTAGAGTAACTTTCCAAATCAACTGTTTGAACTTAAATCCTTGTCTCAGTGATTGTTTCTAGGGATACTGATCTTATTTGATACTAGTTTGGGTAAATAGACGCTCAGGATGAGATTCCTGAAGAGACTAATTTACAAGACTCATGGCAATAAAGAGAAACAGCCCTTGGTGAAGGGGTGTAAGTTCATAACTGGAGCCAAGAACTCCATTTGGCATCATTACACTACAGATTCAGCTATAGTAATCTGAGCATTATGTAAATAGAACAGGCATACTAGGCCATTGAGAAATAAGAGGACAATAATAATTATACAGATAAGTGCTGAGAGGTCTTTAAATTCCATTTAAGTAAATGGTATCCGTGCTCCAGTCAAATGTAGACCAAGAAAGCTGGAAAAGTTTCATGGACCAATTCTCCTTCTTTATTGTGGTCAACGTGTCCTAGAAGAAAGGGATTTATATTGAGAATCTGAAGTATAAAGATGTTAAGCAGCCATGACATTTATGCAAATGTTAGGATGATATACAAGAAGGTGGGTATGTGGTGCCCTTGAAGACACTGTGCCCTTGCTTGCCCATATCTGTTTGTATAGATATAAACAGTTTCCTTCTATTATAGTGCAGTGGCGTCTCCATTCTTAGAGACAATAAAAGATGACATTTGCTCTCTTTATTATCTCATCCCATCTCCTCTCATGGCTCTAGGCAACAAAAACGCCAAATTTCAATAGACACCACCTGCAATAGTACAGTCTGTGCCAGGAAAACAAGGAAAAAAGAATATTCAACAAAGAATGAGCAGGTCTGCTGAATATGAAGCAGCAGGAGTACACACAGGAAATGGATTTTGAGAGGCCTTGAGGCTAAATGCACTTCACTGTAATTGTATATAGAGGAACAAATATCTCCTGGAATAAGGAAATACATGTCTTTCTGTATAAGAAGAGGCCTCTTGAGTGGTTGGCCCCGGAAGGAGAAATACTGTTAGACTTCTCTTAGGCAGAGTTGAAAAAGAAGCTGAGGCTAAGCTAAGACAAAACGAATGAATTGCGTGCAACTGTGTGTCACATCCATGTTTCCTAGAGACAGTAAATCCCCAGTTGACTTACTAGACAGTAGGGGTGGAGGTGGGATGGGGAAATGATTCAGCCTCTGGAACCTACCTGTCTCTGGCAATGACAATGATTATTAAATAGCCCTGTGGATGTAGCCAAAAACTAGGAGAGAGAGAGAAGCTATGTACTTAGAATGAAGAGTGCAGGTCCTTTATACCTGTTTTGATATAGCTACTGCACATAGAAATGGCCAGCTCACTAGCACCAACTCAGTCCAGGGTCCCTGATACAATAATACCTCTCAGAGAAAAGAGCACCAACTCACTGTAAACAAAAAATCGTTATATGTTGCCTTCTTTAGGAAAGGAGTAAAATTTGTTTCTCTTATTACTGACATAAATCCAGTCCAAGATATTTCAACATAGTACCTCAGTAACCTTTAACCTTCAGCGTTCACTTACTGCTTGCCTTATCATGAGAATCTACTTAAACACTCAAATGAAGCTAACTAATTGTAAAAAAAAATAAAAATAAAAAAGCCCGATAACAGACACATGTCCAAGAAATGTCCAGGGCCTAACTTATGCTATCTTCCTAGACATTGACTTAAATAAACTATTTACCTCTAACTAGGCAGCTAAGGCTCCAGGATGAAGATGACCATCTGTCTGGGGATGCTGTTCTATGCATGTGTCAGGATTAGATCAGATCATGAAAAGCAATCCTTAGATTTTCAAGCATTCTTCAGGGCCCATTGACCTTTTCTAGTCACTTGAAATCTGCCATGGTATAATGGCATGAGGAAAATCGGCGAAGCCTACAAAGCAAGCCTTCACATTCACCTACTGGTCCAGCATTCCGAAAATAAAATGCATTGATGTGGGAACCAAAGGTGAGGAAGCATATCTCCTCTCACTATAACTCAAAGAGAGTCACTCAGGAACCATTTACTTCCTATCTCTATGGAGTATGGAGGTATATTCTATACTTTATGTGCATGTGGTGGAAATGAGAAAAAATATTTACAGTGGCCATTAAGAGTTTTGCTAAACCTAAATCTGTATTTGCTCTCTGGATATTTTGAGACCTAATTCCAAACTACCAAGATTTTAAATAGATTGCCATTAAATTCCCTGCAATATAATAGAGGCAGAGAAGGCTATGCACTGAATTATTTGATTCATTCAATGCTTTCATCTGTTGTAACATCTATGAATAGACAATCACGGATCTCTATTTGAATGGGCATTGGATTTAAAGACCTCTGGTTAAAATATTTAGGGCACTGTATCAACCAAGCTACAGATGCTGATGCAGGGTAGGCAGGAATATAGAAAAATTGGGATGAGTCACAGAGGAACAAAAAAATGAATAGAGTACAACACACTATTGACTTTGACACTTCTTGGGGGCATCGCATGAAGATCCTTGTCCACACAGATCTTCAAAGAAACCAGGAATATTAAGCACACAGGAATCTTTCCAATAGGAAAGATGAAAAACCCTGCTCTTCAATTCAGAAACCTGAGAATTGGAGCTGATTAATAGCCCCATCTACATTATCAATTGAGCCAGGTCATATCAAGTGTGCACAATCAGGACCAGAGTTGGTTATTAGTCCAAATGACCTCTATTCTATCTGTGAGACTTACAAGGCCAAGCCCTTAAGCCCTTAAGCTAGTACAGGTCCCTCTCTCTAGAGTTCATTTTCTTGAAGACATGACACGTACCCTGAGTTGAGTATAAATGTAATTAATTATCCTTCCTTGGGCACTGGGGACTGATACAGAAAATGTGATACATTTACACAAGGGAGTATTACTCAGCTATCAAAAACAATGACTACATGAAATTCTTAGGCAAATGGAAAGAACTAGAAAATATCATCCTGAGTGAGGTAACCAAGTCACAAAAGAGCACACATGGTATGCACTTATGGATAAGTGGATATTACTCCAAAAGGAAGACCAAAATGTAGATACTTCATTCCTTCTAGAAGGGAGAACAAAATACTCAATGGGAGGAAATACAGGGACAAAGAGTGGAGCATTGACTGAAGGAAAGGGCATTCAGAGGCTCCCCACATGGGGAATCCATCCCATATGCAGCCACCAAACCCAGTCACTATTGCTGATGTCAAGAAGTGCTTGCTGACAGGAGCCTGATATGGATGTCTCCTGAGAGACTCTGCCAGACCCTTACTGATACAGAGGCAGATGCTTGCAGCTAACCATTAGATTGAGCATGGGGATTTCAATGGAGGAGTTAGAGAAAAGACTGAAGTAGCTGAAGGGGTTTGCAATCCCATACGAAGAACAACAATATCAACCAACCAGAACCTCCAGCGCTCCCAGGGACTAAACCACCAACCAGAGTACACATATGGTGACACTTCAGCCACATATGTAGCAGAGGATGGCATTGTCTGGCATCAATAGGAGGAGAGGCCCTTGGCCCTGTGAAGGCTCGATTCCCCAGTGTAGGGGAATGCCAGACTGTTGAGGTGGGAGTGGGAGCATCCTCATAGAAGCTGGGAGAAGGGACATGGGAGAGGGTGGAACCGGGAAAGGGGATAAATTTGAAATGTAAATCCATAAAATATCCAGTAAAAAAAAGATGAGACATGGCACATCTCATTCCAGTAGCAGCAGTCCTTCCTAGCTATAGGAAAGTCTAAGATGATTCCAAGCTCATTTACCTGCCTTTTTATTTTCTTCTGTTAGGAAGAACTCAATGCAACCAGGTCAGCTGTCCAGGCCACTAATGAGTATAACCAGCTATAAGCAGTTAACAGTTCCATCATTCTGCTAGGTGCTACTTCCTAAGATGTCCCAAAGGTGCCTGTGTGTGAAAGGACTCACAGTACCCATGAAGGTTCTTCCTAGGGAAGGAGAGGAACGCTTCTCATTCAGGATTCATTATTTCAATGATAGTAAATGCTAAGGACCTCAGAAAGGACAATACCATCAAGTTCAGTAAGGCAGCTTATAACACTCATCCAGTGCCTCAGTCCACCTAAGGAAAGACCAACCCAGTATGGAAGGATGTAGAAAGACAGGCAGTCAGATTCCGGAAGGAGCAGCCATCCATACTCACTGAAGCTACGTTCACGAAATCATCATCGGAAAGGGTTTCTAACATCTCAGAGACAGATGTCCGGATGAGTTTCAGAGTCAATCCGCTCACACTTCCACTCCTAGAACACACAAATGGGTCATGTGTTACTCACCTGTCATCTATCAAACACAATCACAAAGAATGAAGATGATCTCATTAGCTTCGAGTTTGTACCACTGAATATAAAAATATACATCTGCCTTTAAAAAGTGATCAGTCATATACTCACAAGAAACAGACTGAGCAGGTTGCATTTACATATTTATGCATTTATGTAATACACACACACACACACACACCTCAACAATTAAAGAAATAGATGCCACCCATTTGAGAAAGCAAGTACTGGAGAAAGGGAGAAGAAAGAGGAAGATAGAGATGATGTAATTATATTTTAATTTAAAAGAATTATAAATAAACAAAAGCCATAGACTAGAATTACACATTTGCACAGCTGTGATGAGGTTTGTGGACAACTGCTCTACTCTACAGATAAAAGAACTGTTCTCCAGCATTTCTTCATCTTTCTTGTCTCTACCCCTCTCCTAATGTAGGGGTCATCTCTAGGCAATTAACTCCCACTTCTACATTACAGGTGCATGGTTTCTCACATGGCTTTAATTTGAAACAATATAACAAATTATTAAAACAATATCTATACATTTAGAACCTGTTGTCATATATTGTGTGCCTTGAAAAGTCCCAGAAATAAAAGTTAACATATTTATCTATTGTGAACCAAACCCCTTATAGTCAATAGAATTGTTCCTGGCTAAGTACCTACTAAGTCACCTTTCCTTTTCTGTTCTTATTTTCTTTTCTCTTCTTCTTTTAGTAACTCTGTATTTTCATATTCTCCAAATTTCAAAATATAAATGGAAATATATATATATATTTAAAACTTTGGCTTTTAGAATAGTATCATGATTTTCCAGTTTGATACAGCATTATTTCCATTTGCAATAAAATCATTTTTCTGGTTTTGTTATTGTCTATGTGCACATACGCATGAATGTGCGTTTGGGGGATACATATGTGTAGGTCAGAGGTCAATGCCAGTTATCTTCCTCTACGGCCGTCCACAATATTCTTTAAGACTGGGGTCTCACAGTGATCCTGGTACAAGCCGATCCCTGAGATTGTCTAATCAGCAAGCCCCAGGGTTCTTCTTCTCGCCTACTACCCATAGTTGGCACTGCAGGAACAACCACTGCTCCTCGTTATTTATTGTCTTCCATGTAAAAGCCAGAGATATAAACTCAGATATTCCTCTTGTGCAACGAGCACTTTACCGACTGAGCCATGTGTACAACCCTTGTGAATGTCTAAATCTGGCTTCTTTGTCTGAATAGACAATCATTATATTGACATTTTTTGTTATTCCAATCTACCATACACTGCCAATTCCCCACAAACTACTATTACCTACAAATGTCTCATGCACTACTCACACGTCCACCAGAATGAGCATGTCTTTGGGGGATGCAGCTCCCTGGATGTACCTGAAACGGAACCACAGAAACATTTCCTTTGCCTTGGTGTCTAACATCACTGTTTTCTGTATTCGTATTTATAGATCTCTGAAGTAAGATATGACCAAATCAAAGACACATTCTACTACACCATAGTAAACAATGCTCTTTTAAACATTCTGAAATGTTAGCTTGGAAAAGGTACTTAAGATCACATTACAGACGTCAACATTATGGCTTTTGAAAGCATAGTTTCCAGGAATTTATGGAAAAAAGATAAAGATAAAATTTAATGTAAGCAGTGAAAAAATTAATTTCCAAAAGGATATATTTTGGAAGAAGGAACAATCAATTCCAGTTATTGACGTTTTAATTGTAGTAGACGACAAACTATGATACTTTTAAAGACAAAAAAAATTAGAGGGATAACTAGTCAATAAACCTTAAGATAAAGCAACTTAAAGGGAAATATAACAGGTGAGTTAAATAACTGAAATCAGGTAATGGATAATATTATTACCAGGAATTCAAAGCAGAAACTCTCAAAGCTTTATGGTGTCCAGGAATTACCCAGAGAAAGTGAAAATGGTAATTCCAAAATCCAATCACATCTCTGACTCTCTGCATTTGAAATGTACACTAGGGGAGATTTAGGTAGTAAGTTAAGCGCTTGTAGAGAGATAAATATGAAAGCAGCAGAGTAATTTTTAAAAAAGAAAAAAAAAAAAAAAAAAAGGAACAACAACAACAACAACAAAAAAAAAAAAAAAAAAAAAACCAACAACAAAAGCCACATACTGCTTGCCCAGAGAGGAACAAAAACAATGAAAGGGATCAGGTGTCTGCCTTCCACAGCAGGAAGGGCCACATCTGACTCAACTGACACAGCAACTGACAGAAAGCAAGCCAATCCATTTTCAACATTTCGGGGCACAGCTGCTGCTCCTTGAGATTACTTGTAGAGGGAGCACGCCAGTGCATGGCCTGCAACCCACTCCACTCTCTGTATTCAGATCAACAGGCAAAGCTCCACTGTTTGCCCGTGGAAGACTATGCAGCTCATGTCTAGCACCTTAACACCCTTGCTCTGGTGTCCTTCTCAGTGAGAAGATGAAAAGATTAGCAGTGTCTGCTTCAGAGGATTGATACCTCACTCCTTCACTTCCCGTAGAATGACCATTTCTTAAATACAACTATGTTATAATGTAGTTTTTGCTTCCATTAAAGAACAGAGTAGAGAAATATTATTAATAATAGTAATATTAGTAACTGTCATTCAAAGTTGTGTTCATGTGAATTGCTATTGGATACGAAGCAGGACACTTTAAAGCCATCAATACATTGGTAACTATAACTCAAGTCTGTGTTCATTTAAGTGGCTATTGGATACCAAACAGGATGCTTGAAATCCACAAATAAGTGTTCTTTCAACCACTGCTCTGCTGCAAAGAATTTGGGGGACCATACCAGGAAGTTGGAAGCCATGCGAAAACCATAATAATAGGGACTTTCTTAAATAAATGAGTAGATAGCCTTTATTACAATTATTTCAAGTATTCCTTTTTATCATTACATACTCAGAAATTAATATGAAAAGAGTAGAGTACAAGGCACCAGGCTGTATATGTGAACTCATTAAAAAAATAATATATTTACAGTTTAAGTACAATTTTTATACACTAAAAATCCTATCAATAATAAAAATACATGAAATTTCATAGTTGCCTCCCAGTAAGTCCATTTCTTGTGTTTTATATTAGGATGACGAATTACTTTAATAGTGTCAAACAAATAAAACTCCTTTGGGGAGAAATAACAAAACTTAAAGTTTGTGGAAGTACCGAGGCAGCACTGTTAGCTTGGGGCCAGTTCCCATTAGTTCAGTGCCAGAGGCAAGTTGTCTCTGACTCTGTGCCATCTGGCGTGAGGGCTTTTCCCCAAGCAAAGTAGTTGCTCTTCCAACAAAAGCTCCGGCAGTTAAGAGAGGCCAAAAGCTCAAACTGAACAGAAGAAGGCTTACAGCAATCCATTTGAAATGAGTCTGAAAATCATTTTAACAGGAGCCATGATGATTTCCTTCCCGAACTCATCATTTGTCACTCACTGCATTTGTCTTTTGAAAGTACCCCAGCATTATCTATAAGAGAGCACCCATCCCAGTAAGGGGAAGCTTCCCTTCAACATATTAACTGATAATATAACCCTCGTTTATGGATCCTGTCTTTAGAGTCAGAACTGCATACCATGGTCTTCTGCGTACATCGTACAGATCGATCTTGTTTGGAGTTCTGCTGTTATCCACCCACGGAGAAGCTGAAAAACAAAGTACACAGAGACGCTCAGTCAAATTACTAAGCCTGACTGGGCTTGGCGATGCCTTAGTGAGTTTAAGTGCTCGGACCAAGACTCAAAAGTCGAGTTCCATCTCTAGAACACAGCTGGCAAAAGGAGAGAATTGACCCTTGAGAGCTGTTCTCTGACTTCCACATGCATGGCATGAGGAATACCATCAGCCCGACAGTAAGATCCATTTAAAAAACGACTAGACAACAAAAATAAACAAATAAACCAAATCCCACGAACCTATATGAATGTTCAAGTATAAAATGCCACCTTTATGTCATTTCTTTTTCTTTACAATTGAAAATTAACACAGCAGTACAAAAGAAAACCAACGCACACCAATTCCCTCTCTCCCATATTGCTGCTTGAACAAGCTCCAGACACAGGGGTTAGGTTGGAACTAACTTAGATGCTTTTTCTTGACAGAAAATGTTGTTGCAGGTAGTGAAAGTGGTGCTTTCAGTTCACTCAATGCAAACTATGTACAACACTGTGTGCAGGACTTTTTCCCCTAAGCATGATAGCACATGCCTTTGATCCCAGCACTTAGAAGGCAGAGGCTCTATGAGTTCAAAGCCAAACTGGTCTATAGGGAGTTCCAGGTTAACCAAGGCTAAAATGTGATATTACAGAAATAATTTATCAATTATCATTTCAAATGGACTACTTTAAGTTTCATGTTCGGTTTCAGATTACAATTATAAACAAAGGTTTAGGTACAATTAAAGTTAATTCTCTTTTTCTGTCAAACTCATATCAATACAGATCCTTGGTGGCTTGGTGCAGCCTTCATTCCTCATTAGAGAAGCTTCTTTTATAGTGGACAGAGATTAGTATAGAGACCCACAACTAGCCAAAGTGCAGAGAATAAATGACAGTGAAGTTCCAAGCCCCAAAGTCACTATTTTGTCACACCACCTCTTGCTAATGCTCAGAGAACATCACTGAGGAGGTGGTGCACTATAAGGGGTAGAGGACAGGGCGGGTTGCTGTCAAGCTGCATCTTCCATATGTATCAAGGCCATTACACATAGGACCTCAGGATATCTATAGCAGTGAGACCCTCACATGATCAAGTCAATAGTCTAGCCCAGAGCAGGGAAAGGCTAGTGAGGGACCAGGGGAGGGTTATTAGGGAAAGATGAGTTGAGTTGGTTTTCTTCAGAGACATAGTAGCTTGCTTCATAGCTTGCCCATGCTCAAGTAGATGGCTCTACACCTGCACACATAAGGACATCGTTAATTGGACCCAGTGGTGCATACAGAAGAAGTGCACATTAAGTGGAAAGGAGGACCCCAAAGCAAAGACATCTTGAATAACTTTGAGAGGCTAAGAGGAGTGTGGTGGATAGAAAAACATTGTATACATGTAATAAATAGATATTTTTTTAAAAGATAACAAAAAAAGCATTTGGGTTTTGCAAATTTATTTGAGTGATGTAAAATAATTCAAACAGAAAGTCAATAATCTATTAGTTTTGAAACCTTTACATTCTCCTGAAATTCGAAAGTAAAACAAAAGAAAAATACCTTGACTTATATTGACTCTGAAATGTAAATGATTCATACTTATTCTAAATAAAACTACATTTACTTTGATTAAAGTGCTCTGGAACTCGTTACTTTCATCCACAGCATGGATCTAATGAAGGCTAGTAAACACCCATGGACTGCATGACAATTTATGCCACAGAAGTCCCTTGCATTGAGCCTGTTCACATGTGATTCAAGAAAGTCCTTGGCTCTGATGACAAATGCACTATGATCTATTCTCCCACCCCTTTTCCTTTTATTTTTTTAACTGAGAAGTCATGAAAATTATGGAGACTCTTTGAAAGAGCCATGCTTATCCAACTAAGATAATTTGGCCAATTAAAGTGTGTCAAAATACACACACCACCGAAGAAGCCTTTCTTGACTAGGTAATTTTATATGCATAGCTATATTATGAAATGACTTATTCATTTCAAATGACTAATCACATTTGCATAAACTGTAAGTTTAAATATAGTTCTCCCCAAAGAACCAATTACTGACATAGCTAACACAACATCCATTAAACTTATTTCTTTAAAACGTGTTCAGTTTTCATCCTTGCAAACTAAGTGTCAAGTATATAAATATCATATTTTTCCTTGTGATAGTCTTAGAACTAAGTAACAAGTATGAAGATTAATACAGTAGTTCCCTTTCAACAATTACAGCAAATATCAGTTAACATCTCAATAATAATAAAATAATTTAAAGAAATTGTACATAAATTTCAATACAAGGCCTCCACATACATATTCATTACCTCTCAATTGAAATGTTTCACTTTGGTTTGCTTGATTAAAATGATCTGAGCGTTTTCAATACTTTTAGTAATTAGCACATTTCCATATACTATGTGCAGATGAGGAAGGACACCTAATGAGAAAGGTGTATTTCCTGAGGTATGTCATCTCTTATCTCATGGTCTCTTCCTATGAACACATAATCTGGTATCTGTCTGCTGCAGTGCATGTGTCCTTCAGACTTAGCTACTATTGTTTTATGCTTCCCCTATTTCTCCTTGTTCTGGAAGATTCTGAAGCTCCACTAAGATCCCGATAGGCAGCAATAGCTTACTGACATGAGTTCTCATCCTTAGAACCTCCCTCATGTTTGTTGTTGTTGTTGTTGTTGTTGTTGTTGTTGTTGTTGTTGTTGTTATAGTAGAGAACAACTTCTGGTTAACATCAGAAATAGAAAAGAATCATTGTCTAGCAAATTCCACCAAAGTGGCCACCTAGTGACTTACCTGCATTTTGGGAATACACCCATGTCTCCAGAAGAGGATTAGAATCTCAGGACAGAGTATTGGGCCATTAACATCTCCTTTATGACTTTAGTTCAACCTCCCAGGGAGCTATAGATTAGATCATCTTATCATATGCCTGGTATTTGTACTTTCTTTATAGAACTCTGAAAGTCTAACAAACCTTCTCTTCCCAATCCCTATTAGAGTCAAAATTCTTTAAAAGGTTGTTAAGGCATGCACATTCACGTCTGGTGTGGCATATAATCGTGGTGAAAACGCCAATGTGTGTATAGGTACACGTCTTTGAACTCCTGCAGGCTAAAGTAATACACTGAATCTACTATTGGACCACTGCTTACCGGGAGCCAGCAAGCCATTTAATTCAGCCCCTCCCACAATTCTGGGATAACTGGTTCACAACTGCACCCAGGTTTTTATGCTGGAGGTTTAAACTCGGGTTCTTATGATCGTGAAGCAAGTAGTCTTATTCTCTGAGCGACTTCCCAAGTTATAGTGAATAATTCTTTCTTAACAATAAAATATCCCTGGTCAAAACACCATGTTTTCTTTCTCTCCCTCTCCCTTCCGATTGATCCAAAGCTAGCAGAAATGCACAAAGTCGCCGAGACTGTGATTACTGCCAATAGCCAATGTCTGAGCAGCAGCCATGGATTGAACAATCCCAGCAATGACTCCGATACTCTGATGTTTGTTGATTTTTCCCCCCTTTTTGCAAGTGATGGCCACTCACGTTTAGGTGCATGCAGTTGCCCTAGGCTGATGTTCAGATCATACTCCATGGCTTCTCCACCTAACTCACTAAGGCGACAGTCACAGTCAAGCCCAGAACTCAGCAAAATGGCTACTCTTGCTATCCAGCTTGTTCTGAGGACACCGGTCTCCACCTTCTGAGCCAACACAACCTACACAATGTTTACATGAAGTCTAGGGATCTGCACCCTGGTACGTTGTCATGTTGGCATATGTTTCAAGCCTCTTTCCCCAAGTCATATCCTTAGCCATAGGCTTCTTAATTCTTTTTGGAGAATATTAGTATAAGACTTTTGCTTTCACTGAGATGGATAAATAAAAACTACTAACAGGAATTACTATGCACCATAAAATGTATATATTTCTTTAAAGACACAAGAAAATTGAAAGGCTATAATTTACACTAAGAATAAGAACATTAAATTTTAATAACACTGCTAATCTTAGATGACATATATTTAAAAGTGTTAATGTCATATAAGTTGTTTTGAAGTAGGACACAACTAAACTAAATTATTTATATCATGGTTTAATTAAATAATATAAACTCTTCTGTGATATTACTACTTAGCATATAAAATTTCATCATCATATTTAAGTGGCATGATATTTACCCAAGCTCAAAATTATGGAAGATAAAATAGAAAAGAAAAAAGTGACTGTATTTGGCAGTTTCTCCAAATTATGTTTCATAACCATTCACAGTAAAACTACACCTCTGGAAAAAAGAGAAGAGATCCTCAAATCAAGGAAAAAGGGGGAATATTTTTCATTTCAAATGTACCTTTGGCGTTCCATTAAGACTTAAAGATGGCTGAAGAGAGGGTTTTCGAAACAGTGCAGCATGGTAATCTGGTTTCTGAATGGATCATTTCATTGAAGGTGGTAATGTTCATTTATGGGGATGTTTCCCCAGACCAAAAAGAAATGAGCTGTAGTTTATCTTCCACTAAATCCACTGCAGGCTTATTCTATTTTACGTGATAGGTAGAGTGTGCTACGGCAGCTCTCTGATCCCTTAGACAGGTCATTGGTCCCTGTACATGAACTCAAAACATAAAAATCATGTGCTATAGAAACAATCTTAAGGAGGCAGATTTTGATGCCCTTGTTTCATAAATGCTGCTTAATGATAAAAAGCATCCATTTTTCATTTCCCATGTTGAAGGCTATGTCTCTTGGTAGAAACAGCTTCAAATGACAGCTAGCTGCACTTCCACTTGGTTACATCAGAAATCTTTCTTTTTTTATTAACTCTGCAGGACTTTCACAGTGTTAATATCAATCAAATTAAAACAATAGTACATTTTATAGATTCAAAAATGTCTGAATCATTCCTACAGGTCTTCTTTTCTGGTAGACAGAATGCCACTGATGCACAACAGTGATAGGCTTGCCTCTGTCATGTGCAACAGAACATTGGACACATGATACATTACAACACAATAAACTTATTTTAAGGGAAGAAGCTTAATTGACTCAACTTGTCTTATACGCCTATCAGAACTTCCAGTTACTACCATTCCAGAATAGAATCTCTACAGTTCCTAGTTTGCACCACAGTTCCAGAATGGGTGTGGGGGCCGGGAAGATTCGTCTGTTTAAATGAGTGTGGGTATGATACTAAGACTGAAGTACCAGAGAATTAAGAAAGAAAAATGGCTGACCTCTTCATTTCGATTTATCTTGGAAACACTTAAAAAAGATAGGAAGATTAATCTATTAGTTTTGATAGCAGGAAATATCTCAAAGTATGATTTCGAATATCTATTTTTTACTATGGTAATGTTATTTGTCATTTAGGATTCTCAGTTAGGCATTACTACTCGTGTGCATCAGAAATTCTACTTCAAGAGCGAATGTGGTGGCACACACATGGGATCTCAGCAAGTGCATAGCAGAAGCAGGTGGACTGCTGTGAGTTTAAGGTTATTCTGGTTTATATAGTGAGTTCCAGGCCAGTCAGGGCTCCATAGTGAGAATGGTCTCAAAATGAACAACAATGGAGACAAAGATAGATAGATAGATAGATAGATAGATAGATAGATAGATAGATAGATAGATAGATAGATGATTGATAGGTAAATGGATGGATGGATGGATAGAAAGATAAGATAGATGATAGAAAGAAAGAAAGAAAGAAAGAAAGAAAGAAAGATCAATAGATGATAGATGGATGATAGATAGATAGATAGATAGATAGATAGATAGATAGATAGATAGATAGATAGATAATGTAGATAGACGGATGGATGGATAGATAAAATAGATAGACAGAGATATGAATACAAGCAATTATACAGAGGTCTAGGACAGCCAGAGTTGTTGTTTCTGACAGTCTTTCAATCCCAGGGCCTCCCAAGCCATTGAGCTAGAAAAGAACTGAGGATGAGGCAGATTGAATCATTACACATTGAGTCATTGCACTGTGAGGCTTGAAGTGACAGACTTCTTTCATTCGTGGGGCCTAGCCTGGACTGGCTCTGCGTAGCACAGATGCAGAGGGACTTTAAAAAATTTAAGTCCTCAGTCATCATTTGCAAAAGGATACATTTAAATGGATGGCAGACTCTTGTGAGCAGCTATCAACCTCTGCCACAGGTATAGACAGACAATTTCAGGATTAGGAAAGTCTACTTTTTCTCTCTTTTATCCTTTGACAGTTTCATGCACATCTATAATAAAAAAGCTTAGTTCTTTTCTTAGCTTCCCATTCTCCTCCCCTCCCCTCTCTCCCTCTCTCTTTCTGTGTGTGTGTGTGTGTGTGTGTGTGTGTGTGTGTGTGTGAGAGAGAGAGAGAGAGAGTGAGAGAGAGAGAGAGAGAGAGAGAGAGAGTTTGTGTGCATGTGCTGCATGCACTCTTAATATAATAGCAAACTTTCTTTAGTAAGCAATGTCTTCAAATAGGCCTTTAATTCAGCATTAGAGGGACAGATCTGGGAATTCAAGACAATGCTGGACTTCACAGGCCAGCTGGGGCTATATAGTAAACCTCTATCTCTAACAAATTTAAATTATACCAGGAATTCACTGGAATAAAAGAACTGGAGATACAGCTACTAGGCACTGACAGTGCTATTCATAGTGCTAAAGAATATTGCAGGTATAATCTGAAGAAACATTCTTCATACACCAGTGCAACTTTGGGTTCTAGACTTGCACCAGAAAAGAACGAGATACGAAAACTGGTGTGTCTCAATTACTCTTTCAGTCACATCATGCCTGATATTTTAACATTTTAAATAATTTTGTAGCCCGACACAGGCTACTTAGGAAGCCTTCTTTATTAGGAGGTATTTGAATTTCTCCACATATGTAATGAATTAAACATTCAGATCAGTAGGTGGCCTGTATTGTATCATTCTGTTTTTCTACACTGGAGTCTTATAGTTATTTACAGAGTCAGCAGCTGTGTATTACATTGGTCTCAAATGATATATGGTTAAGAGTCAAACTAATAAATGTCATCTCTTATGGAGAGAGGCTTGCATATGGTCCAGACAGCTCTGATTATCAACTGTATGAACAAACTTACTGGGATGTTGCATCATCAATGGGAAGGAGTGAATGTGTTTTGAACACGGGAAGAAAGAGTCATGATAAGTTGCTTGACCACTAAAGATACTATGCAGTCCTGAAGTTCTACTGTGATCCCTCCTCTCAATCCCAATGGACTAAAACAGTGCAGTTTAACTCACTTGCTACTACTCTCCCTGACATGAAAGTCGCTGTGTTGTGTGCTATGAAGCATAAAAGTACATGGTGAACTACCTCTAAACATGGTTACATAGATTTTGGTGTTTAGATGAATAGTTTCTGAAGTACTATAAAATGGTATACCAGTTTTAATACAAACGAATCAAAGTTCTCCAAGGAAATGAGTGAAGAAATGGTCTTAGGAAAGTCTGTATGTGGAAGGTTATATTCACATTTCATTTTCAGTGGTAGATGACAAGCACATGACCAGAGAACTTTATAAGCCAACACACAGATACCGAAAGGGAAGAGAGATTTATGGAATAAATACTAAGTTAAAGAAGGAAACAGCTACCGACATTTGCAAAATAAAGGCTGAGCTGTTATGAGGATGACCACTGGACACGAAGGCTGTGGCAGTCTTTGAATGGTCTACATGGCACAGACAGGCAAATGGCACTGTGTGAGAGTGTCCTGTGTGCCTTGTCACACAGAACTCATCGTCCGATCTTCACAAATCACTCTCTAGTCATTTTATTACACCTCTTTTTGTCTTTAAATTGGTTGTAAGTTTTCTACCCAAGGGCTATTAGAAAGATGACTTGCTTTCAGGATTTTTTTCTTCATAAATAAGATTTTTATATTATCAGCTTTAATTCTGTTGCCTAGCCTTTATATTGCAGCCTAATAGTAAATTTTAATGTATTACTGTTATTGGTTATTGCTGTTGTTGTTGTTGTTGTTGTTGTTGTTATATGTGACTTGTGTGTGTGTGCACGCACAAACTCCCCATCACTTATGTGGAGGCCAGGAGACAACTTTGTGAGTAGGCTCTTTCCTTCCACTGTTACATGTGTTCAAGGATTTAAATAAACATGGCCAGGCTTGTGTAGCAAGCCGTTTTACCTGCTGAACTATCTCATCTGCCCTAGGGAAATGTCTTTAGATTTAAGTCTGTATTCTGAGCAATGAGACTTGATCAGACAATGGCAGTCAGAAGGACTCTGTTGTCTCTACTATACTAACCTCTCCTTTTTGCTCGACTATACATATGTATAGAGACACAGCTCTGTGGGTAAGGAAACAAACTATAATTTTTAAAACCTAGTGTATCTCATAGAACCTCTTCAGATAGAATTTTACTGTCAGGAGAACTAATCGTTAATAGTGGCAAGTTACATGTTTAAGTTTCGAGTCAATAAAAAGAATGCTCATGCATGTTTAATCATTTAAGTAGCTCAAGAAGGCAGGGGCACAGTAAGTTTTATGAAGTATGGAAGGGGACAATTTATTGGAAAATAATGCGAGATATGTTTCACCCAAAGGAAAAATTCTAACTCTGACAATGAAAATGTCCCCATTTTATTAAGTTCTGACAAACTTCTAAGGACAAAAAGAAAATTGTGATTCTACAAGAAAAACTTTCCCATTTCATGAGTCAAGGGAAAAGTCTTTGGAATTTTGTGATGATGGTGAAACTTTGGAACTTTTCATTCCTGGAGCTCAAAAGCTCAGAAGTGCATAGCATCTGCACTGTTGTAGGCAAAATGCTTCCAAATTATTTAATCAAATGCACCTAGCACAAGACGATCAGCCCACCAAAGAGAGCTGCAGGCTTCTAAAAACAAATGCTATAAGGTGTGGAATGAGAGATATTTCAGAAGTTGGAACAGCTGAAGGGTTTAGCAATATGCACTGGTGTGTTTTATAGTTATTTCCCCTGGTTGAATTACAAACAACTTCCATTTTTAAAATCAGCATCTCCTTAGCTGCCCTACCCCATGACCTATGAGAGACGCCCTGTAGTCAGTTCAGCTGTGGCCAGGACCTTAGTTGAACAGCTATCGTGAGCATCCTAGTGAGCCACAGGGAGTAAGGATGCTCAGATAAAAGATGCAGTTATGATGTTAGACAAACACAGGACTATTTTAAGTCTTCCGAATACTACGCCCTCATTTCTGTGCATGGCAAAACACATGCAGAATTTAAAATATAAGTCCTGTGCTCAGCTATATGTCAAGCTATTTCCTTCTTTCTCACTTTTATACCTCAAACGTTGATGTTCAAAACTTAATCCATCAATTTGCTCCCCAAATGAAAATACCACTGACATTGTTTATACTAAAAACTGTTAACATCCCAACTTCTACTCAAATTAAAATCTACGCCTACCTGACACACTTAGGTCAGTCATTACTATTTTGTACTAATTCTTTGACGTCACTATCTTTTGAATTCAAGGAGTCTCCTTTGTATTACTATTTGGTCCATTGTTCAGGTCTCTAAATTTTTTCCTTTCTTCCTTAGCAATGCAATCTGAGGATGATCCCACAGACTTCCTCTGTCTAATCACACACACGGCAACCCAATACCCAGACTATCTATACTGTTATGCCTACACATCAATCATTGTGACCCTCAAGGCCTCCTATCCAGTCACTGGCAGTCGTTGAACTCAATGTGTCCTGTCCTGGAACAGTCTACTGGACACACCAATGCACACCAGTATGTGTTCATCGTTGTGTATTCTTACGTGATACCCCCTTTTTTCTCTCTAGAAGCCTTTGCCCATTTTTAGTTTTATTTTCTGCACTGAATTGATTTTTAATCTATAGTTCATAAGCCTCTCTGATGATGTTGGTCCTAATTACTCCTTTTCTCAGCTTTCATAGGAAATCTATTACTGCCGTCAGCCTAATTTATTTGCTGCTTAATCACTTAATGATCTGTACCGTGATCAACATGTGGAGGTGCGTGGCTTCTGGTGTATTAATTAGATTAGATTTCAGTGAGGTAGAAACAATTTGCCACAAGCACAGATGACCACAGTGGGCAGTCAGGACAGGCCCTTCACCTGCAGTGTTCCTGTGTCTGCTGTTAACATGGCTCTGGCCTTCTGGCTGAGAACATGGTCATGGACAAGGTGTCTGTGTCCATGAGAACACTACATTATGTTCAGTGTCCTACAAGAAGAAATGCTTCATGTTGTTTCTGAGTTCTCCAAAAAGGTAGCTACATTGTTCTGTATAGTCAGATAAGGCCGAGTTAACATTGGCTGGCCATTAAGGAGGAGGCCCACTCATGAGACAGGTGAGACGGAAGGTGAAGACTGCTCTGAGCTCTTTCATCACCAGCTCCCACCATGTATTAACAGTTGATGTGTGGCACAAACAAACTTCCCTAGTGTTTTTCCCAAATATAATTTTTGGAATTTTTAATTGGCAGCCCAAATAATTCCAATAGACACATATTGAAATTTAGTAATTATTGTGAAAAAGTAGTAATCTTATTTAAAATGAGTTTATATAGTGATAAATAAATGTTAAATATATACATAGTTAAATCATGTGTTCATTACCAAAGCTCTATACAAAAAAGGTAGACAGACAGACAGACAGACAGATAGAAACATAGATAAAATTTAGGTATCATTGAAAATAATGGGCCATCAGCAGCGCTCTTTGATATTACAGGCAAAATTGAAGCTCAGTATTACTCCATTTCTTGAAATTTATCAAATGACCCTTCAGCAGCTAAACTAAAGACACAATTCTTCAAATGTTGTCATTTTCCGTTTGAGGTATATTCTCAAGATGTCACAGATAATGTATGAGAAATTGACTATTCAAACAGGAAAGGAAGCAGTATCAGGCCACACACTCAGTACCCAGGGTCCGCTACAGTTTATTCCAGCAATAATTCAGAACTCACCAAGAAAATGTACCCTGGGAGTTTAAGATACTAGGGGAGACATTGTGCCATTTAAAAAAAAAATCTGTCACTTTGAAAGGGACAAACAAGCGGGGTGGACAAAGTGTTCAGTAAGACAGGTGGTAAATGTCATATGAGATAGATTCTACCTTTTTCTCTTTCTTTTTCCTTTGAACAGAATGTAATTATCTAAAAAGGATAAGTACTCTCTACTTTGACATTTCAATGAGACACTGACTCCTAATTATAATCTCAATTTGTTGTTGCAATTGTTACCACTCCAGGAGACATTAGCAGGTGAAAAGAATAGCTTGGCCCAACAATGATTTGGAAAATGTTTAAGGGTTCACAGAGTTTTAGCTTAAGAGAGCAGTTTTGACAGCTTAAACTTAATTTATATAGGTCAAGGAGTACAGAGAAAAGAATTTAAAAATGAAACATTTCCTAATTAGCATGTGTTCAATAAGGACATAACTCGTATAAGCTCCAACCACCTTCTGTTGTTGGTTGGGTTCATAATCTTTACTTTCCTTTTAAACTGAGTATTATAGTTATACGTGTTTATGAGTATTAAGAATAATATTTTGGCACATGTGCATATTACATAGGGATTGTTTAAAGGTGCTACCATATTCTACCCTTAAGGCTTTATCATTTCTTTTCGGTAACATTAAGCATTTCTGCTACCATCTAATGAAACCCACATTGCAATAACCATTCCCTGTAAGTACTCGACTGTGCTACAAAATAAAAAGTAGAATCTCTTCTTCTAACTTAGCTGTAGAATCTGTTGACTCATCTGTTTATTATTTCCTGTCCTCCAGTCACCCAGGACTGGGAACCAGTCCTGTACGTATTACTCTGAGATCCCCTTGCTTACCAGCTTCATCTGTGCAATGTGAGGGGTAGGTAAGCAGGGGAACTGGGTCTAAATATCTTGTAATACAAAGACTGTGGACAGGGCAGAAGCTACCATCTAGACCCATCTAGAGATAATGTTGAATGAAGGTCATCGTGCTCAAAGATTTCCAGTTGTTTCTGAGGAAATCGGTAAATTATGGTGTTATGTAGACAAAGGATAAGAGGATTTTAATAGCAACTAAAAGTTCCTCCCATGATAACCTTCCTTCTTTTATAGCATACAAATCTATCTATCTTCAAAATGGAAGACAGAAAGGGCTGGAGAACAAGGGTGGCAAGAAAGGAAACCGAGAAAGGACACAAAGGACTAGGTTTCACAGTTTATCTTGTACACATCTGGCAGAGGAGAGAGCAGGCTGTTTAACCTAAGTACACATTCTGGAGTTAAACAACAAATTACCAAACTACTTTTCAGAGTCATCACTGTATAGAGTAACTACTTGCTGTCAAGTAAGTCAGAGAAGCAAGATTTGTGTGGGTAGCTGACCATCCGGATTTTCTCCAACATCTGGGCCAGATGCTAGGAATATTAATGCATTTCCTTCTGTGAATTTAAGGACCATCATTCTGATTCGGGTGCTGAGGTCACCTCATCCAATGTGGGAGGTGATGTGTGGTTTTAGAATACAGTCGTTTGCTATATACTACTGTGGGAGGTCTTTAAATAGCATTTAAACAGTGAAAATAATTATTTTAAATTTTTTTTGTGATTCAGAAGATTAAAATTCTGAAAAAGCAACGACTCTTTAACTCTGTGTTAAGAATTCAAATGAGAAAATAAAATATAGGTAGCTTAGCTTAGAGTTACAGGAAGTGTCTACACATGAAATAAAATTTGTTGGCTCCTCATAATGATTCTATAAAGTAATAGATGTGTGGGCTCTGTGATGCTTCAAATGGAGACACAAGGAGCCTGAAACCACAAACAGCCACAGACCAAGGGATGTGCAACAAACCATTTGTTCAAATGGCAAGCCAAGCCAGTACTCGTAAAAGTAAAAGCATATTGCACATGTTTACAAAGCATAGTTTAGGTCACAGCATCTCATTGCTTTTCTGAGATTTAAGGTAAACTAGAAGTTCTTTTTGCTGGCAAACCTATAGAGAAATGAAGAAACAGTTACAGGTCAAGCTCACAATGCGGCATGATGGTCTGACATCATGACTCTGCCATGTTTGGGTTTCCTTCCTCGTTTTTTCTGTTATTTATCAACTGAGTGTAACCTCTATTGTTCTCCTTAATGCCTTCCTCGAGGGAATGCTTTGAACAGTGGAAACACACTGCTGTGGCCATGTCTGCCCTGTTGTACTCACTTTATGTTTTTTTAATATGTGTGGGTACTATGACTACATACCTGGAACCCAGGAGGTCAGAAGGCGCCAAATGGCTTCTTGAACTGAATTCAGGGCACTGCAAAAGCAGCCCATGTTCTTTTTTTTTTTTCATTATCCTTCCTGAAATCTTTA